>NW_025814842.1:2258750-2921875 GCF_022079265.1 Lynx rufus
GCAGGAAGACGGATCTGTGGGCAGAGAGCTGGGAAGTCCCAGGAAGCAGGCACAGCTCCACAATTTGGGGGATTATCTCCTAGTCCGGAAACATCTCTAACCTTAACGTAATTTGCTCAGCGTTTCCGTTTCTCTCCTGATTCCACTCGTCACTTAACATTTCTTGGCCCTTCCTCAAACGTTTTATTTTCAGATAGTTCTTCCTGGGAGGTCCCCAAACTCCCTACCTTTCCCCCAGGATAGACGTGATAAATAAATTTCATCTCGTGTTAACTGATTGTTTGGTGAAGCTGCCTGGAGCATGTGTTGAGAGGGATTCTGAAGTGACACGGGAGGCCCAGTAGGAAAGCAAGCTGTGATTAGTGACGTCTGTCATGTATGCAAAAGAGAGTCACAACGTTTGAGCTACTTATCACCAGGCATACTGTGGGGAAGTGATTTTCAAACCTTTTCAACTGTGAGCCACAGAAAGAAATGTATGTTACATCGTGGCCTTGTGCATACAGGTGTTTATGCACACGTGTGTGTGTGTGTGTGTGTGTGTGTGTGTGTGTGTGTATGAAACCAAAACAACTTTACAAACCTTACCCATACCTTTGAAGAATGTGATAAAGTGTCACGGACCCCTGGACAGTCTGGAAAAGTCTCAGGATGGTATTTTTAAACAGATAAAAAGGAACTGGATGATAAAGGGAATCAATTCTAATAAGACGCCGTTATCAAATATTAAATTTGCGATTCAGTAATAAAAGTGCTCCTTTGCCAATGCATTAACACCATCTCTTGGCTGGTGTGAGAACCACTATAACTTTTGAGAGTGAGATGAGTGTAAATGGTGTTTTGGAAGAGCTGTAACAGCTGCAGTGAGGTATGAAGATGTCTGTAATTCTTATTGTTGCCATACAGCGTCACAGGCACTGCTAATCACTACCGTGATTTACTGCCTACCTACGTTCATAATTGATGGAGACGCTAAATCTCACTTTAGGCTAGTAATATAAAGATGCAACCCTCCCCCCCCCATCCAAGTTCACGGACCCTCTCAATTCTGCATAGAGTTTGGTTGGGGGGACGGGGTGGGCAGAAGTCTGTTGACGCCTGTTTAAAAATCCCTGACCTGGAGACATTGGGCTTTGGTACAGCCCACTAGAGCGCATTTCCTGAAGCTGTCACAAGAGGTCGCCCCCCTCTCCCCCGGGGGGTTCCTAAGGTCACCTGCCCGGTTGATCTTGGACGGCAGCATGGGTGCACTGAGCACTTCGTCCTCATCCTGCTCATCGATGACCTTGCACTGGCGCAGGTAGGGGGTGAGCTTGGCTGGGTTGATGTAGCGACTCAACATGTGCCGGTTGCACTCCACGTTCTCCCACAAGGCGTCCTCCTCATCCCTCAGTGTCTCCATATAGTCGTCCGTCTCTGGCCCTCCTCCTTTTTGGACGTAAGCCCCGACAAGGTTAATAAAGGAGCCTCCCTGGAATAGCTCCATGAACTCTTTCAGCGTGAGCTCTAGAACATGTTGTTGAGTTAAAAAAAATAGTAGACCCAAGTACGTATGGCATTTTACCTCTTATTTCGGAATGGAAAGGACACGAACGCAGATATATTTTTCTTACATGCTACACATAAACAATGGACAAATAAGCCATAAAATTTAAAAAAAATTATTTATGGAGAGAGGGTGGAAGGTTTGCAGTTGGAGTATATCCTTTCCGTCCAAGTTTTTATATCTTACTAAGAATTTATCTTCCCCCAAACAATATATAGTATTGTTTTTTGTTTTACAATTTCACGTAAAAGACATCATATTGTATGCTTCCTTGTTTCCTTCTTGAACTTGCTTTTTTCTCTCTACATCTTTTGAGATTTATCTACCTTGATACATACAGGTCTAATTCATTTTTTTTTAAAGAAACAGTTTTATTGAGATATAATTCATGTGCCATACGATTCACCTTTTAAAATCCAATGGGTACAATCCAGTAGTTTTTAGTATATTCACAGAGTTGTGCAACCATTACAATTAATTTTAGAACATTTTCATCATCAACCCCAAAAGAAACGCCATCACCCCATTAGCTGTCTCCTCCCCTTCTCCCTCCAGCACCTGCCCCCCAGTGGGGGGCACCCACTAATCTACTTTCTGTCTCTACAGATTTATCTATTCTGGATGTTTCATAGGAGTGGAATCACACGACAGATGGTCTTCTGTGACTGGCTCCTTTCACTGAGCAGAACGTTTTTTAAAAAATTAAAAAAAAAATTTCATGTTTATTTTTGAGAGAGAGAGAGAGCGAGACAGAGCGAGAGAGAGACGTAGTGTCAGCAGGGGAGGGGCAGAGGGAGAGGGAGACACAGAATCTGAAGCAGCTCCAGGCTCTGAGCTGACAGCACGGAGCCCCACGCGGGACTCGAACCCACGAACCGTGAGACCAACCGTGAGACCACGAACTGAGCTGAAGTCGGACGCTTAACCGACTGACCCTCCCAGGCGCCTCGAGTAGAACATTTCGACGGCTCATCCGTGCTGTAGCATATTTCAACACTTCGTTTCTTCCTACTGATGATTAATTTTTCACTGTATGGCCACATCACATCGTTTATCCATCCACTGGTGAACGTTTGGGTGGCTTCTATTTATTGGCTATTATGAATTAGGTTGTTATGAAGAGACATGTATGGGTTTTTGTGTAGACCTATGTTTTTATATGCCGTGGGCAGATACGGAGATGGGGGAAAAGCTGAGCCACACGGAAAGCCCACGGTTTACATTCTGAGGAACTGGCACAGTGCCTGCACCAATTTACATTCCTGCTAGCAACGTCCGAGGGCTCTGTTACCCACATCCTTGCCAACACTTGTGGTTGTCTGTCTTTTCACTCTGGCCATCTGCGTGGGTGGGAAGTGGTAGGTCAGGGTGGTTTTCATTGGCATTTCTCTAATGACTAATGACGTTGAGCATCCTTTCATGTGCATATTGACCATCTGTGTTCAAACCCTTTGTCCATTTTTAAATTGGGTTGTTTGTCCTTATTATTAAGGGGTAGGAATTCTTTATGTGATCTGCATTAAGTCCCTCCTCAGATACGTGATTTGTAAGCATTTCCTCCCATTCTGTTGGTTATATTTTCATTTTCTTAAAGGGTTTATTTGCAGCACAAAAGCTTTTAGTTTTTTTTTTTTAATTTTTAAACGTTTTTATTTATTTTTGAGAGACAGAGGGAGACAAAGTGTGAGCAGGGGAGGGGCAGAGAGAGAGAGAAAGACACAGAATCTGAAGAGGCTCCAGGCTCTGAGCTGTCAGCACAGAGCCCGACACGGGGCTCGAACTCACAAGCCATGAGATCATGACCTGAGCTGAAGTCAGACGCTTAACCGACTGAACCACTCAGGCGCCCCCAAAAGATTTTAGTTTTTGATGCAGTCCAGTTTATTTGGTGTATATCTAAAAGACCATTGCCTAACTCAAGACTATGAAGAACTGTTTCTATTTTTTTCTAAGAGTTTTATCCTTTTAGCCCTTACATTTATGCCCATGATGCATTTTGAATTAATATTTGTCTATGATGTGAGGTAAAGGTTCAAATGTTTCTTTTTTTTTTTAAGTTTATTCATTTATTTTGAGAGAGAGAGAGAGAAAGCGTGAGTCAGGGAGGGGCAGAGAGAGAGGGACTCAGAGAATCCCAAGCAGGCTCTGCATGGTCAGCACAGAGCCTGACGCAGGGCTCAAACTCATGAACCGTGAGATCATGACCGGAGCTGAACTTGGACACTTAACCGACTGAGCTGCCTAGGCACCCCTCAACTGTGTTCTTTTCAGGTGGATACTTAGTTGTCCCAACATAATTTGTTGAAAAGATTATTCTTTCCCCATGGAATGGCCTTGGCACCTTTGTCAAAAATCAACTTGTGTTTATTTCTGGGCTCTCACATCTATTGCATCGGCCTATATGTCTATTTATGCTAGCGTCACACTGTCTTTGTTACCGTAGATGTGTAGTGAGTTTTGAGAAGTATGAGTCCTCTGACCTCGTTCCTTCTTTTTAACATTGTTTTGGTTAGTCACACCCCCTTGCAATTCCACATGAATTTAAGGATCAATCTGCGAGAAAAAGTACTGGGGTTTTTGCTACTGAGCCCACTGAATATGTAGATACACTTGGAGAGTATTATTATCTAGCTGTATTGTCTTATGATCTATGAAGACGTGGTGTCTTTTCATTTATTTAGATCTTTCATTTCTTCCAGCAATGTTTTGTAGTTTTCAGGGTACAAGTCTTGAACTTCTTTTGCTAAATGTGTTCCGAAGTATTTTATTCTTTTTGATGACACCGTAGACGTGAACTATTTTCTTCATTTGTGGGATGTTCACTGCTAGCGTATAAACACACAATTGATTTTTCTCTATTGATCTCTTATCCTGCAATGTGACCAAAATGATTTCTTAGTGCTAATAGTTTGCTAGTGGAATCCCTATGATTTTTCTCTATACGAGATAATGTCATCTACAGTTGGAGATAGTTTTACTTCCTTCTTTTCAATCTGGATGCCTTTTAATTCTTTTTCTTGTCTAATTGCCCTGGCTAGAACCTCCAGCACAATGCTAAATAGGAGTGGCAAGAATAGATAAAC
Organism: Lynx rufus; assembly: GCF_022079265.1. NCBI lineage: Eukaryota > Metazoa > Chordata > Mammalia > Carnivora > Felidae > Lynx > Lynx rufus. The sequence continues at coordinate 2,263,380 of NW_025814842.1, forward strand.
TTGTCTTGTTCTTAATCTTACGGGAAAAGCATCAATTCTTTTGTCATTAAGTATAATGCTGTTTGGTTGGGGGGGTATAAGTGTGGGGGGAATTTAGATACCCTTTATCAGGTTGGGAGATATCCCTTACATTCCTGGTTTGTTGAGTGCTTTTGTCATGAAAGGGCATTTGATGTTAGTGCTTTTTCTGCATCCATTAGGATTGCCATGTGGCTTTTGGTTTTGATTCTGTTAATACGGTGTATTACATTAATTGATTTTCAGGCACTAGAAAAACCTTGCATTCTTGATATAAAGCCCACTTAGTCATGGTGTGTAATTATTTTTATATGCTGTTGGATTCAATTTGGTAGCATATTTTTGAGGATTTTTGCATCTTTGTTCCTAAGAGATATTAATCAGTATTTTTTTTTTTTTTTACTTGTGATGGTTTTGATATTGGGGTAATACTGGCCTCATAGAACAGTTGGGAAATGTTCCCTGTTTTTCTATTCTTTGGAAGAGTGTGTGTGAAGAGTTTTCTCCTTTGTTTGGTAGAATTCACCAGGGAGGACCCCAGGCTCTTCTTTGCAGGCAGGTTTTTGATTACTAATTCTTTACTTGTTACAGGTCTCCTCAGATTTCCTGTGTTCCTTGAGTCAGTTTCAGTAGTTCGTGTCTTTGTAGGTATTTGTCCATTTCATCTGTTGTCTAATTTATTGGAAACAGTTGCCCATATTACTCCTTTATAGAGTTTTTATTTATGTAAGGTTGGTAGTAATGTTCTCTCTTTTATCTCTGATTCTGCTAATCAGAATCATGTTCTCCTGGAGCTACGTGCCCTTGAAACTCTAATGAGGGATGTTTTGCCTTAATTAGGGGGAACAAAGTATTTTAACTTCTCACTGTCCCTGCCATCATATTTTGAAACCAGGGCTTCTCTCTTCTCAGTTCCTGGCCTGTCATTCTTATGAGAGAGAGAGAAAGAGAAAGAGAAAGAGAGAGAGAGAGAAGGGGGGAGGGAGTGAGAAGCAGAGGGGGGAGGGAGAGGAAGGATACAAGGGGAGGGGGAGGGAAAAGGGGAGGGGGAGGGGGAGAGAAGGGGGAGACCTCTTTCTTTTTCCCTTGGTCGGTCAAGCTAAAGTTTGTCAATTTTGTTATTTCAAAGAACACCTTTTTACCTGAAACTAGTGTAACATTGTGTGTCAAATATTCTCAAATAAAAAAAATAATAAAAAACAAGAAGAACCAACTTTTGGTTTCACTGCCTTCTCCCTATTGCCCTCCTCTAAGTCACTTGTTTCTGTACTAATCTTTATTATTTCCTTCCTCCTGCTTACTTTGGGTTTAGTTTGCTCTTCTTTTTCTAGTTTCATAAGGTGAAAAGCTAGGCTACTGACATCTTTTTAAATAAAAACACTAGGGCTACGAATTTCCCTTCAAGCATCACTTCAGCTGCATCCCTTACGCTGCGGGACGGTGCGTTTTTATTTTCATTCACCTCGAAGTAAGATGTCTAACTTCTTTTCTGATTCCATCTTTGACCCATTAGTTATTTAGGAATGTGATGTTTACGTCCCCCCGTGTCTGTGAATTCCCCAAATCTCTTTGTTATTTATTTCCAATTTAATGCTGTTGCGGCTGGAAAACGTCCTCTGTATCATTTCAATCCTTTTAAGCTCGTTGACACTTGTCGTGTGGACCAGCGTGTGATCTACCTTGGACCGTGTTCCAGGTGCGTGCTTAAGAAGCAGGTGTCCATGGGGCGCCTGGGTGGCACAGTCGGTTAAGCGTCCGACTTCAGCCAGGTCACGATCTCACGGTCTGTGAGTTCGAGCCCCGCGTCGGGCTCTGGGCTGATGGCTCAGAGCCTGGAGCCTGTTTCCGATTCTGTGTCTCCCTCTCTCTCTGCCCCTCGCCCGTTCATGCTCTGTCTCTCTCGGTCCCAAAAATAAATAAACGTTGAAGAAAAAAATTTTTAAAAAAAGAAGCAGGTGTCCTGCCGCCGTTGGGTGGAGTGCACTATGGATGTCAGTTACGTCTAGTCTGTGCACATGGTTGTTCGAGTCCTCTGTTTCCTTGTTGGTCTTCTAGCCAGTGGTTCCATCCGTTATTAAAAGTAGGGCATGATTTGGGGCGCCTGGGTGGCGCAGTCGGTTAAGCGTCCGACATCAGCCAGGTCACGATCTCGCGGTCCGTGAGTTCGAGCCCCGCGTCGGGCTCTGGGCTGATGGCTCAGAGCCTGGAGCCTGTTTCCGATTCTGTGTCTCCCTCTCTCTCTGCCCCTCCCCCGTTCATGCTCTGTCTCTCTCTGTCCCAAAAATAAATAAAAAACGTTGAAAAAAAAAAAAAAGTAGGGCATGAAAGCCTGCGACTATTCAGTTAATTGTTCAGTTTGACTGTTTTATGTATTATTCCATTGCAAAAATCTGCTATAATTTATTTACCCATTTCTCTTCTGATAAATGTTTAATTTTCCCCAATGTTTTACGTGGACGCTTGGCACTGTTTGTAGGAGGAAACAATGGAAGCATCTGAGACACTTACCGGTAGGTACTCCACAATCCTTTTGTACTACTATTCAGTAACATCTTTAAAAAAAATTTTTTTTAATGTTTGTTTATTTTTGGGGGGGAGAGAGAGAGAGAGAGCGAGCATGAGTGGGGGAGGGGCAGAGAGAGAGGGAGACAGAGCATGAGTGGGGGAGGGGCACAGAGAGAGGGAGACACAGAATCCGAAGCAGGCTCCAGGCTCTGAGCTGTCAGCACGGACCCGACGCGGGGCTCAAACCCGTGAACTGAGACATGACCTGAGCCAAAATCGGATGCTTACCCAACTGAGCCACCCAGGCGCCCCCCAGTGGAATAACATCTTAAAGGGATGTGGTGACATAAAAACATTCTAAGACATACTGGGTTTTAAAAAAGCAAGTTTCAGGGGCACCTGGACGGCTCAGTCAGTTAAGCGTCCGACTCTTGGTTTTGGCTCAGGTCATGATCTCGTGGTTCGTGGGTTCGAGCCCCACGTCGGGCTCTTTGCTGATGGTGTGGAGCCTGCGTGGGATTCTCTCTCTCTTCCTCTTTCTGTCCCTCCCCCAACCCCTCTCAAAATAAAGAAATAAAACTTAAAAAAAAAACAAAAAACAAGGTAGGTTTCAGAATGCATACATGTGGTATAATAATATTGCTATTAAAAAAAAAATTGGTCTTCGTCCTGGCTCCTGTCGCAGGCTCCCAGGACTTGTGGAACCCTCTGAGTGACGGGTGTCCTCTGATGGTAATGAGGTGACTCCTGGCTGAGGGGCCCCGAGATACCTTCCAGTGGTGGCTGGAGGCCAGGAAAACCATGTGCTTAGAGGGCTGTGACTTTCAGCCCCACATCCCTACCTCCAGGGAGGGGAGAGAGGCTGGAAAATGAGTTCAGTCATCGGGAGTGAATGATTTAATCAATCATGGCTATGTTAATGAAACCCTGTTAAAAATCCTTCAACGGTGGGGTTCAAGGAGCTTCTGAGTCGGCGAATAAATGTGCCATCTGGGGGCGTGGCACACCTCAACCCCGTGGGGCAGAGGCTCCCACACTCGGGCCCCTTCTGGACTCCACCCTCTCTTGCCTTCTCATGCTGCTCTTTGCACCCCTTAAACCGTAATGGGAAGTATGCTGTCCTTCTAGGGTGTGTGAGTCATTTCAGCAAAGTGCTGAACCCGACAAGGGGCCATGGGAACCCCGGATTTGTGTAGAGCCACGTAGGTAAGGCTCCACCAAGCAAGACTGTGATCCTACGGGTGTGCGCGCGTGCACGCCGAGAGAGGGAAGGGAGGGAGGAAGGGAGAGAAGAGGTTCCAGAGAACCCGATGGTACCGACTGCATCCCGGAAGAGGGATGCAAGTTCAGAGGTTAGGGCTCACGGAGGGTTCGGACATCATATCGTCTTAGTATTTACAACAGAGCACGTATCAGTGCGTTACTTGTACGGTCTGGGTGAAAAAAAAGCGAACAGAGACGACGGCCACATGAGGCGCGGCAGACACATCAATGTCCTCTGTTTGCCCCCCACTCACGTCTCAGAGGACCACGGCGCTGACCGCTTGTTTGCACCAAGTAAGCCCTCTGGCCCGCGGACTGACCTGCCTCACCGAGGACCGGTCCGCGGGCTGGGGGTGTCATGCGGGGCCAAGGAGACAGTGGGGGGATCTGGGCAGAAGGCGGCGCGGGCGTGAGCAGAGCTGGCTCGCCGTGGGGCCGAGGCGCGGGCAGCTGGAGGACACGGAGGCACAGAAGGTGAGGCGGGCAGAGGGGGCCGGCCCGCGGAGCGAGGCCTTGGGGAGACGCCCCCCGGGCCCAGGAGACGCGGCAGGAGCGGTCTCTCTCCTTCCGGCCCCCTCGGCCTTGGCCGCGTGTGCTGCCCGGTCCCTGCCGTAGGCCCCCGAGAGTCTCCCCGTGGGTCGGAGCTGCTGGAAGCGGGGGTTCCGTATACACAACCCGAAGAACGCAAGGGACCGTACCTATCTGACGTCACAAGCAACCGCTTTAAGCTAATTAAAAGCGAGGACCCAGGGGCGCCTGGGGGGCTCAGCCGGTTAAGCGTGCGGCTTCGGCTCAGGTCGTGACCTCATGGTTTATGAGTTCGAGCCCCGCGTCGGGCTCTGTGCTGACCTGTGGAGGCTGCTTGGGATTCTCTCTTTCTCTCTCTCTCTCTCTCTCTCTCTGTCCCTCCCCCACTTGTGCTCTTTCTCTCTCTCAAAGTAAATAAACTTTATTAAAAAAAGCGAGGACCCAGTCCCCACTCTGTCCAGGGAGCTTTCCACAGACAACAACCCTGGTTTGCAGGCCTAAGTCCCGACCGCTACGAGCCCTCTGGCCGATACGGAGCACGGCCAGCCGGGCCACGTGGTGGCCTTGGGGTTCGGTGCCACGTGACCGGGCCCACCGCAGCTGCTCACCCTGACCCACAGTCATACGATCATCTCTATTCACAAAGCAGAACGTACTTACCTAGCCTATTTTTAAAGACTCAATATCCTAAGCACGCGATTCGACACATTTAGCGAGCATGTGGCAGCCACTGATGTTGTCCACCCGTGTCCCCCCACCCCTCCTGCTTAGAGAATCCTCAGGTTTTTCAGGAATCAGCTGCCTCGTGCTTCAGGGAGGCCAGGCATCTTCTGAGCTGCAGGGAGCAGACCTCGTTTGGTCTGTACCCGTGGTTTAAGAAGCACATTTAGGGCCTTGTGCCACACACAACCTGGGGCAGGGAGGGGTGGGGAACGTGTGCCGGGGGCAGTTGCCGTGCCTCTCCTGGATCTTCGACAGGGACGCAAGGAAGGAACACTGTCATCCAGCTTTTGGATGTTAGCAGGTGAAGGTGTGTGTGATGCTGGGGGTTGTGCAGCCACCCTGTGACCTGAGGACTCAACCTGAGAACCAAAGCTAACACCCCCAGCATGGCAGAGGAAAAAGACGCAGAAAACCTGGGTCCTCGATGTCACCTCCTGGGCACTGAATCCACCCCAGACCTCTCCCACCACTGGGCTCACACACAATACAATCGAATGCTAAGTCATTGAAAACTGGATTAACTATTAACGCACCCCAAAGCCTCCTGACTAGTGAATGGTATCTACTTAATACAGAGACTAGCTAAGCACAGTGCACGGAGAACCCGGTGCTCAGAGGCTTACGCTTGTTAACAGAATCAAAGGCATGTGCCTGGAAATTAGTTAAAGGGCAGCTCCAGACAGGGAGACAAGCAGGTCTGGCCGAGAAGCATTTCCGGCCGCCCTTCATGGGCACAGGAGGCCGTGCGGGCACTTGTAGAGCTCGTGACCAGCGGGCCCAGCGCGACAGAAACCCCTCCTCCCGGGACGGGGGTGGGGGGGGGAGCACGCGGCCACACCTCAGCAGGCCTGTCCGTGGGCTCTGCTGGGAAAAAGGAAGATAAAAACGAAACAGGAAATGGCTAGCGCAAAGCTTTCGTCCCCCAAACGTACACGAAGGGGCCCCTCCCACCTTCTATGTGCGGAAATGACAGCCTTGACCTAGCGTCAATCCGCCCCGTCACCGATACCCCGTGCGCCTCGGCGGCTTCACACACACACTCAAGTAAAACTTGCGAGAGCTGCCCGCTTGGTGAGCGCCCTGAGCCACGGGGCCTGCTCGCCCGACACCACGAACCCCTTTCCCCACCAGCGGAGCGGGGTGAGCGCCGGCCACGGTGCAGTGCGAGCCCAGGGGCAGGGGATGAAAAGACGTTTCCCGCACGGTCCCTGCCCGTATGAGGCACCGAGTGTGGCCGTGCGAGCCAGCCGCCTGCACGGACAGCTGCAGGGGTGCAAGGAGGACTGCGGAGGAGGCGGGGGGACCCTGCCAGAGGGACCGAAGCGCCCCCCAGGCTGGGCTGCTGCTGTGTGCCAGGCCCCGTACCTGTCACCTCCTTCTATTGTCCTAGCAACCCAGAGGGGGGTGAGATCATCCCGGGTCTGCAGACAAGTCGTCTGGACTGAATGGTATCCCCCACAATTAGGAATCGTGACTCTGCCCACGCGTTCCCACCCGAGGGCCAGAGACCAAGGTGAGCGGTGACTCCCCCCCCCCCCCCCCCCCCGCCACGGCATCTCGTAGTGGCTGAAATACATTTCGGGATTGGAAAACAGGCAGACCTGACCTAGTAGGAGGTTGGATGCATGTGCCACACGACCCAGGCTTCCCTCCTCGGATCGACCCCTAGAGAAACCAGCTGGTACGTCAGCAGGCTTGCGCAGGGCTGGTCTGCGTTGTGCATCCAGACCCCAGAAAGCACACCGACGTCCCCATGCAGGAGAGGGGCTGTTGCCACACGTGACAGTGGTGGGAGCGGAAGGAAAAGGCCACGCCCATCAACGTGGACAAACCTCGGGTCGGGACACGGAGCAAAGCGGCAGGTTACAGAGCACACCCGAAGCAACCCTGTCCACATACGTCTCTAAACCATACACAACTAGACCACGCGGTCAAGGAGATCCAGCGAAAGCACACGGAGGAGCCAGGAGCTGGTCAAAACCAGAGTGGCAGCTCCCCTGGCGAGGGCAGCACAGCGGCTGGGACGCCCAGGGACGCCCCGGGGACGCTGGTGATGCTGGGGACTGGGGTGCGGCTTAGCTGGGGACCCGTGTCCATTTCATCATTGTCACACACACACACACACACACACACACACACACAGTACTTCTTGGGCAAAACACACGGACAGTGTCGCTAGCCTCTAAGAAAAAACAATCGTGGACACAATTTCAGATGTATTTCCTTCCCACACATCTCGCTATAACTCAGCCTGACTCAGCCTGGTTTTCTGGAATGAATCCAGCAGCTGGTGTCCAGCCGGGGCAGTTTCCTTGAAAACAGCCTGCCCAGAAACGCACCCTCGGACGCGAGGCCCCGACAGCCCATCGTGCCGGATGGTCCCCTGCCCCCGTCAGTCACGGCCAGCACTGGTGCCAGCCCTGCCCCCACTCCTCAGTCAAACCCTAGATCGCATCAGTCTTTTTACAAACAGCGGGAAAAGCAAGGTCAAGGTTCCTGGGCCGGGTGTTACAGGAAGGGCCCCTCCGCTCACTTTTTCACAAGACAGAGGGATGCCCTGCCCGTGGACAAAGTCTGTGGCAGCTGCTGGTCTCGCCTCCCCTCCCCTCATTCGCCTGAAACGCTTACCAGGAGGCCCCCTCTTGCTGTTAGAGTGAAGTTCAAAGTCTCGATCTTGGCCCCCAGGCCCTGCACGGTTTGCCTCCCGCTGGCTCCCAGCGGCTTCTCTCAATCGCGTCTCAGGCCGGCCAGTCCTTCCCCGGTTCTTCACCAAACCAGGCTCGCTGCACCTCCCTCTGCCTAGAACCTCCCCCCACGGCATCCCTGTCAAGTCTCAGCTAAGCCTCGCTTTGTATTTCATACACCGGACGCAACACAAGCAAAGTACCTGGCATGTGGTCGGTGCTCAGTGGACGGTGGCCGCCGTCCCGTTACGGAGGTCCAACTTCCACTCCTCTGGGATGGCGCCCGTCCTTCCCCGAGCCAGTCTTCCTCTGGGTCTAGAGCTGTGATGGCCGGAATCTATACAAGGAAAGATAATCTGACTTAGCACAGGGGCGGAGGTTGGACAGAGAGAACCACTCAAGGATCAGAGAGATGCCCCACTTTGGAAGAAAAGGTGAGGAAATCCCCGGTGACGTCTCTGCAGGTGACAGTGACGCAGGGGACCGCGGCCAGGAAGCGTTTCTGTTCTGGGCCACGGCCAGCCTGGAAGGCCAGTGGCCACGCGTCCCAGGACATCTGGGGGTGGGGAGAAGGGCAGGCAGTGGCCTCGGGGTTAGTCTTGGCCAGGGAGGAAGGTCCTCCTTTGATAGGAGTGTTTGCAGAGTGGAGATGCTCTAATCGGCCACTAATTCATTAGGTCAAGAGCAGCAAACCACATTCCGAGCCCCCGAGAGCTCCCTTCGCCGTGAGTTATGTCTTCAGCCCCCCTACACCGTGGGTCTGGGTGGGAGCACGGCACGCTCTCTGATTTCCCCAAGGTGGTGCTCCTTACAGAGACTGACCAGGCCGTCGCACATGCCTGGCTCAGTCACTCCGGGAGCCCCGGGGAGGAAGGCCGGGCAGGGGGCAAGGGGAGGCACGACCCCTGAGAAGGTGAGGTGGGGGGGGTGCTGACGCCCGGCCCCGCAGCTGCTGAGATCCCTGCGGTCGGGGCTTCAGGCAGCTGCTCCTTCACTGACCGCTCTTAGTCAGCGGTGACAGGGACCCTGGGACATCACTGTTTAATCAGGAACATGCTTGGTTTCGGCTTTGAGAATTAATCACAGGTGACACCAGATCTCCCGGGGCTGATAGAAGCTGTTCTTGTCGGGTGTCAGCTTGGATCGGAGTGAGCTGTCACGGGCCCCGGGCCCCGGGGAGGTGGCAGTGACTTGCTTCTCCGGAGGACCCCACCCCCTTCGTCTGCTCGTGGCCTCCCTACTCCGCGGCTGGGCCGGGAGACGGACGCGCCACCGGGCGAAGGCTGGGGGCGGCAGGTGACCTTCGGGGTCCAGCGCCCCGGCGGAGGGCAGCAGGCGGCCCGCAGGCCCACGAGCAGAGGCGGACGGAAATTCTACTTCTCCGCATCGGCATTTAAGAGCAAGAGAACACGCATTTCTTTCACAATCAGAAGAAGAGGCTTTTTACAAAATTAGCTGTAAGAAGGCTTCTAATGGCAAGAAAGGGAGAACAGATTCGCCCGGGGCTGTAAAAGCACCCAACGTGTCAACACAGGTTGGAAAAAGTGAGACACGAGCCAACCAGCACTGAGGCTGAACTTTCTATTTCTGCTGTTAGAATTCTGATTACACCCTCAAGAACTTGGGTCGTAAGGTCGGGAAAACTGATAGGATACGTCTCTTGAGAGACTACCGTATCGGTGTAACATTCCACTGGCAGAAACATCATCCCTGATGCTTACAGACGACTAACCGTGTGCCAGGCACTTGCTGAGCGCAACCGATAAACCTCAAAAACTCTCTGAGCTGGGTGGCACTTTATTATTGCTCCTATCCTCACCATTTTATAGCCAAGAAAACCAAACGTGGGAGGGGTTCAGAGTCAGGACTTGGACCCGAGTTTCTCTGACGGACTCTTATTGCCAAACGGCGCCTACAACTGCTTCTTACAAAATAAAACTTTACTTGGAGAAGGACTGTAACCGGAAGCATAAGTACACAAGCTCCCTGAAATACCACTGTCACGTGGAAACTTCAGACGGAACGGAAACCGAGTTCTAAGATGGCAGCTATGGGCTCAGGGTGAAGAAGAGCTATACTGCGTCTCAAAAAAGGAATCAACTCATTGGTGCGTTATTAGCGTCTTATTCAAACACAGTCAGAGCCCATTTGCCTACAGTGAAGCTGTTTAATCGACAAGCCACACCACTGTGTCGCCTCCTACGTAAGAATAAACATGGGGCGCCTAGGTGGCGCAGTCGGTTAAGCGTCCGACTTCAGCTCAGGTCACGATCTCGCGGTCCGTGAGTTCGAGCCCCGCGTCAGGCTCTGGGCTGATGGCTCGGAGCCTGGAGCCTGTTTCCGATTCTGTGTCTCCCTCTCTCTCTGCCCCTCCCCCGTTCATGCTCTGTCTCTCTCTGTCCCCCCCAAAAAAAATAAATAAATAAAAACAAAACAAAACAAAACAAAAAAAAGTTGAGAATAAACAGAGAGCCAAGCCAAGGATCGCTTGGTGTTGGAGGTAAGTCTTCATGCGAAAGGAAGAGATCGAGAGACGAGTGGATACAAAGAACCTGCGGGAAGCGGACAATGCGCAGAATAAGAGAAAACTTAAGAAAAAAAAAAGCCACCCACATCCTGATAATCAAAATCCGTTGAGATGAAAAAAGATACTGAATCCACAAAACGATAGTAGGATGCTATGAAAAAGGAACAAAGAACAAGGAAGAGTTCGTAGCAATGAAAGTGCCAGACATTTACCAACAGAAAGTTTGAAAGATAACGTTGAGGAAATCTTCGAAAAAGTCAATACAGAGAAGACAGACAAGATAGGGCAGGGAAAAGGAGGTTAATTTAGGCTTAACAGCCAGTAACTAGAAATCCTGCGAAGAGAGTGCAGAGGTTATGTTTCCTTTCTTATCTCGTCTGTGGGGATATGATGTAAAGGGGTGAAGTTATCAGAGGAGTCATATTGGGGGATTCTCCAGACGTGAGCACAGGGGTCTTCAGATTTCAATGGCCCTTTGGGTCCTCAGGACAATCAGAGAAGAAAGAACCTGCTCAGAACATTGTTGTGAAATTTCAGGCCATAAGGAAATAAGACCCTCAAAGTTTTCAGAAACATCAGGTCACGTACAAAGGACTAGAAGTAAGTTTGGCATTTTCGATTGCGATACTGGGAGCTGGGAGTCGATGAGGCAACGGCTTCACATTTGTGATGGAAAATACTCTTTGGCCTAGAATTCTACTACCCCCATCCCCAGACTATGAGGCGTGAAAATAAAACGATATTATTTTCAGAAAGGCAAAGACTCTGAACATTTATCTCCCATGCACCCTTTCCCAAGAAGCTCCTAGTGGGTATGCTCTGGTAAAATGAGGGAATAAAACAATAAACAGGAATGTATGCAACTCAGGAAACAGAAAATCTAATTGGACAAAGCAGCAAGGAAAATTCCAGGATGAGAGAGACGGGGCAAGAGGTAGCTGGCCAAGATTATGGCAGGATCACAGAGAGGCCACTAGAGGGAGGTGACCAGGGCAGAAATGGAATGGTCATGATATATTTCATAATTTAGGAAATGATTTTGGTAGGCAAATAACAGGACTGTGAGACGGAAAAATAATGAAGGCTAGGCACATAAAAAAAAAAAAACCTCAACAAATGAAAAAAAAAGGCAATATTAACTCCAGGAGAAAAGCAAAAAGATAAGAAACACTCACAGCATACAACACGCCTCAACATAAACAGTATTACGAAATGACAATAATGTAACACATAAAACTGTGATCTAAATGCACTGACAGAATGAAAGAAAGGGACATGCACGGAGTACGGTACTCAGAAAAGAGGGCTAAATGCTCATCTACCTAAGAGTATGTCTCATGTAATAAATAATGCCTTCGAATGGCTATGTGGGTAAACAGCAATGCAAACCGATCGCTTAGAAATAGGGAGGCACATGGCGGAAGAAAACACAACAATGGAGAAGACGTAGGAGTAGCTGCTTCTGGGGATTAGGACCTGGAGACGGTGATGACTAGGTTGGGGAGTGATGTTTTTATTACAAGCCTACCTTACATTTCAACTCTGCGTGATGTGTATGATCTTGGCAAAAAAAAGAAAAAAAAATAACATGTCAATAATTGGAAATATGGGCAATACATTCAAGTATCAAGAATCAAACGGTTACGGGGCACCTGGGTGGCTCAGTCGGTTGGGCATCTGACTTCAGCTCAGGTCATGATCTCACAGTTTGTGGGTTCGAGCCCCCCGTCAGGCTCTGTATTGACAGCTCGGAGCCTGGAGCCTGCTTCGGGTTCTGTGTCTCCCTCTCTCTCTGCCCCTCCCCTGCTCGTGGTCTGTCTCTGTCTCTCTCAAAAATAAACATTAAAAAAAAAAAAAGAATCCAACAGTTACCTCCATTGTCTGAACACTTAAGACACTCGATCTCTTTCCCAGACAGCTCACCTCTTCGTAAACCGGAAGTGCCGACAGTCTCTGGGAGCTTGACAGATGTCATGTCGCTTCCCAGGAGCTCCGTAGGCAGGTTTTCACATCCCCGCTTTACGAGGAGGGGGCAGGATCAGAGCGTTACGTAAAGGGGTGAGATCCCACAGGCACGGAGCGGCAGAGCCGAGTTTCCAACTCAGCCCCCCGGACTCCAAGTCACCCGATCCTAGTTAAACCTGCAGTCATCGCAACCAACATTTACTAAGCATCGAAGCTGACCGATTAGGTTCCTTGCTTCCTGGGCTCCGTATCTTTCTTTACTGCCTTACGCCCTCATTTTGAAGGCACATACCCCTAGCCTATTTTACAGAAGAGGTTCAGGGAGGTTCTGCTCCCTGCCACGGGTCTGCCTCGTCTCCCACGCGACTCAGCATGGGTGCTCACTCTTAAGAGCAGCTACGGCTGCTCCAGAATGTATCTGTTGGGTGAATGAATAAAAATCAGAGCCCGAATAAAAATAAGCAACGAGGTTGTTATTATACCAAACCCAGGGAGTGCCCAGCCCTTCGGAAAAGAGCTGTCTTTGTGGCACAGGCTCCTCCTCTCTCTCCAAGAGCTGCCCTGGGGCAAAAGCTCTGGAACCAGAAGGGGGTCAGCAGGCAGGTGCATAAATGCATCTCTGGTTAATGGATTCGCCTGGATGGCCAGAGTGAGAGGCTTGAGACAGAAGGTTTAATTATTCCAAAGAAACCTCCATTTAACCGAAAGGACTTCTGGCAAAAAAAAAAAAAAAAAGGAAAAATTATTTAAAAGGCTGATCTACGGCCTGTGCGGAAGGACTGAAGAGACCCTGGTCCAGCCACCTATGTGTCTGTGGCCCTGGACACAAGGCTTTATGGAAAGGGACCAGAGCCGTGCCCTCCCGTGGGGCTCATCCGCACCCCCCCTCCTCCAAAGTCCCCATTCCTACAAATTGTTTTAAATTTGCAGTGGCGGCCGACCTAACATGCGTTCTCTCCTACCTATTGACAGAGCCCCCGTTTTGTGGGGAGCACTCCTGTGCCCGTTGAAAAACGGTGCTTGCAGCCTCTCTGGTAAGTAGAGATGCCTATGTGACACGATTCTGGCCAAGGAGATGTAAGTGGAAGTTTCTGGAGGCATTTAGAAGGGCTCTTTGAGGGGTGGGTGGCGGAATCAGGGGAGAAGAGCCTTTTATTTGTCCCTGTCTTCCTACCTGGAATGTGGATGCAATGCTCTGACTCAGCAGCCATCTTGTGAGCGTGAGGACAACAGGCCACATTCTATGTATGGATTCCTAGGACGCCACAAGCATTTTTGGGCCCAAGCTAACCTTTGAGTTCTTGGTTCATGAGAAGAATAAAATCACTAGTATCCCTTTTACACAAAACTCCGATTTTGTTTTAAACAAGTAAGATCCAAGCTTTCTAAGAAAGTCTTATCGATCCCAGCCACAGCCTTCTGAGCCCCACTCTCTGAGCAACTGTCTTTTCTATTTGCTCCGGTTTCTTTTTTTCTAGATACAAAACCAGAGTAAGCAGGAGGTCAGTAAGGGCTGACACGTACAGCCCGTGTACAGAGAGCCACGGGGAGGGGGAGCACGAGGCCCTCTGCACGGTCAGTGGCGCACGAGGAGGTAAGGAGCAGCCCAGGAAATGCTAACAGATGATGTTCCTGGCTCGCGGCACACGGGCTGGGCGATTCGTCTCCTCTGCCCGGCGCGGTCCTGCCTCGGATCCTGGGCCGGGCCCCTCACTTTTCGGTCTCCAGTCACATACTCCAGCCTCTGCCACGCCCACTAGAATCTCTCTCTTCTCTCAGTCAGCCCTCGTTATTCCCCAGGAGCCCGCCCTCGTGACAGCCAAGCTCCTCGCTGCCACCCCGGGTGCCGCCAGCCTCCCCCGACCACCTCCTCGGGGACCAGGACCCCTGTATTCACACCCGGAGCTCCTCAAGGCGCTGCGCCCATCCACCGACTTTCAGGTGATGCGGGCAAAGGGCCAATGGTTTTTTCTGTGCAATAAAAATGTCTCGACCTGGTATCTTCTAGGAAGGGGGTGTAAGCATCCGAAGTCAGGGCTGGGGGGCGGTGGGGCGCACGGCACGCTTACTGAAAGCAGAGACCGAAACCGTGGCAAGCATCACCCCCTCCCCCATCCCCAGGCCCGTCTCCCGTCCCAACTTCTACAGCCGGTCCCGACGTGCACGGAGGCCACAATCTTTGCAAGGATGCCCACCTCCCGCGTTACCGAAGGACACTGCTTTCCCTCCAGCTCTCATTTCCCTCCCACGACCGCAGAGAAGCATTTGAAAGATGCACAATTAGGAATGACAGATTCGAATTGTTCTGAAACGTGTGTCAATTTATCCCATTGGCTCTCTATGAGCTTTTGTTCCATTCGGATTCCAGAGCCGTGCACGCAGCCGACTGTCAGCTGTGATGGTCTCCGGGAGCCACGGCGGGACCAAACCCAAGTGTGGCTTTGCTGTGGGGCTGGCCGGGGTGGGGGGCGGGGGGAGACCTTGGTGACAATGAAATACCGTTGTCTCCCGCTCTTGCCTCGGAAGCCTGGTCAGCAAATCGCCTTTGCCACGGGGACCGTTATGTCACCAAGACCTCCAGCTGATTCTGGTTCAGCAGTCTTCTGTGCTTTCAAGGACAGACCCTTCGCTTCCCCCGGGGGCCCGGTGGACTTCTTTCCATTGGCAGAATCTTCATCGGATTATCTGGGTTGGGGAAGCTTGGAGAGTCCACGGTCCCTCTGAACGCCTCACGTCAAGGCTGGGTTTGCTGTCGTGCCAGCACGTAGCGGCTGTTCAATAAACGACTGCTAAACAAACACTCTAATGACCTAAGGTATTATGATAAGAACATTTCGTTGTCACAGACCTGTACTGAGTAGTCTGCTACCCAAGAAGCACCTGGTGACAGAAGGCGCCACACTCAGCCCAGGCGGCCACCCTGCCAGACCCCTCCCAGCGGGACACAGGTCCCTGCTGCAGAATGGACCAACGTTCCCGTACTTTTAACCCGGTTTTGCTGTCACTCCTTTGCACGCCCGCTGTGAGTTCCTGGAGAGGGCTTGCGTTGTGCCCACCCGTGAGTCTCCAGCACACCGCGGCACAGGGTGAGCGCTGCCCAGAGAGCGAACGAACGAAGTGTCCTTCCAGAGTCCGGCCCGGACGCGTGGGGTTTCTGCTACGCACGGGTGGCCCAAAGCAGGACGCGGAGCGTGCATTTTGGTGCGTGCGTCGTGGGGAGATGTAATTCTAGCACAGGAGAGGTGGGAGGAAAGCACGAGCTACTCTTTGATCTGGGGAGTTGGGGAGGCGGTCTGGGAGGGAAGAAACTGGACAGAGGACACTGCCCTACACACAATCCTGCTCCTGGGGCTGGCGTGTGAGTGGGTGGGGCGAGGACCTACCGAGCGAAAGGGTTGGGCCCTTGCATTTCATAGGAAAGGTCACCAGCGTCATGAAGTAAGAGCCCCACCCGGAGAGCAGGAACTAGACGGGAAGGTTCTATGGGAGCCACATCCGGACCGTGAATCTTCCCCTTCTCCTCCTCCTCGTCCCTCTGGCTGGCCCCAGAACCCCCAGGAGCACGAGCCCAGGTTAGAATGGAGGGCGCGGGGGGCCCACCGGCCTCTGCACGTCTCTCTAGGGGGAACGTCTGTGAGGTTTGGGAATGAGGACACTTCAGGGCGGACTCGAGCAGGACAGAGGGAACCCTGCTCACTCGGGTCTCGTGTGAGTCAACAGGCATTAGCTGTGAAAGACAGGAGTAGGAAAAAGCAGGAGCTCACAGCAAGGAGGTTCAGCGGGGAGAAGACTGTCCTTGTGAGAAGACACAGGTGACAAATTCAGGGGTGTCCAGAGCAAAGTGGGGACGATGGTCCATGGGACGAAGCGGTGGAGGCCGGGCCGGGGAGGAAGAGGGGGAGGAAGGCTGGTCGGCAGCCTCACAAGCTTGCTTTGAGGCCCCAGCAGCCAGGCGAACTGGTCTCTCTCCTCTGCGTTTCTAAGGCGCACCGAAAACACACTCAGAATCGACGTGGTAAACAGCTTAAGATGCATCTGTCGCGGTGGGGCCGTCTAGTTTGTGAAATGTCAAGGGAACCGGTCAAGGCAGTGACACCTCGAAACACGCTTCCCCGTGTGAAAAGAACTCTGCCGACGATCTCGATCCCCGAGCGGGTTGGTCCAGAAAGAGGCAGATTTCAGGGTTCCTCCCACGGGGACGGAGACGGGGTGTTGCGGGCGGCGTGTTTCTGGACCCGGCTTTCCGCTGCTTCCACCCGCGTCCGCGCAGAGCACCGGCGAGTGAGATCAGGGAGTGAAATCCGCTTGGGAGGGCGGCCACTCGGGGGCCTGAGGCTCTGGCTTTCCCCGGGGGGGCTGCACGGGGCTTGTGGAGACTTCTTCTCAAAAGGCCTTCAGGTCTGGCCGAGACCCCGGGGCAGGAAGCAGCAGCCTCAGCTGTGATCCGGGCCTCAGACCTTCCTATTTTTACCCTGAGGTATTTGGGGCTTGAGGTCAGAGCAGTACTTTCTCCGACATCGGTTCCCTGGGCAGATTTGCAGGCAGCAGGACAGACAGACAGGCGGTCTCTACAGACTCCTTCGGTGTAGACCTGCAGCGCTGCGCGGCCGGGGTTCCCGCTGGAGGGACCCGCCCGCAAGGAAGGTCCTTGCGAGGTTAAGGTACACCGCGCTCCTTGGTGAGAAGTGGCATCCCCACCCCAAGAAGATGGGGGCTGTGGCCACAGGATCACGGAAATTCGACTCTAAAAAGAGAGCCATGCCAACAAACCTCTGAATAAGGAGGCAACAGTGTGCGTCCCAGTGGAAAGCACACGGTGCCGAAGGGAGGGTCCTGGATGTGAGCTCATGCTCTGCCACTTACTGCTGTGCGGCTTGAGGCACGTGGCTTAACCTCTCTGAGCCCCATTTCTTGGTCTGCAGAGTTGCACAAGCACCTCTAACACCTTAGGGCTGCTACCGTGCATAGAGCAGGCACTTGATCACTCAGAAGCCAACGGGAAACTCGAGATGGAAACGAGGGGTCTGCCTGGACGCCCCGTATAACCACCTGCACGGGCAGAACTTCGAGCAAAATGTCAAAGATCTGCCTTCGAGCCTTGTGTCCGGGCTTCTGGTTTGCGACTCGCCCACCGGGCGTCGTTAGCATCTCTCTCGCCGAGCCCGCCGTGCTGCTCACGGCCTCCGGGAGGGGCCCCTCTCTTACTTCCTCGGACGCCCCGCGCCCCAGCCAGTCTCTCGCACAAATGGGCATTTAACATTCACGAAGTGACCGATTTCCGGGGCATAAGCGCCGGCTGTCTTTTCCTCGTTTCAGCTTCCTCCCTTCAGCGGGGAAGACCTTTCTGTCTGCCGCGTGCTGAGGGTTTTCGCCACGACAGCCAGCTGACGGGATCACACGCCCTTCGTTTGCACCCGGCTCGTTCTGCTGCGCCTGCCATTTGGACCCGAGCGCCCATCTGTCTTGGCCTCTCCATCAGTCACAGATTAGAAGTCTACAGTCTACGTCCCTCCAATCTGTGACCTGCGGGGACGGAGCTATCTGGTCACAAACCACCCCAGCCGGGTGAGCTGCAGAAAAGCCAGCTGGTCCTGCACTCTGTCGGGAAGAAGGACTCTTTCATTTGCTGGCGTTCCCGAATGTGGCATCAGTGTGACGGCGGCCATCTCTTCTCGCAATGTGCCCCCTGCCCCCGCCCTCCCCCCGACTCCAGCCCGAAGGACCTTCTGCATCACCAAGGACAGCCTGTTCTAGCCGGTGGTGCACGGGAATTCGGTTCAGTCTGGAATCCTAATTCTTTGAAAACCGATAACCCACACCAGCCAGCATCTTCCGGACTTACGCGGAGGGCTTCACTCCCTCGTTGTGAAAGGTCACCAGCTGACCTTCAGGGGACGCGCTCCTGGACGAAGCGGGGCACGACGCTTCCGTGCCTCTTGTGCCGTGGGCACTCATTCGACATCAGAGGAGGGGACGGAGTGACTCAGTAACACAACCCACCACAGACGGCAGGGGCGGAGGGGGGCAGAGTCTGACGCTCGCGGTCGCACAGCAAGGCTGGAAAGAGACCCTCGGCAAACTCAGCGTGTCACGCTGGGGGGCTCCAGTCACCTCACCTAGGATTACGCTAGACCGAGCTCACGGTCCCGGGAGAAAAGGGACAGTCGGGACGCTGAGGGGAAGCTGCAGGACGCGTCAGTGGGCGTTAGTTTCAAGTGCGACGGGAGCACAACAGGGGCCGTGTCTGACCACACTTGGCACACCGCTCGCTCAGGAAGGGCCCCGGG
Organism: Lynx rufus; assembly: GCF_022079265.1. NCBI lineage: Eukaryota > Metazoa > Chordata > Mammalia > Carnivora > Felidae > Lynx > Lynx rufus. The sequence goes on from NW_025814842.1 coordinate 2,281,880, forward strand.
GCAAAGCACCGCGTCCCGATCCTTCTGGGACCAATGACCCAGTTTGTGGGGGTTCCAGATGCCCGAGTTAGTCCATTCCCCTCCTTCTGTGCGTCTCGTAATGTCGCCACTTACCGCAGACCTTTGGGGAAGGATAAAGCACGGTGCCCGCATCCGGCACCCCCGATACCACGCGTAACAACCCGCGTTCCACGCCAGGCTGGGCGGGCACAGGAGTGAAATTCAAACGGGTCAGATTTCCTGTCCCGGAGCATTCTGCCAAGAGATGGCCGGCGGGGGCGGGGGGGGGGGGGGGATGGTTAGTTAAAATGCGTTCACTGGGCATCCGCTAGGTCAGGACCAGAGTAAGTCTGTACGTCCAATTAAACAGGCTTCTGGGAGGGAGACAGAGAAGGAGGAAAGGACTCAGGAAGGGTCTCTTTACTCCTAATTAACTGCAAAATAAACAGCTTCCTCCGCGGGGCTGCACGGACGGCGGGGCGGGCCAAGGCGGTGGGCCGAGACCCCCGTCGCAGGTTGCTTCTGCTGGGTGCTGCATCGAGAAGCCCAGCAAGGTTCCCCCCTCCCACCTCCCTGCGCCCCGCTCCCCTTCCCAGTCCCGGCAGCCGTGAGCCCTCGAAGCCAGTGACTCTTAAAATGAAGACATTTATACGTGCGACGGAATACTATTCAGCCACGAGACGGAACGGGGCGCTGATCCGTGCTACAACACGGACAGACCTTGCAAACGCCACACGGAGCGGAAGAAACCAGACTCGAAAGGCCACGAGCGGCAGGATACCTTCAAATGCCCAGAGGAGGGAAGCCCACAGAGAGACAGCAGGTGGGTGGCGGCCAGGGGCTGGGGGCCGGCAGACACGGAGGGGCGGCCGCTGAGGTATACGGGGCTTTATTTTCGGGGCAAGGGACGTGCTTCGGAACTGGGCTGTACAGCCCCGTGAGCGTGCTAAACACCAGTGAATTGTTCACTTTAAGGTGGGGGGTGAACATTACGTGAATTTCACTTCCCTCAACCAAATCTGATCAAACAGATAGAAAGCTCCAATTTCTGGAACACGTGAGCGGCTGGTCCCGAACCAACACTAACCCCAGCCCTGACACAGCCTGGCTCTCAGATGGAGACACGAGAGGGGCCCCACGGGCGAGGCAGGTGCATGCGCCCCTCACCCCCACCCCGGGGTGGGGGGGGGGGTCAGTCAACCCTGGGCTCGGGGAAGCGTGGAATTCAGGAGTGACGTCTGCGGGCTGCGCGTCCAGGAAAAGGCACAAGGGAGGCGGACGCAGCAAAAGGAGGCGGGGTGTGAGGTCTGAAGCGAGGACACGGGCTGAGAAAAAGGCACAGGAACTCAGAGTTTTATTTAGTGCCCGCAGGTGCACGGCGAGGGAAGGGAAGAGAAATGAAGCAAGACACAGCCGAGCAGGGAGGGGGTGGGCGGGGGTGGGAAAGGGAAAGCGGGGTCTGGTCTGGGAGGGCTGCTTCCGTGTTAGTGTCCCTGGGTCAGTCCCCGGGGTGGGGGGGCGGGGGCTCCTGAGGCCGTGGCAAGGAGCACGTGAACTTGAGTGATTTCCCGTAGGTCAGCTCACCTGTTTTAAAGCCGCCAGGCAGCTTGAAACGTGGAAACACCGAGACTCACATTTTCCACGTTATCTGAGCACCAGAAGGGGGGCGGGGATGAGACTGTTACCAAACATCTCCGGACACTCCGATTTTGCTGCTGAAGAGAGAGTCCCGTCCTGTGTCTCTCCTTCTTACTGATCTATTACGTAAGAGTGTCTTTAAATGAGCCTGTTGGGGTTGGGGGCGGGGGGGGGGTGTCCAGGCCCTGGTGCACACGAGCCCCTGGTTTTCTGATGTCCTGTGCTCCCTACACGGTGCAATGGAAATGCTTTCCGAGAGCAGCAGGCCCGGGAATGTGGGGATCTCTACGCCCAGAGATCATCTCTCGCTTCTTGCCATGAAAGCAAAAGCTCATAAAATCAGATGCCAGCCAGGAGACTTTTTTTTTTTTTTTTCTCCTTTGGCTTGTGCCAAATGGCTGGAATCACCGATCATTACGTAAGGCGCCCCGTCCAAACTGCACCCAGACACCGCAGATCAGTGCGGACTTGAGGCTTGGGAGCAAGTGTCGGCAGCAGTGGGTCGGGGGTGGGCTCTGTGCCTGCGTGTGGGGAGCTCTGCAAAGCCAGGCTCGAAGGCCGCCCGCCAGGCGCTACCCAGCCGTGTCGTAGGCCAGGCCGGCCTTCATGGGACCCGCTCCACCGAGGGACGCTCTCCGCTGTGTGACTGGAGACACCCGCGACCTTACGTGGTCTCTCGTTTTAAAGGGTGCCCCTGAGACCTCGCGGACTTCTTCGAACCCGTGATGTCAGCGTGACCTCCTGGAAGCAGAGGACAGCTTCTCATAAGCCCAAGCCGCCCGAGGCCTGCAGTTTCGACCCTGCAGGGCTTATTGGGTTCCTGAAGTGCTTCAGGAGGAAATGAGGAAGTGTCTCTGAGACCTCCAGGAGATGCAGGGGGCGGGGGGGGGGGGGAGGAGGGGGGCGCTTTCCCTCGGGCCCTGTTCCTTCTGCTCCTTGAAAAGCCGTTCACACTGCACTCTGCCTTTTCTCCCCGGGGTTCTGGTCAAAGTCTCCCGCTGGGCTCGGGGCTCCAGTGTCTCCGTCTCTCCACATATGCCTGTGGGCAGGGGCCGGGCCTTGGGTCAGCTGTGGGACAGTTAGCACCAGGCTCCTTTCTTTGCACACGGAATCTTAAACCTCGGAAGGAAGGATCGTCTGCAGGGTACCCCGGGGAGGGCTGCGGGGCTGTGAGCCTCACATAAAGGCAAGGGCCCGGCCTGCAGGGACAGACGCCGCAGACAATTCCAGCGGGGGGCCTCGGGCACCTCACTGCCCCCAACAAGAGCACATTCTGTGCTCTCACGCCCGCTCCTCCACGCTGGGCACTGTCCTCCATCAGAAGAAAGTTCGAGAAGCCAGCACATAAAAATGCGAGCGTTCTGGTCCAAATCAATCATCAGGCATTTACGGAGGGGCCTTCTCTGGGCTCAGTTCCACGCTCTGTGCAATCAAAGTGACAGCATAAACTAGTCGCCCCGGCACCGGCTGTTTGAGAGTCGACCGTGTTGTTTAAGAAATTAAGAAATGAAAGGGAGCGTGTGTGGAGCCATGAGACACACAGTGTGGACGAAGCAAGGGGGTAGGGTGGGGGGCGCGGGGCTTACGGCACCCCCCCCCCAGCCGGCCCACACGGCTCCCGCTGGGGCTTTGCTAGCTCAGCGCACACGTGTCTCGGAGCTAAAGGACCTGCCGGTTGGAGAATATACTCACATGTTTGCAACCAGCTCTGTCCTGGGTCTGCCTGGGGTCCCTCCGTGGTCCCCTCAGACCCCCTCTCCTCCAGCGCGCTGCCTGCCAGGCCCCCAGAACATGCTGATGCTGCACGGAACCGCGGCCTCTCCCGGAAGCCCACACAACACCCCACTGGGAGGCCGCCTCTATTTTTAGGGGCAGAGGTGGGGGGTGGGGGCGCTGCCATACTTCCCTTTTTATTTTTGTTCTGAGCAGAGTCTGTGGGTGACTTTCTACGGGGGGGGGGAGGCTGAGACACTCGCCAAGGGGACCGTGCTCTCTCTGGCAGGCAGGGTCGCGTCTGCCTCTGGGGCGCAGGGGGGAGGGGGTGCAGGAGGGGAGGGAGGATCGGGCAGGAGCCTGGCGTCAGTCCTGCTCTCTCTTCCTGCTGTGCCCGACCTCGCCCAGGAGACCACGGTCCCCTGACTACGAACTGCACCGAGGGGGAAGGCCGCAGGCGGGAAGCGCGGGGCCTAGAATGTTCCAGGGAAGATGTTCCACAAGCCTCACACCCAGCTGCCCCGAGCCAAACACACTGCTACTCTCTTCTGCTCGACGCAGGCCGGCATCCACGGTGGGGCACTGACCCGGCTCCTCCCTGACCACCCGTGTCTCCTCTGCCCTCTCACCCCGCGGTGAGCTCCCACCACCCCATTCCCCTGGGGGAGCAGAGGGCCGTGTCCTCTCGGGAAATAGGGGAACGGAAGCCGTGGGCGGATGGATCCAGGTGATGTAGGCACACGCCTGGGAGGTCAGCCCCGCCCCTTCCTAGAAGCTGCAACGTCCCCCACCCCCACCCCGGTCCCTGCACAGCTGGACACCAGTGGCTCCGCCTGGGCGCCACGGTCCGACTCCACCGCGGCCTGATTCCTGTGTCCCCGCCTGTACCGGTGGCCAGAGAACTTACGGCCCCCTCTCCTTTCCTAAACTATTGCGGTAGCATCAGTGAGCCGCGTGCATCTCAAGGACACCGTTCAAGGAGTTGGGGAAAGAAGACGCCCTATGACCCACGGAGAAGCGGAGCGTGGCCAGCACCCCAGGGGTTCCTTCACGGCCCTTTCCGTGCCGTGCACCCACGCCAGTGGCCACCAGGACTGTGATTTCTGTGACAGAAAACCGAAGGAGCAGAGCACGCGCTGTTCGGGGCCTGGCTTGCTGCCTCAGTACCTCGGGGCACTGGCTGTGCACGTCACTGGCTGGTCCCGGTGACAGAGCGTCGCCGCTGATGCGCGTCCCACAGTTTATCCCTTCACCTGTTGGTGGGCATTGCGGGTGGATTCCCAGTTTCCCCTGTTGGGACATTCTTGGACGAATCTTCGCGTGGACGGGTGCCGTCACCTCTTTGGGAGAAGCGCCAAGGCTCAGGGCTGCTGGGTCACGTGGTTGGTGCTCGCCCAGCTCCGTAAGCGACCGTCGCCCTGTTTTCCTAGTCCCGCACCTCTGCACCCGCGTCGGCCTTCTGCTCATGGAGGGGTGACACGGTCCCTTCACAGGGCCCCGGCTCCTGCCTCTCCCTCTCTCTGAAGCTGTCATCCGCTGATGCCCCCCGCGGTGCGCTGGGCTGGACAGGGCCCCCCCTCTTCAGAATGCGACCGTATCTGGAAACGGGGGGTCTGCAGACGCACCGAAGCGGAGGTCTCCCTGGATTAGGGCGGGGCTTGAGTCAGTGACACACACAGAGACACAAGGGAAGACGGCCACGTGACTATGGAAGCAGAGGTGGGGGAGGTGGCCACGGGCCGTGGAACTTGGGGGCCACGAGACCCGCAAGAGTCGGGAGGATCCTTTCCTGGAGTCTCCGGAGGAAGGGGGCCCTGCCTTGTTCCCACCTTGATTTCAGACCGCTGGCCCCTAGGATTGTGAGAATATGTCTCTTTTCTTTCGAGCGAACCTGTTCATGGTAGTTTGCGAGGCCTGTGGTATTTTGTTACGGCAGCTCACGTGAAGCGAGCGGCCCGCAGCACGTCTCCTAGCCAAACTCCTATCGGGCCTCCAAGCCCTCCGTCACCGGCGCCTCCTCCCACGGGAAGCTCTCCCTGACTGCCCACCCCTCATGGGCTCTCCTCCTGGGCCCCTCCGGACAGGACCCAGCAGGGCGGTGGGCAGGACTCCGCAGCCAGGCTACTACAGGGCCACGTGGCGACTGGGCGGGACGGGACCCTGATTCGGCGAGAGGCTGGCAGGGAGACGGAGGTCGAAAAGCTGGGTCTGGGGAGAGCTGAATGAGCAGACTTCACGGGAGCAAGAGGGGGCCGCGAGGTCCCTGGGGGCTGCACCCTGGGGACTTCTTGCCCAGACCGAAGGGCTGGAGGGAGAGGGGGAGGGGGAGGGGCAGGGGGCTGCCGGCAGGGCTCAGCCTTCAGGAGCGGGGGGTGGCCGCCCCTCAGAACTGACCACCGGCCCCCGTCTTCCCTTTGTGCTCCCGTCCTCCACAGCCAAGCAGAAGCCTAAGGTCAGGGGGCCACGGACCGGCTCGGGTCAGCCTCTGGTGCGGCTGGCAGGACCGCAGGGCATCCCCTGAGGCCTCAGTCTCTCCAGTCACATGGGGACGACGGGAGTGCCGCCTCACGGGGTGTGAGGATGAAGTGATGCTTGGAAGACGGGAGCCCAGCGTGTGCACGTGGCCGGCCACCGGGGTTGGCCCCGCCGTGCTCCGCTCGGAGCGACAGCCTCCTTTCTGAGGACATTAAGGGTTCTGGCATCTCGCGGTCACGCTCCTACGTTCCAGGTGCTGACGGCCTAACTGGTGGCTTGAGCTGAAAAGAGGAGGAAGGAGGGGACGCGTGTCTCCTCTCTGGGCGGGGGGCGGTCTGCAGGAGAGCCCCTCAGGGACAGCCAGATCCTTGTCCTCCCTCGTCCTTTGGTTCTGGAAGCGGTGCCCTACGTGAGCACCACGGCAGGGAAGCCTTCCTTGCTGGCACACCCTCAACCCCCCAGCGGTCCCGCGTGGCCGCCGCCGTGACCGCCAGGAAGCCGAGGCTCAGAGAAATCGGGGGACTTGCCTGAGGTCACACCGTGTCTCCGTCCGCAAAACACCTCCGGCCGGACGGCTTAGACAACTGGTGTTCGTTTCTCTCTGTCCTGCAGCCTGGGAAGTCCGAGCTCAAGGTGCCAGCAGATCCCGTGTCCGGTGAGAGATCTCCTCCGGGTCCGCGGATGGCCGCCCTTCCGTGGTGTCCTCACGTGGGCTGTCCTTGGTGTGTGCTCACAACGAGAGAGCCCTGCCTCGTCCTCTTCCTACGAGACCCCTAATCCCATCACGAGGCCCCGCCCTCACGACTTCATCCAACCCTAATTTCCTCCCAGAGGCTCTGCCTCCAATACCCGCCCCCCCACCCCAGGGGCTTAGGGCTTTCACACCAGAATTGGGTGGGTGGGGGGGGGGTCGCAGAGTGCAGCCCACAGCACTCGGGCAGCGGCAGGAAGGGTTAATGGCCCGGCTCCGCGTGGGATAGACGGCGGGCTCGTGTGTGTCCCTCGCCGGGCCAGGCCCGCCCTCCACCTGCCCCGCCACGGGCATCACATCGACTGAGGGACGGCTTCCGACTCCGGAGCAAATCAGTGGAAAGGAAGCCCCCTCGCGGGTGGTCGCAGCACAAGGCAACGGGTTCCCGAGGGGTCTCTGGTGCCGCTTGGGCCACCCACGCTGTTGTTTCACAGTTTGTGAATGGACGTGCCGAGGCAGAATGAAGTGCTCGTGGGAGGGAAGCTAGTCACGGACGGAAGGCCCAGCGCCTGCCACGCGGGGACTCGGCCGGGCCCTTGGTGTGCATTCTCTCAGGTTGCTCTCAGGCGCCCCGGGGGATAGGTCGCCTTACCCCCCACGCTGCAGAAGAGGGTGTGGACGGCAGGGCCCGGACCCCACGGGGCGGTGGGGGGAGGGAGGCTCGGGGACCGAGCCCGGTCTCCTTGACTTCCGCACACTGGACTTTCCAACACTCCGGAGAAACGGATCCTTCCGGGAGGAGATAAACCCACCAGAACCGAGCTGAGGGAAACCGCCTCGTCCTTTATGAGAAAGGGCGTCCGAGCAGACTGCAGGGTAGAGCCCGATGCCCCTGACGTCCTTCCACCCCCAGGATGCTCAGAGCCTCCCCGCCGGACACACCAGAACGCAGTGGGCGTGAGTTTTTCCCGGCCTGGATGAGGACATGCCCACTGGGCCCACCAGGGGCACAGCACAAGGGGTGCGGGCATCGCAGGGTGGAAGGAGCTGAGTTCTCACGGCCAGTCGCTAAGTGACACGTGAAAGGAAGTAGGATCCGAGAGCTTCCTGCACACACACCCTGTGAGGCTGGAGTCTGAGCTGCAGACAAAGAGCGATTTTTCTAGTATGGCAAGAACACACACACACACACACACACACACACACACACACACACACAGCCCATCCCACTCTGCAACAAAAACAGCCTTGCGGGGGCTCGGTGACCCTGGACCCAAAACACACCCACATTGGACTGGGGCCCTGGCAACCCAGCCACACCCAGAGGCCCGGGTCTGCCCCGCCAAGGCCCCGAAACGTGTTCGGGCCCGCCCAAGGACGCAGGATTCAACCTCTTCCCCCGTGTTATTTGTTCTATTTATCTCCGCCTTGAAGCCGTACATCTAAACAGCGCGGGCCCTTGACTGCTGAGTCAGCGCCAGAGCTAAAACTCATAAAATCCTATTTCAAAAAGGTCCAATGATTTTATTTTCCGACCATAAATATGAAATTTAATTAGCAGCTTGCTGCTAATGAAGTCGCCATGGAAGCCGGCCTGAGGACACAGAGCAGAAGAGAACGCCCACAGTACACAGAGCCTGCGGCCCTGTTAACTCTTGCCTCGCCCCCTGCCCTTGGCCAGGTCCCCTGAGGCCCGGAGAGCCATCGACAGCCTCTGACCTGGAAGGACAGGGGGCCGCTGGCTCAGAGAACGGGAAGTGGGTCAGATGTCCCCTCTGGGCTGGTGGGAAGTCCTGGGCTCTCTGGCCTGGCTCATCTCCACAGCAGGAGGGAGGGCCTGGAAAAAAGCTGGAAACATCAGTGCTTAGAAAGAGCCCTGTTACTCTGCATCACGGGACATCAGTGGCAGAACAACATGGGGGTATTCGCACTTGACCGAACACTAGAAGCCCAACTCCTCGCTCCTCCAACCACCCCGGGGCCTCGGTTTATGTTTTGTAAAATGGGAATCTATAAATAATCTGGAAACAGTTTATCTAGGCATAATGCCCACGGCGGGTGGAATGTTAGCGATGATTAAATGTATTTCTAGAGCACGTGCCTGGGATATAGCCGGCGCTTAGGGAATGGGAGCCTGCGTTATCACCATCCTTGTACGAGTTTGTTAGTTAAATCCAAAGTCCAGAACTCACTACGCTCCGAGGTGCTGTTGAGAAGAAATGGAGTATTTCAAGCGCCATCCAAGAAGCTGAAGTTAAAACACAAAAAACTCGGTCCACAGGTCGGTGCTGAAGTCACGTGAACATCAACCAAAATGTGTCGTGCGTCACCTTGTCTAAAATCCAGGTGTGCACGCGCCACGCGAGGATATGTCCTTCCCACGTGCAGAGGTCATGGCCACGCACGTGTCCACGCACGGACTTCCCAAACACGAATACCTGTTAGATGTGAGCCACGCTCCCTCCGGACGGAATCTACAGCATGCAACTTCAGACTTAGTTTGCAGTGAAGGCACACAATATCATACTCCAGAAAAAAGTTTATGGCAGAAGGTAATAGAGTTTTGAGGGTTGTTTTCTTTCTTGCCTTTTTTTTTTTTTTTTAAATTGAAGCGTATTGCCATTCTTCTGGCATTTGAGTTCTTGAATAAGTAGGAACAGTGCATGTTTCAGCGCCCTGTGGCTCTGCGGGGAATTCCCCTAGGGTCACGGCCGAGATTTCTGGGATGCTGGAGCCTGAACCCCCTCAGGTGCAACCGTCAGCCCCAACAGGTGCAGCCGGCTTTAGGGATTATATGTCGCGGGCGCGCTATGCTGTGTCCACCCAATGCCCTCGTCCCCATTTACCGCATTTAGCACCGTGGTCTCCTCTCCACCACAAGCATCGGGTGATCTCCCCCGTGAGGAACCGTCCGGGCTCCTGGGCTGAAATCCCTCAGAGATCAATGCCGCCTGGGCGCCCATGGCATCGGCACCACCTGGAGCTGGTCGGACCTGCAGCTCTCCAGACCTCTTCTTCGACGTTCTGACTCAGAGTCTGCGTTTTAATGAGCTCCCTGGGTGACACACAAACACGCACCGGCCGGTGCCCTTCTAACCCAGCGCTCACCGTCTGCAGAGATGCCGTGTGCCTATTCACTCCCCTACGGAGTCTTCTGGAATGTTTGTTTGACACTGTGCTGCTCTCTCCTGGCTCACGCCCTGCCTGGCCTCTGATGGAGCTTCTGACTTTGCATTCCGGCTCAAAGCATTCAAGTTTCTTATGGGCGGCTGGGTGCCAAGGAGGACCACGTCTTCGCACTTTACCCCTCCGTGGCCCTCGCTTTGCCGTGGCCTTGCTGTCGGCCCTAGACGCTCGTGCATGTGATACCACACGTTGGGGGCACACTGACTTCATTCCTGACCAACAGCATCACTGGAAGCAACGTCTAAACTTGGGGATCTGGGCTCGGCCACCCGCTGCCTACCTCTTCTTCCCCCAGCCACCTTCCAATGAGTCTTGTGAGAACGGTGTTTCCTTGTAGCTAGTCCCGCAAAGCAAAGGAAGGATTCTTTTGCAAAGTAAGGATTCGGCCCCACAGCTATTGCTTATAAAATTCTAATATTTCATACAACAAGACCTGGGGGGCGTACTTGAAGTCTTATTTGTGGACAGGGTGCCCCATGACTGCTCCTTCCAATAAATCCTAAATCGCTGCCCATCTGTAATTAATCCCTTCTCATCTGGCTTCGGCGCATTCGGATCGGTCGTCAGGTATGTGGAAAGTAACACATTACACATGGCAGCAAAAATGTTAAACAGTTACAAGGTGTGAGGAGATGTTTGCAACTGTTTGTAGACATTGGAACAGGTGGCTCAGGATGACCCTCGTGGAAGATCAACTCGGGAGCTAAACCTCATGACCGCTCTGGCTTTTTGCCTGGACGCACCTTACGCAGCGTGGACGGCAGGTTGGAGCTCAGAGCCCGGCAGCTGCACCAGAGCGGGGGGGGGGGAGGCAGACATCAGAGTTCAGGGCTGTTGAGGTCTGCGATCTGAGAGGACGGAGGCCGAGGGGAACTACACAGGGCGTGGCTAGATACTAAATTGCGCTCACGCAGGCAGGACCCCGAGAGCTGAGCAGAGAGCAGCTGCCACGGGACTGTGACCTGAGAAGGTGCAGATGACACATAGGGCTGAGATGCTGGAGTTTAAACTAGCCACACTGGAGAGACTTCACTGAGTTAGGGACCCAGAAAGTCTGTATCTTAGGAATAGGCCTACTCTAACTTCAGAATAAAGGCGACGCCAGAGGCACCTTACCAACCTTAACAATAAATTTCAAAAGGATCAGGCCTATTCATACATAAATTGTTTGCCAGGCCATAGCTTATCACAAATTACAGACAATCAAACCCAGAAACTTGGTATCCACGAGGACCAGAATTCAAGAAAAAATTTTAGCAGACATGTGCGTAAGCTGACCAATTTGTCTCATACCCAGAAGGGGTAAAAAAACAGTCAATGGAAACAGATCCAGAAATTACAGTCTGCACATCAAGACCTTAAAGCAGCCATTATTCACAGGTCAAAGATTTAAAGAAAACATGGACATAATGATAAAACAGATTATGAAACAAGAAATAAATGAAAATTCTAGATGTTAAAAATGAGAATATAAAGTTATAAATTCAGATAGGCGGGTTTAACAACCACTTGGACCCTGCAGAATATACAGCAAACTTGAAAACAGGGCAACAGAAACTCTACACCTGAGGCACAGAGGGGAAGAAAAGGCTAAAAATGCCGAAGAGAGAATGAAAAAACTTGCTGTGGGATCATAGCAAGTGATCTAACATTATGTAATTGGAATCCCAGAAGGAGAAGAGGAGAAACTGTAGAATAGAAACTATGTTTTTAAATGTTTCCATATTCAGGGCACCTGGGTGGCTCAGCGTCTGACTCTTGGTTTCCACTCAGGTCATGATCTCTTAGTTCGTGGGTTCAGGCCCTACATCAGGCTCCGTGCTGACAGTGCAGGGCCTGTTGGGATTCTGTCTCTCTCCCTTTCTCTCTGCCCCTCCCCTGCTTGCATTGGCTTCTCTCCCTCTCTCTCTCTCTCTCTCTCTCTCTCTCTCAAAATAAATAAACTGTAAAAATAAAATAAAATGTTTCCATATCTGATGAAAAATATCAACCTACCGGTTCAAGAACCCCAGTGAACTCGAAACAAAATGAACACAAAAGTGTACATAGTCCTATCTCAAACAAATTGCTAAGAATTGAATATAAAGAGAAGAATGTTAAAAAAAACAAGGAAGATACATTCTACACCATGCAATAGTGCTAAGAATTACTGTTCATTCCTCATGGGAAACAATGTGGAGAAGAAACCAGCACCGTATCTTTAAAGACTTAAAACAAAAATAACAACCCATTGTGCCCCTTATAACACATGTAGAAAATACAGGCCAGTAACGTCACAAGGATGACTTTACACTAGATGCAAAGCGACAGAAATACGAGGTAGGTTGTGGTGAGCTAAAGATGCATTTTAATTTTTTTTTTTCAACGTTTATTTATTTTTGGGACAGAGAGAGACAGAGCATGAACAGGGGAGGGGCAGAGAGAGAGGGAGACACAGAATCGGAAACAGGCTCCAGGCTCTGAGCCATCAGCCCAGAGCCCCACGCGGGGCTCGAACTCACGGACCGCGAGATCGTGACCTGGCTGAAGTCGGACGCTTAACCGACTGCGCCACGCAGGCGCCCCAAGATGCATTTTATAAACCATACAGCAACTGCACATTCACAGGAATAAAACAAAAGAAGTAGGTCTACAAGTCAACAGAGGAGATAAAATAGAATACCAAAAAAGACTGACTTGATTAATCTTCTTTGGTTAATCCAGTGAAAGGCAGAAAAGGAGGAAAAATGAAACACAGAATGGATGCATCGTAACGGAAACACTCGGATGGTAAACGTAAATGAACTAAACAATTCAGCTAAAAGGCAGAGATCATCCGGAAGAATTGAAAAATAAAAGCCAACTATAAGCTGTGTGTAAGAGACACACGTTAAATATAAAGACACAAATCAGATAAAGGTAAAAACTTGGAAACGTTATTCATAAAAACTGGAATGGCTATACTGGTATTGCAAAAGTAGCCTTCAGGGGAAGGAATACCACCAGAGACAAACAGGGACATTTTGTAATGATGATGGAGTCCCTCCATCCAGAAGCTATGACGGTCCTAAGCGTGTACACATCTTGTGGCAGAGGTTCAAAACACACGAGGCAAAAAATGGACAAAACTGGAGGGAGGATTAGAGAAATCTACAGTTGCAGTTGGAGATTCCAACACTCCTCTCAGTTACCCATTTTTAGGACAAGCAGACACAAATCAAGGATACAGAAGACTGGAACAACACTATCAACCCACTTGACCTAAAGGACATTTATAAGACATGACAGCTGACAAGTTGTAGGACACCTGCAGAATATACACGCTTTTCAAGCATGCATAAAACATGCACTGAGACCTTCGGCTGGTCCATAAGACAAGTCTCAAAAACTTTAATAGGTTTAAAATTATGTCAAATATCTTTTCTGGCAAAAAGGAATTAAATCAGATGTTGATAACGAAAAATCCCCAGATATCTGGAAATTAAATGACACACTCCTAAATAACCCACTGCTCAAAGAAGTGAAAGGGGAATTTTGAAAATATTTGAACTAACTAGAAATAAACACACAGTATCAAAAATTGGTGGCCTATGGCTACAGCAAGGCTTAGAGGAAATTTATAAATTTAAAGGCTTATATTAGAAAAGAAGAATGATTTAAAATTAATGACCTAAATTTCGACATTAAGCCAGAAAAGTCGAAGTAAGTAGAGGGAAGGAGACAATGAAAATGAGTAGAAAACAATTAAAATGGAAAATATAACAGCAATATGGAAAAAGCAGTAAAATAAATTCTTTGAAAAGACTAACAAAATTGATAAGGCTCTAGCTAGACTGAGTAAGGAAAAAAAAAGAGAAAACAAAACAATCAATATCAGGAATCAGAGACGGTATGTAATTAGAGATCCACCAGGCACTGAGAGGATATTATGGGAATATTATGGAAAACTTTATGCCCACACATTCTACGCATAGATGATAAGGACAAAAATTATGCAAAACACACAAATTCCCAAAAGTGACGTAAGAAGAGACAGTTTGAGTTAGCCTATCTATTTAAGATTTTGAAGTCATTATTGGAAAGTCTCCCACAAAGAAAGCTCTAGATTCCTATGGCTTCACTGAATTCTACCAAACACTTTAGACAGAAATAACACCAATTTTACATAAACTCTTTCATAAAACAGAGAGAGAAGTAATATTATTCCCCATCTCATTTTATGTGCCCCAAATTATGCTGACCATAATGAAGACAGTCCCAAACCAAATGAAGACGTTACAGGAAAAGACAATTAAACAAAACAAAACAAAACAGTATCCTTCATGAATATAGATGCAAAAATTCTGACTGTGATTTTTGCACAAAATTTCAGAAATATATACAAAGGATAACACAACATGACCAAGTGGGGTTGATGCTGGGAATGTAAGGTCGGTTCAACATTCAAGAAAATCAACCAAAGTAATTCATCCTATTAAGAGACTAAAGCGGAAAAAAGCCATATGATTATCTCAACACACGCAGAAATCATCTGGCAAAATTCAACACTCATTCATATTAAAAACCCTCCACAAACTAGCATAGAAGGAACGGCCCTCAACCTGATAATAGCTAGCATCATACTTCATGACAAAAGGTGAAATGCTTTCCCTCTAACGTTGGGAACAAAGCAAGGATATTCCCACAAACCGCTTCTATTCAGTAGTATGCTGGGGGTTTCTAGATGGTGCAATAAGGCAAGAAAAATAAAGGAAATGAAGATTAAAAAGGAAGAGGTAACCTGCCATTATTTGCACACGTCATGACTGTGTACAGACAAAATACAAAGGAATCTATAAAAAACCTATTAGAGTCGATATCAATAATAAGTACTTATAATTAATCACAAATTTAGCAAGGACACAGGATGCAAGGTCAGTATACAATAATAAAAAAAAAAACCCTAATATCAAAAAGTCTAAAATACTGCAGATTTAAATACAATGAATGATACAATGTCCGCACTGAAAAACTACAAGGCATTGCTGTAAAATAAAATAAACCCTAAACCAAATGGAGAGGTAATGTATCATGGTCCCAGATAGGAAGATTCTTCAATGTGGTTGAGATGTTAAGGTGTCTGTTAGGTGGAAATTTACCTATGACTTCAATACATTTCAATCAAATACCAAAAAGCTTTTTGGTATGGCATGAACTAACTAATTCTAATGTTTATATAGGAAGGCCAGGAACAATTTTGGGAAAAAAAAAGAATGAAATTGGAGGAACGTGATATAAATTAATATATATTAAAATATATGTATTTATCTATTATGCTATGTTCTCTACTACATTATCGTATAATATGTAGTCATAAGTTATATATATATATAGATAGATATAATTTCAAGACTTACTGTCAAACTATAATCAACAAGACAGTGTGTTTTGTTGTATAAAGACAGGCAAAAAATCAACAAAAGAGAACAGTGGGTCCAAAAAAGATCTACAGCTACACTGCCAGTTAATTTTTGACAAAGACAGCATAGTAATTCAAAGGTGGTGGGAAAGTCTTTTCAGTGATTGTTGCTGGGGCAGCTGGATATCCACATGGAAAAAGATAATCCTCCTACCCGGACACTAACATTAACTCAAGACAGACCACTGACACAACCCTAAAATCCCCAACTGTGATGTTTGTAGAAGAAAATATAAGAATGCCTTGAAGTGGGCCCAGATTTCCTGGACAAAATCCAGAAAGCACTAACCACAAAACTGAAGAAAGAAAAAAAAAACAATCAATAACCTTCATCGAAAGAAAAACAAAAACAAAACCTTGAAAACCCGCCCATTAAAAACACTAGTGGGAAAATGAACAGGGAATCCGTGGACTTGGAGGAAACTGTTGCCATATATAGGCCCCCAGATGAAGGACTGGTACCCGGAACATGTGAAGAAAAGAACCCCTCAAACCAAAACTAAACAGTAATGGGTCAAAGAGTAGACGGAAGGCCTGGGCACCCATTTCAAAAAGGAACACATACAGCTAAACACATGAGAAAGCGCTCACGATGGCTAGTCAGCAGGCGACTGCAAGTTCAAAGAGCACGAGGGAACACCGCACGTCCAGTAGAACGGCCAAAATACAGATGCGAGGACGCCGTATGTGGGGAAGGTGCGGGAAACGAGAACTCAGACCCAGCTGCTGGGCTGCCAAAGAGCTTCCACTTTGGAAGGCGGTCTAGCAGCTCTTGCAAAATTAAACATGCCCTCGTCCTCTGACCCAGCACAGACCTAGGGTCCTAGGACTCTCGGTATTTACTCAAGTGGCGGAGAACACGTCTGCACAAAGACGGGCGCGTGAATGTTTCGTACGGCTTTGCTCGTGACAGCAGAAAACTGGAAGCAGTCCAAATGCCTGTCAACAGGACGATGGATAAACCATCTGTAGTTAAGAAAAAGGAATACAGAGGATCAAACGCACGGCATGGGCAAATCTCAAAAACGTGCGGAGCGAAGGGAGCCAGACGCGAAGAATTACGCGCCGTAGGATTCTTGCGAGGTGAAGTTCTCACGTAGGCAAGGCCATCCGACACAGCAGAAGTGGGAGCAGTGGCTACGTCTGCTGGGCAAGGTAGGCACTGACGGGCAAGCACACGAGGGCACTTGCTGGCTGGGGGTTGGAAAGGGTTTATATTTTGATGGGGTATGGGTTACCTTTTGTTTTCTTTTTTTAATGTTTATTTATTTTTGAGGGAGAGAGAATGGGCATGAGTGGGGGAGGGGCAGAGACAGAGAGAGAGAGAGAGAGAGAGACAGAGAGAGGGAGAATCCCACGCGGGCTCCACGCTGTCAGCACAGGCCCGACGCAGGGCTCCAACTCACGAACTGTGAGAAAACGTGACCTGAGCCGAAGTCGGACGCTCAACCGACTGAGCCACCCGGGCGCCCCTGAAGAACTGAACCCACTATGGTGTGCCCTCTGGTCCCCAGAATTCATATCCATCCCACTTGCAAAACACATTCCCCCACACCAGCACCCCGCTAAGTGTTGAACCGTCTCCAGAAGCCCCCCGGTTAACATGCACACGTCACCTGGGACGAGAGGCTGTACCCGGCAATTCTCTTCTGGGTTGGTCCCAGTGGAAAGCTATAACTGACCTTGAAAGGCTCAGGGATCCCGGTCCCGGGCAGAGAAGAGACAAGTGAGGCAAGTTTCATTCAACACAGGTGAAATGGCAGGGAACAGCCCGTATCAGGGTCTGGGATGGGCAGGCCCAGGCCACAGATGTGCAGCAAATGCGTACTTTTCTGCATTAAAATTCAAAAGAGCAACATGGGGGCTCATTCAGGCCACCATCCCATCAGACACAGAGGGCACTTCCTGAGGGTCTTGGGAGGAAGTTTCTGGCAGCCATCCTGGATTGGTATGTGACCCCCTGGGAGGCACGACTAACATCTGTGGGGCCCTGAGAACCTGGGAACACGCCCTGACACTTGCTAACTCCACAGGAAGGTGGGGGGCATGTGCCCCGGAGAAGGTCGCATCCACAGAGAGAGCCAGAGGTCAAGTCAAAGGCTATTTGAGCAGGGTAGACAATTGAGCCCGGGCTGGGGCCACCCCCTGCAGGTTTAGGAGCTGGCTCTCAGTAAACCCGTCCCTGACACACCCTACCAGCCCCCCTCCCCTTTCTCCAGGCCAGAGGAACCCGTCCTACCACCAAATGCTCCCAGGCCTTAAGCCTCCTTCACCTTGTACCACCAAAGTCGGCTCTCAGAGTGGAAACAGACTGCCACCTTCTCACAGTGCCCCTGGAATACAGATATTCCTGGTCACGATTGATCATGAATTCCCCACCCAGGGTAACCCCACGGGGCGGCTGAGCCCCATTCACACACGAGCACAGACCCTCCAACACCAAGGTTCCGGCTGCCGGCTCCGTAATGTTTCAGCTCCTTCACGAACACCTGTTTTGGGAGAGCAGACATCGCTATTCCTAACAGGGATTTCAAACATCGGGGATCTGACTGCATGTGTGTGTCGGGGGCGGGGAGAACTGTTCTGCAAACGGGGGCCTCAAAACCACAGCGCTGTTTATATGTGAGAAAAACACAGTTAGAGGGTTGGGCTGCAGTGGGTTCTACGTGTGGTGCCTTTGCCGGACGGAAGCTCGGAGGTCTGCAAGAAGGTCTTTTTTTTTTTTTTTTTAATTTTTTTTTAACGCCTTTTTATTTATTCTTTGAAGGAGAGAGAGAGAGAGAGAGAGAGAGAGAGAGAGGCAGAGCATGAGCGGGAGAGGTGCAGAGAGAGAGGGAGACAGAATCCGAAGCAGGCTCCAGGCTCCGAGCCTTTAGCACAGAGCCCGACGCGGGCCTCGAACCCACGGACCGTGAGATCGTGACCTGAGCCGAAGTCGAACGCTCCACCGACGGAGCCACCCAGGCGCCCCTGCAAGAACGTCTTAAGGAGCCTCACCAGAAATGCCCGTTCTCTTTTGGTGTAACTGCATGGGCTCCAGCTGCCGTAACTGAGCCCACCAGCTGGGAGGTTGTCCAACAGACATTAATATCTCGCAGTTCTGGAGGCTCGAAGTCCGAGGTCAAGGTACCAGCAGGAACGGTTTCCCATGAGACCCTCTTCCTGGCTTGCAGACAGCCGGCCGCCACCTCAGTGTGTTCGCGCACAGCCTCCCCGCTGTGTGTCCGCATCCCTGGTGTCTCCTCCTCTTATACGAGGAGACTCAGCCCATGGGGTCAGAGCCCCACTTTTGTGATCTCGTGTAACCTTAATTAGCTCCTTACAGGACCGTCTCCAAATACAGTCACAAGGGGGCTCGGGCCGTGGACGTGGGCGAGGGGACACAATTCAGTCCAACACAGTAATTGAGCACGCCACTTTTCTGTCTTCACAGGACGTGTGAACCAAATTTGTTAAACAGAGGGGACTTTGCCGGTGACAGGCGCATGAAGAGTCCTCCTAGCAACACCGCCATCGCTCAACATTTCGTGGGACCTTTCCAGTTGCTCCCAGTGACGCTTTATAAGCCATGGTCCCGAAGCTTGAACAACAAACCCAAAGGGGAAGGATTCCAGTCCTTTTGTGTGCGGTGACGCTGTCACTGGAGAAGCTGGGGCCCACACAGCAGCCCTGCCCGAGAACTTGGGTTCCCCATGTCCTTGCATCTGCCCACGCTGGTCCCTGTGCCTACAATGCAGATTCCCAAGGCAGGAGGTCAGAGGCACAGCCTGAGAATCTGCATGTTTAATGGGGTGCTGGCCCGCAGGTCGCATCTTGAGTGGTAAGGCCTTTTGTCCCTTTGTCGGTCACCAGCAGCAGCCATCACCCACGGGAGTAAACCTGTAAAAAGGCTGCCTCTCACGTAATCCTTGGGACATCCGCGTGAGGAAGATTTTGGGATCACGTGCACTTGACCGAGACCCGGCATCTGGAGACAGCAGGTAACTTGTCCAAGGTCACTGGCAGTGAGCGATATGGCCAGAATTTGAACCCAGGTCAGGTAACATGCTCATTGCCCTGCCACCTCCCTTTAAACACCAAGTGATGTGAGATTAACCAGGTTTTTTTTTTTTTTTTTGGGTTTAATCTCTCCCCTTCCTGCCTTCAGCAAGCCAGCTGGGATGAAAATCTATCACAGAAGGACAGAAAGGGGGACACGGGAACACATCAAGAATAGCAAAACAGAGTTAACAAAGACAGAGGTGACTTTTTCAGGTCTCCTATCACCGGCCGTGATTAATTTACAGCTTTTTACATGCTAATGTTTTCCTGCCTTCTGCCAGTAATAAATAACCAATATGCTTTAATACCTCGTTATTATTCATCCCTTTCAGATATTTGGATTTTGATTCTTCACTGCCGTTCAATCACATTGAATTTCTTTAACCAGGACAGCTCCATTAAGAGTCCCCTCCAAGGACATCCTGGCGGGGCGGTGACAATAATGGATAATGGGTGACAAGGGAGAGAGTGGGGAGCTGCCACACGAAATATTAGCAGCCGTGGGGAAAGAGGGGGAAGCCGTCATGAAAAACACCAACAAACTACATTTAAGTAACGCTGGGGTTGTGACCCAGGCCAATAAAACCAGGAGACGTACAGTCACGGCTGACGCGCCATTCGTAACGTGCCTTCCTCTGCTGGTTCCTCCAGCGGGGACGTGGACCCGCTTCACCACCTTCCTGACGCGGAGGGCTCCCCTCGCGCACCGGCCTGGGCCGAGATGGCCCACCAACCCGACCCGTGTACTGCAGGAAGCTACTTGGAGCTCTCTCCCTCTTCACCCCCTCAACGTGTTTTTCAAGCAACGAAGGCGGCCAAGCCTACGAGCCAAAGCTGGTTAGAAGGGTCATTTCCTTCTGCAACTTGTCCTTTTTCCCAGGACTCCAGAACTCTCTGGCTCGCCCGCCATTCCACACACGACAACTCCCATTCTCTCGGGCCGGTTGAGGACTGGACAGCACGAGCTCCATTCTGCGGCTGCTCCAAGAACGTGGGCATCACACCCACGGTCTCAGGCACCTTGACCGTGAACGGTCACCCGGGCCTTCAGCAGCCACTGTTCTGCCTTCTCAGGCCTGCCCACGCCCTCCAGGGCAGGATCCCCGGGGATGTTTCCAGCACAAGGAACCCTTCCCCACGGGGCAGCGCTTGTTCACTTTCTCGAATCCGTTTGGTGTCTGGGACCACCTCCACGATGATGTTTTTTTGATATGCACGACATAACATACAGAGGATTACAAAGCGAAACCATTATGTGAAAATATCAAATATTTTAAAGATTATGATCTTCTAATATGTGTGCTTCCTTATTAACGCATCCAGTAGGATCTAGCACTGGGGTATAACAGCTCCCTTGATTTTGAAACAGGGACATGCAAATAATACTTCGAGGTACCTATAATACCCGTGACGGGACACGAAAGTATTTGCGATTTCTGTTGGTGACAACGTTAAAAATGCCGCCGATACCGCTGTGGCTTGTCTCCTGAACTCAGAATTAAAGGAAATGCTGACCTTTCATTCGAGTTGACGAAAATAAAGATGTAATTTCTTCCAGCTGCGTTCGTGGGCTCTCGAACTCCATCCACGGATCCCAGGGTGGGGGCCGCGCTGGGCTCCCGGTGAAGCAGCCTGCCCCGGGGGCACGCCCTCCTGTTTCCTTGTGAGCAGGTGCAGGACCCCCAAGGCAAGGGACCCCGTCTGTCTTATTTGCAACAGCAACACGAACACGAGGCCTGGCAAAGCGCCTGGAAGATCTGCGGCTGCAGGAGAGATTCCTGATGGACGAGCGGCGTGGGGACAACCTTGCTCCGCATCTGTGCCTGGCATTTCGGGATGGCTCCTCGAGAAAAGCGGGGAGCCCGGGGTGTTCACGTGTGCCTCTGTGCGGATTCGCTCAGCCAACACCATACATATTTATTTATTCTCGTTGCGCTCTGCATATCATAAAACCTACCACTTCGAGGGTACGATTCGAGGCGTTTTGGTACATCCACAAGGTTGTGTAACCATACCATCTAGTTCCAGAACGCAGTCATCGCCCCTAGGCAGAAGCCCTGTCCCCGTCAGCTGTCCCTCCCCATCCTGCAGCCCCTGCCAACCACTGCTCTGCTCTGTCCCCAGGAGTCCCACTTTGGACGCGTCATGTACGTGGAATCCTACACTCTGTGGCCTTTTGTGTCTGGCTTCCGTCATTCAGCTGAATGTCTTGGAGGTACACCCACGCAGAAGCGTGCCCCAGTACTGGGTTCCTTTCGTGGCTGAGTGTAGTGCACTGTGTGGACAGACCACGTTTTGGGTGTCCATTCATCTGTCGATAGACGTCTGGATTGTCAACAGATGCTTATCTGGCACCAGCATGTGCCAAATCTAACTCAAGGCAAGCAGGGACCCTGCCCCCAACTGGGTCCGAACAGCAGGCCCCGAGGCCAGACCCTAGGGTTGGGATCCCTCAGTTTCCCCACCTGAGGTCATGGGGAGGCTTTAGAAAGTGAATGCACGTGAAAGACTTAGAATGTTGGAGAAGAGAGCCGAGAAATGACACCAACCACACCGTGTGATCAATGCCAGGAAAGGGGCCAGCAGGTGTGGATGCAACAGGGCTGCTCACAGAGTCAGGGCACTTGGACGACGCACTCGGGGAAGGCCTGTGTCAGTCTTCATTCGAGGCCCAGGCGATGAGTCGGAACCAACTGAAGGAAGCAGCAGGGGGCAGGGATCTGGGCCGAGAGAACGGCAAACACAGGCAGACAGAGGAAAGAGGCCTGCAGGGGTCAGGATCATGCCGTCCAGGAGGAAGGGCACATCGGCCAGGGCTGTGGATATCATAAATTTTCCAGCAGCCACGTTAAAGAGAGCCGAAAGAAACGGGTAAAAATAATTCCAATAGCATATTGTATTTCACCTAACGTATCTGAAGTGTGAACATTTTGGCACGTGTTCCGTATAAAAATCGTGGATGGGACAGTCCGCGTTCTTTGTTTTTTTTCATTCTAAGAACTGGAAACCCGAAGTGTTTTTACATGTATGGCATGCCCCCGGTGGGACGCCGCATTCCAGTGCCCGATGGCCGTGCTGGGGAGTGGCCACTGTCCCGGGCACTGCAGAGAGGGCCTGTCGGGATGAACAGGGCACAAGTGTGTTGGGACCACGGGGTCAGGAGCACGACGTGACGTGGTCTGCGTCTTAGATTTAGGAGGCTGCTCTGTGAGGACAGACTCTGGGGAGACAAGGGGGGGGGCGGGGACAACTCAGGGGCAGGGGTGACAGTGACCCTGGACACCGGATGCTGAACGCGGACAGAAGGGCCTGCTGCCCATCTCACCTCCTAACTCCTGGAGTGAGTTAAAGACCTCCATTAAGGTACCAGATGGCATGTGCAACGCAAGCCCTGACTGTGGTCGCCGCCCCGAATGCCTCCTGCTCGCAGGACAACGTCCGTTTCACTCACCCCGCTGCCCTAGTGCGGGGCCCGGAGCTCAGCAGGCAGGCTGCCGGCAGAGCCCTGGCTGGTCCCGGGCCCCACCGTCACTTAGAGGCCGTGCGCGTTGCAGCGGACTGCACAAGTCCCCCTGGGTGGTCTATTCTCCTGCCCAGTTAGTCATCACAGCCTGGCCTAATATTGACAACGGATCTCCGCCCGGGGGGCCTCTCATAACCTTAGCCTACTGTCGCGTCGGCTCAGTGAGGTGTTTTGGCAAGAACCCAAAGTCAAAAAGGGCGTGGGAGCAGATGTCTCCACCTACAACGGGCCCAGAAAGTGCTGGAAGCATCTCTTCCCCGATCCCCCGACTCGCGTCTTCCCCACCTGTGGTCACTGGGGGAAGAGACCACATCCAAGGACTGCGACGCGTCCCAGGCCAGGGCATCCGAGCCGCCTGCAGGTTACTATGGAGATGAGATGTCGGGTCCCCACGGGAGCTCCCAGGCAAAGGAGCTGAGGGGCCACGGGGCCCAGGGCCAGCTCCAGACGGGCTGCAGGAGACGCGAGAAGAGGAGAAGCACCTGGGTCAATTGCCGGGCGTGCATACAACCGAGGGCGGCATCGTGGGGCGTTCACAGTAACCCACAGCCAAACTCTGGTGAGTTACCTCTGTAGAAGCAGAGGCCCTCACTATAAAGCACCAAGCCGGGCTGGCAGAGAGGTCAGCAGCTCCCCGAAGCTCACAGCCCGCGGGAAACCCCAGCACGCCTTTCCAGGGAAGCACGCCCGCCCGCGATTCTCAACCCGCCTGCAGCAACGGCACGCCCTAACGTGCCTGGCACTTGCCAGATCTCTCTGGGCAGGGAAGTCTGACCACAGAGAGGCAGGAGAAATCCCTCGAAAGAGACCAAGAACCTGGCCGCACTGAAATGGGGTCACCCTGGTCACCCCCCTCTTGGGATGCGGGGCTCAGTTTGGCAAGTGAGAGGAACCGTGTTCCCCTTCACCCCGGGTCGTCTGGATCCCGGCCTCTGACTCCTAAGGCAGAACGCTCACTTGTCTTTGTTATTATTGTAAGAGCCTGGCTCTGCCGCTCATTGGTTGAGTGAGCCGGGGAAGTGATGCAAACTCTACAAGCCTCAACTGCTTCGCCTGTAAAATGGGGAGGAGGGTGCTGTAGAAACTCTACGGGGTTGCCGCAGGGAGGGAGCAGGAGCTGAGCCCGGGGCCTGATACGCAGAAGTTCAATTAGTATTTCCAATGAACCGCACGGAACTCTGGCCCGGGAGACCAAAGTAACGATGGAGACATGCTGACTCTGTCCGTACACACTTGTGAGTGTGATCCCTGTGTTCACGGAGCTTACAGACGAGTGGGTGACATTAGCATGAAATAAATAAGCATACGAATACACCTATACTAAAACACTGTGATAAGAGATCTGAAGGCAGTGAATTGAGTTATAAGAGAGAGTAAAGACCGAGGTATCTGCCCAATGAACGAGTTCAGAATGACAGTAAAGAATGATAGGTTTCTAGGGTCAGAATTTCCCTCAAAGTGTGTTTAGCACAAACAAACAAAAAAAGGTGAGGAGTGGGGTATGTGGTATGGTCGAATTGGTTGCAAGCCTGGGATACTGCAGGACTTCTCAGAGCCTTAGCTTGCACATCTCCCCAAGGGAAGAGTGCAGGCAGCCTTAACCAACCTGTTTGACCGTGGAACCCTTGCTTTAGAGAGCAAATCCCAGGGCTGGTGTTCTCTGGCGCCCACTTTGAGGAGCGCTATGTCAGCTAGACGTTCACCAACACAGAGAAGCATGAGGAACTCACGTCCACTCCAGGGATGGGTCCGTTCTGAACACAGGGCCTAGTCTGTTCTGAACACAGGGAAGGCTATGCCTTCCCCGGGACAGCGCAGGTAGAAGGCAGGTGGCCGATTCCTGCTCTCAGATAAGAACTCCCCCCTTCTGTTACGATGGACAAGCTTGATGGATGGGATCACTTCACATTCCATTACATTTGGCTGGTGGCTACCGATGAGGTGTGGGAAGGGCCCGGGCACTCCGGCAACCCAGTTCAACTCATCCTTTAGCGGGGGTGACCTCCGCTAGGGATCGCCTCGTTTATTTTACCTCGATTCCCGTCAGGTGGAATGTGAGAAGCTGGCGTCTTCTGAGCCTCCTCCAAACAGCGGAAAGGGTGGTGCCCCACCTGATGAGGGAGCAGGTGCACCACAGAGGGTCCGGGCTTGGAGTCGGTCGGATAAACTCCACCGTGGCCAGCTGGGTGACGCACACAAGGCGTTTCCTCATCTATAAAGTGAAAATCGCGGGGCGCCTGGGTGGCTCAGTCACTTAAGCGTCTGACTCTTGGTTTTGGCTCCGGTCACGATCTCAGTTTGTGGGTTCGAGCCCCGCATCGGGCTGTGCTCTGATGGTGCGGAGCCTGCTTGGGATTTCCCTCTCCTTCTCTCTCTGCTTTTCCCCCGCTTGTGCTCTCTCTCTCAAAAATAAATAAACATTAAAAAAAAAAAGTCAAAATCACAACATCTCTTCAACGGTGGAAGAGATGTGGTGTGGTGAATTAGTGTTTGTAGCGTTGAACACGATGCCTTCCGCGTCAGAAGGAGCGTGTGCATAACTATACGGCCCCCCAGGAAATGATATGAATGCCCTCCCCCAAGAAGCTCTGACTCCAGCTCAGGAGACAGACCAGTGTATCAGAGCAACCAGGAAACAGTAAGACAATACAGGCTAATCTGCTAGGACTACACCCAGTACACCCCGTTTTTAGCTTCCGACTAATTTCCTACGATAACCTTGGGGATCAAATGATGGAATCGGATTGAGTGTTTTTCCTGACAAGCTGGTGAACAGCCTCACCTAAAGAGCGCCGACAACAGCTCATCTTTACAAACGCTTGTTGAATAAATAAATAAACCTTGGGCAAGGTCTCACTGGTACAAAACCAAAGAGCTCGTTTCTGGGTGCTGCTGTGCTCGACGCTTGCTGGCGGTGATGTGAGGGAAGATGCGAAGGAGAACCTTGTCAGGTCTGCGGGTCACATGAAGTTGGGAGAGATAGTTAACATGATGAATGCACTCATCAATATTCAGGAAGACTTGACAGACGAGAATATAGGGCCCAAACCACAAGATGGAATTCAACAGAAATAAACGTAAAGTGCTGACTTTCGCCTTTAAAAAGTGTAGAAGGACAGGACAGGGGAAACTCGGCACAGCAGAGCCTGTGCAAAAAAACGAAAACCAAAAACGCACCGTCTGTGTGTGCACCGTGGGCTTTCGATTCGCTAAATGTTGACAATGACCCAATAACGTAACGTAGATACTTAAAATATAATGTAAGATCGTAGGAAGAAGGCAAATTCTAATGTTTGTTTATTTTTGACAGAGAGAGACAGAGCAGGAGTGGGGGAGGGGCAGAGAGAGAGACAAACACAGAATCTGAAGCAGGCTCCAGGCTCTGAGGTGTCAGCACAGAGCCCGACGCGGGGCTAGAACTCACGGACCACGAGATCATGACCTGAGCCGAAGTCGGACGCTCAACCGACCGAGCCACCCAGGCGCCCCGGCAAATTCTGTATGCGGTGTGTTTTCTCTCTTCCTTCCTGCCCCCAACCCGTGGATGAGAAACTGCGAGGACTCTTGATAACTAGGAGACTGAGAGAGAAAACCCAAGTCCAAGTGGCCAATTCCATGCTTGGAAGTACCGGGCACAGGAGTGGCCCTACGGGTGACAGGTTAGAGCTCTGCCAGGACAGCAACAGTTCAGCAAATCCTACCCCGCCACCCACGACCAGGCGGCAAATCCTGGAAGGGTCTTTCTGCACGTGGGAGCCTGGTGGCCAGAGAGGTAGGGCAGCACCGGGGGTGAGGGATGGGGGGGGGGGTGCAGGCAAGATCCAGGACAACAGGAGACCTCCAAGCCAAGAAAAGAATTCCTGAAGCACCTTTCCTCACAACACGCCTGGGATCATTTCTCTCACAGAAAGGCTGCAGATAACAGACAGGTTACAGATAATACCCAATGTAGACACAGTCCCCTCCCTGGAAACACTGGATGTTTGCAGGACACCGACACCACAGAAGAGCAACGACCAAGTGCGACAAACAAAACCTCCCCCGGGGAAACTGTTCACGGAGCCACAGAAAGGGTCACCAGAACATGCATACTTAACGTCCTCAGAAAGATGCGAGGGGATACTGGCTCGACCGGTAGAGAATCGAAACATCACCGAACCCCAGAATCAGCAGGTCGCTCGAAGTTTCAGAATGGTCACAGTTTATGACCGAGTCAGTGAGCTGGAAGACTGGACTGAAATTCTCCCAGAATCCAGAAGAAAAGGGCTGCACAGAATGAAAGAAGTCAAGAGAAATGGAAGCTACTACCAGGAGATCCAATGTTTCTCTTACAAGTGAAGGAGAAAATGGAAAGAATGGAGACGAAGGGCAAAGTCTAGGACGTTCGAGGGGGAAAACATCTCCAGAATTGAAAAGGGACACAAGTCCCCAGCTAACAGGGCACACGGACTACCAGGAAGATGAAGGAAAAGAAAAGACAGCATCTATTTACCTTGTGATCAAGTTCAGAACACCAGGCTCACGCAGAAAAGTCCTAAAAGCTGGCAGACATATGGGGCATATCTTTAAAGGTCCCAGAAAAAATGACTTCAACACTAGAATTCTGTGTTCAGCTAATAATGACTCAAGCGTAAAAAAGGGAAAAGAAACACATGTCACACACGCAAGGACTCAAACCGTTCGCCATCCACGGACCTACAATGAAACAATTACCGAGCAATGTGTATCAGCAAGGGGGAAAGAATTTCAAGGGCAACAAACAGTGGTACCTGCCTGCTGTGATCTGAATTGTGTCTGCAGAATTCATATGTTAATGTTCCAACCCCCTGTACCTTAAAATGTATGCGTGTTTGAAGACACAGTCTTTAAAGAGGTGGTTACGTTAAAATGAGGTCATTAGCATGGGGTTCTAATAAGGCTGTAAAAAAGATACTCTGGGCAAATAGTAACCAGAGAGAGCTGGGGGAGGGGGCTGTCCCAATATCAGATAGAATAAGCTGAGTAAAAACTGTTACAGAGACAAAGAAGGACATTATATATTAATAAAGGGGCCAATCAGTCAATTAGATCTAACAGTTACACACATGTATGCACCTAATAACAGGGCCCCAGATTACGTAAAGCAGAAGTCGATAGAATTAGAGGGAGAAACAGCTCTACAATAATAGCTAGAGACTTCAGTAACCTACTTCCAAAAATGAATAGAATAACGAGAGAGATCAATAGAAACAATGATGAGCAGACCCTTACAGGAAGATACCAGAACAAAAAATACCTGATCAATTCTACAAAGGCAGGAGGCTAAAAAAAATGTCTTGAGAAATGGGAATCATGAGATGAGGTATTGAGAATAATCCGATGTATCATAAATTATAGCAGATATAAAAGGGTTTACAAGAAAATGGAATTCAAGGGGGAAAACATTAAAAGGGACCAAGAAGATTTTTGTGACCAAGAGGAACCATCAACCACCATGAATGTTTACGTGCCTCACAACACAGCTTTGAAGGGCATAAAGCGAACTCAGAGAAATACAAGAAAAAACTAGCAAAGACATTGTCACAGTAAGAGACTTCCTAAAGCCCCTAAAAAATGACCAGTACGGATGGTTGCAGAGGATCAAAAATCATTAACATGTTTGCTCTAATGGATCTACAGAACTCTGTCCCCAACACAGAGTGAAAACAAATTCTTTTTGAACGCACGTGGGAATTCGACAAAAGTTCACCATGTATTAGCCACAAAGGCGATTTCAAACAAACGAAAAGCAAAAATAAACATATGGCCTATTGGCTGATGAAAACATAACAGTAAAAAAAAAATTGCAAAAGAATACCATTTTCAACCTATACACCCAAATACAAGACCAACTTGTATCTCTCCAAACATTAAAATATATTATAAAATCTTAGGCCGCAGAGGCACAGATACAGGTAATTAGATCAATGAACAAAAGTCTAACAAACAACTTTGTGCAGAAATTTAGGGCACGATTAGGGTGATTCGGTAACTGTTGGGGTCATTTGCTAACAATTTGGAGAAAATTCTATTCCTCCCTTACCCTGTTGCAAAATTAATTTGCGGATAGATTAATGACTTAAAAATTAAATAATGAACTCTGAAAGTATTAGAAGAAACAAAATATGCTTATGACCTTGGGATCGGGAAGGCCTCCCTAAACAAGGCATAATATGCTAATGTCATCTGGGAAAAGATTGATGTGTCTGAGTACATCATAATTTAAAACTTCTGTATGATGGAAAACAGTGCAACAAAGTTAAAAATGTAAGCTATGGTCTAGGAAAACATCCATAATATATGAAATAAAGATTAATGCACAGAGCATCAATAAGAAAAAGGCAAGGAATGAGGTGGAAGGAAAATGAGCCTGCAAGTCACCAAACTTTATGTGATCAATAAACCTGAAGCAATAATTAGGCTCTGTAATAAACAAGAACACACTTGAAACAAAGAGATTTCGTTCTGCACCTGAGTTTCCTCCGCTATAAAACATGAACAATAAAGGACCCTAGCTCACAAGGTTGCTGTGGGATTCAACGAGCTTACATAAATATGTAAGCTTATGGAGAAGCACCTAGAACACAGTCAACTGTCTGGAAGCATTAGGTACTGTTATCGTCTTCAGCACGTTTCAGCAATCTGAGTGGCAAAAGCTTTCAGTCTCAATAAGGTAAGGTTTTGGCGACCGTGCAGGGGAAAAAAATACTCTCACGATGTCTTGCTGAGAATATACATTGGTCCAGCCAATTCTGGGGTCACCATTAACACATACGGTGTATGCACCCTACACCCGGCAATTCCAGGCGGGCACCTAACCTAGACAGACATTTACCGCTCTGCACACGCAGACGAGAAGAGCAAAGGTTGGAAAGAATCCCAAATGCCCATCAAGCGGGGACCGATTACACAAAACACGGTGCTTTCATACCGTGGGAGACCTTGCCGGTGTTGATAAGAACAAAGTGGCACTTATACTAACACGGAAAGATCTCCGAGACATATTTTTAAATGAAGAAAAAAAGTTGCAGAACTTTCTGTGTAGTACGATGCCACCCAAGTGAAGCGCGTGTTTCCGTAGCTACAGGCACCTGCTTAGGAGGAGGTCTGAAAGGTGACGCACCAAGCTGACAGCTCTGGTTTCATCCGGGAAGCCTGCCAGGGTTGAGGATATGCCCCTAAACAGAGACTTGATAGCTTTGTCTACGTTATTTGAAAAACGTCAAAGAACGTTTGCATGAATTTTCAGAAATCCAAATAAATAAAACATAAAACAAACCCAAAGACAAATGCAATCTTTAGCTACTTCATCGGGGAGCGAGGGGGGGGGGGTGTGTCCAGGCTGTGAGGAGCAACAGTCCCCCTGTGTGGTGGGAGGCCCAGACAACGGCTGTGGTTCTGTGACCCACCTGAGCCCCCTACTCGAAGAGAGACATTCGTGACCAGGGTGCCCTATCCATGGGACGTCTCCCCATTTGCCCAGCACAACCCTGGTTTATGCCTGTTGTCCTGGTGTAATTAACAGTGTCCTTTCCCTTTGTTGACTCTTTGCTGGTTTGATGTAAAGTAGTTCCCGCCAAAAACAAGAACAAAAACAAAAACCTCAGGCGTGCTTCTCCCCAAACAGGTGCGGGATCCGTCTACCAAACAAACACGGAGAAAGGAATCGAAGAAGACCCACGTGAGTGAAGAGGCACCTGGCGTTCGAGGACTAAAAGCCCCGATGTGGCAAAGACATGAGTTGTTGCCAAACTGATCTACGTATTTAATCCGATTCCAGTAAAAATCACGGCAGGATTGTTTGTAGATACTGACAAGCTGACTCTAAAACGTACATGGAAAGGCAAAGAAACTAGAATGGTCGAAACCATTTGAAAACCTGAATTTGAGGGGCGCCTGGGTGGCGCAGTCGGTTAAGCGTCCGACTTCAGCCAGGTCACGATCTCGCGGTCTGTGAGTTCGAGCCCCGCGTCGGGCTCTGGGCTGATGGCTCAGAGCCTGGAGCCTGTTTCCGATTCTGTGTCTCCCTCTCTCTCTGCCCCTCCCTTGTTCATGCTCTGTCTCTCTCTGTCCCAAAAATAAATAAACGTTGAAAAAAAAAATTAAAAAAAAAAAAGAAAACCTGAATTTGAAACTACCATAAAGCTAGAGCAGTCAACAGAATATGGCCTGAAGGAACAGACACAGATCAAAGGAACAGCATTCAGAGTCCAGAAACAAACCCACAGAAATATGGCGGCTTGATTTTTGACCAACGTTCAAAGCTACTCAATAAAGGACAGCCTTTTCTTTTTTCAAAAATTTTATTTGCTTACTTTGAGAGAGAGAGAGAGAGAGAAAGAACAAGTGGGGGAGGGGTAGAGAGAGAGAGAATCCCAAGCAGGCTCCGCACTGTCAGCGTAGAGCCCAACGCAGAGCTCGAACCCACAAACGGTGAGATCGCGACCTGAGTTGATATCAAGAGTCAGATGCTTAACCAAGCGAGCCACCCCGGTGCCCCAGGACAATGTTTTTCAATAAACAGTGAGGAAATAAGTGGACGTCCCTATGCGCATGCACCTTGCATCTTGGGTAAACATTAAAATTGATCATATATGTAAGTATAAAACGTACAGCTATAAAAGTTTTAGGAGGAAACAGAAAACACCTGTGGCCATGGGTCAGCGTTCTTAGACAAGGCACCGAAAGCACAGTCCATGAGAGGAAAAACGGACAAAACACGTCAGCAGGCACTTTGCCAGAAAGGATACACGGATGCTAACTAACCCACGGAAAGATGTTCAGCACGGTCTGCCACGAGGGAAACGCAATCTCAGCTGCCACGGCATACCACGACACCGTGGCAACCCGCTGAGGTACACACCCGGAGAAATGAAAACTCACGCTCCCACCAAAGCCTGCGTGTGCACGGACGTTCATGACCTCGTCGTGCACAGTCACCCAAACCTGGAAACAACCCAGATGTCCACCGACGGGAACCACCCGCACCACGGAACACTACTCAGCAATAAAAGGAGCCGCTTGTTGACAGACACCCACAATAACGTGGATGGACGAATGTCAGAGGCGCTGCTGTGCTCGACGGATGAAGCTAGTCTCCCAAGTTCCACTCCCAGGATACTTGAAGATACTCGAAAAGGAGAAGTACGGCGTCAGAACACGTCGGCTGTTGCCAGGACTGGGGTGAGGGGAGGGTGTGCTGATTCGAGGGCGCTGTCTTGGGGTGACAGCTGTTCTGTACCTGGATTCTGGTGGTCGCCACCTGACTCTACGTACGCACCAAAATTCACAGAACTATGCTGTGAGTTCACAGAGTCGCTTTTTTTGTACGTTAATTAAAACAAAAAAGCGTCCGATGTGGATCGTGAGTTACGCGGTCACCCTAACCATCCAGGGAGAAGACTGAGTTGGTGATCAATATGGAAATGCAGACACGGACGGTGAAGAGGGGTGAGTTCCTGAAGACGATGACCAACCTTGCTGAGGGCGCGTTCCGTGCCTGCTGTGGCCCTCGGCACCCAGCTGGTACCTCTCTTAAACGTACCTAGTAGACACAGATGCCATCCCCACCTCACAGAAGAGGCATTGTTGCTCAAGAGAGGTTGGGGCTCGGGGGCCCCTGGGTGGCTCATCTGACTCTTGACTTCGGCTCAGGTCACCATCTCACGGTTTGTGGGATCGAGCCCCACGTTGGGCTCTGTGCTGCATGGAGCCTGCTTGGGGTTCTCTGTCTCTCCTCCCCGCTCCCCGCCCCGCCCCTGCCCCTCTCCCCTGCTGGTATGCACCCTCTCTCTCAAAATAAATGAACGTTTCAAAAGAGAGACAGAGAGAGACAGGCTGGGGATTTGACCCGATCACAGAACTGTTGGTGGAACCACATTCAAACCCAAGTCGACTGGCTCCAAAGCCCAGACACTAAGCCACCGAGCTGGGCGGTTTCTCTCAACTGCCGGGGCTGGAAAATGAGAAGCTAAACTGAGCTGTGACAATGCTCCACGTGACTAGATCACGAGGCGGGGGAGGGAGGGAGGCCGTCCTCCCGGTACTAACACTGTGTCACCACCTCCTCCTCGGCACGGGCTGCCTCTCACGCACGAGGAGCCGTTCGAGTGTGGGGTACCCTGCACCCCAAACGGGAGCCCTGCCTCACCTACACGTCCGGGCTGGAGTCAAGTTCCCTGTAGCACTAAGAACCCATGGTTTCCTCCCTCTCATCGAGATGAAGTTCACACAACGTAAACTCAACCATTTTAAGCGCACCGTCTCGTGGCGTTTTATCACGTTCACGACGCCGTGCAAGCATGGCCTTTACTAGTTCCAAACACACTCGGCAGCCGGGTCCGCCCCCCCCCCCCCCCACCAGCCTCAGGCAGCCGCTACTCCGCTTTCGGTCCCGCGGAATCGCTTTTTCTGGATATGTCACGTCAGGGGAACCTTACGATGTCTTCTGTGTCCGGCCTCTTTCACGCGGCACGGCGGTTTCAAGGTTGTCCGCGTTGCAGCAGGCGTCAGCACGCCCTTCGTTCCTCTTCGTGGCGGAGGGACAGTCTGTCGTACGAGCCTCCTCCTCTGTGAATGGACACACGTGGGCTACTTCCACCAGCTGGCTCTTGCGACCGGTGTTACCGTGAGCGTCCACGTAGAAGCATTTGTTGGAACACCTGCTCTCGATTCCCTGGGCTGCACGGCGAGGAGTGGCATTGCTGGGTCATACGGCAACTCTACGTGTCACCTTTTGAGGAACCGCCTAAGTGTTTTCCACGGCAGCTGCCACCGTTTTCACATCCCCACCACGTTTTCGTTTTTAATCACAACACGCCATGGCGATTCAGAGGAGGGAGGCAGTGGCGTGGAGGGAAGCGGGCTCTTCCCGGGGCCTGAGTGAGAGTGCGGGGTGGGTGGTCTGCCCGGGCAGGGGGGAGGCCAGGCAGGCAGTTGGGGGGGGGGGGCGGGGAGGGCAGGCCGGGCCTCTGCAAAACTAGCTCGGGTTTTGCACCACAGGTGGACTGTGGCCCGGGACGCGGTCCCTGTCACCCGTGCCCCTCGGCCTCCGAGCAGATGATGGGAGTCTGCGGTGAAAGGCGGAGACGGGCCGGAGGGCGGGGGGCCTTGTGATGCGTTCCTTCTCGAGGGGTCGGGACCCCGAGAGCTCTCATTCGTCTGCTTCCGATGACCACAAAAGAGATGTGCCAGGCGGGGAAGGTACGGAGCTAGATTTAGCCCATCAACCCAGGAAACGAGCCTCCTCTGACTTTAAAATGAACTCTCAGAAGCACACCCCCTCCCACCCCCCTCGGGTCAGAAAGGCTGATTCAAGAAAATGAGCTCAGCAGGGGTCCGCCAAGGTGCTCTGCGGTAGCAGGGAACGACCCTGGGGGTGCCTGCTGAGGGCTCAAAGCCCTGGGGCCCCACGGGCTGCACCCGTGTTAGAAACACGTCCTGAGCCGGCAGCCGCGGTATTCACTGCACCATGGCCTCCGGCGCCCAGAGGGGAGCGTCTGGGTCCCTGCCTGGGGCTCCCGCAGATGTGGGGGCAGGGGGTCACGTCAGACGAGAGGGACCTCAGCAGGACCCCTGTGTCCGTCCCTTAGGGCGGCGGTGACCAAGTCCCGCAGACCAGGCGGCCTAGGAAGCAGAAGTTTATCTTCTCTCAGTCCTGGGGCTCAATGTCCAAGATCAAGGGGTCGGTGGGGTCGGCTCCTTGGTATGCAGACGACTGTCTTCTCCCTGTGTCTTCATGGGATCCTCCCTCTGTGCGTGTCTGTGTCCTGATCTTTTTTAAAATTTTATTAAAAACTGTTTCGGGGCGCTTGGGTGGCGCAGTCGGTTGAGCGTCCGACTTCGGCTCAGGTCATGATCTCGCAGTCCGTGAGTTCGAGCCCCGCATCAGGCTCTGTGCTGACTGCTCAGAGCCTGGAGCCTGTTTCGGATTCTGTGTCTCCCTCTCTCTCTGACCCTCCCCCATTCATGCTCTGTCTCTCTCTGTCTCAAAAATAAATAAACATTAAAAAAAAATTAAAAAAAAAAAAAACTGTTTCGGGGCGCTTGGGTGGCCCAGGTTGGGCGTCCGACTTCAGCTCAGGTCACGATCGCGCGGTCCGTGAGTTCCAGCCCCGCGTCGGGCTCTGGGCTGATGATGGCTCAGAGCCTGGAGCCTGCTTCCATTCTGTGTCTCCCTCTCTCTCTGCCCCTCCCTCGTTCATGCTCTGTCTCTCTCTGTCTCAAAAATAAGTAAACGTTGGGGCGCCTGGGTGGCGCAGTCGGTTAAGCGTCCGACTTCAGCCAGGTCACGATCTCGCGGTCTGTGAGTTCGAGCCCCGCATCGGGCTCTGGGCTGATGGCTCAGAGCCTGGAGCCTGTTTCCGATTCTGTGTCTCCCTCTCTCTCTGCCCCTCCCCCGTTCATGCTCTGTCTCTCTCTGTCCCAAAATAAATAAAAAAAAACGTTGAAAAAAATTAAAAAAAAAATAAGTAAACGTTAAAAAAATTTTTTTTAATATTTATTTTTGAGAGAGAGAGAGAGAGCGCATATGTGTGTGCACAAGCGGGGAGTAGGGGGCAGAGAGAGAGGGAGAGAAAGAATCTGTCAGCACAGAGCCTGACGGAGGGCTCAAACTCACAAGCCATTAGATCATGACCTGAGGCGAAGTCAGAAGCTTAGCCGACTGAACCCCCCGGGCGCCCCCTGATCTCTTCTTTTAAGGACACCAGTCAGACTGGACTTGGGCCCACCCTACCGACCTCATTTGACCTTAATTACCTCTTTCTTTTTTTTAAAAAAAATTTTTTTTTCAACGTTTATTTATTTTTGGGACAGAGAGAGACAGAGCATGAACGGGGGAGGGGCAGAGAGAGAGGGAGACACAGAATCGGAAACAGGCTCCAGGCTCTGAGCCATCAGCCCAGAGCCCGACGCGGGGCTCGAACTCACGGACCGCGAGATCGTGACCTGGCTGAAGTCGGACGCTTAACCGACTGCGCCACCCAGGCGCCCCTTAATTACCTCTTTCAAGGCCTGTCTCCAAACACAGTCCATCCCAAGGTCCCGCTGATGAGGATTTCAACACAAGAGTTTTGGTGGGGGAGCGTAATTCAGCCCCTAACACCCCGGAGGGGCCTTCAGCACCGGAGAGGCTCCGAAGCCGGCCCTGTCCTCGCCTGGCTGGCAGCGCGTCCAGCCTCCGATCCCAGAGCCCGTCCAGGGAGGTCATTAAGTGTGCGAGAATCTGCTACGGCAGACAGCGGGATCGGGCAGCGGCTCACCGGGGGCCCGTGCGGGAACCTCCAACCACCACCCGGCACCGTTAAGTCCAAGTCGCGGCAGCTCGGCGCGTGGAGGCGCCTCGTCCGGCTGGCGGACGGGACAGCGGCTCCCGGAGGAACCCGCTCTTAGAGGGCCCATCCTCCGCCGACTGACCTGCGGATGCGCTGGGCACGGCTCCGTGAAAAAGCAGAACGAAGGACGCAGGGAGAAGGGTGTGGAGCGTCAGGCCGCTGAGGCCTGCGTCGCCCGTGTGCGGCCGGGGCCACCCAGCTGCTGCTGCGGCAGAAGTCAGGGGCACGCAATTTGCGTTAAATGCCCAGGAATCTACCTCTGCCCCTGGGCTGTTTCCGATTCTTCAGGATGTTTTCTCCACTCCGGGCTGGGAACTTCCCAGGGCCGTGGCTGTTTCTTACTATCTTTGCGTCTCCCAGATACATATCTATCGCTCACCCTGGGAGCTTCTGGAACACGATGCCCTGGGCCCTGCCCCAAACAAGGATGTAATTAGCTGTGGTGTGGCCCAGGAAGCGTGGCTTTCGGAAGTCGCTGCTAATGTGCAGGTTTGAGGACTGCCGTACCAGAGCTCCCGGCTTGAACAGGGACCCCAGGGGAGAAGGAAGAGGGAGCCGGGATGAGAAAGGAACCAGGGCCAGGAGAAGGGGCCCGTGTGGAGCCCCACGATGTACCGAGCGGGTCGTCCCGGTGCCTCGAGGTCTGTGGTGTGTCGCAATCAGCAGGGGCCGGTGTCGCAACAGCCCGGAGGGTCTGGGGTGGGGCCTGGGAGCCTGAATTTCTAACAAGAGCCCAAGGGATGACGGTGCTGCTGGTCTGAGGACCGAACTTAGAGAAGCAAAAGAAAGACGCACCAGGAGAGAAGATGGCAGCAGAGAGAGAGAGAAAGATTACTTAAAATGCCCCAAGTCGGATTTGCAGTTTAAATGCCTACACATTTCTCTCCGTTCCCCCCTGGAGCGGCACCGATTGGAAAGAAAAGGAACGGAACGCACGCACACGTGTGTGTGTGTTTGTGGGGACACAGAGAATGGAAAGGACC
This sequence comes from Lynx rufus, assembly GCF_022079265.1. NCBI lineage: Eukaryota > Metazoa > Chordata > Mammalia > Carnivora > Felidae > Lynx > Lynx rufus. The sequence continues at coordinate 2,318,919 of NW_025814842.1, forward strand.
AGGGCAGGTGAGACACATCACCAAAATTTTAGAAGGTGGAAAGCAGACAGCACCGTTTCTGGGAAGACTACATACACAGTCTAAGATACTTCCCCCATAACAGATCTGAAATGCCAGAAAAAGTCCTTGAAAACATCTATTAAAGGGGCGCCTGGGTGGCTCGGTCGGTTGAGCGTCCGACTTTGGCTCAGGTCATGATCTCGGGGTCCGTGAGTTCAAGCCCCGCATCGGGCTCTGTGCTGACAGCTCGGAGCCTGGAGTCTGTTTCAGATTCTGTGTCTCCCTCTCTCTACCCCTCCCCTGCTCACGCTCTGTCTCTGGCTCAAAAATAAATAAACACTAAAAAGACATTTATTAAAGTCCATAAGTGACACAGCAGCACACTAAGGCAAGTCCACAGGGACCGAAAGCAAAACCAGAGTGGGAGCCTAGAGAAGGCAGGGAGCCAACCCGGGGCCTGGTTGCCGTGGAGAGTCAGACCACAGCCTTTCACCTACAGCCCGGGACCCCTGAAGGGCTGGATTCCCGGAGATGCAATGGATTTAAAAAAAAAACAACCCGATGGAGACAGCAAGGCAATTCACCTGTCTTAGCCTCTGTGGAGGAGGGGACCGTCCTTGCTGTGTATCTGTAGCCCCCCCGTTTCATGTAGCTTGAGGATTTTTTTTTTTAAAGCTTATTTATTTGTTTGCAGAGAGAGAGGGAGGGACAGAGAGAGAGAGAGGAGAGAATCCCAAAGAAACCAAAACAGAGAACAACAGCTCACAATTTAAAAAGATACTAAAACAGGGGTGCCCGGGTGGCTCAGTCGGTTAAGCCTCTGACTCGATCCTGGCTCAGGTCAGGATCTCACGGTTTGGGGGTTTGAGCCCCACATCAGACTCTGTGCACTGACCACATGGAACCTGCTTGGGATTCTCTCTCTCTCCCTCTCTCTCTGCCCCTCCCCTGCTTGTTCTCTCTCTCTCAAATCAATAAACTTAAAAAAATTAAAGAATAACAACAAAGAAACACAACACAGCCCCGTCACCAACAGCAGAACAATAACTGTAGAGACAGATCCGCAAGGAATCCAGATGTTAGAATTTGAACAAAGCACAATACAGATGTCTCATCTCCAATATGCTTAAAGAACCACGTGTTTAATACGTTTAAGTAACCAAGATATAAAAGGGAAACAACTCAACCAGGCAGATGTCTGAAAGAACCAAACGATCATGACTGACGTTAACAACTCCGTGGAACCCCACGTTTCCGGGTGAAATGGTGCAGAGTCTGGGCCGCGCTCGGCCACACGCGGGCGAGGGGAGAGGACGCGCGGCTGTAACAAAGGGGGCCACGCGCAGATACCGATGAACTCGGACGGCAGAAAGCGTTCATGATCTGAATCTCTGCTTTTGTCTGTGTTTGAAAACATCCTGAGCCTGGGTGGCTCAGCTGGTTAAGCGCCCGACTCTTGATTTCGGCTCAGGTCAGGATCTCATGGTTCATGGGATGGAGCCCCGGGTCAGGCTCTGTGCCGACAGTGCGGAGCCCGCTTGGGATTCTCTCTCTCCCTCTCTCTCTGCTCTTCCCATGCGTGCACGGGCACGTGCACACGCTCTCTCTCTCAATAAATAAAAAATAAAAAAAAAAGAAAACATCCTTATACTTTGGTTTTTTAAAGCCCTCAAAGGATGGTGAACAGAACAGATACACCAGAGGTGATGATTAGTCAGCTGAAAAACAGACATGCAGAATTCACCAAGAAGGTGGTATTGCAAGGCAAAAAAGACAGGAACCACTGGGAAGGTTCAGACATGTGGAGGGACATTACAGACGGTGCCACATGTGTTGGGATCTCCAGGAGGGGAGACAGGACTCGGGGCGGGCACCGTCGAGCGTTTTCCACAACTGATGAAAGGTGACTCCCTCAGATGCAGGCTGTACGACGAATCCCAAGACGGAGAACGAAAGCCTCAGTCCACACCCGCGTATTTGCAGTGCGGCTACAGAAGGAACATCGTAAATAGAAAGCAAAGAGGCTACGAGAGAAGCAAGGGGGGAAAAGACTACCTTCCAAGGAACAACGGTTACTCGGGGATGAGAAAGATGTGGACAAGAGAAGCTGCAGGCAGGGCACGATCCGTTCAATGTGCTGAAAGAACGCATCGGCAGCTCGGAACCATACGCATTGCGCAATTTTATCTCAGAACAGCAGCAAAATCAAGGCATTTTCAGACAAAAATAGGGAATTTATCGCCAAAAGAACCCCATTACGGGAACTTATAAAGGATATATTTCTGGAAGGAAGAAAAATACTAAGTCTAGATTTAAAGAGGAATAATGACCAAAGAAAACGGTAACAAAACTAATAATGTCTATTTTGTGGGTTTTAAAATAAGAGAATTAAAATACCTGACAGCCGTGCATGAAACAGTTGGCAAACTCAGTATTTGGAAATGAATGAAAAAGTCCTTGTATTGTGCAGGGGGAGGGAGGAAAAGATATTAATTAACTTATAGTTTATTAAATATGAATGTTAAAATGTCTACAGTATCCATTAAATGAATGAAAAATGGAATATATAACTCGTGAACCAGAAGCCAGTGGGTGAGGAATAGAATTGGGAGGGAAACACAACAAATATCTCAATCCCGAAGGGGGAAGAAAGAAAAAAAAAATATATATATATATATATGATATATTAAAAGTTGGGGAAGAGAGAAAGCACAAAACGAGTGTTTTAACTCAAAAAGATTCTCCAACTGGGAGGCACCTGGGTGGCTCAGTCAGTTGAGCATCCGACTTCAGCTCAGGTCATGATCTCGCGGTTCGTGGGTTCAAGCCCCGGGTCAGGCTCTGTGCTGATGGCTCGGAGCCTGGAGCCTGCTTTGGATTCAGTGTCTCCCTCTCTCTCTGCACCTCCCCTGCTCTCTTGTCTCTCTCTCTCTCTCAAGAATAAACATTAAAGGGGCGCCTGGGTGGCGCAGTCGGTTAAGCGTCCGACTTCAGCCAGGTCACGATCTCGCGGTCTGTGAGTTCGAGCTCCGCGTCGGGCTCTGGGCTGATGGCTCAGAGCCTGGAGCCTGTTTCCGATTCTGTGTCTCCCTCTCTCTCTGCCCCTCGCCCGTTCATGCTCTGTCTCTCTCTGTCCCAAAAATAAAAAAAATAAAAAAAAAAAAAAACGTTGAAAGAATAAACATTAAAAATAAATAAATAAAAAGATTCTCCAACTAGGAAAAATCTAGCTACAATAAATAAAACCATGACCACGTTGGCTGTATCCCAGAAATACAAAGTTGGCCGAAGTTTAGAAAATAGTACAATGGGATTTGATTAATTAAGAATAAGGCAAAGAGGGGCACCTGGGTGGCTCAGTGAGTTAAGCGTCCGACTCTTGGTTTTAGTTCAAGTCACGATTCAGTTCAGGTTCGTGAGTTCAAGCCCCACACAAGGCTCCACACTGATAGTGTCCAGCCTGCTTTTCTCTCTCTCCGCCTCTCTCTGCCCCTCCCCTGCCCGCTCTCTTTCTCTGAAAATAAATAAACTTCAAAAAAAAAAAAAAAAAAAGAGTAAGGCAGAGAATTGTATATACTTCAGTGACTGTAGAAACAGCACTTGATAAAATCTGATGCACACTCATGATAAAATACATTTGCAAACTAGGAACCGAAAGGAAATAGATCCTCTTAAACTAATTAAACATATCCACAAAAATCCTCCGGCAAACATAATAATTAAAAGTGAAACTTTGGGGGCACCTGGGTGGCTCAGTCTGTTAAGCGTCCGACTTTGGCTCAGGTCATGATCTCATGGTTCATGAGTTCAAGCCCCATGTCGGGCTCTGTGCTGACAGCTCAAAGCCTTGAGCCTGCTTCGGATTCTGTGTCTCCCCCTCTCCTTCTGCCCTTCCCCTGCTTGTGCGCTGTCTCTAATAAATTTTCTCTCTGAAAAAAAAAAGTGAAAATTTGAAAGCTTTTCCTTCAATATTGAAGCCAAAACGTAGATGCTCACTATTACCGCTACTCATCAGTGCTTTGTTAGAGTCTAGCCAGTGTGGTAAAATAAATAAATGAGTGAATGAATGAATGAATGAATGAATGAATGAAAAAAGGAAAAAAAGAAAATATCTAAGCAATGAAAACAGAAGGAAAACAAACACTATCACTCACAAATGATATTATTATCTACATAGAAAAAAACCAAAACAAACCCAGAGACTAATTACCAGAACTTAAAAAGAGTTCAGTACAGTTATGAATCCAAGGCTGAATACATTAAAAAGCCTGCATTTCTCTACACTAGTAAAAACACAAATGCTGGGTTTTAAAAGACACTTTATAATTGCAGCAAAAAGCCAAAGATACTTAAAACAAAAATTAAAGCAAGACCTTCGTAGAGAAGATTTTCAAAGTTTATTGAAAGACATTATAGAAGACCTAAAGAAATGGAAAGATAAACCAAATTCATAGACGGAAACACTCAATATCAGAAAGATGCCAGTTCCCCCCAAATTGACCTACAGATTCGCTACAACTGAAATCCCAACAGGGTGTTTTACAGAATATATAGGAGCTGAATCTCAAGTACATAAGGTGAAGCAAAGGACCGAAAAGAATCAAGACCTACGTGATAAAGAATGAGGTCAAACGGCTTGGTCCTACCAGGCATTAAGATCTAATGTAATGGGAGTGCCGGGCTGGCTGGCTCAGTTGGTTGAGCGCCCGACTCTTGATTTCGGCTCAGGTCATGATCCTGGGGTCGTGGGACTGAGTCCCGTGTCTCGCTCTGTGCTGAGTGTGGAGCCTGCTTAAGATTCTCTCTCTCTCCTCTTCTGCCCCTCTCCCCTATTCTTGCGCTCTCTCTAAAATAAAATAATTTATTTTATTATTTAAAATAAAATAATAAAATAAATCAAATCAATAAAATAAAATAAAATAAAATAAAATAAAATAAAATAAAATAAAATAAAGGTAAAGCAATAAGCGATAAAGATAGGTAGCTGTTCCTGGAATTTCATTCTCTTTTTTGGGGGGGGAGGAGCGGGTGTATAACTTCAGTACATTTCCTGGCTTCCTTTAAAGTTAGGCGTGGTTGGGGCGCCTGGGTGGCGCAGTCGGTTAAGTGTCCGACTTCAGCTCAGGTCACGATCTCATGGTCCGTGAGTTCGAGCCCCGCGTCAGGCTCTGGGCTGATGGCTCAGAGCCTGGAGCCTGTTTCCGATTCTGTGTCTCCCTCTCTCTCTGCCCCTCCCCCGTTCATGCTCTGTCTCTGTCTCAAAAATAAATAAACGTTAAAAAAAAAAAATTTAATAAAAAAATAAAAAAATAAAGTTAGGCGTGGTCATGTGACTGTGTTCTTTTCAGTTGTGAACAAAGGCAATGTGCTTGTTTCCAGGGCAGGCACAAAATAAACCTCCAATGCACGCACTTTTCTGCCCCTCTCCTTCTGCTGACTGGGTGAAAAACCACACCGTGGCCCCAGGGTTCGGTGCAAAGAGCCTGGGTCCCTGAACAGCATGTAGGGCAGCTGCCCTGCTGACCCGAAAGCCCACCCTGGACTTCACGTGAGAAAAAGTATGCACTTTCTGTCCTCTAGGACACTGGTGTTGAGGGGTCTACTTGTTATGCAGCACGGACTTCCCTGACTAATACGCTACACTACCGAAGGCAGCCGAGTATTGACCTGTGGTTTCAGCTCTAACTCGTGGAGAACTAGGGACGTGTCACTCCCGTTCTTGTAAGAGAAAGCTGGACAGATGGAACATCGACAATTTCCTTGAGAACTACGAGACACAAGAACTACGAAACTACTTCTAGAACTAAGGTCCCAGGACAGATGGCCACCTTGAGGATGCGAGAGAGAGAGGGACATCCGGCAGGAGGCCACGCCTGAGATCGACTTAAGAGGAAAAAGAAACCACCGGAGCCATAACCTGTAATTGTGGCAGACTGCTGGAGGCCGAGTGTGTACCAGTAAGAATAAAAAACCAGGGGGACCACAGTGTCAGGGGGACAGCACAGCCCTTTGGCCTTTTCCACCAGGAACCCCACAAAGGGAGGGTTATCAAAGGGAGGATCCCAGAAACACGATGGAGATGACAAGAACTGCCTTGAAACAGGCCCAGGGCCCCCTTCGTAACCCTCGTCACAGGGTAAGGTGCCAAGGAAGCAGACTGAGACGCGGCAGCCGAAGGAAGGAGCCGGAGGGAGGGGGGAATCGGTATCGCGGAAGAATCACTCGTGAGTGTCCCAGCACCGAGACGCAGGCCCACTAAAAGACTGACACCTCACCATAGATTCTAGAACACTCCCCTCCACCACACCAGCAGGCCCGAGTACGAGTGTGGATTACAGCTACAAGGGCTGTAAAAACTCTAATATAGATAAACACTAAAAATTTTTTTAAATGCATTTTCTAAACTCTTTCAAAAAGAAGTATAATTTGTAGGCTAAGCCAGGAGATGAAATGGAATCAGGAAATGGCCAAGGAGAACCCGAGAAGGCAGAAAACGAAGGCAGAAAGAGGACAGCCTGGTATTTTTGGGCTGAAGCAGATAGATGTAAGGACAGTGAGTGCAGACGCAGAGCCAGGGTAGGGGGCCACTCGATTCCTGAGAAACTCCCGGCAGTGCTGCAGATCCCAGGGGGAAAAGACCCGCCCATGGCAGGAAGTTTAAAGGGATTTCACACCATTCACAAAAATAGCGTCCATGTGCTGAAACGTAAAGTATTTTTGTTAACACTCCTTACTATATGATATGTTAGTATTCTTCAGCATATGCGTAGGTATACAATTCGCTTGAATTTTTAGAAGAAATTAAATTTATAATTAAAAAACGTTTAGAGATTCAGAGAAAGCTGAAACCCAGTGCCTAATGGTCGAAGAGCCATCAAAAAGAGCCCCGAGAAGAGACGCACCTCATACAGCAGAAGGTGGACAGCAGGGCAGGGCTAAAACCAGGAGGAACCGCTGAACATGTGGAAAGGGCTCCCTTCCCAGCCCAGCAGGAGAGGGAACGTTTACTCATCGGGAAACAGGGCCCCGGGAAGCCTGAGTGATTAAAATGTCAAAGGAGTGGGGAGGGTGGGGGCTGGGGGCCACGGTTTTTATGACAAGCCACGATGAAATGTTTGACATTGGAACCGATGTATATATTTCTTAAAGATAAAAATTAAGGAAAAAAAGGTGACAGTAACCACCCCAAAATTAAGTCCCTTCTGAGCTTGGTCCTTGGGATGGTTTTCTCCACTCGGGTCCAGGGCAGACCAGGAGGCAGGTGCCCCAGGAGCCTCCCCTGTGGCAAATCTCATCCCCCTCAGTGAGCCCTGTCCCGGCATCGGTGGGGCCAGGACCCCAGGAGGATACGTTTTTGGTCCGGGGACCAGAGGGTGCTCCTGTAATGACTTCGACATTTCTTCCCAACTTAGTCCTCGCTTTCATTTTCCCCCCAAACTGGATAATCTATCATGTCCTCTGCCTTGCTTCAAGCTATGCTATTTATAACAATAGAAACAGCATTTTTGGCTTGTCACCTTTCTCCAAAGGAACTCAAATTGCCTCTAAACCTTTAATGTGCATATAAAGTACTTTCGAGTATTGTTACACTGCAGATTCTAATTCAGCAGGTCTGGGGCAGGGCCCTGAGAGTCTGCATTTCTAACCAGCTTCCCGGTGAGGCTGAGGCTACAGGCGCAGGGACCACATCCTGAGTAGCAAGGGGAACGTGGGGCAGCTTGAAGGGTCATGGAAACGTTCTCTACCTCCAGTAGGGTTGTGATGACACAGGGATCCACCTCTGTGAAAACACAACGGACTGTGGAGTTAAAATGGGTGCACTGCATCGTATCTCGAGTGTCCTTCAATACGGTTTATTTTAAAGGAAAAAATTCAGGGGTGCCTGGGTGGCTCAGGCAGTCGAGTGTCCGACTCTTGAGTCCGGCCCAGGTGATAGTCTCACGGTTTCTGAGTTCAGGCCGTGTGCTATTAGCGTGGAGCCTGCTTGGGATTCTCTCTCTGCCTCTCTCTGCCCCTCCCCCTCCTCAAAATACGTAAGTAAACCTTAACAAAAAAGAAAATAAAGAAACTAAAAAAATTCATTCTAGAGGGCTTTGTAGATCTAAATGTGAAAGATGGAACGATAAAGCTTTTAGAAGAAAACGTAAATCTTGGGGTAGACAAATCTTTCTGGAATAGAGTTCAAAAAATGATTCACCCGGGGCGCCTGGGTGGCTCAGTCGGTTGAGCGTCCGACTTCGGCTCGGGTCACGATCTCGCGGTCTGTGAGTTCGAGCCCCGCGTCGGGCTCTGTGCTGACAGCTCGGAGCCTGGAGCCTGCTTTGGATTCTGTCTCCCTCTCTCTCTGCCCCTCCCCCACTTATGCTGTCCCTCTCTCACTCTGTCAAAAATAAATAAAACATTTTAAAAAAATGATTAACCGTAAGAAGTATGGTTACAGACCACATGATTTGACCATGTTAAAATTAAAAACTCCTATTCATCAGCAGACCCTACCAAGAAGGTTTTGAAAAAGCAAGCCATATACTGAAGAAAGGTATCAGTCGTACATATATTTGACAAAGGACTCCTACCTATCGTATATAAAGAACAACTACAATAAGAAACCGACAACCTAATAGAATGACAGGCCAAACACTTGACGAGGCACCAAGGACAATATCCGAAATGGCCAATAAGCACACAAAAAAGGTACTCAACTTAATTAGTCATAAGTGAAATGCAAATGAAAAACCACAAAATTTTTTGTTTTGGCCATACAGCCACGCGAATGGCTAAAACAAAAAGACAGAAGACAGCACGTGTAGGCCAAGATGTGGGGCAGCTGGGGCTCGCATCTGTCACTGACGGGGGTGTAGTCTGGAGCAACACTCTTGGAGAATGATCTCCTAGAGCTGACTGTTGGCATACTCTGATTCAGCAGATCCACTCTTGAGTGTCTCCAAAGAGAGGCGTGTCTCTCCAAAAGAGAGACGTTAAGGACGGTCCCAGCAGCCTTATTACAATGGCACAAAGTTGGAAACAACCCAAAAGAGCCGTCACTGGTAATACAGATAAAACGTGCAATGTTCATAAAACGGACTGCTACGGGCAAACGGGTATCGCTCCGGGCAAACCGCGGACACAGCTCGGGTGGCCAGACAGGACACACAGCACTTGGGTCAACAACCAATATTGTTTCAGTACCTCGATGTCCACGCAAGTATTTGGGACATACCTATACTAAAACTTGTTATTATACTGAAAGTCATTATTATTATTTGTTTCTTAAAATTTTTTTAACGTTTATTTATTATTGAGAGACAAAGAGACACAGCGTGTGGGGAGGGGAGGGGCAGAGAGAGAGGGAGACACAGAATCCGAAGCAGGCTCCAGGCTCCGAGCTGTCAGCACAGAGCCCGAGGTGGGGCTCAAACTCACGAATCACGAGATCATGACCTGAGCCGAAGTCGGACACTTAACCGACTGAGCCACCCAGGTGCCCCTTATTATTATTACACTATTATTTTTTCACCAGTCCTGTTTTGCTCCCTGATCTGGTGCTGGTGACGGGGACGTGTGCACTTTGTCTAACCTCCCGGTGCTGTGCGATCGGGGTCTGGACACATCTCCTGTATGACTGTCATACCTGAGTGTGACGCTTATTTGAAATAACAAAGCTAATCCCGGCCTGTGTCCCATTTGAGGGGGGCCTTGCCTCTTGCCTCGAGTCTCCCATCGGGTCTCCTCGCTGCCACTCATGACCTTTCAGTCCCCACTGGGACCCTAGCTCGCGGCTCCCGCTCAGAAGACCCCAGCAGCCGGCCCTCACCCACAGGACGGCCTCCGCCTCCTTGGCACCTTACCCAGGGCTCTTGGCGGCCTCTCCTCCCTCTGCCCCGACGCCCCCCATCTTTTTGTGTGACCTGCCACTAACCGCACCTCCGTGGCTTTGCGTAGGCTGGTTCTCTGCTTAGAAGGCCCTCCCCGCCTCTGTGCCGGCAAAAACTTTGTTATTCTGCCAGAGTCGTTCAGGCGGCTCCGGGAAGCCTTCCCGACTCCCTCAGCCAGACCCGGGGGCTCCGTCTTCACTGCGTGTGCACATGTCCATCTCCTCACCACACTACCTGCTCGCAGGGGCCGGGACTCCGGCTGTTTCATCCTTTTGTCCCCAGCACCTAGCAGGGTGCCCGTGGATGGGGCCCGCTGGGCACAGGTGAGGCATGAACAGGTGGATGATGGGGCTTGACATACGGGCATCGGGCAAAGGCATAAACTGTTGTCGCTAAATTTGAGATCTGGCAAGGATTCCTCTGACCCTGCTCTGGGTCCCCCTGCCGATGAGCAGCGCCCGCCTGCCTCATGAGCGGGACTTGTCCCTTACTGTGGGTCCCCTGAGCGACCTGCTTGCTGCGGGCGCTCCCTAGACGGCATCTCATCTGATTTCCTGTCGGAAGGACGCTGTTATCCCCATTTTTTTTTTATTTTTTTTTTCAACGTTTATTTATTTTTGGGGGGGACAGAGAGAAACAGAGCATGAACGGGGGAGGGGCAGAGAGAGAGGGAGACACAGAGTCGCAAACAGGTCCAGGCTCTGAGCCATCAGCCCAGAGCCTGACGCGGGGCTCGAACTCACGGACCGCGAGATCGTGACCTGGCTGAAGTCGGATGCTTAACCGACTGCGCCACCCAGGCGCCCCAATCCCCATTTTACAGATGAGGGGAGGTGCAGACACGTTCGGCGACTCGTCCAAGGTCGCGTGGCTGCTGGTGGGGTGGGAGGGGGGGTTGTGGAGCTGACACTCACTACCCAGTTTCTTCTGTGAATAACAACCAGGTGTTGAATCACGAAAATGTCCCTCGGAACAGGAAAGGCAAGGGAGGAAGTGTGGGCACCCGCTCTGCCCCGGCAGCGGTCTGACTCAGGCAATCCTTCTGGCCTGTCTCAAATCGGTCTCCGTGGGTAGCCACCCCCCCTCTTGCAGACCGGCGTGTCGGGAAGGGGCATCACCCCAAACCCCTAAACGCGGCGCTCGCCTCTGTCCAGAGACTTTCAAGTCCTGCCCGAGATTTTCAGGTTTTCAACAAAACAAAAATCTGATTCACTGTTTCCAAGCCTACACGAAACACAAGTCCTTTATTTTTCTGCCACTAACCAAAAAAAAAAAAAAAAAAAAAAAAAAGACCCTTTATGTCTTAGAAAAGTTTTCAATGCTCCTCATTTCACACCACACCAAACATTGTTCATGACAAAGGCCGGAGAATGAAGCCAGAAGGAAATGAATCGCATTACAATAAAACACACCCACTAATAAATAGCAGCCTGGCCAATGAATCTGACTCAGAACATACCACTGGCAAGAAGAAATGCCCCAAAGCTTCACTTAAACCAAATAATATGAGAACAGATGGGTCCCCGGGGTCGGAGGGAGAAGGTAATGCATCCAGGAGGCTGCAAACAGGGACTCTGGGATTTTTGCAGAAAACACAGGGCATTAACAACGTTCAAGGTGAAAGAAGGGAGACATGTAGGTTTGGGGACAAGGGTGTTTTCATCAGGTGACAAGAGACAGATCCGGGTCTTTCCACTGGGTCCCCACAACCCGCAGGGCAGTGCCCACTCCAGAAATTCACCACAGCCACGCCCGGGAGCGAGACCAGCCACTCCCAACCCGCCCAACTGGAGAACGAAGCCCAGAGAGCTGAGCGATAAACGTGAACACCGAAGGGAGACAAAAGTCTGCTCCGGGGAGGTTTCTGTTCCACACCTGGTGTGCCGAGGCATCACCCAGCGGCCGGGGACCAGCGCAAGAGGCGCACCCCCGAGCGCCCGCAAGGCCCCGGAGGAAGCCGCCTGCCCGGGGGTTTGCAGATCGACACAGAAGATCACGCCCCACACCCAACATCTCATGGCCACCCCCTTCCTCATCGTCACGAGGGGAACCCGGCCAGCGCTGTCCTGCCAGAGCGGGGGCACTACGAGAGCCTGGCCCGATGAGAAGGCCGGGAGGAAGGCCCGGTCAACACGGATGCAGGGCGAGAGAGGTCAATTAGCGACAATAAAAGCTCACGTCCATGTAACGTTTTGCTGTTTTCAAAGCGATTGTTCACCCGCTATCCGCTCAGCGCAAGTCCGTGCCGTAGGGAGGAGGGATTATTTATCTCCATCTTGCTCGTGAAGAAACAAAACCTTGGGGCCGTGAAGTGGTTTGCTCAAGGTCACCGAGCAATCAGGAGCTTTAAGCCTCTGACGGTTCCTGGTCATGACACACAAGGGCACAGATGACTCACCGGGGGCACCCACACTTCAATTTCAGTTTTACACCCGCAGCAGACATGGGCAGTCGATCACAGCTCCGTCCTTCTTACGCAAGCCATGACGAGCGGCCTGGTACCAACCGGCCCTCCAGATGGAACCCACGCGCCGGCCCAAGGCCCGTCTGATTAACTGCTTCACGCAGGACGACACTGAGCCCACAGGGGAGAAGGGAATTGGCCAAGACTGCCCAGTGGGTTTGTGGCCCAGGCCCCAAGTCGCCTCCTTCTGAGGCCCGCGGTGTCTCCAGCACACCACACGATGCCCCACCCGCCGGGAGAGCAAGTCCCCACCAAAAGACGCACCAACAAGGCACCGGAACGGCGTTCTCCGTGACCTAGCTGGCGCAGCTGGGATTTCTGCACTGGGCAGGCGGACACACTCCTGTTTCTAAGAGGGGAAGCCAGGCCTCTCAGGGGTGTTGAAGCCTCCACACCCGGCAGGGTCGGGGAAACCAGAAGTTTGATTCTGGACCTACTCCAGGCCCAGGGAGACAAGTCAAGACTCTTTGGCTGTCAGCATCTAGAGTCCAGAAGGGGGTCTGAGCGAGTCTCTACTTGGCAGCCGTGAGCCGGAGAGCGCTTCGGAAGGAAGCCATGAGGCTGGATGAGACCCCCCTGGGAAGGAAAGCACCGGAAGAAGAGGCCCTGGGCACCTTGGGAGGTTACAGAGGAATCAGAAAAGAGATATCAGAAGAAGTGGTCAGTGGAGAAGGACAAAAACCAAGAGAGCAAACCAACCCGTGTTGTGAGGAGGGGTGGACTGTCATGTGCGGCCAGGTCAGATCCTGGAAGGACTAAGAATGGACCCCTGGACTTAGCCGCTTGGGGCCCCAGGTGACCTTGATAAGAGCCATTTATTTAATTAAAAAAAATTTTTTTTAATGTTTATTTATTTTTGAGACAGAGAAAGACAGAGCACGAATGGGGGAGGGGCAGAGAGAGAGGGAGACACAGAATCCGAAGCAGGCTCCGGGCTCCGAGATATCAGCACAGAGCCCCACGCCGGGCTCGAACTCAGGGACCGCGAGATCGTGACCTGAGCCGAAGTTGGACGCTTAACCGACTGAGCCACCCAGGCGCCCCGATAAGAGCCGTTTATTTTTTTATTTTTTATTTTTTTTTATTTTTTTTTTTATTTTAAAAAAAATTTTTTTTTTCCAACATTTATTTATTTTTAAGACAGAGAGAGACAGAGCATGAACGGGGGAGGGGCAGAGAGAGAGGGAGACACAGAATCGGAAACAGGCTCCAGGCTCTGAGCCATCAGCCCAGAGCCTGACGCGGGGCTCGAACTCCCGGACCGCGAGATCGTGACCTGGCTGAAGTCGGACGCTTAACCGACTGCGCCACCCAGGCGCCCCAAGAGCCGTTTAAATAGTGGTGCCTGGGTGGCTCAACCGGTTGGGCGTCTGACTTCAGCTCAGGTCGTGCTCTCACAGTCTATGAGTTCGAGCCCCGCGTTGGGCTCTGTGCTGACAGCTCGGAGCCTGGAGCCTGATTTGGACTCTGTGTCTCCCTCTCTCTCTGCTCCTCCCCTGCTCATGTTCTGTCTCTGTCAAAAATAAACATATAAAAAAAAAAAAAAGAGCTATTTAAATAGAGTGCTGGGGCCCAAAGCCTGGCTGAAGCAGGTCCCAGACACAGCGCAGGGGAGGAGTTGGGGACAGCGTAGACAACGTTTTCAAAGAGACCTGCTCTGAAGGCGATGAGCTGAATTGTGTCCCCCCAAATTCATACATTGGAGCTCTAACCCCAGTACCTGTAGTTAGTGATCAAGCCTTTAAAGAGGTGGTGAAGTTCAGATGAAGCTGTTAGGGGCGGGACCCTCAATCAATATGACCCGTGTCCTCGTAAGTGGAGGAAACTGGACACAGAGAGGGACAGGGTCAAATGCACATGGAGGGAAAGGCCACGCCAGGTCACAACAAGAAGGCGGCCATCTAGGGACACCTGAGGGGCTCAGTCGGTTAAGCATCCGACTTTGGCTCAAGTCACAATGTCACGGGTCATGAGTATGAGCCCCATGTCAGGCTCTGTGCCAACAGCCCGAAGCCTGGAGCCTGCTTCCGATTCTGTGTCTCCCTCTCTGCCCCTGCTCCCCACTTGTGTGCAGTCTGAAATAAAAATAAATTAAAACCAAAACAAAAGTTTTAATTAGTTAAGAAAGACATAGCACTAGGTAAAAACCGTGTACAACGACAACATTAAGGGGACAGGAGACTGGTCCACTCCACGTGAACGGTCCTGTGCTCTGCCCTAGGCGGGCGGTCTCCCGAACTTGGGACGTTTAGAGAGAAAAGCGCCCTTTCCTTCCTAGGCCGCTTTCTTCCGACACCTGAAACGTCCCCGAATGCAACCAGAATCTCCCCTAAGGGCCGGGGGAGACAGGATTTGCAGAGACAGAGAATGCCCCCACCCCGGAATGTCCCCAGGAATGGGGATCTCTGCACACCTCTTTGCGAACAAGGATGACCACAGGCCACGGCACCCCAGGCGCGATGGAGGTTGACAAGTCGGGTTTGGAAAAGCATCTGAGAATTGGAGACCGGAGCCTGGGCCAGAAGTGTGAGGTGTCATTACTATTCAACCGAGCGTTTCCTGCTGCGCTAACGACACTCAAATCCCTTTTATTTATTTTTTTTAAAATAAAGGCCATTTCTTCTTAGGAAACTTCAATGAATCACATAATCCTCACTCAGACAAGGAAGGACGCACTAATGTTAGTAAGACACAGTTTCACTTCGTTCCGACGTTCATCCCCTGAAATAACGATTTACGAAAGCTCAGCAATGCTGACATGGGGCTTCTGTTCACCTTCGGATTAAAAAAAAAAAAATGGGTCATCACCACCAAGACTTCCACAAAAGTGTTCACAGCAGCTTTATCATAACAGCCCCGGAGCGCAAACACACAGATGTGTACCAGCGGTGGGACCAGCGGCTCGAGAAATCACAGACGTCCACGCAGGGGCACCCAACTCAGCAGCGAGCGGGAGACGAAGGTCCACGATGCTGACGGTCGGGTCTCAGCAGGGTCACACTTGCCACGTGATTCCATTACGTGACATTCAGGGACAGGCAAAGCGGGTGGGGGGTTGGCGACAGAGAAGGGGCCTGCGTCCCTGCCCCCCTGCCCCCCTGCCCTGGGGGAGCCCTGGACAGGACCCCTGTGTCTGTGTGGGTGCTTGGCTACGAGGGCAGATGGAAAAACTCATGAGCTGTGCACTTCGGATTTGGGAAGTGACACCCTGTGATTTCTCTTACTGGGACACAGCTGAAATCGGAAGGCGGGGCGAGAGGCAGGAGGTTGGGACCAAGAGAAACTAGGATGGGGCTCAAAGCACGGGCTGGGGACGGCCCTGGACACTCTGTGTCACCTTACTCTTCAGTGTTGTTTTCTTGATCGTAAAGACAGCACGTGCTCTTGGTAAAAATAAAACAGCTCCACAAAACCAAAAGAGAGGGACGCAAAATACAAAATATGAAATACATACCTCTCCCGCCTAGGTACCTACCAGAGAGACCTTCTTACGTGTGCTAGGTTTTGTTTTTTTTTTTCCAGAAACTTCCCAGATGTCTGCTAGAGATCCCACTGGTCCAATTAATGGCCTCACAGAATGCCACCGTACGGATGGACCTCACTCTTGGGGCGCATTTGTGAGGCCTCAAACTTTTTCTTGGGTAAGCAATGCTTCGATGAATATTGGTGTGCAGAAAAAGTCTGTGAGATAATTTCTTAGAAGTGGGATTCCTAGACTGGAGGCTTTATTCGCTTCATCTGCTGGTAAATATTGTCAAAGCCACCGTGCATGAGCGTCTGCTGCCCCTCAACCTTTCGATCTTGGCCAGTGCAATCGGTAGAAACGGGCGTGCCCCTGCTGCGTTACTGTGTTATTTTGCACACGTTTCATTAGAGATGAGGCCCGGGGCCGGCTGTGTTCATATTCCGTTTGCTCGTGTCTTCAAGAATTTTCCTCTCGGGTCAAGGTCCCCAATTCCGGGGTTGGCAAATGATGGTCAAGGGCCAAGCCCGTGCTGCCCATTTTGCACCACGGGCCCACTCTGGCCACACTCACCTGTGGGGACACCTGCTTTCACACTGCAAAGAACAGAGCCGAGTGGTCTCCACAGCGACCGTCTGGCTCGAAAAGCCTAAAATATTTACTGTCTGGACCTTTACAGAAAAAGCTTGCCGATTCCTGCCTCTCATTGATTTTTTTGTAAATTAGGAGATAGCTCTGTGCCTATATATTGCTTCGTATTTAACTCCTCACTTCTGTTCTGCCTTCTGCCCCCACCCCCCTCACAAATAACCAAGTCAGAAGCAGGGCTTTAAAAGCAGAAGCTGTCAGGGGCGCCTGGGTGGCGCAGTCAGTTGAGCGTCCGACTTCAGCCAGGTCACGATCTCGCGGTCCGCGAGTTCGAGCCCCGCGTCGGGCTCTGGGCTGATGGCTCAGAGCCTGGAGCCTGTTTCCGATTCTGTGTCTCCCTCTCTCTCTGCCCCTCCCCCGTTCATGCTCTGTCTCTCTCTGTCCCAAAAGTAAATAAACGTTAAAAAAAAAAAATTTTAAAAGCAGAAGCTGTCAGATTACTTCCTTTGGAAACATTTTGGTCTACATTAAAGTAGGGGTGGTATTTTTTTTAATGTTTATATATTTTTGAGAGAGAGAGAGAGAGAGAGAGAGCGCACGAGCAGGGAAGGAGTGGAGAGAAAGGGAGACACAGAGTCCAAAGCAGGCTCCAGGCTCTGAGCTGTCAGCACAGAGCCCGACGGGAACCATGAGATCGTGACCTGAGCCGAAGTCAGATGCTTAACCGACTGAGCCCCCCAGGCGCCCCGGGGGGGGGGGGTTTATACCCATTTTACACACGTGCAGTTGAGGCTCACAGAGGTGATGACTTCCATGAGGTCACACAGCCAGCGTGCTGGGGAGACAGCATGGATGACGCCCTGTCTGCTCCGAGACCACAGATCCTGCCACTAAAGGACGCTGCCTCCTCATGGACGGTGCCAGCCCCAGGGGGTGGCAGTGACTGCAGAAAAGCAGGGTCTATGTGGGACGGAGCGGGGGGCGGGGAGGGGAGGTGCCTTGTCATGGCCACACGTGTGTCTGAGGCCTGCCCATTCCTGAGTGGGAGCGGGACAGGCGGGAAGCCTACACCCTAGAAACAGAAACCCCACGGGCAGGAGGGAGCTCTCCTTCAGGGTATGGAGTTTGCACACCACTCCCTCCGGCTCAGCCACTAGCAAGGAGAGTCACCCACCGAGGAATGACCCCCCTGCCCCGAGCTGCGTGGGGCGCTTTGACGGACGTGCCTGAGTGAGCTTGACCACGGGGCTGGCGCAGGACGGGAGGGCGCAAGCCCGGGGAGGAGGGAACAGTATACCCCTCGGCAGTCCCGTTACCCATGGGCACTGGACACCCTAACACAAACGTGACAGGGGCCATCATCATCTCAGAGCCCTGAACCGATCACAACCCAAACAGCCCATTAGAACCGCTGACCCGCAGCACAGGAGGGGCTCGCAGACAGGTCGGGGGACCATGCAGGGGCGTGTTTCTCCCGCGCAGCGTGGCCCCGCTCGGGGCTGGCATCTGGGAATCGGCCGCTTTCAACTGTCCTTAGAAGACAAGGGTTTCTAAGCGGCTTCCTCAAAAGTTGTCTTTTCCTTTTCTTTCTGATCCTGTATTTAAATCAATCTGAATATTTTCTCGGCCGATCAGGTAACGCGGCACCATCCACACAACCGCCGGGAAGGTGGGGTTTGCGGGGAAGGAAACCGGGTGACGGGGCCCACCCAGCCGGGCTGTGTGGGAAAGCCGGGGTTCCAGCCCCCAGCCTGGACCTCAACGTGCCACCTCACCTCCCCCGATGCCAGGAATGCCAGCAAAGGTTGTCATCTGTCACATTTTGTGTTCTCCATTTTATGCTTGGTGTAACCGACAATCCTGAAAATCATCAGCACTGACATCCGGATTTCACGGAGGAGAAACGGCTCTCACAGAGCTGCCATGACAGGCCGTCCAAGGTCAGAGGCTGAGCGCGGAGGAGCAGGCGCGTCTGGGCACGCGGCAGGATGCGCCCTCCCACCGGCCTGGCCGGCCCCGGACCCGGCAGGAGGAACGCAGACTTCCGACTGCCTTCGCGCCTTGATCGGACCTTCTAAAAATGTTCGCGGATCAGGTGGTGGCAAAAGACCAGCAGGCCACGCTTGCGTCGGGCTGGGCGTCCGGGGCTCCCGGCCCACGTGGGAGTTGTGACCCCGGTCCCCGTCACCAGGGAGCACTGGCTGTGAGGCTGAGCGCGGAGCCAAGGCAAGACCCAGCGGAAGGCGGCCTGAAGACTGCCTCGCGGAGCTCCGCGGATCCTCCTTCCACTGTGGCCTTCCTCGCATGACGGGCAGAGAGCGGCTGCCTTCACCGTCCACCGGCCCCCACCCCCCATCTACCCAGACACACGGCCCTTCCGTCCTGGGAAGCCAGCCCGCTCTCGCCAGGGCGTAGAAACACTACGAAGGAAAGTGAGGAAGGCGTCGGGACGGGGCCCTGCCCGCACCGTCTCAGCCCGGAACCTTCCACCAATCCCCGCAGCCTCTGAGAGCCACCAGGTCCCAGCCTCGCCTCCCACGGCCACACACCCGCAATTCTGTAACATCTCAGAGTCTCAGTATACTCTGGCCACGATGTACCCAGACGGCACAGCACAGACTACTTAGGGCAAGGACATCTGGGTGTCCCGTCCCTTCTGTGGGTCCCCCACAGTGCCCAGGGCAGCGTCACCTAGACAATGCCCACAGGCTGATTCAAATCGTCCTTTGAAGAACTATAAGGTTCACGAGTCATTTTAGAAGATCACATACACGAGTGGATAAACAAAACCGGGTCCATCCACACAGAGGACTACTGCTACTCAGCCTTAAAAAGGAAGGAAATTCAGACACGCGCTACAACACGGATGAGCCTTGAGGACACGATGCTCGTTGCAAGAAGCCAGTCACGAAAAGACAAACGCTGTGGCTCCCCTTGTATGACGTCCCTTCAGGAGTCAGACCCACAGACACAGAGAGCGGGGTGGGTGCCAGGAACGGGCAGGGGTGGGGCAGTGGTTCGTGTTTAGCGGGGAAAGAGTCTCAGACCGGGACGATGAAGAAGGTCCAGACGTGGGTGCACGGCAGTGTGACTGTCCTTAATACCAGCGAAGTGTGGACCTAACGGGGGTGGTGAAGGTACCTTCCATGCTACGTGTGTTTTACCACGATTAAGAAAAACATCGCATAAAGGATCATTCGTGCGCTGACTCCAGACCGCGTGGACTGGTGGGGCTACCCGCCTTCCGTTTGGATACTGGTGCGAATAAAACCACACAGGGCCAAACCCTTCAGGTGGAGTGTGGGCCAGGCTGAGGGCCAGGCTCCCTGTGGCCTGAGATCCCCTCTGACCCTGGGCAGAAGCATCATGTTTTACAGCTTCCTCGGGGGTGGAGAGAGGTGGACATTCAGGGGACGGACAGAGGCGGAGAGTTTTAGCTTCAATTCTAGCCCCCGCATTAATGCACAGCCCCCAGGATCTCTGGGGCACAGGACGCACGGAGTAGGTACTCAATAATTGTCAAGCGACGGACCGACGGGTCTTTCCCTTTCTGGAAGGTTGAGGACCTTACACCTTCAAGAGAAGCTGTAAATGTCAAGAGAAATTTTTTGACCTACAAATCAAGGGCTTCGAGGGCAGTCCGGGCACAGAGGTCAGTTTGGTCCAAGACCAGGATTAAGCAAAGGGCCCTGTGCTGACACTCTCCTGAGCTGGTGCCCGGAAGCTCACAATGTCACAAACCGGAGCTCAGGCAGGGAGTCTGAGGCTCCTACAGCCTTAGGGTCTCCCTGGGGCCCATCCCACTGTGCCCCAGGGCTCAGCAGAGCTTGGGGTGGGGGTGGGGGCTTCCAGCCTAACCCTGTGGGGGTGGTCTGCGCCCGAGGTCACTGGGACCTCCTCCTGGCTGTGCGGGGAGCCGGGGGCCCCTCCTGCCCCCCTCCATAGACTCCCCGTGGGAGAGGCTGTCCCTCCCCTCCGCCGCCTGGGGCCCCACCTTCTCGGGAGCCTCTGAGTCAGGCTTCGCTGTGGTCTGGAAACTTCCTGTCCTTTCAGGTGTTAGAAAAGGTTCTCTTCCTCTGTGTGGGGCAGGTGCACCCAGGGGCGCTCTGCCAGGCCAGTGCCACAGGGGTGTGGGGGCCCTGCCAGGCGGAGACACCGGAGGGAGACAGACTGTCCCGGAGAGGCACAGAGGGGACACAGGGAGGCGGAAAGTGGAAGAAATCAGACTTGGATGGGAAGGGCTCCCCCAGAAAGGGGGGTGCCGGGAGAGTGAGGTCCACAAAGAGGGGAGGGGGAGAGAGGGATGAGGGACCAGCTCCCAGGGGCCAGGAGGGCGAGGACGGGTGAGCCCAGACCCCTCACATCGCCCCCACCCTGCATGTGCTCTCCCCCAGCCGCACCCCCCTCAACGACTGCGCCCCCCCAACCTACCCCCGCGGCCCTGCTGCGTCATCATCCCCCTACCCCACGCCGTCCCCACCCCCGCATGTGCTCTCCTCCAGACCCACCCCTTCCCCCCACCGACGGCGTCCCCCCACGGCGGCATCCCCACAATGCGCCCCCCACCCCCGCGTCCGCTGGTGCCTACCTGGGGGGCTCATGCTCTGCCAGCCGCGCCGGCCGCTTCCTCCGCGCAGGCCGCCGGCTTCCCCCTGGGCCCGGGCCCTGCCCGGCCGTCCCGTCCGAGGGGCACCGCCCGCCCAGGGGTTGCAGGGCCGGGAGGGGGCTGTGCGCCGCCCAGGCCTGAGTCTGGAGGCCAGAGGAGGTGAAAGAAAGAAAAAAGGAGAGAAAGTGTGTCATAGGCTGGCAGGGGGAGGGAAATGCAAAACCCGACAGGAAACGAGACTAAAAAATGCAAAAGGTTAGAAAGAGATAAGGAAGAGGGGGTGGGGCGGGGCTTGGGTCCTCAGGCAGGGAGGGGAGGGGAGGCTGAGGGGCCCCCTCCCGGGTGGGGGAGCCCCAGTGTCTGCCGCACCCCCAGTCCACCGCCCCAGCCCTGGGAGGCTGCGAGGCACGGTTGTCACCTTGGGCGGGACGCCCCCTCCTCCCGCCCTGGGTGGAGGGCTTAAGCAGCTGCCCCTCAGAAGCAACTTGTCACGTTTTTAAGAACTCCCAGCTGATGGCTCGGACCCTGGTGCCTGCTTCCGATTCTGTGTCTCCTGCTCTCTCTGCCCCTCTCCCGTTCATGCTCTGTCTCTCTCTGTCCCAAAAATAAATAAAAAAATAAAAACGTTGAAAAAAAAAAAAAAAAAAGAACTCCCAGACCTTTCCTTGTGGTTTGGCGGGAGGCTTTTCCCACAACGGAGAGGGAAACAAGGAATCCAGAGTCCTTGGGTCCTTCCAGGCTTCTCCCTGCCCTCAGCCTCTGTTCTGGAAACTTCCTTGGGCTTGCCTGGGGGTCATCTCTCCTCCAAGGGCCTCTGGCTCCCCTCCCAGGCACTTCGTGGTGACAGAGCCGCCCGTGCCCTCTCCCAGCCCCAGCTGTCCTGGGCCCGGCACACCCACCCCCACTTGTGCTCTCAAAGTTCTGCTCCACGACCCAGAAACTGTAATTTGTGGAGGTCGACGTTTCTGTAATTCTAGTAATTTCCCCGCCACAGGCCCCTGGAGGCCTTGCTCTTTCACGACCAGCACAGGAGCACCGAGTGGGCAGGACGGTCCTGAATCACGAGCTAAAAATCTGGGTGCGCTGGAGGCATTCTGAGAATACTGGGGCTTAGTCTCCTTGCTGATTTGCCACGGTTTACCCCGCCGCCCCCACACCTCTCCTGTTCTGCCTCAGTTTACCACTCTTCTCTCCCTCTGCCCCTCCTTTGATTCCCCCCTGTGATAGCTGAAGAACGTGCCCTCCTGCCTCATGTTTTAAGTTCTCGGAGAAGGGTTCCTCGAGCCACCAAAGGGAGAGGCGTTTGGTTCGTTAAGCCACTAAGCGAGAGAGAAGTAAATCATGGCAGGAGCACGGGGGGGTCTGAAGTCTCGGCAGTCTTGAGGGGCGTAGTGTTGGTGGTGCACACGTGCCAGGGGCCAAGGAACAGGGGTTTCCTTCTCGCGGATCAGGCTCAAGAACGCAATCCACGCGCGCACGGAAAGTTCCCCAGAGAAACAGCACCGAGGCCCAGTGCCTCCAAGTCCTTGTTCCCCGAAGACTCGCCTGGGAGCAGTGATCTCCCTGGCACACTCCGGGAAACCTTGAAATCAGGCAGTGTGGTCTTAGAGAAGTCTGGTTTCCCCCGTGCAGTGTGTGAAGGGTACGCACGCCTTGAAACGACAAAACCCATTATGCAGTTGTCATCCTTCCAAGCGCAAAGTTCTGCAAAAAGCTGGGGTGAGTTGTCACAAAGCAAACACACACCCGTGTGACCCACACATGTAATCAGAAAGAGAACTCCATCTGTACCCCGGAACTCCCAGTTATGCCCCCTTTGAGGCACCCTCCCCACCACAGATCACCACATTCTGACCTCGAACAGCAGAGGCCAGCTGTGCCTATAACGTCCAAAAACTTTGTGCAAACGGAGCCTTACGTAGATTCTCTTGTGGGGCTGGCTTCTTTCAGTCCACGCTGTGTTTCTGAGATTGAGCAGTGGATTACACGCAGGTATAGGTCGGTGAAGAACTGTCTCTTTTTCTCCCCAACACCTTAACAGAGTCTTTAAGCATTCAGAAAAGTTAGAAAAATTATATGGTGAACACCCATATATCCCACCCACCTGACTCTACAATGAACATTCTGCTGTATTTGATTTATCATGTACCCGTGTAGAAATCAATCCTTATTTATTTATTTTTTAATGTTTGTTTATTTTTGTGAGAGAGACAGAGTATGAGTGGGGAAGGGGCAGAGAGAGAAACAGACACAGAATCCGAAGCAGGCTCCAGGCTCTGAGCTGTTGACACAGAGCCTGACACGGGGCTCGAACTCATGAACTGCGAGATCATGACCTGAGCCGAAGTCGGATGCTTACCGACTGAGCCACCCAGGCGCCCCAATCCTTGTTTCTTATTATGCGTTGCGAAGTAAGTTGAAAACATCAGCATACTTCACCTGTAAATACTTCGTCATGCGTATCATTAACTAGAGGTGTTTTTTGGGTAAAATTTACATATGTGCATATCATCAACAGGAGGCGGTTTCAGGTAAAATTTATGGATTTTAACTATGTCACGGAATACGTTTTGAGAAATGTATACACCGTGGAACCCAAACCCCTATGAAGATACAGAACCGTGTGGTCCAATATGGCAGCCACTAGTCACACTTGGCTACTGAGCGCTTGACGTGTGGCTGGTGTGGATAAGAAGTGGAATTTAAAATTCCACTCGACTTTCGTTAACTTTAATTAAAATCTAAAAACCGATACTTGAATCTGCTACCGGAAAACTTTTAACTGTGTTACGTTAATATGCAATTTGAGCATATTAATCTCCTTTTTCAACTGTGAACTTTAGAAAATCTACATAGAGGTCAAGTATTTTCAAGGAAAATGTAGTGTCTGAATTCAGGCGCTGAAAGTGTAAAAGACACACCAGATTTTGAAGACTTAAAAGGGGCACCTGGGTGACTCAGTCGGTTAGGCATCTGACTCCCGATTTGGGCTCACATCATGATCTCACGGTTCCTGAGACCGAGCCCTGCGTCAGGCTCCCCGCTGAACGTGTGGAGCCTGCTTGGGATTCTCTCTCTCCCTCTGTCTCTGCCCCTCTCCTGCTCATGTGCACGTGCTCTCTCTCTTTAAAAAATAAACATTTTTTTAGAAAGAATACAAAAATACCTCATTCATAATTTTGATAATGATTGCATGTTGAAATAACAGTATTCTCAATATGTTCAGTTAAATAAAATATATTATTAAAATGAATCTCATCTGTTTTTTGATGTTGCTACTAGAAAATTTATAATTTTAAGGCCAAAGAAATATTTCTAATATTTCTGCTCTGAGCAAGGGCTCTCAAGTGGGGACTGTGGCAAGGAGACCCCTCTTCATGTGACATACAGCAGTGAGACAGCCGATGTCCCCCAACCTGGCCACATAAAGCGGTGCCTCCTGAACTATTTATAGTAGAAGACATTCTCCAACCCTCTACCTAAAAAACAAACAAAACAAAACAAAACAAAAACAAAAAAAAACCCCTGTAATGAGTATCCCAAGAGAAATTCCAGCAGAAATTACACCTGCAAAGTAAGAACAGATTGCAACAAAACAGGCCGCCTGAACAGAGGGACAGTTTACGGAAATACGAATCACAGTTGCTAAAACACAAGAAGTTAGTAGGTACAACACAATAGAGGGACCGGGAGATGTCCATCGGGGAGGTCTCCTAGGCTGGCAAATAAATAAAATAAAACCCACACAGAAACGAAAAGTGAGAGCTACAAGTTGAGATGTCATGGGATCGACTCCGAAGAGGCCAACAGCCACTTGAGAAGCACTGAGGCAGGGAGGGAGACTATCGAGGAAGCGAGTCACGAAACGGTGACAGTAATACTTGTCAGAGCTGAGGAGTGACAGCTGTCCACAGTGAGAGGGCCCACTGAGAACCCCCATGGAGAATGAATAAAGTTCCGGACCTTGCTACATCCTCATGAAATAGCAGAGAGAAAAAAAAAAAAAAAAAAAAAGGTGGGCGATGAGAAGCTTCTACAATCTTCTAGAAAGAGAGAAAAAATGCAAGCCAAGGCCAAGGATCAGGTGGCACTCTGGCTTCTCATCAGCAGCACTGGATTATCTTCCAGCAAAGAGATAATGAAGTAATGCTCCAACGTTCTCTGGGAGATTTACTCTAAACGTGGAGTTCTGTATTCAACCAAATAATCAATCAAGTGTGAGAACAAAATAAACACATTCTTAGACATGCAGGGATTTTGGAAATTTACTTCCCAAGCACTTCTCAGTGAGAAAAAAAAAATTACTCGAGAATGTACTACAACATGAAAAGGCCATCTAAGAGGAGGACACGAGTTCCGAGAACGAGCGAAAGAAGTCCATGAGAACAGCAAAAAAAAAAAAAAAAAAAGAACAGTAAAGGGGCGGCAAGCCTGGGAAGAAAGTCAGCGCGCACCTGACCTCTCAGGAAAGACGCCTCGTTACCAGAACAATTAGCAACCGTGTGATTACGGGAGCGGACCAGGTCTGATGCCAGATCCACCTGAAAACCTTATTTGTCCCCAGATGTCATTCCCGAGGGGTTGAGCTAGGCAAAGAGCAAACGGGGCCAGTGTGGGTGATTTTTGCCCTTCCCTCGATGTCCTTTTCCACCGGAAAACGTGTTTCCATATACACGTAATTCTTTTATGAGAAAACGTATCATGTCTATGAGAAGCCGGGGAGGGAACCCCTGAATAACAAAGCCCCACGAGGGAGCTGGTTGGTTTAGTCCCCGAAGCTCCCTGCATTCAAGCTGTCACCATGTGCACGTGCACTGGGGCCACAGGGTCACTCACGCTACCGGGTGTGAGTCTGGAGAAAAACCCGTTTTATTTGGAAGCGATCTTGTCTTCCTTCTGGGCCCCTTCTCCGTGTAAGTAGGACAAGTCAAAGTTTTTGCTCTCCCTGCCTTAAAATGTAGGTGGGTGCACTAATTTCACAGTGCCTTCAGGTAGAACGTTCTGGAATAAAACGTTTCGTCTCTCCTATGGCTGCCCCTCCCTCTGTGCTCCCCTGGATGGCGTTGGACCGTGTGGGAGAAGAGTGGCTTGCTTGTGGGATCTGGAGGGCCACCAGGAAGACTTGGGGTCCCCAGACTCTGCCCTCTGGTTCCCAGGGTCTGCGGGTGTCTTTCTCGCCTGGACGCCGCTCCCTCTGCTGGAATTCGGGGCCCACGTCTGCAGCCTGAGACCCAGGTCTGGTCCATGTCAGGATCCCCGTCTGTCCCCCTGACCAGCCACTGAGAGAACTCCAGGAGACCCCGTCTTCCCGGATGTGGGGCAGCTGAGAAAGGAAGGAGGCACTGGTGCTCACCTGTGCCCAGGCCCAGCTTTCTCCCCGTTGGAGCAGAGGCGGGATCCGGGGGTTATTTCAGGAAGAGATGCTTTTAGAGGGAAAGCAAGGAGAGCCCAAGAGCAGGGGTGTGTGCGTGCGTGTGTGTGTGTAATTGCTGAACGGGGAGGGAGGGACCCCAGCTGGAGCCACAAGAGCCCGTAGAGTGAGCTCCTCTGGAGGAGGCAGGCTGCCCCGGGAAGGTGTGCACAGCGGAGTTTCCCACCATGGGGTCACCCCAAACTGACCAGCGGGGAGCCGGGCCGTAGCTGCACGGCGGCTGCTTTTCATTAAATTCATTCCACTGCCCTAATTTACCAGCTTTGCCTGCGACACCCCCCCCCCCGTTTTCATTATTGTTCCCCAAAAGGTCTCAAAGAGTTCACCAACACTCCGACCTTCAATTCTCCTGCCCCCGGAACGATTCTAGCCATCGACAGCAGGTTAAGAGCTGCTGGAGCCCCGACAGGAGGGCAGCAGGAGGAGGAAGAGAGGCCGGTGTTACCCAGAGCCGTAGCACCGAGCCAGTCGCCGCGCCGGGTTCTGAGACATTTCTGTGCTGCGCCGAGAGCAAAACAGCACGCGGGCGGGGACCCGGGGGACGATGAGGTTCTTGCTCTTTGATGACCGCTCCTCGGCTGCTGCCCCCCCCCCCCGCCTCCCCTCCAGAGAGCAATCCCATCCGGTGGCAGCCAGCTTCGACTCCAGGAAAATCACTCCTTATCACTGAAACGGTCGTACGCTTGGGACAGCAAAAAGGCATTTCACAAACTATTGATCTGAGAATTAATATATTGCTTTTCTCCCAGATGCCGCACCTCGCTGCCATTGTATATATTAGTACCCCCGAAAATAGCATCAGGAGCAAAACAGCCTTCCAGCCTTTAATTACGTTTTACGTACTTCGTGCTTTTATGCTGTTATTGCTGTCTCGGCCCCTTCGCGCTCATTCCTCTCCGTTTCAGAATGTTTCCATCCCATCTCCCTATGCCGAGATGACTCAGAAGGGTGTCAGTGGATCTGTATTACCGCACGCTGATAAAAAACAACAACACAACAACCCGCTGAGAGGTTCCTGTATGCTGAACACCTAAATGACCCTTGACTTGTGTGTGTGCGTGTGTGTGGGTTTCCCCTTTAATTCCTGCAGAAAGCATGGCTTAAATCCAGGAGGAAAATGTTCCCATCTGTAGGCTAGTAATATACATTCAACAGTTTTCAATTGCTTGAGCTATGAAATATGATGATAGCCGTCTATATATCTCATGGGGGGAAAGATACCTTGAAATTCACTCTGCCACAGTATTGATGGGGACGCATTTCTGCAGGAAATGTGCAGAAAGACGCGCGGCTCATGATTTCAGCCGAAGCCCAGGAGGGCGGCCTCGTGATGGGCCATGGAGGGGCCGTCTCGTGCGGCAGGCAGATGTCGGGAAAACGTAGAATCGCCCCACCCGCCACCCACGGCCGTCTGCTGTCCATTTCCCCCCTTTCCAAGGGGATAGATGACGATCTCGGAAACTTGACCGTTTTCTTTCTCGGTTAATCAACATTAGGGTAATTGGCACATTACATCCATTTTACAGTGTGGCGTGTGCGCTTGCGGCTCCGAATAAATAATGAATGATCGCAGTAATGACCAGAAACGCGCGTGAGCTACTGCGGCGAGCGCATAATGGATGCTTTGTTTGTCTTCGGGGACTGTATTACCAGCGTGTAACTGATGAGGCTCTAAAACGCTCGGGGTTACCTGAGGCTTGAAAGGTGCTTCATCAAGCGGAGTCCGCTGCTCTGCGCCCAGACCGTAAGAGTGGCCCGATATTTGCTTGCGGTCCCCCTGTTTAAAAATGGAAAATATGCCGCCCTGCTCATCCATCACCGTGCCTGCCAAATGCTTTCTCCCCCTCCCTCTGCTTTTAGAAAAAGCGACTGGAAACGCCCAAGCAATGCCAATGGCTGAGTTATGTCTGTTTTTAGCACGCAATGTTTGAGCACCGAAGTCAGGGCTCATTAAAACTACGAATGTGGTGGCTTCTAGAATTGGCCACTTTAAACGTAGTCATCTACACATCAGTGGTTCCCGAACTGTTTTATAGTAGTCTGGGTTTTTATGAGGCATCTCTCAGTATCTGTGTGCATAACACACTTCAGTATATTTCCCCAAGGTCCAGCTGAGCACGGCACTGGCGAGCTCACTCCGGCCAGCGAAAAAGTAACAGCCCTCCGTGACGGATGCGAAGAGAACCTGTCGCTTTATCCGTGTCGACGCCAGCGCGTGACCGTTACGGGACGACTAGTTAGAAGAGTTAGATGCCTTTCTGGGCGTGTGTGCTTACTTAATCCTTTAAAGCTTACGCCTGGGAATATTTTACATTCTATAACATTAAGCACATTGCTCTCTACTTTGAACTTAGCCGTGTGCGGGGTGGAACACTGGTGTTTCTTCTGACCTTTGATTTTCTTAATCGAAAGGCTGGTGTCCGTTTGAAATGTTCGCACCGAAACGGCTGAGTTCAGGGTGTGGGGACACAGAGAAACTTTGCAAGGGCGGATCGAGGAAGAGCAGATAGGAGGATAGGAAGCAGCAGAGGATAGCAGATAGGAAGAGCAGTTGGGAGAGCAGATAGGAGGAAGGGAGCTTGGCAAGGAGCGAGGGAGGGAGGGAGGGAGGGAGGAAGGAAGGAAGGAAGGAAGGAAGGAAGGAAGGAAGGAGGGAGGGAGGGAGGAGGGAGGGAAGGGAGGGAGGGAGGGAGGGAAGGAAGGAAGGAAGGGAGGGAGGGAGGGAGGGAGGGAGGGAGGGAGGAGGGAGGGAGGGAGGGAGGGAGGAGCGAGGGAGGGAGGAAGGAAGGAAGGAAGGAAGGAGGGAGGGAGGGAGGGGGAGGGAGGGAGGGAGGGAGGGAAGGAAGGAAGGAAGGAAGGAAGGAAGGAAGGAAGGAAGGAAGGAAGGATAGCAGGTGTAAGTTAGAACAAATTATCCTAGGAGGGATCCCACAGAAGCAAACGCTGGGAACGAACAACAAAATGCTCACCCGAGAGATAAACGCACCGAATGAGTACATTAGACGCCGTGGAGGTAGAGGGTTTCCTTTGGCATGGTGTCTGAGACACCCACGTGGGAGCTGCCCGGAGGGATGAAGCCAAACCAAAGAAAAACCGCCAAACAACCAAACACTACACCAGCTACACATCCCGTATACACGCTACTTTTCTTCAGCACTGACTTCAGCGTCAGGGGTTGCGAAGATTAAATTATGGTGTGGAAATGGCCCACGCAATGTTAAAAGTACTCGACCGACACGTGAAATGTATCAATATTCTATTAATAACTGTTAAGTTGCATCAGGCCAGCATATATTACTGTGGGTACAGCTTGTTTAGTACATGCCGTTCCAACCCTTCCAGACACACCCCACCTCCAGGATGAGCACTGGCCTGTGTGACGACCAGAGCAGATCATTAAAAAAAAATTTTTTTTTTAACGTTTTATTTTTTGAAGAGGCAGAGCAGGACACAGCATGAGCAGGGGAGGGGCAGAGAGAGAGGGAGACCCAGAATCCAAAGCAGGCTCCAGGCTCTGAGCTGTCAGCACAGAGCCCCACGCGGGGCTCGAACTCACAACCCGTGAGATCATGACCTGAGCCGAAGTCGGACCCTCAACTGACCGAACCATGGAGGCAGCCCCAGAGTAGATCAGTTTTAACACTACCCTCTGCACTTCAAAATTAGTTTCGGTAACAATTCTGTCATGATCGGCAGCGGTCATTATTTGTTTGGTTTTGGTTTTAAAATAATGACCAGTTGTAAAAAAGAAGGAATTTCAATGTTAAAGATAGTGTTCAGGGGCACCTGGGTGGCTCAGTGAGCAAAGCATACAACTTCGGCTCAGGTGACCATCTCGTGGTTCGTGGGTTCGAGCCCCACGTGGCGCTCTGTGCTGACAGCTCAGAGCCTGGAGCTGCTTCCGATTCTGTGTCTCCCTCTCTCTCTGCCCCCCCCCCCCCACTCACGCTCTCTCTCTTTCTCTCCAAAATAAACATTGAAAAAATTTTTTTTAAAGTATTCAAATTCAAGAAAATATCTCATATGTGAACTAAAATGCATACTTAATGAAATAAAGACTACAGCTTGTGATTCACCTTGTTTCCCTGTTTTAAATTTTAAACGTAAAAACAACTCCTAGTGGCCACAGGAATGGTAGAAATGAAATAACTCAAGTTTTGTTTTGTTCTTTATAATCGCTGTGCTAGTGTTATCCATTAGGAATCGGCTGTCGAAAGACAAGTGTACAATGCCACGGGAGAACCACGAGACGAGAACTGGTCTCAACAGAGCTTAAGCAGTTCTGAACCTGTAGGAACTTTTAAATTTTAAAGAGCTTTATTGAGATATAATCTGTGTACCATAAAGCTCACCTATTTAAAGTGTGCAATTCAATCAAAATTGCACCGGCATTCTTCTCAAAGCTAGAAGAAACAATCCTAAAATTTGTATGGACCCACAAAAGACCCCAAATAGCCAAAGTAATGTTGAAAAAGAAAACCAAAGCGGGAGGCATCACAATCCCGGACTTTAGCCTCTACTACAAAGCCGTAAGCATCTACACAGTATGGTATTGGCACAAAACAGACACACAGACCAATGGAAGAGAATGGAGAACCCAAAATTGGACCCACAAATGTATGGCCAACTAATCTTTGACAAAGCAGGAAAGAATATCCAACGGAAAAAAGACAGTCTCTTTAGCAAATGGTGCTGGGAGATCTGGACAGCAACATGCAGAAGAATGAAACTAGACCACTTTCTTCACCATACACAAAAATAAACTCTAGATGGATGAAGGACCTGAATGTGAGACAGGAAACCATCAAAACCCTAGAGGAGAACACAGGCAACAACCTCTTTGACCTCAGCCGCAGCAACTTCTTACTCAACCCGTCTCCAAAGGCAAGGGAAATAAAAGCAAAAATGAACTACTGGGACCTCATCAAGATAAAAAGCTCCTGCACAGCAAAGGACACAATCAGCAAAACCAAAAGGCAACCGACAGAATGGGAGAAGATATTTGCAAACGACGTATCAGATAAAGAGTTACTATCCAAAATCTATAAAGAACTTACCAAACTCAACACCCGAAAAACAAATAATCCAGTGAAGAAATGGGAAGAAGGCATGAATAGACACTTCTCCCAAGAAGACATCCAGATGGAACAGACACATGAAACGATGCTCAGCGTCACTCATCATCAGGGAAATACAAATCAAAACCACACTGAGATATGACCTCATTCCGGTCAGAGTCGCTAAAATAAACAATTCAGGAAACAACAGATGCTGGCAAGGATGTGGAGAAATGGGAACCCTCCTACACTGTTGGTGGGAATGCAAACTGGTGCAGCCACTCTGGAAGACAGTATAGAGGTTCCTCAAAAAATTAAAAATAGATCTACCCTATGACCCAATAATAGCACCACTAGGAATTTATCCAAAGGATACAGGAGTGCTGATTCATGGCGGCACATGTACCCCAATGTTTATGGCAGTGCTTTCAACAATAGCCAAAGTATGGAAAGAGCCCCAAGTCAACTGATGAATGGATAAAGATGTGGTTTATATATACAACGGAATACTACTTGGCAATGAAAGAGAATGAAATCTTGCCATTTGTAGCAACATAGATGGAACTGGAGGGTATTATGCTAAAGGAAATAAGTCAGGCAGAGAAAGACAGATATCACATGTTTTCACGCATCTGTGGATCTTGAGAAACTTAACAGAAGACCATGGGGGAGGGGAAGGGGAAAAATAGTTTCAAATGGAGAGGGTGGGAGGCAAACCATAAGAGACTCTTAAATACAGAGAACAAACCGATGGTGGATGGGGACGGGGAAGAGGGGCAAATGGGTGATGGGCACTGAGGAGGGCACCTGTTGGGATGAGCACTGGGTGTTGTATGTAAGCGATGAATCATAGGAATCTACTCCCAAAGCCAAGAATACACTGTATACACTGTATGTTAGCTAACTTGACAATAAATATTTTAACAAAATAAAAAATAAAAGGCTTCATGGTAAAAGTGACAATTAAAAAAATAAAGTGTGTAATTCAATGGGTTTTGGTATCTATCTCTACAGAGTTGTGTAATCACACCCTAACCTAATTAGAGAACATTTTAATCACCACCCCCCCAAACCAACCCGGTACCCACAGGCAGTCATTCTTGCCCCTCCCTCCAAGCTCCTCCTCCACCACCCCTTCCTACCCTCCCTCCCCCGACCCTGTGGCTGGCCACGAATCTACTCTCTATCTCTATGGATTTGCCTTTTCTGGACATTTCATACAAAAGGAAGCAGGCAGGAGGAGGACCTTTGTATCCGGCTTCTTTCATTTAGCCAAAGGCTTCCAGGGTTCATCTGGGTCATGGCATAAATCAGCATTTTATTCTTTGTGTTGCCAAATAATACTCTTTTCTCTAAATACACATTTGGTTGGTCTTTTTTTTTTTTTTTAATTTTTTTTTTCAACGTTTATTTATTTTTGGGACAGAGAGAGACAGAGCATGAACGGGCGAGGGGCAGAGAGAGAGGGAGACACAGAATCGGAAACAGGCTCCAGGCTCTGAGCCATCAGCCCAGAGCCCGACGCGGGGCTCGAACTCACAGACCGCGAGATCGTGACCTGGCTGAAGTCGGACGCTTAACCGACTGCGCCACCCAGGCGCCCCTGGTTGGTCTTTTTATCAGTTGATGGACATACAGGTTGTTTCCACTTTGGAGCAACTACAAATAATGCTATGAACATTTACGTACAAGCTTTTGTGTTGACATCTGTTTCCTCTCACTTGAGTAGGTAACTAAGAGTAGCACTGCGGGGCCACATTGAACTCTAACATCTTGGGGACCTGCCAAACTGTTTTCCAAAGCAGGTCCACCATTTACATTCCCACCAACAATGTATGAGCCAATTTTTCCTTTTTTTGCCAACACTCGCTACTGTCGGTGTCTTCTATCATAACCATTCTAATGGGCGTGAAGTGGTATCTCACTGTGGGTTTGATCTGCGTTTCCCTGATGACGAATGACACTGAGCATCTTTCTTTGTGTTTATTTGCTATTTGCATATCTCCTTTATAGAGCTGTCCATTCACATTCTTTGACCATTAAAAAAAACGGGGTTGACTTTTTATTATTGAGTTGTAAGAGTTCTTTATGTACGCTGGATACGAGTCCCTTATCAGATTTGTGGTCTGTAGATATTCTCCCTCGTTCTGTGGGTTCTTTTCACTTTCCTGATGGTATCGTTTGTAGGAAAAGTTTTAATTTTGATGTAGTCCACTTGATTTTGTCTTTTGTCACGTTGTGCACTGGTGAAATATCTAAGGAATCAGTGACTAATCCGAGGTCACAAATATATACTCACGTTTTCTTCCAAGAGGGTCATAAGTTTAGTCCTTACATTTAGGTGTGGGATCCACTTGGATGTAATATTTGTGTATAGAGTGAGGTAGGGATCCAAATTCATTCTTTTGTGGGTAGACCTCTCTTTGTCCCAGCACCCTAATTGAAAAGACAGTTCTCTCAACGAATTGTTTTGGCCTCTTTGTTGAAAATCAATTGTCTATAAATAAAGGTTTATTTTCAGAGTCTCAATTTTATTCCATTATGTATATGTCCATCCTTAAGGTAGTACTACAATACACTGATTACATTAGCTTGGTAGTGAGCTTTGAAATCAGAAGGTATGAGTTCTTCAACTTTGTTATTCATTTGCAAGATTGTCTTGGCTGTTCTGGGGTCTTTAAATTTCTGCATGACTTTTACGGCCAGCTCATCAATTTTTGCTAAACAGGCAGAGAAGGTTTTGATAGGAATTGTGTTGAATCTGTATATCAATTTGAGGAGGACAAACATGGTATGTCTTCTCATTTATTTACATCTTTAACTTCTTTCAATGATATGTTTATGGTTTTCAGTGTATAAGTCTTCACTTCTGTTAAATTTATTCTTCAGTTATTTTATGCTTTTGATGCTATTGTAAATAAATAGTTTAAACTTTTCCTTTCTTTTTTTTTTAATGTTTACTTATTTTTGAGAGAGAGAGAGAGAGAGAGAGAGAGAGAGAGAGAGAGACATAGAATCTGAAACAGGCTCCAGGCTCTAAGTTGTCGGCACAGAGCCTGACGCGGGGCTCGAACCCACCAACCGTGGAATCGTGACCTGAGCCAAAGTTGAATGCTTAACCGACTGAGCCACCCAGGCACTCCTTAACTTTTTCTAAATATTGTAAACAGTTTTCTTGGTTTTGTTTTCAGATTGTTTATTGCTAGTGTACAGAAAGGCAATTGATTTTTGTATATTTATCTTGTATCTCTCAATCTTCCTGAAACTGTTGATTAGCTTTAATAGTGTTTCAGTGGATTTCTTGGGATCTTCCATATACAGGATCATGTCATCTGCACAGAGAGGTAGTCGTACTTTTTTTTTCTAATCCGTATACCTTTTCTTTCTTTTTCTTGCCTAATAGCCTTGGCCAGGCCCTCCAGCAGAAGTGCTGAGATGCGCAACCTTGTCTTGTTTCCATGGCAACGCCCTTGGGAACGGAACATGCTGTGTAGCTGAGCTGGTGTGTGTTGGGGGTGGGCTGTTGAACTGCATGAATTCCTATGTAGAATACAGTACTTATCCAAGTTCAAGTAATAAACATGTGCTAATCTGGGGCTCACATATACGTGATTAAAACCCTACAGTAACCACTGCAATTGTTTAGCACTTAGACAAATCAAAGGTATTTTTTAAGGAGGAATTTATCACTGGCATTATGTAGCGTTGCTGGTGCAATTAGCTGGTCTTATTGTAAAATTCCCCACGATGCGTTTTCTATTGCTCACATCCAAAGCAGATGGTACCCAAGGCCCACACCCCTCGGTGCAAGGATGCGTGCCCCGTTTTTCCAGCAGTCTCTGAACCGTCCTTTGGGTGTGAACCAATCCGTCTTGGGCACACACGCCGGGCCACCCACAAGATGGGCCACAGCGCCCACTGCTGCCTCCCGCCCCGCCCTGTGCCCAGAAGACCCTTCACACCTGCTGCGGAGTTGACTGGGATGGTCTGGGGACCCACTGAGTGGCACCGTCCACTCTGTCTCAACACTGGGATTGGGGGCCCGTGGTCCGAGGGTGCAGGATGACAGTGCCACGGGGGCTGCAGTGTTGAGTCCGCACACCCCTGGGTGGAGCGGGGCCTGTGACAATGACGTGGCTGTACTGTCGCTCACCCTGTGACCCTGGGCTCGCGGCTGCAGCTATGTTTCTCTCCCGTTAAAAGGAGCCCTGGGACAGCCTCGGCCCCCTGCACCACCTCGGCGCCTCCTTCTTTCACCACCCGCCCCAGAGCGGAAGGTTTTGTTAACGTGGCATTGGTACTGAGCCTTCGGAAGGAACGAGGTGCTATGAATAAAAGGGGGGAGAAACAACCCGCTGATCTCATCCCTACCGTCTAGGGGCTTGCGTTCTTGGGTTTGTCAAAAATATATATTTAAACTTTCATTTACTAATTCTTTTACACGGAGCAGGGGGAATGGAGAGAGAGTGGTTTCCTTACGTGAGCTCACTAACTGAGATTAGCTATTTCTAGAAAAAGGAGCGCTGTTTTGAATAAGGAAGTGCGTGCTCCCAAAGAGGCTGTCACGGAAGGAGGGGGCTGCCAGCACCCCACTCGAGTCCCCCGGTATGTGCCACTTCTGGGCCCCAAGGCCCCATCATCACCAGCCATGGTCACCCGGGAGTCTCCATGGCTCACGCGCAGCCCTCAGCTACCCCAGTGAACGGCAGGTGCGGCTGGAGGGTGATTACCCCAAGTCACTGTCACTTACCTGTGTAGCAGGTGACTCTGCCGTGCACCTGTGCGGGGTCCCCAGCAGGACCGGCTGCCACTGCCCACGGCGGTAGCTGGGTCAACAGAACCCTTTTGCTTACTGTGTCCATTCCCCGTCCTACCCCGTCACTGTCCCACCGGGATGTTCTGGGACCTCCTCCCGTGTAAGCCACTTGCCTTCCAATCTGGTTTCAGGGTCTGCTTCTGGGGTCCCCAACCCAAGATAGAATCAACGGCACGAGGACAAGGGCTGAGAGAGGGTCTCTTGGGAATCTGGGGTGGCCACAGACACCTCCATTTTTTTTTTTCGATAGCACATCATCTACCATGGGAAGGGTCAGCAAGCCACAGCCCATGGCCAAATCCAAAGCACAGTCTTACATTCTGGTAGAGTCTGGAGTGAAGAATTGTTGCTACTTTTTTGTTTCGTTTGGTTAGGATCTCATGATGGGGACGTTTACTGTTCCCCCGCCCCCACTCCAGTGTTGTTGAGATATGATTGATACATAACAGTGTATTTGCTTCAGGTACACAACACAATGATTTGGGGCCTGGACATATTGTGAAATGCTCACCACGGTAAGTTTGGTTAACTTCCACCATTACACAGTTAAATTTTTTTTTCTCATGATGACGACTTTAACGGTTTACTCTCTTAGCAGCGGTCAAATACATACTACAGTATTTTCAGATCGTCACTTTTAAGGTTCCCACAATTCTTAACGTGTGACAACGTGCCAGAAATGGCCACCAAACTGTGCGTTTTAAAACATTTTCCTGAAAGGAATGGACTCTTTTGACACACAGGGCGATGCAAGCATGCTTTTCCCACGTCGAGTAGAGGGCTTGCTTTAAAAAGATGTTGATTCATTACCCAGGAAGGTGGCATGGGTGGGTTTACAGCCGTAGGAGGAAATCTGTCGTCCTTCTAACGTGTCAGGTGTCTCATTTGGAGCTATCACCGGTGCGCGTGGGAAGCCTTTTGGGAATGTGTGGTCTGGGTCACATGACCTTGAACTGAGAGACCAGCACATTTGTTTCCAGGAAGCTCTCTCCTGTATCTGCGAAATGGGCTAAGAATTCCTGCCCCGCTCGTTTGTCGTGAGAAGCCAGTGAGGATGGTGAGTAAACATGTGATCTGATCTGTTTCCTCTCCTGCCCTCGCCACACACTTGCCTTCAAGTGGAGGCTGGAACCAAGGACAGTTTTGTGTGGCTTCTCTAAAGTTTCCAGTATCTCTGGTAAGCGTCAGACAAGCATCAGATGAAAGGCGGTTTATAGATACAAAATGCCGCTCTGATTACAATAAAGCCTTATGCCCAAAGTGATATAAATAAGGGGAGTAACAATAAAGAGGAAAAAAGTATCACAGCCTCGGTGCAGGAATCCACGTGTGCGACTGATCTGTGGGCTCAGGGACCAGGAAAACGGAACTGCACACGGCTGGGGGACCGTGGGCACAGACTCTGAGAAATTAAGCGTCTCCTCCTTAGGAGCGAGGAGGCGATGAGGGTAACCATCTCTGTTCTTGGCTGGGTAACGGGCCGACCCTCCTTCCGCCTCTGCGTCCCCTTCCTCTCACCCCCAGGGGGCGCTCTTTCCTCCGCCTTGGAACCAGGCTTCCACCAGCTCCCTTGCGCCTGGACCGTGCCAACCCTCTCCACCGCCAGCCTCCCGTGCAAATCCCACCCATCCGGGGGTCAGGACTGCACCCGATGGTTCGCGCACCTGCCTCTGTGCCCGCACTGCGCTGAGCCCTTTCACAGAGTAGCTCAATCTCACCATGACTGCAGGTCTTGGTTTGAGCTTCCCCGGAAACCAAGGCTGAGACGGGGAACTCTGCGCACATGGTGTACTTGGGAGGGGATCCCAGGAAACAAGGTAGGAGCAGGGGGAAACAAGGCTGGGGAGGCCGAGAACACAGCGCGCTTGGAGAACAGGTGAGCACTGGGGACAGAGGAGCGCTGCCCCCTGGGGGGCCCTGGGGACAGCTCAGAATGGCATGGGGTGACCTCCCCTGGGGAGTGCGAAGCTGTTCTTTATCCACCAGCTCCTGGAGTGTCTGGAAAAGGCCCCGGGGGCACAAAAATGCACATACAGCTAGAGGGAACCAGTGGGTGCTCACTAAAATCGATTCCAAGGGAGGAACCTTGGAGTTCTGCCAACACGCGGAGGAAGCCAGTCCCCATTTTGCAGATGAGGTTACCGGTGCTGGCCGCTGACTCATGGTGGAACCAGGAACTCCTACTATTCTGTTGAGGAGTCTCACCTCCTATTCCTCGCCCCCTGCCCAGCGCCGAGAGGAATCCAGTTGTACGGAAAAGAGCACGGATTACGTTCATGACCAAACCACCAGCCCTCAGGCCCCAGGGCCCTTGCACATCCACCCTCGGAATCCTGTGAGGCCCAGCACGTGCCTTTGCTGCCTGTCCTCGAGCCTGAAGCGCACACGTTTGAACTGGCTCCTGCTTGCAGTGTGAGGTGGGAGTGAGGTGGGGAAAACTCACTCTCAGAAGCAAGATCCAGATATGGACGAAGTCGTGAGACCTCCCAGGGGAAGGGGCCTCGAGCTTCGGTCTCTGAGGGAGAAGGTGTTTCAAAGCACAGATCCTCTGCCAAAAGTTAAAATGAATTTCAGTCCTAAGTTGCGTCACGTTTCTCCACACATATTACAGGGAGTTATGTTACATATAACTTATATATAACTTATATATGTTATATTACACATAACTTAATGCCTGCCCAAGTGGCTTCTCAAGGCCCCCCGCCTCCTGTCCCTAGTGCCCAGCTGTTCCCGAGACCCTAATGGCCAAACTCACCCCCTGCCTCAACTCCTCCCCAAGCCCTGGCTCGCGGGCTCCCTCCCCCCCCCTTCCCAGCCCGTCCTGTCGATCAGAGTCCAGCAAGAGTCCCTCGTCTTTAGGAAGTGGAAACCAGACACATTGCCAAAAGAATCTTTTCAGTGGGAGAGGAGAGAGAACACTTTCTGCATCTGGGCCCCTTCGATTGGACAGATATGTGTCGATGTTGACGAGTCTGGCTGACCTGTGTCCCTGGGTCCTGGGAGGGGGCTTCTGAATCCTTGCAATTCCCCAAATGACAGAGGAGCATCTGTCACGCAGGGCTCAGCCCTCACCTGGGTTTATGCTAACAAGACGACGAAGATGGGGGGTGGGGCACACCAGAAGGGACCCACTGTGTGCTTACAGGGTTGGGGCTCCAAGTCGGGTGACGTCAGCCCAATGTCTCGGGAGAGGAAGGGGCTGGAGACAGAGTTCAACCACGTGACCAGGGATTCGATCGATCACGCCCAGGTCATGAAACCCCAATAAAAACTGGACCCCAAGACTGCCCCTGCTTTGGGGTGGTAATCAGACGTGTGCGTGGGGAGCGAGAAACATCTTCCCAGTCCCTGACTATGGGTCTCTTCTTTCGGCTGGTCCTAATTCGCAGCCTTTACCACAAAACAGTAGAAGTCAGCACAGTGTTTTCTTGGTCTAACAGTTGTTCCTGTGAATTATTGAACCTGAGGGAACCGCCGGGGGCTGCAAATCTGTAGCCAGATGGTCAGAAGTGTGGGTGGCCTGGGGACCTCTGGGCTCGCAGCGAGCCTCTGAAGTGAGGACGGTCTTAGCTGCGACATTTGACCGAACTCGTAGTCGGTGTCAGAACTGGACTGTGACGAGTGTCCTCCTTGTAAGATGATAGAACGGAGATGAAAATGTGTCATTCTGTTTGGAGGAAGTCGCTTTTCAGGTTTGACTAATTCATTGCGCTGGGACCTAGATTTTCCCCTCAGAATTCTGTCCTTGTGTTTTGTTTCGTTTTTTGACTAAAGATGAGCATAAGAGTGAAAAATTGTCAGCTGGGCCTTGAAAACCGGGCCACGGTGAACTGCGAGCCTTGGAGCCTACAGTCCTGTGTCTCCCTTAAAGAAAAAAATACATACATATATATGTGGGTGTATATATATATATATATATATACACCCACATATATAATCATGTATAATATTATGTATATATTATGTATATATATTATATATATGTGTGTATATATATATATATATATATATACATATAAACGTCTGCTTATTTATTTTGAAAGAGAGAACACAAGTGGAGGAGGGGCAGAGAGAGGGAGAGAGAGAGAATCCCAAGCAGGCTCTGAGCTGTCAGCGCAGAGCCTGACATGGGGCTCAAACTCACAAACCGTGAGATCATGACCTGAGTGGAAACCAAGAGTCGGACGCTTAAAGGACTGAGCCCCCCAGGCGCCCCCGGGCTTCCCTTTTATGAGGAGATGGTCCAGTCAGGGTCAGAGGCCACATTCACAAAGAATCCCAGCCTCCCTTCTACAGATCAGGTGCATCATGACTCTGCCCAAATTCTTCCATAAGAGCCAACAAATTAACGACTCCTGAGACCCTCGAAAGCCTCGTAAGTGGCAAAGAATCTCCAAAGGAGACCCAGTTTGCTTGGCGTCTTCAGAGTTATCGGGATCAAGCTGGGGTTCGGTTTCTTTTGTTTACTCATTTGTTTCCAAAAATAAATTTCAGGAGGACAGGCCGTTAATAAAAGATGCTCCGGTGTACTTGAAACGGTTGGAGAACCAGGCAAAAAGGCGACAAAATATGAAATGGATCGTGGCGGAGGTTTTTCGAAAGCCGAGGAGGACAGCGCTAGGACCCAAGCACAGACGGTGTACCGTTGATCTTGGCCAGCTTGTGCCCCCCGCCCCGGGTTTCCAGGGCAAAAGTTCCCATCAGGTAGTCACAAAAGAGAAATGCTCTATTCGCGTCTGCAGCTTGGGATTCGAGGTCCTCTGGGAATACTCATTTCTGTCATGCAACCCAAATATTTACGGAGCGTGAGGGGAGCGTGGCCCAGCGTGAGCCACTTTTGCTGGGAGCCTTCTCTCAGGGGCTTCAAATAGTTCCAGAGCCTCTGCAGCGGGTCTGGGGACAGGGTGGGCACTTTGATGTCCTATGATCCCACAGTGGGGTCCCCGGTCCCCCACCCACCAACCCTGACATCTTGGGCAACCTCAGCTCCCTCATTCGCGAAAATGCAGATACTAATTACTACTTAGGGCGGGTCAGATAGTCTTTCCCCCACTCCCCAACTCATGTCCACTGGCACCTTAGAACGTGGTTCTTTGGAAGCAGGGTCTTTGCAGATAGAGTCAGCTAAGGGTCTCGAGAGGAGAGCATCCTGGCCTGAGGGTGGACCCTAAATGATGGGTGTCCTTGTAAGAGGAGAGCACACAGACGGACTCACCCAGGGAAAGTCCCGTGAAGTCGGAAGCAGAGATCGCAGTGATGCGTCCACAGGCCAAGGGATGCCAAGAATTCCTGCAACCGTCAGGAGCGAAGGCACGGGGAGGAGGGAGCAGAGAGCGCCTCCAGAAGGAACAGATGCCCCAGCACCTCGATCGCGGACTCGTGGCCCTCCGGATCCGTGAGAGAATCTGTTCTGTTGTTTTAGCCCCCCGCCACCACCCCCCCCCCAGCGTGCGGTGATTAGTTACAGCACTTGCAGGGGACTGTGGCTCGGTCAGGGCGAAGAGGACTCCAGTGTTTGGTCGGTGTGAATGCTCGGCCAGTTCTTTCTCGTTCTGTTCTTTCCGTTCTCGGCTGTTTTGGTGGATGACACTGCAGCTACGGGAGGCGTTCGGCTCCGTCCCGCAGCTCCCGCATTTACCCACTGAAAAACGTCTTCGCGGGGGCTCCGTCTCCGTGCCCGGGCGTGGGCACATAGGCTTCGGCTTCTCCTTTATTTTCGTATGTGCGGCGGACATTGCCGGTTTCCTGCTCGCGTGGCGCCCGTTGGCATCCACGTCTGGGCACGCTGGCCCACCCCTGGCTCACGACTGCAGCAGCCAGAACCCTTCCTGAGAACCCCCTCTGGCTTTTAGCCCCGGCTTGGTCTGCAGGTGGGACAGAGAGCGGAGCCCTCCCCCCACCCCCGGCTCCCCTTCGACCAATGATCGGCGAGAGTCAGTGAATAAGTCGCCAGGTCCCCACCCTCCACCTGGGGTGTCCCCAGGTGTGAGCCACAGCTTCCTACCGTCCTACCGCCCCCAGCAGGAGTGAGCCCTGCTCGGTTGGCCACGTCGGCGAGCTGCTTGGTGACACACACAGTATTGGCTTTCTTCCTGGATTGGTCCCCCGTGGCTTCTGGAACAAATGACCACAAGCCACGTGGCTGGACACAGAAGACACTATGCCCTCACAGTCCTGGAGGCCAGAAGTCTGAAATCAGCATCCTGGGCTGACATCAGGCGTCAGTGGGACCGCGCTCCCTCCGGAGGCTCGAGGGGAGAATCTTTCTTTGCCTTTTCCGGTTTCTGGAGGTTGCTAGTGACCCCTGGCATCCTTGGATTGTGGGCACATCACTCCAGTTTCTGTCTGTGTCTCCGCATGGTCTCCTCTTCTGCGGTCAAATCCCTCTCTGCCTCCCTCATATAAGGACACCTGCGAGTGTCTGAAGGCCTCTCCCAGACCAGAACAATCTCCCTGCCTTGAGATCTATAAGTTAACCGCATCTGCAAAGACCCTTTTTTGCCACACAAGGTAACGGTCACAGGGATTAGGACTCGGATATCTTTGCGGGGGTGGGGGAGGGGGGGCGCGGCGTCATTCAGCTGACTACACTTCCCTTCCTGGAATCAACTCCCCAATAAACTACTCACACTCCCCTCCTAGTCTCAGGATCCGAGACTATTATGTCATAGGGAATGAGAATCACTCTTTAAGGAATGATTTACACACGTGATGTGCCGACATTTCTCTAGCAATCATATTTACAGGAGTTGGAACAGGGTTGTTAAATTCTTTGAGGGTTATTAACCCAGAACCATAATCCCAAGGTGGAGGGAACAATTGGCTTGAACAGGCTTTTGGA
Source organism: Lynx rufus (assembly GCF_022079265.1). NCBI lineage: Eukaryota > Metazoa > Chordata > Mammalia > Carnivora > Felidae > Lynx > Lynx rufus. The sequence goes on from NW_025814842.1 coordinate 2,362,057, forward strand.
TAACAATAATCCCCCCCCCCCAAAAAAAAAAAGGAAACCAGGGAGAAGTCTGATGGGGACTCTCACTGCCACTGAAAACACTTCTCAACTTCAGTCTCTGTGGCTTATAATTTGATCTATCTCGCGGGAGAGGAGTTTGGGTGGGAGGGCCCCAGGCCGGACGGAGCCGAACCCTCAGCCGTAATCCGTCACTTGTAGCGGGGTGTGGAAAGTGGGAATGAATGGTGAGCTCGTCCCGCTGGGCCTTCATCAGGGCGGGCGAGGCTGAAAACCCCCCAGTTCCCCACGGCTGCTTCCTCGACACCAACGCTGAGATCATGACTCTGTGGCCGACGCTTCAACTTTCGCTGGCGGGGCTGAAAGTCACCGTACCGTTTCTGGAGATGTTCTTGGAAGTGACGTTTAAGTGGAGACCCCGAGGATGAAAAGGAGTGAGCCGACTTAGAGATGAGGCAGAGACAAGGCCGAGACAACGTGTCCTGGCAGAAGGAGACGTATCAGGGAAGAAAAGACCCAGGATAGGGGCGTCTCAGGTAGAATGACCACAGATCAGAGGCGGCGAGGGGCAGGGGCCCGTCGTGGCCCCCTGCTGCTGTGTGTGCGTCTCCTCAGAACATACCGGAAGGCCCCCCGAAGGCCTGGGGGCAACGTCAGGACCTGAGAGGTGTTTTCAGGACATGGCTCACTCCAGCTACCGTGTGCGGAAAGCACCAGGAAAGGGGGAGGGTGGGAGCAGGAGGCCAGGTTAGGTGGCTTCGGACGTGTGGGTGGGACGAGACGGACCTTGACTGGGGGGCACCCTGGCTCCACGCTCCTCTCTGGGCTGAACCGTGTCCCCGGCAAACTCAAGTGCTGGAGTCCTAGCCCCCAGCACTCCTGCGTGTGACTGTGTTCGGAGATGGGGTCTGTAGACAGGTGACTAAGGTAAAGCGAGGTCACAAGGGCGGCTCCCAGTCCGCTCTGACTGGGGTGCTTCTAAGAGGAGGAGGTCAGGACACAGACAGGCACGGGGGACGAGCAGGTGAGGACACAGGAGAAGGCCATCCGGGCACCAAGGGGAGAGGCATTAGGAAGACAGCCGCCCCGCCCACACCTGCATCTCAGACTTCAGCCTCCGGGACTGTGAGAAAACAGCTTCCTGTTGTCTAAGCTGCCAGTATTTGTTACTTTGTCACACACTGTAACGTAACACACTGTCACAGACCATTAGGCTGAAACCTGCTGTCCCTGTCGGTCGGGTCCAGGCTCTTTTCCCCTCCTGCTTTCTCCATGGGCCTTGCCTTCTCTCCGCTCACAGCTCTCTCGCAGGTGTGCGCATGGGCTGGCCCGCCCACGCACACACAAATGTCACCCTCTGGGGTGGCCTTCTAGGATCATGGCGGGATGGGGCCTAGAGTTCTTAATGCACCGTCTGTTTGCAGATAACTCACTCCAAAATTCTGAACTGCCCCTTCGGCTGCCCCAAGTCTCCTACACATTTAGAGCGATTCTCCAACCAAACGAATGTCACTCCCACATTACAGAGGCAGACCAAATTAGCGTTTAGCAGAGAAAGGGGCTTCTTCTTTTTTTTTTTTTTTTTTCGCAAATCATATAACTCTAAATTACCTTCAATTTCCTAAATGGAATCTGGCTCGTGATTCACTCTAGTATGGAGTAGTCTGTAATGAGATTATATTATGTTTGGGGGAAAACATTCAAATGACCAAGATAATTAATTTTGCATAACAACCAACATATAGCAAGATCCAAAGCCGGAACTCAAAGCCAGCAACCTGCCGGGGCCCCTGGGGGTGATAATGTTTCTTTCAAAACACAGTAACAAAGACAGTTCCAGAGACCCGTGAAATGCAGAGGTTTTAAAGCTGGAAATGTCGGGGCTCTTTCCGTTGGAGCCACAATGCTCGTATTTTCTCAGAAGCTGTCATTTACCGTGGATCTCTCCTGGGTTTGGGAAGATAAAAGAAATCCTCCGGCCCCAAAGACTATCTTGGACGCGCTTTGCTGGGAAAAATCTTTAGAGAACCGATTCCAAGTATGCAAAACGTTTGGTGCTGTTTCAGGGCTCAGCTTATACCAGGATGGAGAGTGTGTGTGTGTGTGTGTGTGTGTGTGTGTGTGTGTGTGCGCGCGCGCGCGCGCGTCACGCGCTCATCTTGTAAAAGAAAGAATAAGATCAAACCCTCTTTGGTTCTTTGAATCCTCATCGCCAGGTGGCTTGATTTGTATGGTATCAGACTTGTCTGAACATCTGGGGAGGAACTGACGCGCGGCGCGGCAGCAATTTTCCGGTTCTGATTCATTGTTAAAAATCACCTCGGAAAGAGCCAGGACCTGGCAGGCCGCGCCCCCCCCCCCCCCCCAATCCTTGTATCCCTTGGCTGCGTGTAATTCTAACACAGTCAAGGAATATGTGTGAGATTGGGAGCCAGAGAAGCTACATTCTTGCAAAGATCTGCTGCTAACTGCCTGCATGGTCTCGAAAATAAATTCCTGCACTCAAACACTGATGCATGAATCTGTGCACAGTAGCCCCGCCCACAACAGCCAGGATTGGAGAACGGAGATGTCCATCAGCGGATGAGGGGATAAAATAAACTGTGGTACGTCCACGCGGCAGAACACTACTCAGCCATAAAAAGGAACTAAATCCTGAACACAGATGCTAAGTGACAGAAGCCAGACACAAAAAGGTCACGTGCTGTAGAATTCCTTTTACGTGAAATATTCAGCATAGGTAGATCCCCAGAGTCAGAACGCAGATCGGTGGGTGCCCGGTGCTGTGACAAGGAGGGAGTGGGCAGTGACAGCTTCACGGTAGGGGATTCCCTTTTGGGGTGAGAGTGTCTTGGAACCAGGTAGAGGTGGTGATTGCACAACATTGTGAATCGTGCACTTAAAAAAACTTCTTTTTATTTATTTTTGAGAGAGAGCATGAGCGGGATAGGAGCAGACAGAGAGGGAGACACAGAATCTGAAACAGGCTCCAGGCTCCGAGCTTTCAGCACAGAGCCCGACGTGGGGCTCAAACCCAAGAACCATGAGACCATGACCTGAGCTGAAGTCGGACGCTTAACCGACTGAGCCCCCAGGTGCCCCATGAATTGTGCACTTTAAAATGGTTAACTTTAGCCTGGCTCAGTCAGTACAGCATGTGACTCAGGATCTCAGGGTTGTGAGCTAGAGCCCCAGGTGGGGTGTGGAAATTACTCAAAACTAAAATCTTAAAAATAAAGCAAAATAAAATACGTAACTTTACATTACGTGAATTTTACCTCCATTAAAGAAAGAGACGTTCCTGCTGTCACTGTCCACCCCCCGCACCCCTCCCCCCCACCCCCAGATCTTGGGGACTTTCTGGGAAAATCAGGGCGATGGACCCCCAACAGAGACTATCTGGGCTGGCCCTGTGATCGGCTGGAACAGGTGCGTCAGAAGTGACTCTACGTAGCTTTCACGGCTGGGTAGGGGGCCACCTGCAGTTTCCGTGTAAGGAACGCCCCCCCCCCCCCCTCAGAACCCAGCCACCGTCGCTGAGAAAGCGCAGGCGGCCCGAGGGGCCAGGATGGAGCTCAGAGGCACCGGGCACCAGCTGTGTGACACTAGTCGTGCCAGTGAGCTATCTCGATGTTCCAGCCCGGCTGTGCCCTTGGGCGAGGCGCCCCCGCCAGCCCCACCTGGATGGAGGTTTGGTTTACGCACGGAGACAGCGATCACCACGGAGGCAGGCGCAAAAAGGAACATATCCCTCTCTGCGTATCTATCTCTATACCTATCTCTGCATCTCTCTAGAGATAAAATTCCGTCTATTCCTATCCATCTCCAGATTCACAAAGTGGCTGACACAATGATGGAGGCTGGCAAGTCCATCCTCTGTAGGGCAGGCCAGCAGACTTGAGTCCCAGGGAAGATGTTACAGCTCACGTCCTCTGACAGGTGACTGGCTCAACTCCCTGTTCCTCAGGGCACCCTAGTCTCATTTTCTTGCAGGGCCTTCACCTGATTGGGTGAGGCCCACCCACCTCACAGAGGGTCGCCTGATTTACTCAAGGGCCACTGATTTCACCGGGAGTCTCATCTAAAAAAACACCTTCATGGCAACATCTGGATTGGTGCTTGACCTCATCTCTGGATACTGTGGTCCAGCCAAGTTGACACATAAAGGTAACCCTCGTGGCAGGCAATGAACCTCACGACGGTGGGCTTTGGCCACTGGGCCTCAAATTTCGCTTCCATGCTCTGCCCACATCCTCTTGGGTCCCCTTCCATTTCCAGAGCTGCCTGCCCGGGGCACAGAGAGCTGGAGCGCCTAGGGGTGGGTGCTTGGCCCCCAGAGCGGCTCCCACCCTATGACCGACCAGGCCAGGCGCGGGAAGCCCCGCCCCTCTCCTCGGGTTGAGACAACCCAGAGGCCTGCTTCACTCTCTGGCACGCCCCACGGGGTCGGGCAGAAGCCCCCCTGCATTTGCCCCTCCCATCAGCTCAGTCGTGCTGGGCTCTGCCTGCTCCCTGCCCATCCCTCCTCCCCACCTCCCGTCCCTCCTCCCCCCCTCCCCCAGCAGGCCCGTGGGCACTCTGACGCCCATCTTAGGTCTGCTTCTGGGAAACCCGGCCTGACACAAGAGGGCCCTGGGAACAGCGGGGCCAAGGATGATGGGTCCCTGTGCATTTGTGGAAGCAAATGTTTACTGGGGTGGGGGTGGGGCTGACATCTTCCAGTGGAGGAGAACCGGGAGGCTTTCCAGGCAAGGGACAGAATTTACGTGTCCGCCCCGACTTTGCCAGCATCGGTCCTGCCTTTTCCCCACAAGGCCTTGCTAGATGCTGGAGAAGGTGACCCTTCTCCGTGAGGGCCTCATCCTTTACGTAGCAGAACCGAGATGCAAACCCCGTGCCCCACAGGGCGGAGTCGTGGCCTCCCTGCGTGCTCACGGCTCTCCTCTCCCCGTCACGCCTTCCCCCTGCGGCCCCCACCCCAGCCACGCCGCAGGAGCAACAAAGCACAGATGAACTCCCGATGTGAGCCACACCGTTCCCCGTACCGCTCGGTGATCGCCGACTTTACACGCTCCCGGAAAGGTGCGCTGATGTTTGGTGACGGATATGGAAATTCAATAAAAGGCAAGTTAATTAAAACAGAACAAGCTGTTGCCTGGGGCAGCAAAATGTAACTGCTTATTATGTGAGTGAATGTTGAGATACGGGGGAGTATAATTTTCTCTCTCTCCCCCTGTGTTTCTGGGAGTCTGTTTGGCAAAGTCAGAGCGGGAGTCTGCCAGACGGGGATGGCTGGTTCCAGCCTGAGATGTGTGTTATGCACATGCGTGTGGCTGGCCCTGGGCACGGGGTTGCATGTGAAGGAAACCCACAGACTGTGGGCTCCCGGGCGGGCCCGAAGCCTGTCTCCAGCTTGCTTGTAACCCAGTGCCAATGAAGCGCCCTGCACCCGCTAAGGACACCTGTTGCTAATTGCTGCCACAGTGTCTGAAACGGGTGTCCTGCCGTGGCCCAAACTGTCTCCCCGTCCCCAATCCATGTGTTGAAGTCCTAACTCCCCCCAGGACCTCAGCCTGGGCCTGTATGTGCAGAGCAGGTCTGTAAAGTAACCAAGTGAAAATGAGCCACACGGGTGGGCCCTAAGGAAAAAGGATTAGGACGCACACAGAGGAAAGACCAAGTAAGGATACGGGGACAAGATGGCCATTTACAATCCAAGGAGAGAGACCTCGAAGAAACCACCCCTGCTGACACCTCGATCTCGGATTTCCAGCCTGGAGAACTTTGAGAAAAATACAGGCCTGATGTCTAAGCCACCAAGTCTGGGGGGGGCGTCTTGCTATGGTAGCTCAGCAAACTCATCTGCACCTGCCCATTTGTTACCGTTCAGGGGTCTTCAGGTGGGTGGGTGGCTCTGCCGGTCGTAGCGGAGCTCACCTGTGGCAGGGACTGGACGTCAGGGGGTCCTCAGCTGGGGACGACAGCAATGTCGCTGTGCTCCACGTGGTTTCTCATGGCTCTCGGGAGCCTGGGCTTGTTGTCAGGGTGACGGAGGGCTGGGGAACGGGGAGAGGAGGGGGGGAGAGAGAAGTGGGGGAGGGAGAAGGACGGAGAGAGAGGGGGAGGGGGAGAGAGGAGGAGAGGGGGAAAGGAGGGAGGAGAGGGGGAAAGGAGGGGGGAGAGGGAAGGGGGAGGGAGAGAGAGGGGGGAGAGAGAAGGGGAGAGGGAGAACGATGGGGAGAGAGAGGGGGAGGGGGAGAGGCAGAGGGAGAGGGAGAGAGAACAGGTCTCCCCAGGACCAGGCTCCCTCCCTGCGCACCACCTCTTTTGCTGCATCCTATTGGCCGGAGGCAATCACGTGGGCACTCTCGCTCCCTCTTTTGCTGCATCCTATTGGCCAGAGGCAATCACATGGGCACTCTCGCTCCCTCTTTTGCTGCATCCTATTGGCCAGAGGCAATCACATGGGCACTCTCGCTCCGGGGGTTGGGAGACAGACCCAGCCTCTCCATTGGGGAAGTTGCAGGTCAAAGGGCACGCATTTCGGGAGGGGTGGGGAAACGGGGTCTCTTCTGCAACCACCCCGGGGGATTCCTAAATGTTTTATTTTGAGTGTAAAAATCCGAACTTCAAATCTGAGGAATTGGCAGGTGGTCAAGAGGGACAGAGGGGCGCCTGGGTGGCTGAGTCATGCGAGTATGTGACTCTTCATTTCTGCCCGGGTCACGATCCCGCAGTCGTGAGCTCTCTCTCCCTCTCCCTCTGCCCCTGCCCCCTCAAAAATATGACAAATAAAAAAAATAAAAAGAGGAACAGAAACATTTACAAATTTGCAGTGACACGGTGTTTAAGGCTTGTGCTGCACCTTCTACACGCGGTAAACGACAAAGCCGGTGGCAATCCCTGATCGGAGTCCAACAGAAAAACTCCGATCTCTGCCAGAGTCAGGAGTGCAGGCCGGGTGCTCAGAAAGCCCTTGTCTCGATCCCCAGCCTAGAGGGGGTGTCCCTGCCACTGTTTCTCAGACTCCTCTGGTGTCCCCCCCCCCCCCAGAGCGCTTCCCACGCCGGTCACCACGTGTGGCTCCCGGGACCTCCTCGTTTGCTAGATGGCACATCACGTGAGGGTAGGGTTGTTGACTTCTCAACTCCCCAAGGGCCTCCCCCCCCCCCAGGGGCTTCTCCTGGGAGGAAGCAGAGAATAACGGGTTGAGAAAGTCCTTCCTTGTCCGCCTCATTCCTTTCCGGCAGCCCCGGAAATAAACGGAGATTTATTTACAAGGGAATAAAAAGGTTTGCATTTCTAATGGGCTGGGAACCATTAAGTTGATGCGATCCTCGGCCTGCCTGCCAGGGATGGGAGAGAGACAGACGACAAAAGTGCCAGCAGGTTTTGCAACTAAAACAAACCCCCCTCCCCTCCCAGGCCTGTCGTGGCCCCAAGGGCCGGGCTCGGGGCGGGGGGGGGGGGGGGGGTCCTAAAGCTAACAACGGTTTGGTTTGTAGCTTTGTTTGAACCCTGCTTTGTCCGGCAAGATGTTTCTCAACAGCCCAGAAATATGTGAGTACATTCCTTGAACACGTATAATTTAGTTCCAATTGCTCCTTGCTGGTGCAAGCCGCAAATGAAAATAAACAAGATTCATACTTATTTTCAAGCACGTAGCGATAGGAGCAAAATTAACGCTGGTAAATAACACCCTTCTGAAAAAGGCTGCTGTTGGTAGAGGCTGCTCGGTACCCTGAAAACTAATTCTGAGGCGGAAAAGACCCAGTAATCAAGACGGGAACAGCAGATTTCAGGGCGGCGATGCGGCGGGACACGGGGGCCGGCCCAGGGGGCGCGACGCAATTTATTTCTCTCGGGCGTCTTCCCAGGCAAGTTTAGCTCTACAGCTAATTACCGACTTTCTATGCAAACACGAACAGAGCGCGTGGGGTACCATTCATCAAGCCGAGGGAATCAGAAGACACCGTAGGACAACAGGCCATGGAGAGCTGCACCCGGGCCAAGGAAAGGTTGATGGCAACCGCCGCGAACTAGGGGGTGAAAGGCCCCCAGGCAGGAGGGCCTCGTGGCCGGAGGGGTCTGGGTATTACTGGGAGGCTGGCCACAGGCAGGCCAAGGTGTCCTGCAGGGGACCAGGAATCAGGCCTCTGGTCTGATGGGCATAGCGGACTGATCGCAGGAGAGGAAGGGTTGCCAGGCCTGTTTGGGCGCGTGTGGGGTCCTTGGGCGATTCAGGCGCTGGGGGGGAGGGGTTTCGCTCAAAATTCCGAGGTAGACAAGGAGACGGTCCGGGGGAGCTCGCGTGTGTCAAGAGGTCGATGGGTGTGGTGTCTTGCGGTGGGCAGGCCAGCAGTGGGGACCTTACAGGGAACGATGACCACGGCAGGCCCAAGGGATGGAGCAGAGGCCACCTGGAGGTGACAGACAGTCGGGGTTGGGGATGGGCTCTGGAGGAGGGGCCGGAAAGTCAAACCCACAGTCTGTCTCTTCACGCTTCGGAGATCCGAGTAGGAGGAAGGCTGAGATGCTGACTTTCGGCTGACGGTATTGGGAGGACACATCAAGGGGGACATGGGTGGGTTCCTGATGTCACCAAGTGCCGGGTGAGGACAGCAAATGGAGCTTCACTATTCATGAAGGACCTTGCGTCCCCGGGGGAGGCCGGCAAATGGGGGCCGAGACGGGGGAGTTGGAAAGACCATTACAGACCCACCTGGGGAAGCCAGGTTCCTGCTCCTAAATCCAGGGTTCTCCAGATGAAAGCAGGATTGAGTGTAAGCCTGACACATGCACCTAGAATGAACTCACTGAAAACAGAAGTAGGAGGTAAGGTGTAAAACCCCGATGTGTCCAGAGCATTCTGGAAATAATAGAGGAAGTTAGTCAGATCAGCTGTTGGCATCTAATCAAAAATTTTTAAAAAAGGAGGGGCATCTGGGTGGCTCAGTCAGTTGAGTGTCGGACTTCGGCTCAGGTCACGATCTCACGGTTCATGAGTTTGAGCCTTGAGTCAGGCTCTGTGCTGACAGCTTGGAGCCTGGAGCCTGCTTAGGATTCTGTGTCTCCCTCTCTCTGCCCCTCCCCACTCTCTCTCTCAAAAATAAATAAACATTAAAAAAAATTGAAAAGAAAAAGAAACCAAAACAGAAACCCAATGAACCTACTGATATTTTCCTTAAGCACCTTCTGTTTTGTGTTTTGTTTTGTTTTGGTTTGGTTTGGTTTGGTTTTGGCTTTGTTTAGACTCTGTGGTCAGGCCCAAGCAGTTCCGACTATGGTAATTGGAACCAGTTTTCATCGTGGAAAATGTGAAAAGCCTCAGAGAATCACCGACGCAAGCCTAGGGGGCGCCGTTCTCTGACCCGCAGATCGGCAGGGGGACGGTGCAGGGTCCCCCCCGGACACGTCGAAGGCTCTCTCTGCTTTGAAATGGCTGAGAGCCCGGCTGAGCCAAAACCACTAGAGAGTCAAGGCCGGACTAAATAATATCCTCGGGGTAATGCTTTTCACCTTCATAAGGAGAAGAATTACGATGCTCCTTCCCTCATGTCCTCAGCTGATGGCCAGAGAAGAGAGATAATATTTACTATTTTGTCCTTACAAAACACAGACAGCGGTGCCGACCGTATATTTGAAGAGGGGAGACTTGATATCTGGAGATGGGGTGTCGTCGGGCCAGGAAGAGCGGGAGATTTCGTTTTATTTATTTATTTAGCTCTGACCCTGGAACCTTCTCCCGAAGAACGCGGGGTCACAGCCACCAAAGGCCCCGGCAGGAAGCCAGCCGCGGGTCAGTGGGCAGAGAGTCGCTCTGGATGCGTTAACAAGGCGCCAGTCGGGAGAGCTGGGCCCTGGGGACAACCGTCAGCCTCGGTGGCCTCTCTGCTGAGTTGAGCCCAAAACAACAGCTCTGCCTGGAGGCCTACAAAGCGACCATCCGGGAAGACTCAGAAGTGGTCTCTCTCTCATATTCTGCTGAGCCCAAGAGTGTCATTTTTTCGTTTGGTGTCTCCAAAGCTCGCGTCCCCTCTTCCTCATTAGCCGTGGCTGTCCCCCCGCCCCCCAACTCTCCCCGAGGAGAGGAGGCGTCCGCACAGCGGTGGGGATCTGTCTCCTGGGGGAGGCGGGGGTGGGGGTGACATCTAACCAGGCAGCAGGAGACGCAGGTTCCATCTGGTGGCCTGAGCGCCCGAGCCGGCTGCTTTTCCTTCTCTGGAAACACGACCTGACCCACTTCCTGCTGACGTGATGGCGTACAAGTCCTCGAAGGCCCAGAGGACAGGCAGGCCACGTCTGCTCTCCCCACTCCGCGTCACCCCCGAGGGAGTAAAGACGCTTCTCTTTTCATCTGGAGGAAGAGCTGCTGGGACCCACACCTTCCGTCCTCCGAGGAACCGTCCCGGCTGGTGCCGCCGTCCTCCGGCCCCGGCAGAGTCGTGCCGACGCAGGTGTGGCTTCCAACCGCGGAGCTTTGCCAGGAGCTCGGGACACCCGCATCCCACCTCCTGGCATTGATGGATGATCCTATCGGTTGGGGGAAAATGCTCTGGTCACGCACTGCTGAGGTGTGGGGAAAGAATTTACTGCATAACATTTACTTTCCAGCGCGGGGCTGGGAACAGAAGGCCACGGGGGCGAGGGGCGTTTCTTCCCCTGGTCAGGTGGCTCCTGGCTTCACCTGCCATCTAGGGCCTGGGCGCCAAGAGAACACGCGGGGGGTCCAGAGGCATTTCTCCGTTTCTGCAGCTATGGGCGGGGGCAGGACCAGCAACGAGGCGGTCAGTCCGGGGCGGCTTCGGCGTCACCCGGGCCCTGGAGCGGCACCAACTCCCTCGGAGGCCGAGGTCCCCGTCCCGGTGCGAAGAACGAAACCCGAAGGGGGTGCCGTGGGAGGCGTCAGTACAATTGCACCGACAGCAGCCTCTGGCAGAGGCAGCGAGCCTCGGGGCCTGATCCTAGGGTCTCGGCATCGTGCCTCCCGGGCCTCTGGCCCTCTGGCTCTGCACAGAGGGGTGCTACTGCGCCCCAGTCCGAGGCCTGGGGAGGTGCCGAGCCAGCTGACGGCAATCGGTAAGCCCGAAAGAGCCACCTGCCTCTGCCGCTCTGAGACCCCTCCCCAGCCTTCTGATCTCCACCTGCTCCGGCGGTTTCTGTCCAGGCAGGCCAGTCCCCGGGGGAGACTCGGGAGCCCGCAGGCTAGCACAAGGTGAGCCGCTGGGAGCTCAGCGCTGGCGCCCGGGAGCCCTCGCAGGGCCAGCAGTGCTGGGGAACGCTTGGGATCTGGAGGAAGCAGGACTGATGTGAGGTGACGAAATGGGAAGAATTCCAAGGTAGGGAGGAGAAACGGAGGCTCAGGGCCAGCTGCCGCGGCCGTCGTGAGAGGGCTCCAGGTGGGTCGCTCAGGCCAATATTCTGCGGCCTGTGTGTCACCCCCCAGTGCCAGCCCTCGCCCCTTCTAGCTCCTGATATACGAACCTAGGAACGAGCATGTGCAGGAGGCGTTCCGGGACGCTGGCAGGCACACGGCAGGGGTCCGGCTTCCTTGCCTGTGTCACAATGGCCACCAGAGGAAGCCGGTCAGGCCCAACCCGGGAAAGCCCTTTCCTTTTCAGTCCACCAGGGGGCCACTTACTAAATCCCCACGACCGGTGAATTGTGCCCTCGCTGGGAAAAATGGCTCCCTTGCATCTTTCGGGGCCCACTGCTGTTTATCAACGTGTGGGAGGGCCAATCGTCAGAGCTCTCAGGGACGGGACACAGCCGGTTTTAGATGGCCGGTGGGAAGGCATCACAGTCGCCTGGGAGTTAGTGATTGATGAGAGGGCACGTATAGTCATCAATTCATTAATGTTATTATGATATGAACGCTATCACATATCAACAATATGTATTATCGATGTTACAAAGAACTTGCTTTATTCTCTCAGTCTGTGTTTATTGAGTACCTACTACGTGCCAGGCCTGTGTGGGGCTCTGGGAAAACAGCGGCGAAGGACAACCTGGCTTGGCCCCACATCATGGCACTTACAGTCCACTGGGAAGCTAGACAACAGTCAAATAGTGATCAGCGATGAAGGTGGAATTGCAAATTGTGTTCGAGGGAAGTCACAAACCTTCTCACAGCCTAGAGTAGGAGGATTTGACTTGGTCAGGGAACGGGGGTGGCTTTTTGAGGAACCGACCCCTGAAAGATGAGATGGGGTCAGTTAGGCGGTTGTAAAGGGGGAAGAGTGATTGGGGCAGAGGGGGACAGCATTTGCAAAGGCCCTGTGGCAGGAGGACATAGAACAAGCACGTGGTCAGAGGACAGAGATGGGGACGGTGCCAGATGAGGCTGCGCAGGCGGGGAAGGCCCAAGCTGGGGATCTGTGTGTACCCCAAGAGCGCTGGGAACCACGAAAGGACGCAAAGGGATAACGTGGTCAGATTTGCCTTTTAGAACGACCACTCTGGCTACGCGTGATGGGCTGTGCAATGTGCTGTCCAGTTCGTCCTGCAGAAATAAAGGCCTGCTCCCCACAGGCCCGGAGGCTGCTGGCAGAATGCCCTCAGCATGTGCCCCCTTCCTGGATGGGTGTCTGCCCAGAGGGCACCGGCCCCAGTCACGCCCCATCCCAGGAGGGCCAGCGGCTGGTGCCTGGTCAACGGCAGGACGGCTCAGAGGGTTGTCCCAACTCCGGGGTCCCCGGCGGGGCCATCCGAGGCCTTCCTCAAGGCTGGAGGTGAGCTGGATAACACGCCCTCCCTAACCCGGCCACCCCTCCCTTGCCCAGGTGACATGTCTAACACCACACCCAGCCCGAGGCCCTGCAGGGCTCATCTCCCTCTCCGAGCCTGCTTCCTGGGACGCCCGGTGACAGCCTGGGTGAGCTGTGTGTACTTCATCATCACTCAGCTCCGATGACGCACTCAGATGCTCAGCAAAAAGCCTGAACTTAAAATATTGGTAAGTATGTATATAAAGTAATACTTTCTTCAAAAAACTCTGTTGCTGTGAAAGGCAAAAGGGCAGGGCTCCCCACCTGCACCAGGCTGAGAAGTGAGTCCCGACGTGGCCGCGAGCCTCACTTCCTGCACTGCTGGTGGGTTTGCTCGCCCCGGGGCGTCAGGCCGCCTGCAGGAAGCCGCTTGGGGAGCGCTGCCCGCTGCCCGCAGCCCACGCCTAGCTGCTCCCCGACTCCTGTGTCAACCCAGAGCCCAGCGGGAGCCACCCTGCTGCTCAGAATCGGCCAGAAGAGGGCCCGAGGGGACGGGCGGGACATGCAACCTGGTGATCTCCCATTCCGGTGACCTCCACGTGGTGTGTAAGAGAGGCAACAGTGTTGCAAATGAAAAGCGGCAGAATGGATGCTTTTCCAAGCTGGGTGCCTGTGTAGACTTTTCAGTCCCAACAGCCCAGGACAGATCCTTGTGTGTGTGTGTGACCATTATTTAACAACATTTTTTTTTAATGTTTATTTTTGAGAGAGAGAGACACACACAGTGCCAGCGGGGAGGCACAAAGAGAGGGAGGCACAGAATCCGAAGCAGGCTCCAGTGCAGAGCCCGACGCGGGGCTCAAACCCACAAACCGTGAGATCATGACCTGAGCCGAGGTCGGACGCTTAACCGACCGAGCCACCCAGGCGCCCCATGCGCGTAACTGTTATTAAAGGTACAGTATCTCCCTGTTGGAAGAATTCGGAATGCCACTAGAGCATTCTGAAGATAAAGGCCAAAAACACAAACAAACAAACAAACAAAACCCACAAAGCAAAAGAGAAAAAAAAACCCACCCCCAAAATAATCCAGTCCACAACCAACTCTTTGGAACAGAATAAGGTTAAAAAAAGATGAAAATCATCACAAAGGTATGATTTAATCTTTACAGTGTTAATAGATATGAATAGGAGGACTTTATATCGGGAAATGTTATTAGACAGCATAATGATCATTTTACGAAGATCAATTCATTTAGCACTTAGGCATTTTTTCCCTCTCTCCCTGGCTTTTGCTGACGACTGAAGTGTTACCGTCCCGATGAATGTTTCCTGCTTCGACAATGAGCGCCTGCCGAGTGGCTAGGGCACCGCGGGCACAGCACGAGGGGGTGGCCGGGGTGCTCTGGAGACCCAGGCGTACTTAGCTCCAGGGCCCGCTCCACATGGACCGAGACATCCCTTACTGCCCGGGACGGCAAGTACGAGTCGCCGGTCTTCGCAGATCACGTCAGAACCGCTCCCAGCACCCCCCGCTCAGTAAAGGCTCACAAATCCTGCCCCAACTTTGGCTCAGGTCACGATCTCGAGGTTCATGGGTTTGAGCCCCGCGTCGGGCTCTGTGCTGACAGCTCAGAGCCTGGAGCCTGCTTTGGATTCTGTGTCTCTCTCTCTGCCCCTCTCCAACTTGTACTCTGTCTCTCTTTCTCTCTCTCAAAAATAAATAAACAGTAAAAACAACAACAACAACAACAACAAAACAGAATCAATTCATTGTCCAATCACAAAACTGACAAGCATACATGGAAAGTCTATGAGAGTAGGGACCGTGCCTGTTTTCAGGCGTCCTCTTGTGAGTTCGACAAGTATTTGTTGAGTGCATGAGTATGTTGTAAATTGCATGATCAAGTCCTACCGCAAAGACAGCACATTCCACGATTAAGCCACCTCCGAGAACTCTCTTCTGGGACTATTTAGTGTGCATGAAAATCTCTTGTGGGAACTCGTGAAAAATAAGATCTCGCTTCCGGATTCCCAGCCCTCGCTGGAGAGCTACAGGACCAGAACCCGCCTGGTGACAGCGTCCCGGCTGGTGGTGCCGTAGGAGCCCTCGGTCTCAGAGCCAGAGAGCTCTGGGTTCAAAACCAGGCTTGGCATTTCTCAGGGACTGGGGTTGGGCGGGAAGACATTGCACGGGCTGGTGGCCAGGTGGGCCTCTCGGAAGAGACAGGTAAGCCGAGGCCTGAAGGAGGAGAAGGAGCCACAACCAAGTGAACAGTGGGGCTATCTCAGTTTGGATCCCCCTAGAAGCAGAGCACGGGACAGATATTCAAGCACAAGTTAATTTGGGAGGTGGTCCCGGGCAGTGAGACAGGAAAAGCGAGCCGATAAGACGAGGGTTGCATGCGGCCCTTCCCTCCATCCAGAGTCGGGGACTTGGGCAGTTCATCCGCGACCCCCCACTCATCCTCGTGAAGGGGATGGTGGGGGCTGGTCTTAGTTCCTGGCGCTCAGGCCTTCTGTGCTGGCAATGAACGGCAGCCAGAGCAGATCCTTGGGGTAAATCGATCCTGGCAGTCAGAGTTTGGAAGCCTGTGTACGGATGGGGGGCCGCAAGGGGATCTAAGTAGGGAACTGAGAGCATCAGCCACGATGGGCAAGCTTGCTCCCTGCGAGGGGACCCGGCAAAGCAGAGGCCCTGAAGGAAAGAGCTCCACGTGTTCAAGGTTAGTGTGGCCGGAACCCTGTGAGCCTGGGGAGGCCGGGAGGAGGTAGGGCAGGGATCACAATTTTCAGCTGGCTCTAAAGAAAACGCGACAAAACCCCAAACAAACAAACAAAACAGCCCAAAACCCCGATCTGTAGTGTTTGCCAACTCGCACGGCGCAAATGTTCGCATCATGGCTGATTTTGCGCGACCAGGGTGAACCCTGACTGCAGCGATGGGAGGACGTGTGTGTGTTTGGCTCTCGCGTGCCGGATGAAGCCGAATCGAGCACCCATAGCGGGGAGGAAAGGGATGAGGTTGGAGAGGATGATGGAAGACCATCAGAAGGGTTTTAGGCAGAGCACAGAAAGGATGATCTAATTTATGTGTGTCAATGAGCCGTGAGGCTAGGAAAAATGGCCCGAACTGCAGCGTTACGACCTGGGCGCTTAGCACCTTGCCGTGGGCACCCCCCACACACGCCCCGACTCTGAGAAGTACACCCGCGGAGAGAATTTACAGAAAATCCATCGTCAGACCCTCTCACGCTGGGCTGAGACCCATGCTTGCATTTAGATGATGTTAAAGGTCTTCCGTAAATTAACAAAACACGAGGGGCCGCAGAGAAGCGGGCGACGCGGCGCCTTTCCCAAAGGGTCCCGCTCGTCCGAGTCGGCGAAAGCCTGAACACGAGCTTTGCTGCCTCTTGTCAGCTTAAGTTAGACCTTTAATACTCCTTAAATATATTTTTCTGTTAGTAATAGAATCATGGCAGAGAAATGAAGCTATCTGTCACGTAAACGCCCGCCTAGAAGGAGCAGGACTGTAATAATGGGGCTCGAGGAGGGTGCCGGGCCACCAGAATACCTGTACAAATGAAAATTGATTTTCTTGAGAATTCTTCGCCTGGTGAAATAAATTAAATCTGCATTTACTTCTATTTGTTTAAAAACCTCTTTGTTAAAATAAGCACAGCTGTATAGAGACATAATCTAATAAATTAAGAGAGGATAAATTTTACCTAATAACATTCTGCACAGAGACTATGCACAGAGGGAGCCCACAGGAGGAAGGCTCACAGAAGCCACTTAAACGTCTGGACTAATTCTATTTGTAACGGGAAACTGACAAACAGATATGCTCAGGCCTTTGCAAGCTTGTTTTATTTTTTTCCAAATCACGTTTATTATTAGTTTAATTGGGGAAAAATAATCTACCGAGCTTCCACTGAGCCTGAAGAAATACAAATTTAACTAGGTCTTAACGTTTAATGCGGCTTGCATGGTGCACCACAAGGAACACCGTTTAATGAGGGGAAACTGCGTTGCCAGCCTCGCATGAAAACTCAGGACACGAAGCCCCGTCTTCCGCCCCGAGCACATCATCCTGCCTCTCGGATTTTCTCTGTCCCTCCCAATACGAGGGGAACCCAAATAGTCGTGGGTGTTCACGGAACGTCAGCACGCGCCTAGCAGTTGCTCCTGAGCCCCTCCGCCCCCCACCCCCGACCCGGGGTGGTGCTGGGGTGGGCGGGCAGGGGGTATGGCCCTTGGGCCACATTTATTGACGCACCAGTGTCCCACAGCAGGGGTTTCGACGGAAAAACGAAGTTTTCCCTGTAGCCGCCTTAAGCCATTTGGGAGCAGAGAACAACACAGGAAGGGCAGCAGACTCTGTTCAAAAAATTATTTTTATGAATGTAGGTGTTTATCACTATGAACTTCCCTCTTAGAACTGCTTTTACTGCATCCCACACATTTTTTTTTTAAATGTTCATTTCTTTTTTGAGAGAGAGAGACTGAGTGTGAGTGGGGAAGGGGCAGAGAGAGAGGGAGACACAGAATCCGAATCAGGCTCCAGGCTCCGAGCTGTCAGGACAGAGCCCGATGCGGGGCCCGAACTCACGAACCCATGAGATCACGATCTGAGCCGAAGTCAGATGCTCAACCGACTGAGCCACCCGGGGGCCCCACAGCCCATCCATTTTGATACGTTGTATTTCCATTTTCATTTGTGGCAAGATGTTTTTACGTTTCTCTTTTGGCTTCTCTTTGACTCATTGGCTGTTCAGGAGCGTGCCCTTTGATTTCCACATATTGGTGACGTTTCCGGTTTTCTTCTTGTAATTGATTGCTAGTTTCGTACCATGGTGGTTGGAAAAGGTGCTTGATGTGATGTCAGTGGTCTTTTTTGGTGCATTAAGACTTGTTTTATGGCCTGACATGTGATCTCTCCAGGGGGATGCGCCACGGGCCCTGGAGAAGGATGTTTTTCTGCTGGGTGGGATGGAATGTTCTATCCATGTCTGTTAGGTTTATCCAGGCACACGTGTCATTGAAGTCTGATGTTTCCTTATTGATTTTCCTCTGTCTGGATGAACTATTCGTCGTTGAACGTGGAATACTGATGTTCCCTAACTGTATTGTCGACTATGTGTTCCTTCAGGTTCGTTAATATTTATTTTATATATTTAGGGGCTCCAACATTCGGTGCATATGTGTTCCAAGTTCTAAGTGCGCCTAAGAGGAGATGTGACATTTGGGTACCCCTGTAATGCCAGGCACTGGGCATATACTTCATTGAATCCTAAAACAACGCTACTCCCATTTCCAAAGAGGAAATTGAGGCTTAAAATGGAAAATCGTGGCTGACCAGCGTGGCTGCAAAGACCAAGTTCCCATATGATGTCCTCGTCTTGTTGTTGGAAGAGTCAGCTGGAGAAAGCCATGCCTCTCTTTTTACTCTCTTAGGGCTTTGTGTTTATAGTTTTAAGACGATCAAACAGAGAGGTTCAGTTCTGTTGCCACCAACCATGCGTGCTCACTTCCCAATCCCGATTTTTAAAAAATTTTATTTTTTAAAATTTACATCCAAATTAGCATATAGAGCAACAATGATTTCAGGAGTAGATTCCTTCGTGCCCCTTCCCCATTTAGCCCATCCCCCCTCCCACAACCCCTCCAGCAACCCTCTGTTTGTTCTCCATATTTATGAGTCTCTTCTGTTTTGTCCCCCTCCCTGTTTTTATATTATTTTTGTTTCCCTTCCCTTATCTGTTTCGTCTCTTAAAGTCCTCATATGAGTGAAGTCATAGGATATCTGTCTTTCTCTGACTGATTTCACTTAGCAGAATACCCTCCAGTTCCATCCACGTAGTCGCAGATGGCAAGATTTCATTCTTTTTGATGGCCGAGTAATACTCCATTGTATATATAGACCACATCTTCTTTATCTGTTCATCCATCGATGGACATTTGGGCTTTTTCCATAGTTTGGCTATTGTCGATAGTGCTGCCATAAACATCGGGGTGCATGTGTCCCTTCGAAACAGCACGCCTGTATCCCTTGGATAAATGCCTAGTAGTGCCATTGCTGGGTCGTGGGGTAGTTCTATTTTTAGTTTTTTTGAGGAACCTCCATGCTGTTCTCCAGATTGGCTGCACCAGCTTGCCTTCCCACCCAATCCCGATTTTTACCTTCCGCCTTTCTGGATGCCTCCTGAGCTGTGACCAGACACGGGAAGTCTATGCGTTCTTGCCGCGACATCAAGCCATGGTCAGAGTTTCGGCCAGAAACCGATCGCTGTCTCGTGGTATCCGAGGGACTGGCTGCTCTGGACTTCTCGGAAGCGAAAGCTGACGAGGAGCCACGTGTGGCTGGTGGCCTCCTGCAGAAGCGGCCGCGTGGCTTAGACGCGTCGGGAGCCTTGCACCCCCTGGCCTCCTCCCTGCATGTCTCCTCTGGTCTCCTGTGCCTTCCCGGCTCCCAGGACTGACTGTGTCGATGGGAGTCTCCACCGTCCAGAGCTCAGCCATGCGGCAGTGAGCGAGAGGCCAGAAGCCAGCCACCGAGAGCTCACAGGGCAGAAGGGAGGGACCACAGATCCCAGTGTGTGCGTGACGAGACAAGGCGGGTGCCCCAGGTCTGGGGGAGGTGACTTCACGCCTGAGCCCGGAAAACTGGAGAGGAGGCGACCGGGGGGCACGCGGGAGGGGAAGGCGAGCAGGTGGGCAGCGGCACAGATTTGAGAGGGTGAGAGGTCTCGTTCTGTTCTGCGCGGAGCTGGGGGCGTGGGAGGGAGGGCATCGGGGGAACCGCGGCCAGTCTCAGGACTGAGTCCTCTCCAGCCAGAGGGCAACGTTTCAAGCACTGGAGGGCCTTGCTTGAGTTTGCATTTGAGACACGGTACAAAGTTCCACAACAGGTGTCATTTATTAAGAAGCAGCCCCGGGCCAGCACCTCGCGGGGCCCAGAGCACTCAACACGGGGCTCCGAATTCCCTCCTCCCCGTCCCTCACCCCTGCAACCGCCAGTGGATTACGGGTCCTGCCGCAGCCCCCTCCTCGTCTACCTGGCCTCGGGTGGCCCCATCCGCTTCCCCCCCTGCAGCCCGTGAACTTCCTAACGTGCCCATGTGTCACTTCGCTTCCTGTGGACAACCCCACGCGACCTCCCGCTGCTCTGAGGACAAAGCCCAAGCCCCTCCCCTGGCCCGCGGGGTGCCTCGTGGTCTGGCTTCTGTCCACCCCGCCACCGGTGCTTTCCTCCCCTGCCGCTGGGCCCTCCCATCCGGCTGTGGACGCCTTCGTTCCTCCTCTGCCCTCCGCTTCCCTGCACACGTGCCCCCCCCCTCCCCCGCCTCGAACGCTCTGCCCCCAGCTGCCCTCCACACCGCCCCCCTTCACCACCTGACCTCTCTTTCTCCCGCGCTTTTCGGGGGAGACGAAGCTTCCTCCCTCAAGGCTTTCTGGAGCCTCGCGTCCTGGACAGGTGCCTGTGGCCGACACTGCTGTGTTCTATTTTCCACAGCCGACCTCATCAACAACCCTCCTCCCCCGCTGGCTCTGTGATCTTGCCCCCCGTCTGCCACCCCCATCGAGACCAGGGGGCCTAGCTCCTTCCCGCCCCCCGGATGCGGGCAGGCCTTAGCGACTGTTGGCTCGCGGCCAACAGAACGCGGTGGAAAGGACGCTGCGTGACGCCGGGGCTCTGTTGCCTGGGGCCGTGCAGGTGGCCCACTCTTCGGACGCTCATCTCAGATGCTCCTCTGGGAGCCCAGGTGCCATGCTGTCAGGAAGCCCGAGCCGCACGGAGAGCCCGGCCTTCAAGACGTTCTAGTCCGGGAGCCAGACGTGATGACAGAAGCCTCCAGATGATTCAGACCCTCGGCCATCCGATTCACCCCAGTCACCTTCCCAGTTGAAGGAGCGGAGGGGGGCCATCCCTGCCGTGCCCTGTGCAAAGTTCTGCCCCACCGAATCCCCGAGCGTGCAAAATCACGGTCGTGCCGTGTCCTTAGGTTTGTTAACACAGCGATAAACAAGTGGCTACCAAACACCCGTCCCACATTTCCTCTTCCTTGCTGAAAGAATTCTGGTCTTGTTCGGAGTGGCTGTGTGCCCACCTAAGCACTGGCTCTTCTCGCCTGCCTTACAGCGGGGGTGGCCGTGTGACACAGTCGAGGGTTCTGAGAAAGCGTTTCCCTTCCTGTTAAGAGGAAGCAGCACGACTTGTGCTCCCATGCCTTCCCTTTTCTGCCTGGAAGGAGAGCATGATGGCTGGAGCTACAGCAGTCCTCTTGTGATCCTGAGGGAAAGTTCCAAGAGATTTGCCAACATGTGGGTTTGACATCATGGAGTGACTGAACCGACACCAACAGCCACCTCCCTGGACCTTCCTGTTAGGGGGGAGAAAGGACTCCGTTTGGGTCTGAGGCTCTGCAGCCAGGATTTTGCTCTCTGCAGTGGATGTGTTCCTGACTACTTCCACGCTCCTCATCTGCGCTGACACTTCTATCCCTCGAGCTCATCTCCCCACCAGAGGTAAGCTCTGTGTGGGTGGGGGCCACGTCTGTCCCTTCTCCATCATGTCTATCAAGCCCCGAGTGTGGCATATTGGAGGCGCTTAAATGTTCACTGAATGACGTCCAGTCAACGAAGGTCTGACGATTTCCAGAGCCTCAGAGACGTTTCCAGCCTGTCAGTGTCATGGGCAAGGTCTCTGACGCCCACTCCGGCACCCCCTGTCCCCAGGGTCGCGGGAAGCCTCACTTCTCCTTGTAGTCGGACTTGGGTCAGGCGGAGGAAACGTTTCTCACCACAGAGCTGTGTGGGAAGCTTCCTCCCCTGCATTTCTTCCCTCTGGTATTAACAAATGTTAATTTGCCGCAATGATCGTTGGCCTTTCGAGTGCCCTTTATACTGCTATAATTTTGTGACTTCACTGAAAACACCAACCTTGTAATTCTACTTGGCCTTACAGAAAAATCCTTGGAGGATGTGTTCTAAGTCAGGGGGAAGTCCAGGTAATTTTTTTTTTTCTTTTCTTTTTTTTTTTTTTTTGCTCGTAGGGTCTATTCCGCTTCGTGCACGGATCACACGTCTTGCACGTGAATGCTCGTACTTGTTCTAAATTGAGATAAATTTAGATTTATCTAGATAGATTTAGATTTATCTAGATAAATGGCTGCTGGTGTGCGTATCTGTCTCGCCCCACTGCACCCCTCTCTGATGCGCTTTGCTCACAAACGGTCGCCTACGCCGTTGGCCACACTTTTAGGCTCAGTGACCTTTAGTGTAGCTTTGATTTCAAAACGTCCAGTAAAAATCTGCTCTTTAGTTTTCCTTCGAATGCGAGGTCAAGCTGATGGGCACTGTGTGCCCCTCGCTCACGGGCCTTCTCCGCGCCTGGACTCTGATGCACGCTGCGCACCTGTTACCCGTTTCCCAGGTTTCCAGGAGGACAGATCATGACTAGGGACCAACTATTGTGTGGGATGGGACAGACCCCGGGGTGGTCTTTGCTCCTCACTCGCCTGGGTTGGGATTCCAGCTCGGTGCCTCACTCGCTTTGTGACCCTACACAGTTTTCTGAGCCTTTCTGTGCCTCACTTTCCGCACCAGAAGCGCGGGGACATAGACTGTTTGGGGGATTGGCTTTGCTAGGACACGACAGCGACTGCCAGCAGAGCCCGAACCACACGCCCCCTGAACACAGGCGGCGGAGGCGGGCACACGTCAGCTGCACGGAGGGGTGTGTCTGCAGCGGGCCTGGGAGGTAGTGCGTGTGGGAAATGTCACAGGCGTCTCCCGGCCTCCGTCTCCCCGCTCGTCAAAGGAAGGAGATGATGCAATAGTTGAGAGCTACCCGACTTGGAAGAGATGGGCAGCTACCTCTGCTTGGTTTTGGGGAGGGATGACCCTGAACTCCACTCCCTGAGCGGAGCACCTCCGACCAGCCGCGAACAGAAGCGCACGAAGCCGGTGTTTTTGCAAGGCCTTTGCTTCGCTCCGCGTGGTGACGGGGCGGCGAGGGGCTCCGGCGATAGAGGGCCACCAGGTGGGAGTCACGGCCTCGGTGTCCCACTGCCCTGGGACCCGTTCTCCCTGACAGTAACAGGAGCCCCGGCCGTGACCCCTCCCTGGGGGAGGAATGTTGGCCTGGGGGCGGAACCCTGGGCAATTGTGCGTGGAGGTCTGCGATGTTAATATAAAACCCAGACTTGACGTGGTCTGTGTAATCTGGGGAAATCCCCAAGAATCCAAAAACATGCCAGTTCTAAGTCAGCTCCTTCGGCCCAGAGGAGGCCAGGGTGAGACCCTCTCCCCCAGTTCTCAGCCAGATACACTGTCTCTTTCCAGCGGAGAGGAGGGAGGCTTTCTGCCACAGTCCAGAAACACGGGCAGGGTCCTGTGTCTCCCAGTCGGGCACACAATTCAAATAATCACTTATTTCTTTGTTGGTTTATTATTTGAGAGAGAACAGGGAAGGGGCAGAGAGACACAGAATCGGAAGCAGGCTCCAGGCTCTGAGCTGTCAGCGCAGAGCCCGATGCGGGGCTCGGACCCACAGACCGCGAGATCATGACCTGAGCTGTAGATGGCCGCCCAACCCACTAAGCCACCCAGGCGCTCCTCAAATAATCATTTAAAGAAATCAGTTTGAATGACACTTAGCCTCTACCGCACTCCAAACAGAAACCCCAGAGCTACAGAAGCTTCTAGAACAGAGCCTGGCAAACTTTCTCTGGAAAGAGCCAGATAGTAAAGATTTTAGGCATTGCCAACCATCCAGTCTCTGAAGCAATGTGGCTGTGTTCCAAGAAACCTTTACGCATGGACACTGGAATCTGAATTTCGTATATTTTTCACATGTAACATATTACCCTGCTTCTGATTTTTCCCCCCAGCCATTTAAAAATGTAAACGCATTCTTAGCTCATAAGCCAAACAAACACAGATGGCTGGCTGGCTCTGTCCTGAGAGTTACAGTACCAGCCTCTGTTCTAATAGTTAACATCGGTGAAAATCTTATCACCTTGACCAAGATTTTCTTGTCAGGACACGAAAAGCACTAACCATGAAATTCAAAATCGGAAAAATTGGATGTCACCAAAACTGAAAGTTTCTGCTCTTTCTAAGATGGTGTTAAGAACATTCTCATCAAAAGACATCATTTAAGAAATTTTTTTTAACGTTTATTCATTTTTGAGAGACAGAGACAGAGCACGAGTGGGGGTGGGGCAGAGAGAGGGAGACACAGAATCCGAAGCAGGCTCCGGGCTCCGAGCTGTCAGCACAGAGCCCGACGCGGGGCTTGAACCCACGAACCGTGAGATCATGACCTGAGCTGAAGTTGGGCACTCAACCGACAGAGCCACCCAGGCGCCCCTAAAGACATCATTAAGATAGGGCACAGACTGGAAAAATATTGCCAGTACGTGTATCTGGCAAAAAGATTTGTACCCAGAACATGGAGAGAACTCTTATGAATGAACACTAAGAGACAACAGCTGAATCTTAAAGATGAACAAAAGACTCGATCAGGCCCCTGGCCAAAAAAGACCTAAGAATGGTCAATAAATATATCAGAGGTTCTCAACGCCTCCTGCCATCAAGGAAATGCAGGTCCCAGCCGCAGTACACAGAACGGCTCAAACACAAGAGCCTAACAGCACCGAATGTTGGCAAAGCCGAGGAAATGAGACTCCCCGGTGTGGGCGACGGGAATGCGAAACGGTACGATCCTTTTGCAGAACTGTATATTATAAACTTAACAGCGTACCTACCCTAGGACTCGGCACTTTGGCGTTTACCCAAGAGAGATGAAAACGCATGTCTGTAAAGCGACTTGCACAAGAAGGGGTCCTGAGCAGAAAACAGCCAAAATGTGCATCAGCAGAATGAAAAGACAAGTGGGGTACTTATGCGACAAGAATGCTACTCAACAACAAAAAAGAACAAATCCCTGATACAAGCAACATCGTGGATGATTATTTTTATTAAAGACTTAATGTTCAAAAAAAAATTTTTAATGTTTATTTATGGTTTGAGACACAGAAGGCGTGCAAGCAGGGGAGGGGCAGAGAGAGAGGGAGACACAGAATCGGAAGCAGGCTCCAGGCTCTGAGCAGTGAGCACAGAGCCCGACACAGGGCTGCAACTCATGACACTGGGATCAAGTATAAAATACTCAGTCGGTTAAGTGTCCGAATTTGGCTCAGGTCGTGATCTCGCAGTTTGTGAGTTCGAGCCCCGCGTCGGGCTCTGTGCTGACAGCTCGGAGCCTGGAGCTTGCTTCCGATTCTGTGTCTCCTTCTCTTTCTGCCCTTCCCTGCTCACGTTCTGTCTCTCTCTGTCTCAATAATAAATAAACGTTTAAAAAAACATCCTAAAAATCCTCTGTTCTCCCCCTATTCATTCCTTCCTTCCCCAACCCTCAGCAATCCCTGATCTTTTTATTGTCTTCGTGGCCTTTGTCTTTTCCAGAATGTCGTGGAGGTAGAATCCTACAGCACAGAGCCTTCTCAGATTGGCTTCTTTCGCTCCATAATTTGCATTTAAGGTTCCTCTGTGTTTTTTCATGGCTTGGTAGCTCATTTCTTCATAGCGCTGAATAATATCCCATGGTCTGGAAGGACCACTGTTTGTTTATCCATTCATCCATTGAAGGGCATCTTGGTTGTTTCCAAGTTTTGACGATGATGAATAAAGCTGCTATACACATCCGTGTGCAAGTTTTGTAAAGACATACGTTTTCAGCTCTTTTGGGTAAATACCAAGGATTTGTATGTTAAGCGTATGTCTAGTTTTGTAAATAACCGCCAAATTGTCTTTCAACGTGGCTGCACACACTATTTCACATTCCCCCCAGCGATGAATGACGGACGGTCCCTGGATAGTTCGAAGCTCCACATCCTTGTCAGCATTTGATGTTGTCAGTGTTCTGGATTTCAGCCATGTGCAGTGCTCCTGGATGATTCTTGAAAACAATTACACTGACCAACATAAGCAGGACGCAAAAGAGAATATCCTATATAATCCCATTTGCGGGAACGCAAGGACAAAGGATGATCTATGATGACAGAAGCCAGACAGGGGTTGCCTGGGTGTGGAGGTAGGAAATTGACAGGAAAGGGGGAAGAGGGAACTTTCTGGGCCGACGGAAATATCCTAATCTTCATTGTCAACGCGTTGGCTGCGAGCCAACGATACTGTCTTGAGTTGTGACTTAGTGCAACCGAGGGACCGAATTTTTTTGTTTTATTTAATTTTAAATTGAGTTTAAAAACAAGGAGCACATGTGGCTGCTAGAAAATTTGGAATTACAGGTGTGGCTCTGATCATGTCGCTACTGGACACAGCCGTCCTATTTCTTTTCTCGGGTGGTGGTTACCCAAGTGTGTGCAACTGTCCAAACTTGTTGAACTAAGCACCCAAGGTCTTTGCATTGAATTGAGTGTGAATCACAGTCCAGTCAAAAAATGACACCACGTGACCCCTACTCGACTAATTTATGGCATTAGAAACCAGGCAGGTGGAAAGCCGGTGGCGGGAGGGAAATGAGATTTCTGGGGGGCTGACACGTTCTTTTTCTTGGGGTGGATGTTGGTCATACCGTGAGCTCAGTTTGTGACCATTCACTGAACTTCATGTTTGAAGACAGAAAATATATTTCTTTAATACACACTCTTGTTCTTGTGTTTTTAGAGTTCATTTATTTTGAGAGAGAGAGAGAGAGAGCGTGCGTGCAGGGGAGGGGCAGAGAGAGGGAGACACAGAATCCGAAGCAGGCTCCAGGCTCTGAGCTGTCAGCACAGAGCCCGACGCGGGGCTCGAACTCACAAACCGTTGAGATCCTGACCTGAGCCCAAGTCCGACATTTAACTGACCGAGCCACCCAGGTGCCCCAGATGTTCCGGTTTTAAAAGGCAAACTTATGGAGAACAAGTGGCTAATAGGTTAGGTGCTACCTTGGGAGACATTGTGTTTTACAATCAGGAAGGTGCCACGGTCCCGGGACTGGTGTCCCTAAGCCCTAATCTCTCCCAGCTGGGGGACTGGCCCTGTTTGAAAGAGCTAAGATCTTGGCCCCGCTACTCGCCGAGACGACTTTCCCTGGGAACAGCCCCCTGCGATGAATGCGCCAGCCTCCCGTCAGACCTTGTCGTCAAAGAAAATGCCAGCACCGCAGGCATGCCTGGCCCCTGGTGACCCGAGGGACACAGACTCCTCGAAGGTGATGGGGCGGGGGTGGCATGCGGCAGATGGTAGGGGTCAGTCGCTCGGAGCCACGTGTCCTCGCCAGGTGACCGCAGCCCTGGGCTGGTTCAGGCAGGGGGGCCAGCCACAGGCTGGGGCTCTCGGCTGCACGTGTGGGGGTGGGGGGACAGCCGGGGGAGCGGACCCAGACCCCAGGGTGCGGGAGTGGCCGGCAGCACAAGGAGATGTGGCCAACCTCAGCCCCGTCCCCGTCTTTGGGACGGCCAGACCTGCGGACACGGCGGCAACAGGTGGGGGGAATGGCGGAGCGGCCACGTGACGGAGGAGGATGTGACTTCCGACCCGCGGCCACGCGCACCGACCACTGGCTTGCTCTGTCGCTACCAGCGCAAATTTGTGAAAGTTACCCAATTTCTTCAAGTCCTCACTTTCTCTCCTGATGGAGGAGATAACATTAGCCGCTTACTGGATTCTTCCGGAGTTAAGTCACACAGGTAAGGTACGCCCAGTGCTTGGCGAAGGGTAGAGTTGGTCTTGGCGAGCGGCTCTCTTCAGCAGGACCGGAATCGAGCCTCCTACGAGCTGGTCGAGGCCACGGCCAAGGAGGACACGACCCACAGAGCCTACAGCCAGGCTTCCACGCCGGCAGAAAGCCAGCGGGCTCCTCCGAGAATGGAGCACCGCGGGCTGCGGCCGCCGCGCGTCCTGGGCTGGGCTCTCCAGAAGCGGATCCGCGGGGGAGGAGTCACGGGAAAGTAAAGACCCTCTGATAGAAAGTATTCCCCGGAGAAACCGCTGGGAAAGTTTCCAAAGGAGGCGGGAGCGGCAAGGCAAGGAGGCCAGATGAGGGCGCAAAGGCCAACGCGATCCCGCTGGGAGGCGCTGCGGCGACCGAGAGGGAGCCCGAGGGTCCGCCCCTCCCGGAGCACCTGCCCCTCCGTAATGGCCTAGCACTTGGAATAGGGCGCACCTGTTCAACAACAGGGTCTCGCGGAGGAGACCCAGTACGCTCCTGAGGCTCGGTCACAGGAGACATTGTGTTTCTCCCTCGCACTCTGGCCACGCCGGCTCTGGGGGAGGCCAGCTGCCATGTGTGAGGGCACCCGAGCCGTCCGTGCAGAGGCTCCCGCGGGAGGACCTGAGGCCTTCGGGTGACGGCCATTGCCACCTTGGCAGCCATACGAGGGCACCATCTTGGAAGCAGAGCCTTCCTCCCCGGGGGAGCCTCCCGGGGGACCGTCTCGATTGCAACCTCACGAGAGCACCCAGCTCAGCCACATGCCAGCTACTGACTCACGGAGACTGAGATAATAAATGTTTGTTATTATTTTAAATCGCAGAACTTAAGGTGAATTTGTTCACATGGCCGTAAAGAACCGATAAAGTCATTCTGCCTCAGTCACGGGGGGGAGCTCTGGAGACACCACAAGTCATGTCTTAGAGTGTCCCGATCGGTGGGAGCTGGAGCGCCCAAGTCCCCAGACCCGCCGGTCACTGGTTCAGAGCTGCCGGGGGTGGGCTGGGGACAACCCCCCCCCCCAGGCACTGCTGGCCTCCCACGCAGACAGGGGAGTGGGTACAGCAGGCAGAAGACAGCCTCCCACAACGACACCCAGGGGGCAGCTGTGGGGGTTGAAACGCGGCAAGAGGGGCTCGTGTGCGCATCAGGGCAAAGGGATTTGAGGGAACGTGAGCGGAGCCCTGATGGCATCGGCCACGGGGCAAATCTGGCAGGTGTGTGGGGGTGGGGGTGGGGAGGGTGGGTGCGGTACAGCCCCGGATCTCAGACCTGGAGGAGGCGGCACCGAGCCCATGGTTAAGGGCACGGTGTGGCTCCGGACGGCTGGGTTTGAACCCCGGGCGTGTCGCTCTTTCGGAGCCTCGAACACCTCATCCGTCAAGTGGGGCAACGGTGGTCCAGTTCACAGGGTTGCGTGAAGGTTCAGTGGGATTCCCGCCGGCCTGCTGTTAGCCCACGGTCAGTGACTATTTGGTATTATTACCAGTACTATGAATGGCAATGGAGAAGCTCCCATGAGGCACCAGTCAGCAAGCTGGGGCAGAGCTGGGGACACCTGTTCCCCCAGAAAACAACACCTTAATCCAGTTCTGGGAGGGTTTGCCAAAGAGACGGGCCAAGATGGGGTCTTGTCTGTCCCGTTCATCGGTCACGCTGAAAGACCCCTACCCAGCTCTCACGGGGACAAGGCGGGGCCGGGCCAGCAAATGAGGAGTGGGGAAATGGGGCAGTGTCCCCCCAGCTAGAATTTCATTACTGCCCAGGGGCCTTGGAAGCCTGCTTCTAAGGCCTTCTGGCCTCAGGCCCTCAGACAAGACCACTGATCCAACGGTCACGCTCCAGCTAATTCAGCCGCGGTGTTCAGGACTGCCTGTGACGCAGCGCTAAATACCCCGGAGATGTGATTCTTGCCGACATCTGCCCGACTGGGGAGACTGGAACCAGGCTGTTTACTTGCTCACCTCTGGGGGGCACCGCCAACACTGGGTCTTCCCCGGTTCCCCCACCGGCAGCGCTAAATTTCCAAGTACATGTATATGCTTCTAGGGCCCAGGGTGTAGCCGCGTGGCTTCACAGAACTCTGGTGCTTGGGAGCTGGGACGGACTTGGGAGTCTGGAGGTAACTCGTCCCCTTGTATCACAGACCCGCGGCTTCCTCCATGCAACGTTATCTATTGATTTCTATTTAATAGTGACTGATGCGGCTCTTGGGCCTTTCTCTGATGAATCCAAGTTGTCCGTCAAGGAGGAGAGACAGGGCGGGAGAGAAGCATTATTATTCCAAAGCACAGTCATTAGATTAATAGTAAGCTCAAAGCCACACCATCAGCATGGGGAGGATCAATGCAATAACAGAGGTGAGGCTCTCCAGAGAAGAGAGCTGCTTCTCAAACACGTGTCCTATTTATAGATCACGTGCGTTCGTTCCCCCCTCGTACCTGCTTCCCTGAGCTCTCCCAGGCGAGCTGATTATCATCTTTAAGACTACGTGTCGGCAACATAAACCATCATCGCCATCACCCTTTATCTCTGCCCCATCTTTCTTCAAAGTGCCCACCAGGAAAATTAGACAAAACCGTGTAGCTTCGTGTCGGAGCAAAGGCATTTTTCACGACTCTTCCGAAAGAAATTTTTATCTTGCCACGTTTGATCTTTCCCCGTAATTTGAGAGAATAGAAACCGTAAGGCCATAAGTAGCCAGCCAAAATTTAGAAATAATTGCCCCAGATGGATTTCTATCCACAAACATTTAGTTTTCCCAAGTCATAGCTTGTCCGCAGGTGACCTGATTTGGATGGCTTTAATTTTTACGTTCTAGATTTGTTATTCAGAACGGGTGGAGGGGGAGGGGAGGGGAGATTTTTCTCCGGAGGGTATTTCTTTCTAAATGTAAGGAAATGATTCTCTGGTTCTGTGTCAGAGAGAGCTAGGGGTGGTGGTGGTAGGAATGTGGGCAGGGCGGTGGCCGACAGCTGGAGAATCTGAGCGTGACATGAAACAGGGACTGGGCAAGGGAAGGAGGTCGATGGAGGGGAAGTCCAGGGTCTAAGTGCAACGTGACAGGTGGCCAGCCTTGCGAGACCCTTTCAGCCTTCACGTTCACCCCTGCATCCTGCACTCCACCCTCTCCGTTTAGAAGGAACTCCAGAATTCTCTCTCCCTGTTCACTGACCACGGGTTCTGAACCACAGACATCACTCGAAGCCTCACCCTGCCCGCCATCTTGTTTTGAATTCTCCCCGGCGTCGGAGCTCATTGATCACCTATGGCTTATTTTTCTGTTTCTGGCCTCACCTTGCCCTTCGGACTTGACACTGTGATAGGACCGCACTTTTTTGTCTCGAGCTATTATTGAGTCAGATCAACCTCCCTCCCTGGTTCAGTTGAGCCACAGAACTCCCTCCCTCCGCTCCCGCCGTGGGATTCTCTTACCTTTCTTAGTAGCGTGAATGGGACTTAGATGGAGAAACCCCAGGGTGGGAGAGTCCGAATAAACTGCCACCACTGTCTCTTTATCCAGGACCTCCTCTCTCTACTCTCGGCCCTTGACAACTTCACGTTTGCTAACGTTAGCATTTAGGAAACCATCTCCCCCACACCCGCTTTGTGTATCGGCAATCGTTCCTGTTCAGATGGTTTGTGACCCGCCCTCCTTCCACATTTTTTACAAAGTTCCAGACCAGAACTATGCGCTTTCCATTAAAAGCCTATTAAAATGTATCTATTGATGAAAACTGTATGGCTCATCACCAAACACGCCGACTCAAGATAATACATGAAACTTAGGCACATAGCTCATCAATTTGGAGCTACTGGGACTCCATTTTTCTTTTCCCTTAAGACGTTAAGATCGAATCCCTTATAAAATTGGATATAATCTAAATGCTCAACACCACGGGATGGGTAAAGATATGCCCAAGTCCTACTAAACGGTCGTGTTTGCGAAGACTATTTAGTGACTCAGAGAGAGGACGTTGAGTGGAAAAGCGGGGTGAAGACTTATCTTCTGTGTAAACCCAACTCCACTGTGCCCCGTGGCAGCCTCGGCTGGGACACTGGCTTGCAGGGCCGGGGACCGTCTCTATCTTCCTCCTGGGCGGTGTCCCAAGTGTGGCCTCCGGTGGGTGGGCACAGGGGAGGAGGGTGGTCAGCAGGAAGTCAGCTGAGGCGCAGGGAAAGGCTGCTGCTTCAAGCCAGGGGCTTCAGGTGGGAAAAAGGCCGTGTGTGTGTGTGGGCGGGGTGGGGAGGGAGGACGGGGTGGATGGAGGGGTGAGGGAGGCCGGTGGTCTTACAATCACCGCAGTGAGATGCAGCCCCAGTAAATCTCTTTAGGTGCTGGTGCTTGAGGCTTATCTTTATTCCTTAAAGCCTATCTTGATTTTTTTAGACGTGATTTATACCGAGGGAGAGAAGAAATAGAATCATGACATGTGCACAATTTACAAGGCTGATTGCATGTACTGTTCATTTACACATTCTATCACGTTCCAAGCACACACGCACACACACACACGCACACACACACACACACGCACACACACACATACACCCACACACACACACACTACCATAGACATTTGGGGAGCTAACCCTGGAATCGGAGGTAGGATCCTGGTGTTGCTGTGAGCACGGGGCAGGCCAGAGCGCCCCGAGGGTTGGCAGATTTTGGATAAACAACACATTTTTTTTTTTGTTAGTATAAATATTCTTACTTGTTCTAGCTGGCAACTGTGCCTGGACCTCTGATTTATGAGAAGAAAAGCTTAGGTTAGGATTTACTACACCCCCCCTGGGAGAGAGAGAGAGACAGAGAGGGAGACAGAGAGAGAGAGAGACAGGGAGGCAGAGAGGGAGAGATCATCGCTCTCTCTCCCCCCGGAGCACAAAGCCCGGCGTGGACTGCCTTTCTCGGATCGTAAAGTTTCTCAGCCAATTTGCTCTCCCATCTCTCCCGAATTTTTTCCCTTTCTGAGAGAACTCCCTCTCACCGGCTCCTATTTGCCTGGATTTACATATAATGAACCTCTTCGCTGTCTCCCTAGCAACGGGGCCTCTCACCAAACAGCCTCAGACAGAAACCCGGGCAGAACACCGTTCTAGAAGCAGCTGGCACATTGCCTCCGAACACCTTTTAAACAACATTTAAACAAGCTTTTGGAAGCTCATTTTGTTCCGTTACATATGAACTTCTCCCTTTTCCCTTTTCGGGGGAGGAAAGGCCCACGGACGTTTTTCTTGTACAGAATAGGAGCCCTCTTCCTTTACCTCCGGGTCTCAGTGACCTGGCATGGAGAGACGTTTCCAGATTGTGTCGAATAGTCACACAAGCCCGGGGCCAAAAAGGACTGAGGGACACTGGGGGGTGATGACGTCCACACTTAGGAACAGGAAAGACCAAGGCCCTTTGTTGTGTTCTGCAAACATCGTGCGCTTTGAAAGACTGTGTTTACGAAGTTGCATTTGTTAAGGAATAATGAATGTGCTAGAGACTAATTATTATTATTAACCAAAGACATACAGCGGGCCGTCAGCACTCCTACCGACCAGCGTTTCCCACTGAGCCGAGAGGATTCCCGGCCAAGGCCAAGGCCAAGGCCAAGGCGCTCTGGTGTCTTCCAGCTGCATGCTGCCGTCACTCCCGTGTGCACGTCCCTTTCACGTGCACGTCACTTCCGCGGAAATACAGCAGCAAAACTGAAGACTCCCTCCCTGCCCGCACGAATGTGGGGGCGGAGCTGAACCTGGGGTGCCCGGTGTCAGTGACCCTACAAGAGACACTCTCCGGGAGAAGAACAGGGTGATTTGGGGGGGGGGGGACTCGGAACAATCCCACCAACAAGCCCGCAATTTCGGGACAACGGAGAGATTACGTTGCACAAGGGCTGATGCCTAGACGCCGGGGTGCAGACCTCAGCTCTGCCACGTAATAGTTATGTCGCCCTGACCTCGCTGAGCCTCAGGGATCCCATCTGTAAAATGGGCTGATAAAACTGGGGCCAGTTAGGATGCGTGTCAAGGGAAAATGCAAAGTGCGACGCAAACTGAGGCCGGGTCTCGTTTTGTCTGCAACGCCCTCTGGGCTTCACCCTCACGAGTTACAGCATGGCAGCCAGGCGGTCCTGGGACTAGAAACGTCCTCACGAGAGGCCAGCGTCCCTTCCAGATACCCTCGCAGAAGAGAGAGCAAAGTTCTTTCGTGGAGCCCTCATCGAACCTGCCCCCAGGGTTCAGGGACGGATCTGAATGCTGGGACCACACTCCACCAGTCAGGGTCCAGAAGGCGATTCCAGCTGCCGCCGCCAGGGGGGGAAATCACGTGACACGCGCTGGCCAATGAGGCGCGAGGTGACCCCCGCGGGAAGCTGGCTTCTGGGCGCAGGTGCCACCTGTTCCCCCGGCTGCCTCCTCCTTCCTCCCGCCGCCGCCCCGGACAGAAACTGCGGGGCGGAAGCCGGTCCTGGCCGTGACGGTGGAAGGCGCCCCCTAAGAATGACGCAGCGGCAGGGAGGCCCCGGCCAGTCCCCGGCCACCCCCTCCCGCGAGACACCTGGGACCGCGCAGAGGTGCGGGGAAAGGCGCCGTCTCTGCCGGAGCCGCCGGCGTCGGGCTTCCGCTACAAGCGAGCACAGCTTCTCCTAACGCTAGGCGTTAGGATGAGGAGACCTGGGGAGGCGAACCCTTAACCTGAGGCCCGGGTGGAATTCAGACAGGCTCCAAAGCCAGTGCTCCCACCCTACAAAGAAGGGAGGTTCTGGCACATGCGACGACATGGATGAACCTCGCGCACGCTTTGCTCGGTGGAAGAAGCCAGTCCCCGGAGGACGGAGGCTGCACGATCCCACGTCTGCGGGGTCCCTGGCGTCGTCCCGTTCCCAGAGACAGAAAGCGGGTGGCGGGGGGTGGGGGTGGGGAGTGGGGAGCGGGTGTTCAGTGGGGACAGAGTCTCAGTTTGGGGACACGAAAAACTCCCGGATGGGGACGGTGGCTGCCCAGCAGTGTGAACGCACCCAGTGCCACTGAACCGCGCACTGAAAAATGGCAAAAAATGGTAGAATTTATGCCGTGTGTATTTTACCCCAGTAGGAAGAAATTCAGTGCGGGGAAAATCCTACTCAGACAAAACAAAACGGGCGCCTGGGTGGCTCAGTCGGTCGAGCATCTGACTCTAGATCTCGGCTCAGGGCCTGATCTCACAGTTTGTGAGTTGGCGCCCCGCATCGGGCTGACAGCATGGAGCCTGCTTGGGATTCTCTCTCTGCCCCTCCCCTGCTTGCACACTCTCTGGGAAGATAAATAAACAGACTTAAAAAAAGTAAACAATAAAAACGATGCTCCCTCTCACACCTGCCTTGTACAAACTAGGAGCATTTTGTGCTTTTTTCTTCAAGAGGTTCTGAGCTCCCCGTTTCCATGGCCCCCGCCCCCCCCCGCCCCCCAGGTCCTCTGGGTTCTCGACAGCATCCAGGATGATGGCTGAGTGTCGCTGAAGCGGCTTCTGCTGCTGGGGCCGCCACCGCTCTGCCTACAGCAAGGACTAGAGACAGGCAAGACCCTGTCACAGCTCTCAAGACAGAGGCTGAATTTCTAGTGTCTCGGGAAGTGGAGCTGGGGGGCCTGGGTCGGACCCTCGGCAGCTCCGAACCGAGAGGACCGGGGATACCGTTTCTCCAGGAACGAAACATTTCCAGAGCGCATACATTAACATTCAAGACTCCCCGAGAATGTTCAAAGTGTCACGGAGGTCCCGATTTGGGGAGAGGCTGTCCCTTTCCCTAAGTGAAAATGTCACTGCTCTGTCTCCTGAGCGAGGCTCCCAGCTCCCAGCTGCTCTACCCCAGGATCACTGAGGCATCTTAATTAGGTTAAAGCGTTGATACAGCTTTCCTTCCCCACGTCCCTCGGTCATCTCTCTGGGTATTTCACTGTGCGAGGGTTCAAGTTACGAGTCACTGCCTCCCTTCCGGAGGGGCCCTCACAGAAGGGCGAAAAGTGTCCATCTTGCCTTCGGATGCTTAAAGCAGATCTCTGGAGCCCGAGGACGTGTGGGGAAAGAAAACAAGGTTCATTTGGGCCAGTGGTTCTCCGTCCCGGCAGCCCCTCCGGGTATCTTGGGGACCTCTGACAAACGCAGATGCTACCCCCCCCAAACCAATGAAATGAGAAGCTCTCGGGTGGAGCCCCGGCCTCAGTAGCTTTCCGGGGTGATTCCAGCCCCACTGAAAACCCATGCTCCGGGAGGCTTGCTCCCGTGTGTGCGGTCCGTGGGCCAGCAGCAGCACCTGGGAGCCAGGCAGGGGAACGACCTCGGGCCCCGCTCCTGGGCCCCCGGGATCACCCGACTCAGAATCGACATGTGAGCAAAGTTCTCACCGGACCCACGTGCACGAGACTTCGGGAAGCCTGAGGAGGACCGCCCGCCGTCAGGAGGGATCTTGACTGTTGCTGGCGACCTCAAGCCTCACCGCCCTCAACTCTAGGTGTCTGCTCCCCAACTTCTCCCATGTCTGGGCGGGACGGGGGCCAGTGATACTGGCCGTCCCAGGGTGGAGTGGGGTGCCCGGGCGTCAAGGGTGACTCCTTCACCGTGACGTGACACGGAAGGGTTGAGTGTATACAGAGCTGGGTCCATTCCAGCACGTAGCGCCGCCTCTCTGGCCGGCTGATGCCAAGATGGTAGTCATTAGTAATAACAGTCACATTTATTGATAACCTACTACGTGGCGGGCACTCGGCGTGTAGTCCTTCCTTAACAGGGAAGTCAGCATCGTTGACCCCGATTTGTAGGTGAGCTAACAGAGGCTCGGAGAAGGAAGGCACTTGCCCAACAAGTTCATGCAGCTGGCATCGCAGGGGCGGCCAGGGGCTGGTTCCCCGTCGCCCCCACTGCGTTTAGAAGCCTACCGGTAGGAGGTAGGGATGAACAGGGGAAGGGAAGCGGCCGAGGAAGTGAGGGAGGCTGGAGGGGGCGGGACTGTGCAGAGCAGGGGGCCCGGATGAAGTAGAGAAAAATGTGGTTGGGGCTCCGGGTTCCGACGGATAGAACCCCAACACGCGCGGATGGAATTGCGGAGAGGAATCTGTGGACTCAGCTGAAATGTCTAGGGGCAGCTGGGCCTCAAGACATAACGTCTTTCTCTCTTTCTCTCCACCTCTCAGACCCGCTTTCCTCCGGGACCACGTCGCTCCCAGGCAGGCTCTGCCTCATGGTGGAGAAGGCGTTGTCTGACCGTGTCCGTCCTACATCGTCTGCTTTGCAGTCTGCAGCTGGAACTTCCCAGAAATCACCCAGACCCTTCGGGTTGACAGGGGTTGGCCGGGCCCTGGTCATCTCCTCCCTGTAGGCAGTAGTGGGACACCACGGGGCCCTAGAAAGCCGGGGGGTGGTTCTCCCAAGGAGATCAGGGCACTGTTACAAGAGGTGGAGAGAGAGGCAGGCACAGGCAATGACTGGCTCCACCGGATCTCCCATTCTGCCCCCCCAGACCGACCTTCCGCCCTCCTCTCTGCTGGGAGACTGATTTCTACGGACTGTATCACCAGATCTCCCTTCTCTGCCTTTTTTTTTTTTTTTACAGCTTTATTAAGGTATAATTTGCATGCCCTAAACGTGTACAACTCAGTGATTCTTAGTAATTTAATAGCATCATGAATCCATCACAATCCTGTTTCCAAACATTTCCACTATCCCTCCTTCCCCCGCGCTCCCGAGTTTATTGCAGCCTGTTTGCTGTAGCTCCAGACGAAATCCAGAATTTGCCTCTTCTGGACACGTCCTGAAATGGAATCATACAACACACAGTCTTCCAGGTTTGGCTTCTTTGGCTGCATGTGATGTTTCTGAGGTTCAGCCCTATTGCAGCCAATGTCCGTATTTTGTTTCTTTTTATTCTGCAGGGCAGTCTGTTGGGTAGACACGCCACATTTGGTTTATCTCTGCACCAGTTGACGGACATCTGGGCCGCGTGCAATTTGGGGCTGTTTATGAATAAAGCTGTAACGCACATTCGTGTCTAAGTCTCCATGTAATTCTCTCGAGCGGGTTCTGAGGACTGGAATGGCTGTATCACACGCTAAATTTATGTTCAACTTTTAAAGAAACTGTCAAACTATTTTCCAAAGCTTCTGTATCATTTCGCAGTCTCGCGAATGAGAGTTCCAATTTTTCTACATCCTCGTCTATACTTGGGATTGTCTGATTCAAAAAAAATTATAGCCATTTATTAGGTGTAGGGTAGTGGTATCTGATTATGGTTTCAATTTGGGTTTCCCTGGTGACTAATAATGTTGAGTGCCTTCTCATGGGCTGATTAGTATGTCGTCTTTAGTGAAATGTCATTCAAGTCTTGGCTCATTTTTAATTTGGCTAAATTCTCTCTTTCTTATTGAGTTGCAAGAGTTCTTTGTATTTTTTTGGATACAGTTCTTCATCAGATATGTGACTGGCAAATATTTTCTCCCAGACAGGGGCGTGTCTTTCATTTTCCCACTGGTGTCCTTTGAAGTGCAAAAGTTTTTAATTTTAATGATGTCCCGTTGATCAGTTGACTCATGCTTTTGGTGTCAGGTCTAAGAACTCTTTGACACGAAGTCTTGAAGATTTTCTCCTGTGAGCTCTAGAAGTTTTATCATTGTAATTCCTACATTTAGGTCTATGGTCCATTTTGAATTCATATTTATTTATTTATTTATTTTTATTATTATTTTTAACATTTATTTTTGAGAGAGAGAGAGACAGAGATGAGTGGGGGAGGGGCAGAGAGAGGGGGACACAGAATCGGAAACAGCTCCGGGCTCCGAGCTGTCAGCACAGAGCTCAACGCAGGGCTTGAACCCATTGTCCTTTTCCCTATTGAATTGTCCTGGCATCTTTGTCGGAAATCAATTGACCGTAGTTGTAAGGGTTTATTTCTGGAGTCTCACTTCTGTTCCATTGGTCAATAAGCCAATCCTTCTTCCAATACCACACTCTCTCCGTGATGTAGCTTTATAGTAAGTTTTGAAATTGGGCCGCATAAGTGCCCAATACATTTTAGGACCAGCTTGTCAGTTCTGCTGGGGTTTTAACTGGTATTGTGTTGAATCTACAGATCAATTTGAGGAGATTGACATGTTACATCTATGGTAAATCTTCTATTCCATGACTAGGGAGCGAGTCTCCACTTTTTAACATTTTTGTTCATTTTTCTCAGTAATGTTTTACAGTTTTAAGTGTATAAACTTCACACATTTTTTTTGTTAAATTTGTTCAAAATATTGTATTCTTTTTTGATGCTATTGCAAATGAGCCTTAAAAAATTTCATTACCAAATTGTTCATTACTGACTTAGAAAAATACAATTTATTTTCGTACATCGATCTTTTATCCTGTACCCTTGCTAAATTGACTTGCTCTTAGAAGGATGTGTGTGTGTGTGTGTGTGTGTGTGTGTGTGTGTGTGTTGATTCTCTAGGATTTTCTACATACAGAATGATGCCATCTGTGAATGAAAAGTTTTACCTCTTTCTTTCGAATCTGAGTGCTTTTAATGGTTTTTTTCTTTCGCCTTATTTCACCAGCTAGACTCTTCAGTGCCGTGCCGAACAGAAAGGGTGACAATGGACATCCCTACCTCATCTCCGATCTTGGCAGAAAGCATTCTGATTTTTTCCCATGAAGTGTGACATCAATGGTGATTTCTTGTGCTTCAACAGGTTGAGAGAATTCCCTTACATTCCTATTTTGTTGATGTTTTTTCTTCACGAATAGGTGTTGGGTTTGTCAATTGCTTTCTCTGTGTCTACTGAGAGGATTCACCATCTGGGGGTGCCATCTGTTTCCTGCTAGGGCCCTGACTGATGGCAAATGCTCACTGCACGATGAAACGTAAATCATGGGGTTCCCTCTTCCCGCATCGATGGATCAGTGCACCAACTTGGTGCCTCTTATCCCAGCTTTTTGGCTTCCACAGATTTGGTTTTAAAATATATCCAAAAACTGTGGGATGCTCCCAGTGTCAAAGGGGAGGCCTGATTTCCCTCCCTGGGTGTGGACTGGACTTAGTGACTCACTTCAGATGAATCGAGTACGGCAGAAGGTGTACAATGATGGAGGTGGGGCTGAAGAAACAGAGATTTCTGGACCAGGGGCAGGTGTAGAGGTTAGGTCCCATAAGGACACATTATTCCGGGAGTATCTCTGGTTTCCGAATTTCCACTCAATGACATCTAGCATCCTGTCCATCCCAACACGTCAGGTCTTTGATAAAGTGTGTTCTTCTAAGAAAGGAACCCAGGGTCATGGCCTCCCAAGACTGACGTGCTGAGCAGGTAACCTGACGCTGACACGTGAGGCCGCCCACATTCGGCCCCCACCCGGTGTTCTTTCTAGAACGCCAGACAGCAGGGACACGCACACTCTGAATTTTGATCACCTGTGGGTGGATGGGCTGTTTTCTAATGAGATTCTCTGCCCAGCCCCTTCTGCTGGAGGTTTCACCCGGGAGGAAAGATCTGAAGCACTGTGTCAAAGGTTATAAAAGCATTTACACAGCAAGTGAAGTCTTGCTTAACAATTGGCACTAAAAAAAAAAAAAAAAAAAAAGAGGAAGAAGAAGGAGACGAAGGAGAAGGAACTATCTGCCTCAGGCTGGGGCCCTGCACCTTAGCATTTGTGTAAAGTGAAAATAAATCCCTCTTTTCTGAGAAGCAGAAGGTTCCTATTCACCTCTGTTCATGTACAATTAGATACTTTCTCATCTTCCTTGCAAGTAGAAGTTGGTTTATCGTCCTAAGAGATAGGAAACTCTTAAGTAGCCTTGTGTATGTGTCAGAACATTCCAGACACAAAGGACAGAACCCCAATCCAACCTTAAGTAGCCTGAGCAAAACAGGTAACTTTCTTGTCTAACCGAACCAGAAAAGCAGGCAAGAATTTATCCAAACAGAGGGGATTCGAATGATATCTTTTATCTTGTTTCCTCTTCTCTCAAATTAATTGCCTTCATTCTCTCCCGACACAGCTGGACCCACGGCCAGACGGATGTCCCCCAAACATGACCTCCTGTCTCATACATCCAGCTCTCTGCCTGATGTCGCCATTGGCATACCTGGCGGGGCTCGAACACTAAGTAGCCTGAAACTCGGCTCCTGATTTACTCCTACGGCCTGTGGTTCGTCCTCCAGTGTTTCCCCGTCAGAGTAGGTGGCACCAGCCGCCAGCCGGAAACCTCTCTGACCTCTGCCTCCCTCATCCCCTCAAGGTCAATCAGTAAGTACTCTAGCCTCCCCCCCCCCACCTCCTCGCCCCACTTCCTAGTCAGAGCTGCCCTCCCTCCAGTGGGGTTACAGTAACTGCCTTCTAATGGATTCATCCCCAACGGTTCTTGCTCCCTCTGATTCATTCTGCATTATGGTCACCCTAGAGATCCTTAAAAAACACAGATTGGACCGTCAGTCCCCCACTCTGTACCCTTCAAGCACTACTGGGATAACACCCCAAATCTTTACAAGAGCGTGATCCTACCCCGCCTGTCTCCCCTCCCTCACCTGGAGCCGCTTTCCTCTTTCCTCCAGCCCACGGTCCTTCCCACCCCATGGCCTTGGCACATACTGTGTCCTCTACCCAGACGTTCCGTTCTGTTTCATTCCCGACTTAGTTCCCACGCACACCTCAGAGGTGGTGTGTGGGTTTTAAATTAAGTTCACGAATTATTTGACGTTCCTCCTTCCCAAATGGAGTGCAATTGTCCCCTGTTTTAATGAACACGGCAGAAGAGACCAGGGTGTGAAAGGCACTGGGGCTTCCTCCTTCTCCTCTCTCCTGGATTGCCTGCTCTGGGAGAAGCAGGCTGCCATGTTGTGAGGGCACCCTCAGGAAGCTGCTGCTTGAGTCTACAGAGGCCTCCGGCCAACAGCCAGTGAGTGAGTTTGAAGTGGATCCCGCCGCCCCACTCGGGCCCTCAGATGAGCCCCCAGCCAGCTGCTTGTCTGCAAGCTCGTGACTCAGCCAGGGACACCCCGCCATGCCATGCATGAGCGCCTGACCCACAGAAAGAGAGAGAATTAAAGGCTTATTGTTTTGAGGCACACAGCTCTGTGGTAATCTGTTACACAGCAACAGATGATTGATATGGTCATTTCCTACTTTAATCCCTTTCTTTTTAAAAAAAATGTTTTTAAATGTTTATTTATTTTTGAGACAGAGAGAGACAGAGCATGAATGGGGGAGGGTCAGAGAGAGAGGGAGACACAGAATGTGAAACAGGCTCCAGGCTCTGAGCCATCAGCCCAGAGCCCGATGCGGGGCTCGAACTCACAGACCACGAGATCGTGACCTGAGCCGAAGTCGGACGCTTAACCGACTGAGCC
This sequence comes from Lynx rufus, assembly GCF_022079265.1. NCBI lineage: Eukaryota > Metazoa > Chordata > Mammalia > Carnivora > Felidae > Lynx > Lynx rufus. The sequence goes on from NW_025814842.1 coordinate 2,403,835, forward strand.
ACCCAGGCGCCCCATCCTACCTTATTCCCTTTCATGGCTCCTCTGACATTTACAGTTAAGTAAGTAGCTGGGGAACTCACTGTGGAGAAATGTCCACTGTGGTCCCCACCATGGCCTTGGGGATCTGACCCGGGTAAGTGCTTACGGGGGTCACCACACACACCCAGCTGGTGGTAGTCCAAGTCTGCTGGGAGGCAGGATCAGGCCAAACAAAACAGACACCAGAAGCCCATTATTTTCAATGCCCTTTCCTTTACAAGACAAAATTATTTCCTGTGATAATCACACAATAATTAATACTTTCTTGGATCATTCTTTAGTTTTAAGGTGAACAGCAACAACTAAAGACAAACTTTTAGGGGCTCCTGGGTGGTTCAGTGGGCTGAGCGTCCCACTCTTGATTTTGGCTCAGGTCATGATCCCGGGGTCCTGGGATAGGGTCCTGAGTCAGGTTCCACACGAAGATATACAGCCTGCTTGGTGGTCTCTCTCCCCCTCTCCCTCCGCCCCTCTCCCGTGCTCCTGCTAAGTAAAAAATAAAATAAATTTTAAAAAAGCATAAACTTTTAAAGATATTATTTGAACTCCATGAAATGAATGCGTTATTGAAACACAGGAACGTGCAGGGCCACGGGGGTGGGAGATCTGACTCGTTCCTGGAGCCAGCAAAACCTGGCTAACTTCCTCTTTAAATGAGCGCACACGGGGGCGCCCGGGGGAGCTCAGTCGGCTAAGTGTCCCTTGATTTCGGCTCAGATCATCATCTCAGGGTTTCCGGGTTCAAGCCCCACATCAGGCTCTGTGCTGACAGTGCAGAGCCTGCTTGAGATTCTCTGTCTCTCTGCCCCCTTCCTGCTCTCTCTCTCAAAATAAATAAAAAAATAAATAAATAAAAAAAATAAAATAAAATAAAATAAAATAAAATAAAATAAAATAAAATAAAATAAAATAAAATAAAATAAAAATAAACGAGCGCCTGGTGCTGTGTTCCTGAGTGTCGGGGCCAACCATGGACCTGGGACTTCTCCGCATCACCCTCCACGTACGATATGAGGTCTACTCCAGGACGAGTCACAGACATGCCGACCTGAAGCCAGGCCACTCAGCCATCACTGCAGGAAATGTCTACAACTTAGGCCGATGAAAGATTTCGGGAGGGCGTGTGTGTTACCGCCAGCACAGTGCAGAACTACCACAGGGCGATAATAAAAGACAGGCTTAAAAACATTTTTTTTTTTGATGTTTATTATTTTTGAGAGAGCACGGGTGTGTACGGCGGGGGAGGGGCAGAGAGAGAGGAGAGAGAGAAAATCCCAAGCAGGCTCCGTGCTGTCAACGTGGGGCTCGAACTCACGAACCATGAGATCATGAGCTGAGCCGAGATCGAGAGTCAGACCCTTCACCCACTGAGCCACTCAGGCGCCCCAAAAAGCAGATAGACTTTTAGGTGGTTTTATAGCTCTTTGAAAATCCTCTACAGACAGTACACTCTCGCTGCATGCAGGCTCCTGGGATGGACAGCTCCCACCCTAGGCTGACCTTCTGGAAGGACCGAGGAAGGAGGCGTCCAGTTACGAGCTATGAGCACGACACCACGCTGGGAATGTTTTTTTCACACATATGGGGGCGGCGTTAGCGGTCTAGGGATTTGGGGACATTCGTACACACTCGTCGAGGATCTTTGCTCTGTCAAGGACAGTGCTCTGGGTGGGGACAGCCAGGTCGTGGGTGTGGGCCACCCCTGTCTCACTGCCCGGCACGCGCCCCACTCCCCCCCACCCCCCAGAGCAGAGTGCAGGCTTGCGGAAGACGCTTTGGTTGTCGTCAGGTTACAGCTCCATTTCCTACGCGGAGTCCTTAAAACACATTTAAATATTTCAAATTGTCTCCAAATTTTTTTAGAATTCATAAATTTGTAACAGTAACAAGATCATAAAAGAAAAAGCTTGCCCCTGACCAATAGGAGAGAGAACTGACTTATTTATATGCTTATCATTTATTTTCATTTCCCACCTGTATAGTCCCCGGAGATTTGATTTCTCGTTTCCTACAGAATCCAAAGACAGAGCAGCAGTCGGTGTTAAATAATCTTTACTCTACACCTGTTCAAACTACCTGCAAGAGACACTAGTCATTTGTCCTTATGCACAAACATCAATCCGGGGAACATGAAATTTTAACTATCCATAAATATTCCAACATCCGTACACACGGAGCATCTAATTCCAGCATCAAAATGCAGATAGGCATGAATAGATATTTGGATTTATGACAAAGGGAATCTCATCTGGAAGCCCCTCCCAGGTAGGTCTGGGGGCTGGGGGTGACATATTTGGGATGATGTCTGTTTCCCTCTATTTCTATCAGGTTGATCCTGTAATCCTGTTTAATTAATAATACACGTTGCACGTTTCTCCCCCCCCCTCCTTCCCATTTAAATTATGTTTGAAATGAGATGGCTGGATGCTTCTTACAAAAATGCCTTGAAAAATAAGCCGTGTCAGACATGAGTGATTTATTATCACTCAGAATGCTGGCTGGGGAAGTCTCAGAATTGATGTCGCTTCCTGCTGGCATTTCTACGACGACGACAGTCCAGGGTGCTCTCCTCCTGGGCCCTTGCACGCATGGGGAGGCAGCTCTCACATGCTGTCTCCCCTCCACTGTCTCCCGCTTCCTCACTCCCCTTTGCATGAAACTTGCCCCAGCTTTTGGGGGGCATGTGGAGCCTGACATGAGGCTCGAACTCATGAACCATGAGATCATGAGCTGAGCCGAGATCGAGAGTCAGACCCTTCACCCACTGAGCCACTCAGGCGCCCCAAAAAGCAGATAGACTTTTAGTCGGTTTTATAGCTGTTTGATACTAGAGACCAGCCTCTATGCCATAAAGTCAACGACCAGGAGAACAGAGATCCCTTGGTCTGGAAGACCTCAAATGAGTTGCATCACACTGACGAGTTCACAGGTTAGCGACCTTCCAAGCCAAGGTTCTTGGACACATTCTGCCCAAATCACAGGGTCGCTGTGCTGTCGATAGTTTGCTCTGTCGGGAATACGAGTGATTGTTTATTGAGCACGTACTACGTGCCATGCACTAAGCCCATTACAGGAGCGATCTCACTCCTCACTCTTCACAATTGGTATTAAGGGCATCCCTATTTCACAGGTGAGAAAACTGAGGAACCCAGCAAGCACGCAGCCCATCCAGGAGAGAGACCCAGATGGCCAGAGTCCAGACTCAACCCTTTCAATGGACTATTGATTACTAATAACCATAGCTAGCCTTTTCCGAACATTGCATGCCAAGAGATGTGCTAAGCCTTCCATAACTACTGCTTCCTTTTGTCTTGGCAGGATGTACAGGGACAAAGATTGTTGTCCACATTTGACAGGTGAGGAAACAACGGAGGCTCGGAGAGTGAAGTCAGTTGTTAAGGGAAGCCCCACGGCCAATGGGAGGGCTGCCATCTTCCCAACTCCTTAGCCCCTTGTGTCACTCGGCGGATGGCATGGTGGGGGGTCGGTCCCAGGGGCGAGATCCCCCTAGAGCTCTATTTTCAGTTTTCTTCAATCTGGTTCCTGTTCCCTTTTCTGCACAGTAATGCCCCCAACCGAGAGAGCCAAAGAATAATGAAGAGAAAACGTTCATGAGTTACCGTTCTCCTCCCCCACCCATCCGACTGAGTGGATCCAGCCTTTCTGGAAGCACCTTGGGAGTCCCCAGTAAAGTGGACGGTGCACGGAATCATGGGCCAGGAGTTCCAGCGTGAAAGGGCGTACTGAATTCCTAGGGCCCCCTCTTCTTCCCCCAACAGGGCAACGTTTCGTGGCAGGTCTGGTGGAAGAGACTGACGTACTCTGCCCAAAACAGGTAAATTTCCTACTGAAATGCTCTCTCCTGGAACCGCGAGCACAGAAAGCAGCGAGCTGGCTGTCTCTACAGTTGCATCCATGAGACGTTGAAAAAAAAAAATCTGGACGTCGTAGGCGATATTGATTCATACATACGCAGAGACCCAAATCGGAACGGGAGGGTAAAAAGCAAATCAATGAATAAATGCATTTCTTCTGCTCCTGACCTTAGATAATGTGTGCTGATTGAGGGCCTTGTCACTTATTCATAAAACCAGTGTTAAATATTAATTATTCGGCAGATGGCTCGGTCCCAGGAGGGGCCGCCACCGCCTCCCCCAAGGTGCTCTGGGGGCTCCCACAGTTTCCCCACCCCCACTCTGTCACCCAAGCCCTCGGACAGATTTAGATTAGAAGTCACCAGGACTCTGTCTCTACCAGCATGATCGTGGACAGGACAATTACGGAAACAGAATTCATTGTTCGAACAGGCTGAGCTCATAATATCAGTGTGGATTTAGAAAAATCACTTCTTGGCCAGGAATTAAAAATAGCTCTCTCCCCCACCCCCGCCCCCACCCCCCTCTTTCTCTCTCTTGCCAGATTTAGAATCAGAGAAACCTTGATAGGTCACCTCCTAGTTAGTATTCCTGTGGTACCTCCGATTTGCAACATGCTTGAGAATCATTTTCTTTTAAAATACCAGCTCTTTACAACATTCCTGGGACGGAGTTCCAAGTTATTAGCTTAGTTTTAAATGCACGGGGGTGGAGACACAGAAGCGGGAGACCCACCTACCCAAGGAGCCTAAGGGACCGGTTTGGAGACTGCACGTTAGGACCTCACCCCCAAATGTGAGCACTCAGTGAGAGGGGAGCCCCAGCGGCTTCTCCTCGGCGCCCCCCCTTTTGTCCATCTTCAATGGGTTCTCTGCCACCTTGGAATTGAAGAAGAAAAATTCAACAAGGGCCCGTATGGTGCTGTTTGGTAACAGCCGCGGGAACTGCAGCCCAGGGACGGGGCCGAGCCCGGAGCAGGACTTGGGGGACCCAGCACTCCACTCCGTCACCTGCACCCCACCCCCCGGCCGAGCATGTTGACGAGTGCCCCCCAAATTCATGTCCACTTGGGGCCCCAGGAGGTGACCTTATTTGGAAATAGGGTGTTGGCGGATGTATTTATTTAAGATGAGGTCACACTGGATTAGGGTGGGCCCTAAACCCAACCACGGGTGTCCTTATAAAAAGGCCACGTGAACAGAGGAGGCAGGTCACGTGCCAGGGGTGGGGAGACAGAGATGGGAGTCGTGCGTCCACAAGCCAGGCAGCGCCCGCCAGGAGCTGGGAGAGGCAGCAAGGACCCTCCCCTGGAGGCCGCAAAGGAAGGGGGGCCCTGCCGACTCCCCGGGTTCAGCCATCTGGCCTCCAGAGCGATGAGGGAATAAATTCCTGTTGTTCTACGCCCCCCCCCCCCAGGTTGTGGTCCTCTGTTCTGGTGGCCGCAGGACCCCAACCCGTTTGGATGTGACCCTGCTCCTTACGGACCTTTGTCTCCCAAGGGGGCTTCCTGTCCTGGGCTGTGGTGTGGGCACAGGCGAGAGGTCACCCGCGGAGCAAGCCAACATTGTTCTTCTCGCTCGGGAAAGCGTATTTACACAGTCCAGAACTGGGGCTACCTGCCACCCGTTCGCGAAGTTAAGGAAAATAAAAATTCCTGGGGCGCCTGGGTGGCTCCGTCAGTAAGGACCTGAGTCCTGGTTTCAGCTCAGGTCATGATCTCACGGTTCATGGGATCGAGCCCCGCATCAGGCTCTGTGCTGACGGTGCTGAGCCTACTTGGGATTCTCTTTCTCTGCCTCGCCCCTGCTCACTCTCTCTCTCTCTCTCAAAGAAATAAATAAACTTAAAAAAATAAAAAATTTAAAATAATAGGAATAAAAATTCTTGGAAACAAACAGTTCTTTCTGACCAGGGCCTGGGGTTGGAATGGGTCTCCAAACTAAAAAGTTGTTTTCACTTGGTCTTTTTTCTTTCCACCTGCCTACCTGACGCCCTTCTCTCCCCCCACCTTCCTTCCTCTCCTCTGCCTCCTCTTGTCCCTCCTTGAACACCAACTCCAACTTGTCTGAGTAGGAGCTACGTGATTCTGGAATCTAAGCAACAAGGTTTGAGAAAGCCACCTCAGCCCTCCTTCCGAGTCCACACATATCCCCTGACAAAACAAGTCTTGAAACCCCACCGGTTCAAAATCACGGAGCGACAAAACCATACTTGATGGAAGCTTCCGGAATGTTAAGGACCAGACTCCGAGAGGCCAGGGTTTCTGCCATCATCTGTTGCCTCTGTCCCCGGAGAGACTCCCCGGCTCCCCGCCCACCTCTGTGAAGCAGACAGGTGACTAACACCACCTTATGGCCTCAGAGCAAAGTACATACCGATGGCTCGTGATGAAGACAATGACAGTTTGGGCACAGGGAGGTCAAGCTCTGTTCTTGTCACGTCTTTTTATTTCCCTCCGCGCTTGGGAGCTTTGGAGACGCGTTGGTGGTGCAGAGGGAAGTGCGTGCCAAAAGAATTCTCTGGTGCCCCCTCAGACCTTCTGAGAAACAAGCATTTGGAATGTAATAATAATGTCACCGCCCTAAAGAACTATGTTATAACCAAGCTGGTATGAGCTGCCCCAAACCTTCATGACCACACGGCCTCTGTTTGGAACCGCCGCTACGCGAACGCATGGGTGTTTCTCTTACAAAGCACCGCTCGTTCCGCTCAGCTAATGGGCCCTATCTGCCTCCTTCCTAGAAGATGGTTCTACAAGTCTGTGCATTTCACCCACGTCACTCTTGGCACAGGAAGCATTTCTATCGGGTGCGGTGGAAGTCCTTACGTCCAGTAGGAGCAACGCGCGAGGCAATCCTACCACTCGGAAATCAGAAGAGGAAATTATACTTACAACAGGGAATTATTATAATTATATATAATATACATATAATAACATACATATTATAATAATTATAATTACAATAGGGAAAATTACACCGGCTCATAGTCACGCACTTAACTGTCAAACTGAGATCTTTAAGATGACGAGCCACGCACCCGCGGGAGAAAAATGAGGAGCGAAAACGCCAGGACAATTTATTCCGAGGATTATCTCTCAGGGAAGGGGTCGCATTCCGCTTGGTAATCATCTCCTAAGAAAGCCGTGGCTAACGGAGGAGGAAGGATCCGGGCTAACTCAGTGTGAGGTCAGGGGGTTCTGGCACCGGGGTTCGGGCTCCCAGACGGGAGTCCCAGTTCACACCTGCTGCAGAGCGGAGTCAGGGAACAGGGACTGAGGGTGAAAGGACACCCCCCCCCCACGCACACCCTGCAAGCGCTGAACTTCTCATACCGCTAAGGGTAGAAGTAAGAGCTGGTTCGAGCCAGTAGACGAAACGGACCCAGAGGGTCCTCCCCAGCTCCCGCAGCTCCCACGGGCAGCCCTCTCCTGGATTCGCCATCTCATCCCGGTGGGGATTATTCTGAACAATTAAGGCAAAACTAGATATTTTCTCGAACGAGTTTTATGTCACAGAGAATCATTGCCAGGTTTTCCTCAATGCCGTGTGTAGGCTGCCCAATAACCATGATGCTAAAAGTGTATTTTAGGGAGGAGGGAGGGGAGAAAAGAAAGAAGGCAGAGGGAGAGCGCTGGAGGGGGAGCGGGGTGGGTTGGCCTACATCGTGAGCACCCAGGATGGCACCTGCAAGCGAAGTTCTCCTTGACCCCATTCACGATGCCTTTTTCTTACAGGAAAGCATTTAGTCCCCAAGCCCAAACCTGGAGTTTCCATTCCACTTAAATACCCCGACACCCGCCTCCCCCCGCCGGGGCGCGTCCTTGCTGGCTTCCCCTCTGCCCACCTTCTACTCAACACACACACACGCGTCTCAGCGACCACGTCCTTGTGGGGCGCCCCAGCCACCTCCAAGCCGCCCGCCTCGCTTTACCCCCCCCCCCCCCCCCGCAGAGGCTCCCAGCTACACCTGTGCATCGATTCGGTTTACAAAAACTGAGCCAAGCATCGATTCTCCCGCAGTCCGCCCTTGGACACAAAGCAGATTCATCTGAAAACAGCCCCCGCCCTGCTTCCCTCTCCCTGGCGGCCCCCTTGGCTTTCCTAGGAGGCTGCTTTAGCAGGTCTGCGGCCAAGGCTCCGCTTGTCCTCTAACTTCCAGACCCGACCATGCCTGGTCCCACAGCCTCGGTGCCTCCCTAAGTCGTGTTCTCCCCGTGCATCTGTCAGACGTCTGTCCACCCCTCGAGACACCCCCAGCAACCCCCCCTGCAAGGCCCCCCGCGTCTCCGGCACCTGCAGCGAGGCTCCCGGGCCCGGCTCCTCTGAGGGGCCATGCTAGCTGCAGGGTTCCCTACCGGGCGGCCTGGGTAATGCTCACTCATCCCGGCTCGGTTTCTCCCTCTGCTCGCTCCCGCTTCCTCTGCCTCGCCTCCACGGTGTTAGCCCCACGGCACTCCTCCGTGGACGTCCTGCAGCCGGAGCTGAGCCCGCCTATCTCGGAAACCTGGCCTGGACAGCACCTGAGGCCACCTTGGCATTTGGGAGGGGGGGAGGGCAGCAGGTGTGAGCTGGTGAAGGCTGATGGGAGGAGGAACGGAGCGCAGGGTCCACGTCCGACCCGAGGCCCCACGCTCGGTCTTCTCCGCAGCCGGGAGAGGGGGAGCCACCCTCTGGGGCTGCGGGTGGAGGGGCAGGATGGGGAAACGAGAGCGCTCGCTCTTGTCCCCCCTGTGCCGGCAATTACGCAGCTCCTGTGACCTCGGTTCTCTGTCCTGTCCCCTTACTCATGTGCCTCCCAGCTGCATTGACCGTGCCCTTTATTGTCTGTGTCCTTGCTGACCCGAGGGCCTGCCCCTCCCAGGGCTCGCTGATTCCTAGCGGTAACACCATTCACCACGTGTGAGCCATTCGGAGGCACCCCAAGCAGCCCAGAGCCCCTGCTCCAACTCCCTTCTCTACGGGGCTGTCACGCTCTGGGCCGCCGTCCCCCCTGCCCTCATCACCAGAGCTGGGTACCGGCCCGCCGGGGGCGGCCCCTGTGCCCTGGGGCCGCTGGAATGATTCAAACTCGCCGGGCCTGAGCCGACTTGTGCTGTTCATCCTTGGGGGGTGAGCAGACTGGCTGGCTGTGCCCATTAGACCAGGAAAACGATGACTCACATGGATCAGCTGGCCCAGGAAGGGCCGTGGCCTGGGGCACATGTGTCTACAGAAGGAGCAGGTCCCAGAGGGCTCGCAGCTGAAAGCTGTCTGGCCTCAGCATTGCCAGCAGCTGGAGTGATGGGCTTCCCGCTGAACTTGGTGGGGCTCACAGCGGGGGCACTGCGGTGGCGGGGGGGGGGGGGCGGTGTGGGGAGCACAGGGCGGGGCACAGGGCTGGGCACATGGCAGGGCTCGTGGCAGGGCATCGCAGCCCCCAACCCCCTTCTCACTGAGACCACCCTTCAATCAGTAAATCGCCGTTATTAAAACGTTCCCTTGTTTATTTCGTTTTGCTAAGTCTTATTTGAATTCATGTTATTTCTCCATTTGCTGATATCTCCGGCTGCGTTAATTGCCTTAGAGAAGGAAAACGTAACTGTCGAGCGCGCGGGTGTGCTGTGTTAAGTGATCGGGTTATCAGCGTTTCGAATGCCTGATGTTATGCAAAGATACTCGGCAGATTGTTATATGGGTGTTGGCGAGAGTTTTAGTAATTTTCAGGAGTTTCTTGGGGTTTTTGAACGGCCTGGAATGCGTTGTGATATTTTCCTGCTTAAAATAATGGAATACAGTCTCCCGTGATCCCAAATGCTGCTCCGGGACACATTTGAGGGGGCAGCTTGGGTTGGTGTTTCACTCAGCAATGAGGCAGGGGAGGTTTATTTCCTCCTTTTACAGTCCTGCCGAGCTGTGAGCACAGAGCCGGACGCGGGGCTGGAACCCACGAGCCATGAGATCATGACCTGGGCCGAAGTCAGATGCTCATCCGACTGAGCCCCCCAGGCGTCCCAAAGGGCATGCATTTTGAACTTTAACGGAGAGCGTAGGGCTAATTCCCGTTCAAAGCTTGCAGCGATGAACACTCTTTTATAAGGTCTGGGAGCACTGGTTCCCAATATACTTGCACGCACTGGAAGCCGGTACCCCTTAATCGTTGGTTAATCAATGAAAAATGTGTTCTCATGATCAGTTCAACTTGCTTTTCCTCAATGGGTTGTAAGTTCAAGCAATTTTCCTCAAGCGCAACAGGAAATTTTGACTTCCTTTTCCATGCACCATCTGTTTGTAGGTTTCTGGACTACTTTTCTCTCAAGTCTTGGTTCCCTGACCCATAAGCTGGGGAAACACTGGTATGTCTCTCGGGGGTTGTGAAGGCTTCCTGAGTTTACAAGGCACGTGAAGGGCTCGGCAAGGCGCCTCGCAACAGGGAGGGCACCACCGTTACCGGGGCACAGGGGGTGCGAGACCCCAGGGGCTCTTCGCTCTCCACACGGCGGGTGGGGCCTGGGAAGGGAAGAGGCCCGGTGAAGACGAGAGCACAGCCACGTCGTGGGCCGGTTGAAGGCAGAAGGCTGTAGCAGTGAGGCCTGGAACAGGCAGTGGAAATTTCAGGAGCTAAGCATGGAGAACGGAAATGGGGAGCGGCGTCGGTGGGGGACTTGGGGGGTGTCAAGAAAAACGGGGCTGGTCCTGGGCAGTAGCCTTGGGAATAACGTACACGATGCAGCTGCCGTGTTCCAAGTACTTTGCCTCCACGGCATCCGAGTGAGATGGGGCCACCTGATTACCCCCGTCCTGAGACTCAGAGGGGTTAAGGGATTTGCCCAAGGTCACACAGCCTGTGGATGGCAGGGCAGAAACACGAACCCAAGATCGTCCGACCTCTAGCCCCTGAAGTCTCCTCTGTCCCATCTTAAGAGACGGAACTCACTGGTTTCCAAGTGACGCCCCCCCCCTTAGGCAGAGGGACCCCTGATGACCTGGGTCACACCCAGAAGCCCAAACTGGTTGCCTTCTCTTGGTTTCTTTGCTCGAATTTTAGGAAGAAGACCAGAAGCTCCCCAAGTCACTGCAGCTCTGGATTTCTAGATCAAGCGGGAGATGCGTTTGTTACCACACTAACGAGAGAAGAAATGAACCGAAATGCTGAGTTTTGTAGGGAGTGATTGGCTGCAGGTGTCAGTAATTAGCAAAGAATGAGCCATTTGATGTTTGTAGACACAGGCTTCCCAACTTTCTATTCAAAAATAAACTTTGTGGGCATATTGTTTTGAACGGCTTCTGCTAATGCATATGTCTATCTTGATGTCGTAATTCAGCATAAATATTTTAAATAAGTCAATAACGTTGTCCTCCAGTGGCAGCACACAAATGAAATTTTCAAAAATGAAGGAAGAGTAAAAGATTTTTTAGTGAGCAAGGCAGAAACGTGCAAGCCAGCCACATGGAAATTACGGCTTTCTTGCTCTTTCTTTTTTCCTCCCTCTTTCTTTTGGTTTCTTGGGGTATAAATAATTCACCTTCAATATCCCGTCCAAAGCAGGTATGGAGCAAATGAAATAAACAGAATGCCCGTGGATATCTGCAGGCTTTGGAAATGGCATTAGAAATCCCACTTAAAGTGGATAGTCACTAGTTAGTCCGGAATTTTACTGCCCAGCAACTACCTGAGTTCAGAGCGGGGAGGGGTCGAAGATGGAACGTCCGTATAGACCGAGGTATCTGTAACTTAAAAAGTGGAATCTATTCCTTTATCAAACAGACTAGTCAGCCAGCTAGCACATCTGAGGCTCTCTGTGTTTTCAGCAGGTGGGAATAGGAGCCTGGAAAGCCTTTCCCTCGTGAACTGTGCTCGCATGCATGTCTGGGTGTGATGTGTGTGTGTGTGTGTGCGCGCGTGGTGTATGTATTTTAAGGCTTTGAATCAGTGTCTGCATCAACCATAGCCCAACATGGCACAGCCCTTATCATGGGAAATTGGGTCCAGGTTTCTCACCTTTTTTTTTTTTTTTTTTTTAGGGAGAGAGATTGAGAGAGAAAGAGAGAGAGAGAATGAGCAGTAGAGGGAGAGAGAGAGAGAGGGAATCTTAAGCCCTGAGATCCAGAGATCATGACCTGAGCAGAAATCAAGAGTCAGATACTTCATCGACTGAGCCCCCCAAGCACCCTTAGGTTTCTCACTCTTGACCAGGAATGGTGCCTTGCTTCTCCCAACACCTGGCTGGGTTCTAGAACATTCTCTGCTTGTGGCTGCTCTGTCTGTGAATCAGGCATCTGTACACGGGCAGATCTTGAATTGTCCAGGTGGGAGACTGCAGTCTGTGACAAGATGAGGTGACCCTGTCTTTCCCCAGCCAGCCTGATAGGCCTTGTGCCAGAAACTGCCTGTTCAAGGGTATAGGGGAAGCTGGGCAGATCCCCTCTGACAATTCAGCATCCTTGAGGATAATAGCACAGCGGAGCAAAGCACATCAAATATGTTTAAATCCACAAATTCAAAGTACTTAAAAAAAAAGGAAACATCCCTCGTTGACCACCTTTAGGGGATGCTATAGTGCAAAATCATTCTTTTGAAAACTGATCAATAAAGGGAGGGAAAAAAATCAAACATTTATCCTGCCTTTCCTCTGGCAACTGTACCTCGGGCCACTTGACCAAATGGTGGATGAAGGGAGGGTCTGAATAGCAAAGTATTCAAGCTAATTAATGAAGAAGAAGGCAGACTTCACCCAGAGCCCATCTCGCAGCCTGTAATGAATGACTGGGTCTAAGCAATGGCCATAAACATCCATCCCCACACGACACGAGCCAAGCATTCTGTGCTCCCAGTGGAAGGTCACAGCACTACATAATGAGACGTTCTCCCCAAACACCAAAACCTGAATCTCATTGAGACTCTAGACCCAAACAGCAATTCACAGAAAATGCAGAGGACAAAGGAACGTGTTAAATGACACCATGGAAATGCAGCCATCAAAATGTAAACAGAGGCAAAGTCCGTAGTGCAGATGACCCACTTTCTTCATCAATGAGATGAAGTAATTATTCAACCAGATAATAGCAAGGGAAGGGAGGAGCGTAGATTACAGGATACGTAAGAGAGGTCTACCAAACATCACAGACCTTAGACTCACATTTAAACACATTAAAAGAAAAATATCCACGAGACAGAGAACTTTGATACTTGGCTGGGTAGTTGATGATATTAAGGAATTACTGGGTGCCTGGGTGGCTCAGTCAGTTAGGTGTCTGACTTCGGCTCAGGTTACCATCTCATGGTTTGCGGTCCAAGCTTCGGATTCTGTGTCTCCCTATCTCTGCCCCTCCCCTGCTAGCTCTCTCTCTCTCTCTCTCTCTCTCTCAAAAATAAACATTAAAAAGAAAAAAAGAATTACTGTGACTTTTAGCTGTAATAATGCTTATATGTTTTTTTTAATGTTAGTTATTTTTGAGAGAGACAGAATGCGAGTGGGTTAGGGGCAGAGAGAGAGGGAGACACAGAATCCAAAGCAGGCTCCAGGCTCTGAGCCATCAGCACAGAGCCCGACATGGAGCTCGAACTCATGAGCCGTGAGATCACGACCTGAGCCGAAGTCGGACACTCAACCGACTGAGCCACCCAGGAACCCCAATGCTTATGTTTTTAAAGATGCATACTGAAATATTTACAGGTTAAATGATAGAATGCCTGGCATTTGTCTCAAAAGAATCCAGGGCCCATAGGGAATGGGGAGAAGAGGGCATGAAATGGAACTGGCCTCGAGTTGGAACCCACTCAACTTCTTGGAATGGTGGGAGTGTTCTTTCTGTGTGGCCCAATATGGCCGCCACTAGCCACCAGTGGTTACTGAGCAATATGGCGGCCGCTAACCACCAGTCGTTACTAGATGGGCCTGTCACTGACTCAGTTTAGATTTTAAAAATCCGTGCCTTTCTCAACCCGGTGGCGTTAAGCAGGCTGAATCCAAGGACCACCTATAATGAGGTGAGAGACCCAGGCTCTGGGCCCAGCCACATCTCCCAGGCTGCAGGACTTTGGGAAAGTCGCTGGACCTTATTTGTCTCCTGTTCCTCTGCTGATACACGGGGGCCCTCAGCCCAAAGCTCCTGCCACTACGCCTCACCCTTTCACCCTGGGGTTGCCCACAAGATCGCAGGAGACGCGGTCAGAGGCCCTGTGAAAACGGCAAAGCCCCCACGAGTCTAAGGATGTTGCGCATTCATTTATCCAAGCCACGGTAGGAGACTGACATGTCGGGTGTGAAAGACCAGTGGGGGCTGGGGAGAACTGGGAGATTCATGGCTTCATTGAAACCCTCCCAGGTTAAATCTCCTTCTCAGTGAATTTCCTGGGGAGAGTTCAGGGCTGCGGTCCAGCTAACAAATTCACTCCTTTGCTTCGACTCTGAACTAATTTCTGGGTCCGCCTCAAAGCCAGTCTCCCAGGAGCCCTGCCTGGGAGCTGTCTGAGCCCTTCGCCCTCTAGCCTTCCCCCACCTCAGCCCTGCAGATGGTGCTGCTCCTCGCCCCTCCCCTGCTCACCCCCATCCGCTGCACTACCTGCAGCCGAGCCCTGAAGGGTGGGACTCGTTGGGGGGGGGTGCCCCCTCAGTTCTTCAAGGGGAAGCCAGCCCCCCCACCCCTGCCTCATTCTTTGTCCAGAGAAGGGGGTGGGGCAACGGGCGTTGAAGCAGAGAGGCCGTGCCTCCTGTTCTAAACTGACTCCCCTTTGGAAAGAAGGGAGCAGACAGAGGAGATAAACAGGTGAACAGCAGAAACATCCCTGCACGGTTAAACAGGACAAAGGCTCAGCCAGGCCCTGAGAGTCAGCCATCAGGCTTGAGGAGTATTCTTGAGACTGATTTCGGCGGGGGAAGGGGACGTGTTAAATGGAAATGCGACAAACCTGTGCCATTGATACTCAGTCAAGTTCCATGCTGGAAATCTTCCGTGTTTTGAAAGGAAGGGTGTTCTGCATCTCACCGTTCTGCGGTGCCCCACTCGATGCCATTAAGGGGGAAAGAATAGAAGGGGTGCCCCGGTGGCTCAGTGGGTTGGGCGTCCGACTTCGGCTCAGGTCATGATCTTGCGGTTTGTGGGTTCGAGCCCCGCGTCGGGCTCTGTGCTGACAGCTCGGAGCCTGGAGCTGCTTTGGATTCTGTGCCTCCCTCTCTCTCTGCTCCTCCTCCTTTCTCTCTTTCTCAAAAATAATTAAACGTTAAGGGGAAAAAAGGTGCCAACCGAGAGACGTGGTCTGGAGATGTTCTGGCTGGATCCTGAGAACCCGGTTCAGGTCTACACTGGCTCCTGGAGATGATTTGATGTCTAACTGGTCGAGGAGAGGTGATCACACTCACCCTGGGGAAGTCTGTCAGGTTCCTGGTTGAAAAAGCTGGGAAATAATGTTGGAGGGTTGGGGGGCCTCCTCCAGGAGAGGGCCTTTCTGGATTCTTCCTTCCCTTGCCAAGAGGAAGCCGGGATCGCCCAGGCGATGGGGACGGGGACGGGTCCAGCCTGACTGTGTCTTGGGAACTGCCAGATCCGGGGCTCTGGTGGGCGTCCCCATGGACGAGCCTGGCGTCCTGCCTCGGAAGTCGAGTCCCTGCCTTTGGCTCGCGGACCCGCTGTGCCTAGCGGGCTGTGCCAACACCTCACCGCAGACGGGAGAGCAGGTCGGCTTAGACAGACACCGTGAACAGGCCACACACCCGGGGAAACAGTGGACGGACACGGGGCTCCCAGGTCAGGCGCCAGAGGGAGTGACTTCTAGAACTTTCCTGAAGCAGCCGGGGGCTGCTGCTATTGCCAACCTCACCCCCCCCAACTTTTTTTTATTTTTAATTTGTTTGAGGTCCATTTCCAGAAATGCGAGATTGTTTGTGGGACACATTTCTCATTACACACCTTGATTTTACGAAATTATTATTAAAGATTGCAATACCTGTGTTTGTTACGACTTCGCCAGCCTCGTCCCTTGCAGTAGCTAATAAACCAACACAACCCTTCACCCCCTGCACGAAGCTCCTAGAGGAGTCAAACTCCTAGAGACCCAAAGTAGTAAAGGGACTGGGGAGGCAGGTGGGGAGTCAGTGCTCAACGGACGCAGAGTTTTGGTTTGGGAGGATGACAACGTCCTGAGGATCGATGGTGTGACGGTGGCACAGCCATGCGGATGGACATAATGCCACAGAACTGTGCACTTACAGGTGACGAAGGTGGTGAAGCCACGCCACACGGGCTGCGTTTTACCGCAAGGGAGCAGGGCGAAGTCACACACGTAGATACTGCAGCGGTAAGAGTAACAGAAGTCTCCGGGGCGCTGTGAGAGTGAAGCGGGCTAGTATGTAAAGACCCCAGAATGTGCCCAGGACAGAGCGATGCTGGGCAAACGCGGGCCGTTACAACCGAAGGCGACGCTATTGAAATCGCCCCGGGCCTGACGGACTCCAGGCGCCTGGACGCCGCGCCCCCGGCTGCACTCCTCGCGGGGTCCAGCAGAGGGCGACAGCTGAAGCCCGTCCCGGACGGGGGAGAGGGCTCCAGGGAGCCCTTCTTGCCTCCGTGTTCTCAGCGCTCCGGTTGCTCCTCGGTGGGGGGGTCAGCGTCTCCTCCCACAGCCGTGGGCCGCACCGTTTGCGTCATCCTGGCAGAAGCCCAGCCCAGAAAGCACCTCCTTCTGCGGGCGGGGCGGGCCGGGCCGCGGAAATAAGACGCCCTGTGAACAGAGGCATTTAGTTGTCACGATTCTGGCGGCTGGAGGTCCAGGATCAAGGCGCCGGCAGATTTGGGGGCCGGTGAGGCCTGCGGCCCGGTTCCCAGCGGGCACTTCGGGCCGTGCCCCGCCTCGCATGGTGGAGGGGACGAGGGAGGGTGTGGGGTCTCATCTTCATAAGGGCACTAACCCCACTCCGGAGGGCTCCACCCCACACACAACCACCTCCCGGCCCCGTCACCTTGGGCCTCAGGGTCGCAGCGTGTGAGTCTGGGGACGACACAGACATTCACGAGGAGCGTTGGCCGGCACGATGGGGTCTTCCCTCCCCGGGCTGTTCTTCAGACGAGGCGGATCTGGAGACTTCCTCCCTCCCTCCCTCCCTCCCCTCCTTCAGGGCTGCTCATTAGTGGAGTCCCGACGGGAGCCCCTCAGGGAAGGGGTGCTCCAGCCGTGATGTGCACCCAGAGCGCCTGAAGACCTGGAGACGGTGACTGACTCAGCAGGTGTGGGTTTCTAGCAAGTTCCGGCTGATGCCGGTGCTTGGACCACACCTCAAGCGGCAAGTCGGAGACTCAGAATGCCGCGCGCGATGGTTGGGGGGAGTCCCGGGCAGGGGAGGGGGGGGGAAGAGACGCAGTGGGCATCTCGCCCCACAGGGCCTGGGACGGACCTCTCCGGCCCTGTCACCGCTACTGGTCAGCGGAGAAACCTCGCTGGCTCCACCCATGGGACATGCTGAGGTCGGGCTCAGGAAGAGGCAGGACCAATTAGGAGCTCTCCTCAGATCCCACTCAACCTGAACTGCCTAGGGCATCAATAAAGCCCCAGGGAGTGCCCGGAGCGATAGAAAGTTCCAGACGCACCTCACAAAGACCTGTCTGTTTACTCATCTGTGGAATGTTCCCTCCTAACAAGGTAAAAAGTGACTTGCCCTCCCTCCACCCGGCCTAAGCCTCTGACTAGAACTTTCCTGAGTGCCCGAACCGCTCTCTCTCTTGCCCACACTGGCGCATGCGTGCACACACACACACACACACACACACACACACACACACACACCTTGCTGTGGGTTAAGGGGGGAGGCATGGGAGCCTGAGGCCGGAGAGATGGTTGTTCCCCTACACTGTCCTGCTGGCTGACGTTTCCCGCCCCTCCCTGCACACTCACAGCCGGGCTTTCTGAAGAATTCTCTGGAATTCTCCTGAGCATCGGGCCACGGCTCCATCTGTCCCCAGAGTAGGCAACCTCCTTCTCTAACGTGCAGGGAGCTTCCCAGGAAAGTGACCGTGGGGCAGTCACACACACCCCTGCGGCCCCGAGCCTGCTGCAGAACCAAGGGTTAACTTGCAAGGCAGTTAGCGGAAATCAAAGAGTTGTACCCTCTCGTGATTCATCACAGACAGGGGCAGGATCAGGGCTGTCGCTGACACTTTGTATGCAGTCATGTGTCATTACGTCTCGTGAATGCTGACATCGGTGCATTTTCTCTTCCACGGAATCTGTAACTTGTCGGTACAATGGAGGTTTGGTACCAGAACTTTCCCTAAATGTTTTCCAGAGTCTTTCCTGCGTGTTGCCTCAGAGGAGTTTAATAACTACTGTGTTTGTGGGAAATCCCTCCCTGTTCTAACCGCCTCCCGCAGGACAAGGCCGATGCTCCAGCTTGCCTGGGGGTCGTGCGCACCCCAGCAAGGCCGGGTTATCCATGACTGGAATGCACGCGGAATCGTCCGAAGACAGCGTCGGCTTGACCCGAGTGGGCAGGACACAAGGGCGGTGCCTGGCTCTCAGAGGCCCCCTCCTCTCTCTGACTTCCTCCGGCCGGCATCCAGAGCTCCAGCCCGAGCAGGACAGAGGTCGGGGTGACAGAGAAAGCCCCGGGAGGTGGGGACTGACCATAGGGGAACCAAGAAGGCGTGTCAGGCCCCACCCCTCTGGACAAAACCTCAGTAAAGCAGGGCACTTGCCTGGTGCTCCCCGGCTCAGGACGCAAAGGAGGGTCTGAGGCCCCTCTGATCCCAACGTCCCCAGGCCACAGTCACGGGACCGTCACCTGGCCCCACACTTTGTCCCTGTCAGGATTCTACTGTCCACGGGGCCGGGGATGAGCCAGGCAGCCGGGGGACGTGGAGAGAGTGGGGGCCCTGCTAGAAAGAACTCCCCCAGCAAGCTTGCACAAAGAGACTTATTCACACATCAGTGAGCCCTGAAATCCCACAAAAACAACAGTGACAGACGAGGCAGCAGCCTGTGAGAGAGAAGGGCCTGAGGCTGGCCCCAGGCTCCCGCCTGGGTGGCTCGGGCCACCTGACGTCCCGCCTGCCCGCCCCAGCCGGTGGGGGACTCTCCGGGGGGGACGGGGGCAGAAGCCCCTGAATGTGAGTCCCAGAAACCCCCTTGGGCAGCTCAGCACTAGGAGTCTGGTGCTGAGGTCAGATCCGGATTGTAAATCCAGCTCCCACGCTTGGCAGCTGTGATGCGTCGAAGTCCTACCCCCAGTACCTGTGACTGTCACTTCATTTGGACCTAGGGTGTTTGCAGAGGGGACCAGGCAAAGATGAGGTCATTAGCTGCGCCCTAATCCAGCATGACCTGGAAGGGCAATCTGGACTCACACAGCGAGGAGGCGATGTGAAGAGGCAGGGGGGTCGCTGTGTGAAGGTCGGATCGATGCGGCCACAAACCAAAGAGCATCGGGGCTGCCAGAGACCGGAAGAGGCCAGGAAGGCCTCCCCTAAAGGTTTCGGAGGCAGGGCCCCCACCCGGGTTTCCGGCTTTTGATCTCTAGTCTGGGAGGTGGTACATGCTGTCCTAAGTCACTGAGTCTGTGGTGCTCGGTTAGGGTGACCTCAGGAACCGAGGACGGTCGTAGAGTCATGATGGCTGAGGAGAGGATAATACCAACCCCTAAGTTGTCCTGGGATCTTCTCGGATCGTTAAAAATGCTTGGTAACCTGCTGGGCCCGGGGGACAGGCCTGGAGCTGGCATTTTCTGTCCCCTGGGGCTGGAGGGCCCTTTTCCTAAACCAGATGAATACTAGGTTGACCTTAGCGTGGCACCACTCCAATTTTATTTCATGATATTTTATTTTGCTGGCTGGGAGTAGAAGGGCAGGGAACTCAGAAACCCTAAATGGAAATGTATGTAAAATTTGAAATGCACTTTAGACTGTGGAGCCAAGAGCCCTGGAATGCTCCAGCTCGTCCTCTCTCTCTCTCTTGCGCACGCACACACACACACACACACACACACACACACAGGGATTGCACCGCGGGGTAAGAAGCCGGCTGTGGCTGCGGCCCAAGCTCCTGAGGAAGGCCGAGAGGCACGCGACAGGTGGCTGTGACTGCCCTCCTGGTTCTTATCAGAGGCGGGAGAGGGCTGCCCATTCCTTCCTCAGTAAACCATCCCCTCTCTGTTTCTCTTTTCCTGCGTCTGTCTTCCCTCCCCCCTTCCCAAGAGCCCCCACCTTGCAGAGATCCCTGGTTCCTGTATACCTCTAGCAGCAGAGTAATTAAATGTTTCAAATGGTTCTTATCCGTGGTTAAGTGAAGATAAAATTTTAATGATTTAATTAGCAAGCTCAAGGAAAAAAAATCATAATGAAGAAAGGTGTTTGCAACTGTCCGGGGCTTTGAGCGTTTCTTGTGATGCAGTGGGAACGGCAGGACGGGCCTGAGATGTTCACTGTCTTACTGCCCTCAAGCGGGGGCCCCGCATGGCCCCCAGGGTGGCCGGGAGCAGGGGGGCTCTCATCTGCGCGAAGGGGCTGCCCCCAGGTGCCGTGGGGAGAGGGCTCCCCAGAAAGGACTGCCGATAGGCCTCAGCGGGCCCATGAACTTGAAACCAAGTGGAAGCACCTGATGTTGTGCTCCAAAGCCCACTCTAGAACACGGCCCGCTTTTCACACGCTTTCGTGACATTTTTCCACTCTCCTTTCGGGGTACAGCTCTCTGATTTCCAGCGCGGGGAACCGATCTACTTCCAGCCACGTTCGTGTGCGGAGTTTGCCAAAGGAAACCCTCGTTGCGTTGAGGGGGGCACGGGGTTTGAGCGGGAAGATTAATCGCCTCGTTTGAAGATTTGTGGTGTTTCCTCTCCGGAGGCTCCCCTCTTTGAAAGTGCAATGTTTTTCTTTGTGCCAAGAAGCCGGCGGTGAGAGCTCCCATCTCCGGAGGACCTTTCTCCGGGAGGTGCTGCCCTGCCCACGCGGCCCCCACAGCGACAGGCTTCACGCTCCCTGCCCCACCTCCCGTGGCCGCTCCACGGGGTCCCTGAATGGCCTTGTCGTGTTCACTGAGCGGGAAGCATCGTGTCCTGAAAAGCCAGCAGACGGCGGCTCCCTGGCCGGCTCTGGCGGACGAAATGGCGACGGGCGCTCCCAGCTGCTTCCAGAACTGTCTCTGGAAACGGAGTGGCCTGTGCCCACTGCCGGCACCGACTAGAGATGGAACCACAGGGGTGTCCTGTCCTCCCTTGAGCGGACGATGCCTGCGTGCACAGGGCTCCTGTCCACCTGCCCCGAGCCCAAGACCCTGTGTCTGTATCGCACGTGTGCAGAACGCAGGGGACCAACCAGCACGGTTTGGCAAGCGTCTTCATACACAGGAGGGTCACCTGCCGAGTGCCACGGCTGTGCACGTCCACCCCTTTCTAACTTCTCTTTTCCCTCCCTGACCTCACCATTGGTATTAATCGTGTTTTTTATTTTCTGTGTTCTGATGCTTCGAGATCTTGGGGTTTTGCCCACCCTTACAGGGACTGTCCCTCCAGGGCTCGCTAATTCCTAGAGATGACCAAAACTGGCCTGTGAGCATGTCCTTCAAATGCAGACCAACCCACCTGGAGCCCGCACGGCACCCCCCCCCCAACCTCCATGGGGCTGTCACGCTCCAGGCCACTGTCCCCCTGCCCTAAGCTGCCGGGGCCAGAGGCTAGACAGCCAGGGATAGCCCCTATGTCTGAACTTCACTGAAGTTATTCCAAGTAGCCTGTCCTAAGCCTGCCCACCCGACCTCATCCGTTCCTCCCACAGAAGCTCAATAAAGGCTCTGGCCCATGTTTCTCCCCCCACCCCCTCACCGCTCCCTCTCTCTGCCTCTTGACTGACCCTGGTTCTCCCTGGCGTGGCTCTGAGTGACACACAGCCTCCTGTTCTGTGCATGCGGGTATAAAAACTTCATTCACGCGGGCCCTTTTCATGTCTGTGTTTCCACCCACACCTGATCAAAACAACTCCCGGCTACCCTTGAATCCAGATCCCTTCTTAGCGTCAGACTTCGTAAGCTCAGCCCTGAATGGCTGTCTTGGGGTTGCCTCAGAGCCGCAAATATCCAGACCCACGTTCCGCTCTTCTTCCCACGAGGCTGGTCTGTACGGGCCACGTCACTGAACCAACCTGTCTTTGGCTTCAGAATTGGGCTCAACCAGTGGGGAGCCCCAGAAGGAGTTTAGAGAGACAGAAGGGGTCAGGGCCTGGTCTGTTGTTGATCTCCCTGGCGCTCTCCTCCCGCGGTGGCCTGGGGCACTCGTGTCCCTCGACTGAAGTCATAGGTCACCTCAAAATGGCGCTCTCCATGGGCCTCTCTCCGCCCTGGTTCTTGTCTTCCTTCCTGCCCCTTTGGGCCTGGATGTGGGGGCAGCTGCACTGTCACTGGCCCTGAGACGCTTCCTGCCCCTGTGGCCCCCCGGCAGACTCCTCGTCACTTTGTAGACAGCCTTTCTTAAGCCCTTCTTGAGCAGTCTTAAGTCGAGTGCAGCATCTCTGCCGGGAAGGTCCTGACAGAGACGTTGGTGTCTCCCTGTTCCTTGCAACCCACTGTGTGACTTGGGGGTTCGACAGACAGACAAGGAGGGCGTCTGCCTCTGAGAGCCCACACTCCGAAACAACGTTGGTGACATTGGGGGTCCTCTCCAGGAGGGATTGGTTCTGTTGTGTCTGCTTTTTACCCCCGCCCCCCCCCCCACACACACAGCCCCATCCCTTCCTTTCAGAGAGGAGGCCCGGGGATGCAGTATTTCTGCCAAAAAGTCTTTTCCTGTCGTTAATATGTTAACAAATGCTGTCAAATAACAGTCGCCGTCGACGGAATTTGCTGTTGGCAGGGCCTGCACGCTGCCAGACAAGGTTGTGTCTGTTCCACAAAAGCCCGGCTTCCTCTGCCAGGAGATCTTGGCATGGGAGGTCACCGAGGCCCGCTGCGGGCCCTACCCGCCCCGTCAACAGCGACAACGCCTCATGCATGAATAATGCCTTCGCAGACTGTTTCTGAATTCCTGCTTGCAAAGAAGGCAGCAGAGATTCCAAGGCGGAAGGTGAGCACCTGCTCCGTGGCAAGGAGAGGTGGGGAGTGGAGGGAGAGGGGGAGAGGGGGAGAGGGCAGGACAAGCCACACGCATGTGCGAGAAGTATTGTGGACCCGAGAAAGATTCGGGGGAAGTGGAGCTGTCAACACAAAGCAGATAGGTGGGCTCAAAACCAGCGGCGGTGCGAACGGGTCTCAGGGGCTCAGTGCTGGAGCACCACCGGCAGAGAAGAGGCTGGTGTGGCCGTTGTGCACGGTGTAGATGAGCCAAAACGTGTGCAGTGTGGAGGACTGAGCAAGTCACGGGAAGGGAGTGTATCAGTCAGCTATCAGTGTAAAGTTGCTGTATAACAAACCTCCCCAAAACTCAGAGGCTTAAAACAGCAATTATTTTTTTAATGATTACAAAAATTTTTCTTTTAATGTTTATTTATTATTGAGAGAGAGAGGGAGACACAGAATCGGAAGCAGGCTCCAGGCTCCGAGCTGTCAGCACAGAGCCCGACGTGGGGCTCGAGCCCACGAGCCATGAGATCATCAGCCGAGCAGAGGTTGGACGCTCAACCCATTGAGCCCCCCGGCGCCCTGAAAACAGCAATTACGTATGCTCACAGGCCTCGGGGTCAGCTGAGGGTCGGATGACCTAGTCTAGACTTGGCCACAGGGGCTCGATCCACACATCTCTCTTCTTCTCCCTGAGACCGTGGGCGAGCCAGGCATGTTCTGTTTATGACCGTGGCTGGAGGTCACAAACGCAGACACGCAGGCACGCTCGAAGCCCGGGCTGAGAACTGGCACGCCTCACGCTTTCCTTCTACTGTTGCGCAAAGCAAGTCCCACGGGTGACCCCGCAGCCAGGATGTGGGAAATACTCTCCTCCTCTTTAATGGGAACAGCTGTCAGGTCACGAGGCAAATGGACTGGATATGCAGGGAGGGGAGGGCCTGGGCCAGTGGTGGCCGAACGGGAGAGAGGCGGGGACAAAGTGGGAGGCTTGGTGTCTGTGGAAATTAGGAGGCGGGGCAAGTGAATCTAACTTCACATCCGAACCTTCAGACTTTTCCAGAAGACGTTTGCAAAGCTTCCTCGGGGTTAGTGAACTCACATAGCACTCCGAGAGTCTCCACCTCAGGTAGCCTCCCCCCAGTGGGCATCTTCCCGGAAAGCACGGTCTCTTTCTCTGTGTTCTTTCTGCATCGTCCCTCTGACCCTCAGGTGTTTTCCCAACACCAGAATGACTCGGGCGATCCACGAGTCCAGAAGCCAGGAGGTCACAGTGAAAACTCTTTGCCCAGACCCTTGCTGGGTAGGACACAATCTTACCTAAATCCCGGTGTGCCCCCCAAATGCAACCCAGATAGGTCCCCACACCCTATATGGCTGTGTCCAGTAGTGTTGTGTTGATGGAAAGAAGCCATCAGATAACACTAATTAAAAATGATTCCAATATGGAGGGGGGTGTGTGCCTGGGAGGCTCAGTCGGTTGAGCGTCTGACTCTTGATTTCAGCTCAGATCATGATCCCAGGGTCGTGGGATCGAGCCCCACATCAGGTTCTGCCCCCAGTGTGGAGCCCACTTAAGATTCTCTCTCTCCCCCAGCCCCCCTCCCCTGCTCTCACTCCCTCTCTCTAAAATAATAAAAAATAATTCCACTATCGGATCTTTTTTTCTCTTAGAACATTAAAGGAGATAACATTGTCACCGGTAACATCCTTGTTTAAAAAAAAAAAACTTAAAAAATCAAAAAACAAGTATCCTAATGGGAAACTTGTAGCAAATCCAATTCCTCACCTTGGTGCATTTATCAGGCACGGACTGTGAGCCCTGAGTGTGTCTGATGCTGGGGATTAGCCGTGAACACCCAGCGGTAAATTCTGCTGAGGGATTTTTCTCCGACCGCCTCAGGAAGTAGGCAATGTATTCAGGGGATGACCCCCTGTTTCCTGAGAAACATTTGAAAGACTTTCACGCGGCTTCCAGCCCTACGGTAGGAAACAGACTGGGAGAAGTAAGTCAATAAGTCAGGAATGGTGCACGACATCTCGGTCCGCGACATTTAAACCAGTGTGTGCCCACCCCCTCTGCTTATACAAAGGCAGGCCTTTTATTAAAATTTTTTTAATGTGTATTTATTTTTGAGAGAGAGGGACAGAGCATGAGCGGGGGAGGAACAGAGAGAGAGGGAGACACAGAATCTAAAACAGGCTCTAGGCTATCAGCACAGAGCCCAACGTGGGGCTCGAACTCACAAACCGCAAGATCATGCCCTGAGCCGAAGTCGGATGCTTAACTGGCTGAGCCACCCGGGCGCCCCTACGAAAGCAGTGCTTAAATTTCACTTACATGGGGCAGGACACTGAGGATCCCTGTTGGTCGGTTGGAGGTTGGGGGGTGGGGGGAAGGGGGGAAGGGATGAGGCGGAGAGGGCAGATGGGAAGTGTCCCAAAGCAAACTTCCTGGAAGAAGGAGCCTCTTCTTTGGGGTTCCCCACAGCTGCGTGGGGACCCCGCGGGGGCTCTCATTTGCCCCACGTGTCTGCTTTCCACGTCAGAGCCATCATCGTCCTGGATGGGCAGACAGGAGGAGCCACTGGGGGTTCCCAGCTGCTCTGTGAAGGGGACGCACCTAAGTGACACGGCCTCGTCACCAGAGACGCTCTTTGGGCCATTGACACAAAATGAAGCATCCACTGCGTCCCGGGGGAGGGGAAGGTCATAGGTGTGCCTCCAGATGGTTCCTCTCGCTGGCAGACCACGGCTAGGGTTGCCCATCCTCGTGGGCTGAGATGTGCCCCAGGCCTGGAACGACAGGTTTGCTGAGTGGAACAGGCGAGTGGGATTCTGCACTCCCTCCTGTGACGCTGTCCCGGAGCGCAGTGGAAATATGTCCCCGGGCCCCATCACACACACGGGGGTGATGCCAAGAGAGCCCATGCCAGACCGTGGCCTCTGTGGACACCGTGACCAAAACACTAGGATGAACACGAGAAGGGCCCTTCTGAGCCTCACTTTGGCTGGACGTGATTTTTAGCTCGTGGGACCATGGATCTCACATCCCCGGCGAATGTGATGCCATCGGAGCAGGCCGACGAGGCAGCTGGGGGCGTTTGGTAGGATTTCCACCATTGGCCGGGCTCGACTGTCCTGGAAGAGGTACCCGGGGTCCCTCAGAGAGGCAAAGACCAAAGCGTTTGGGGACACCTCTGCTGTGGGTTGAATCGCACTCCCCCAAAAGGAAAGTCGAAGTCTTAACTCGCGGTACCTGCGAATATGACCTTCTTTAGAAATAGGGTCTTTGCAAACGTCATCAGGCGATGGGGAGGTCATGTTGGGTTAGCATGGTCCCCCATCCAGTGGCTGGTGTCCTCAAAAGACACGGCAAGAGTGGACACGCGACAGTGGACAATGGGAGACGAGGCCGTCTGCAGACACAGCCAGAGATTGGAGTGATGTGTCCGCAAGCCAGGAGCCCGGGAACGGCAGATGCTGGGAGAGAGACACTGGACAGCTTGTCCCCTGCAGCCTCTGCAAGGAGCCCATCCTGCTAACGCCTTGACCCTGACCTCTGTCCTCCAGAGCTGGAAGAGGTTACATCTCTGTTATTTTAAGCCCCAGCTTCTGGTCGTTGGCTACGGCGGCCCTGTGACACGATACACGCACGCACAGGCTCTTGGGAGGGTCATTTGCTGACACTTATCCAAATGCCGAACGCCCCTACCTCCTAACCCAGCTTTTCCTCTGCCAGAAACCTGTGCTACAGATGTGTTCCCACGGGCCCCCAGAAGCAGGCGTATGGTGCGTGTTTTGCAACATGGCAGGAATCAGCCCCCAGTGGAGAACAGCCCACATCAGGAGGAGTCTCCGTGACTAAGTCGGGGTCCTTTTCCTCTATGGAGAAGAGTAAGGAATTCTTCACGTGCCCGTACAGAGCAGTACCCAGTGCATACTGCTGAAAAGAAAAAGTCAGTGCGCCAAAGCAAGCATGATTCACTAACCATTTTGAAGCCGAAGGTATTATATATGCGCGTGTGTGTGTGTGTGTGCGCGCGCGCGTGTGTGAAAAGCACGTAACAGCGGAGATACAGGTACGGCTGTGGCTTCCGGAAGGAGACACAAGCATTGGCAACATCCACCTCCGGGCAGGGGTGGGGGAAACTGGCGTCAGGACCAGGAGCGAGTCCTCCCCTCCCTACACCCCTCTGTGTGCCCGTGAAATCCTTACTTCCTGCAGGTAGTACCTGATGTTTGAAAAAACTTTTTCTAGAGTTCTCGTGCTCTGTAGCTGGCAATGTTATTCTTGGTTCGCGAGCCGATTTTTAGTTTCCGCCTTTTGAAGGTGAATTTGGTGACTGTTGAAGGTCAACAGTCAAGCTGCTGGCTGCAGGGAGTGGGCAGTTTGGGGTGCTGCGGGGGACAGTCCATGGTGAGGACACCACACGACTCATCCGCCCCGTGCGACCGTTCCCTGCTGAGTTTGACAACTGCCCTGTAGCTCAGCCTGCACTTGACATGCGACCTTGCAGCGGTTACTT
Source organism: Lynx rufus (assembly GCF_022079265.1). Lineage (NCBI taxonomy): Eukaryota > Metazoa > Chordata > Mammalia > Carnivora > Felidae > Lynx > Lynx rufus. Next base: position 2,431,286 of record NW_025814842.1, read on the forward strand.
TAGAGGCTGTGACGCTACGCCCGCCCAGATGGCAGGACAGTCAGGGGGCTTGTCTGCAATCCCAGAGCTGGGGCGGGGAGGGGCTTCCGGCCAGGTCCCCTGACTATGACTTTGTGCTTTGTCTACGGGGTCCACAGTGGAACTGAAAATCAGACACTAAAGCAAGAACTCATCGAGTTCAAAATTTTTAAAAATATTCATTTTAACCTTGACCCTGATCCAGAATATTCTCCCCCCAGCAGCAGAGTGGGGGTGAAGGTGCATTGCCGGTCTGCTCTGAGTACCCCCAGCTTTCCTCGTCACCAAAACGCAAAGCCAAACTTTGCCGTCCCCTGTAGGGCTCATCTACCCCCGTCCCCCCACGGCTGGTCCGAGCTCATCTGCCCCCTGGGAACCCGGCTCACCCTCCACACCCTCCCCTCCAGCCAGCTGGCCTCTCCTCCCCGCTCCTCTACCTGTGCACCCGCGTCCCCCACCCCGGAGCGCCCTCCCGCTCCTCTGTCTCCGAAAGGCTGAGCGGCTTGTTCCTTTTAAGTGTCCCCTCTTAGCGGGGCTCTCCCAAGCACCTTCACGAAATCGGCAAGCCCCCTCACCCCCCTGTACTCCCCATTCTGAGCCCTGCTTTGTTTTTCCGCACAGCGCTTTCCTTCTAATATTTCACGTAATGGACTTAATTAACATTTTGTGTGTCTATCTTCCTGTTATGGACTAAATTGTGACGCGCACCCCATTCATGTGTTAAATGGGGCCTTTGAGGAGGCAGTTGGGTTCCATGAGACCATGAGAGTGGGGCCCCAGTCCGACAGGACAGCTGGCCTTCCAAGAAGGGGAAGAGACACCAGGGAGCCCTCTTTCTCTCTCTGTGGGTGCACAGAGGGAAGGCAGCCGTCCACAAGCCAGGAAGAGTTCTCACCAGAAGCCAACAAGGTGATGGCGCCTCGATCTTGGACTTCCAGCCTCTGGGACCGTGACAGATCGACGTCTGTCAATGGAAGCGCCCGGCCGTGGTCTCTTGTGGCGTCCACAGCAGACGGACAGGTCCCCCATCACCCCGACTGGAATGCCAGCTCCGTGAAGCAGGTGTTTGGTTCTCCTGTTCTCTTGTGCACGACTCACTGCTACAAGGATGCTCCGAAAGTATTCGCCGAGAGAATTTGGATGTGGCCCCCGCAGGGAATGTAGAGAAGGGTCGTGGGGCTTCTCAGGATGTCATGGGGACAGTGAGTCCATACTCGGTTGGTGAGAACTGCCACTTTCCCCAGTTCCTTCCAGAACAGTGTGTGAGGGCCTGGCCCGTGCTCCCGCACCTGCTGAGATGATTCTCTTTCCGCTCCGACCCTGCTCTGAGATGTGCCGCCAGATGCACCACTCTTTGGCGCCTCAGAGGTTGAAGCTGGTGAGGACTGCCAGATATGGAACAGGTGTGTCCCCATCCCCGCTTCCCCGTGTCTGCTTCCAGCGGCCCCTCTGCAGGCTGCGGTATGTTCGGATCAGGCCCGGGGGAGACGTCCACCTGTCCCCTCTGAGCTGGGAATCGCCACATGGTGCGAAGTCGAGGCAGCAAAGACGGGGTGGCTCACGCTCCGCCTGACTCCGGGTTGCACACACCGCTTATCTTCCGTGCCCGGTGCCAAAATGCGAGACTCGTGCCGCATGCCCGCTTATTTCCAAAGGCTCTGGGGTTCTAGACGCATCGGTGGCATTCACACGCTCGGGGAGGTGTGATCGTCGCCGACACGCGGGGCGCGCTGGTGTCTGTGAGCCAGGAGGCTCCGAGCTCCTTCCCGGACACATCAAACACGCACATATGGTGTTGGAGGGTGTCGTCATTCCAGACACATAGCATATGTCCTTGGAGCAGACAAGGCACTAAATTAATTCTAAACACCGGTTGTAAGTTTCTCACTGAAATGCTCCCTTCACTGTATAAATAGCTTTTGTGTTCCACATTTCCTACGGCGGGCTCTGTGGAAGCCCAGACAGGCGAAGAAGGCTTTATTTTTATAGCGCTGAGCAGTCTTCAAAATTGCCCCATCTCCATAAAGGGAAATTGGGAGAAAATGATTAAATGCTAAGCACAGGGACGCGAACTTCTCTCCTCTCGTTTCAGAAGGGGGCACTGAGGGCCTCTGAAGGACCCTGGTCCCAACCGGCCCTTTCCTTCTCTTGTCCAGGATAGCTGTGTCCCCACTGAAACCTGGAGCTTGGACTTCTTGGCCCCAGTCCTACCTGTGCTTCTCTGCTGAGCTGGGCGTTTGCTCCACTCTGGGCGTTTTATACTGACCCCGAGGCAACATCGGGAGCATCAGATTTGAGACCAGAACAAGCTAGAATCCTGGCCAGAGGAGGCGGAAATGAGATGGAAATTAACTTTCTGGGTGAGCATGTTTGGGGCGGTGGAGACAACAGAGGGGCAGGGCCCCTGGGGCTCAGCCTGAGTCTCCAGCCTTGGGCCTCCTCTGCCCTCCGCCCCCCTTCCCCTGCTCTGCCCTGCCCTCTCCTCCCCACTTTCTCCCTTTCCCTCCCTCCCATCCGGTCCTCTCTCCTCTTCTCCCCTTGCCCCACCTCCTGTTCCAGCCTCTAGTTCTGCTCACCATCCCCATGACCAGATCAACCAGGACCACAGCCGGTCCATGTGGTTATTGTATGGATATTGGGAAAGTGAGCTCTTCTGAGTGTGCACAGCTCTGTGGGCACTCCCCGTGGTAAGTGGACAATGCTCTGTGCAAAGGAAAAGTCTCCCCTTCCTCTGAGCAGATGTAGATTTGTGACGAGCGTTAGAGCTCAGTGAATGGAGGGCAGGATGGATTTCAACTCCCACTTACGCTCTTGGCTGGGTGCCTTTGTACAGTGCACGACCTGCACCACAGTCCCAGGCGGCCTAGGGAACGTGGCCCCAGCCGTTTTGTCCGGAATAGATACTTCCAACTTGCTACTGGCCCTTGTGGCAGATTATATTCTCAAAAAACCAAAAACCGAAAACAAAACAAAACCAAAAGGCAGGAAGAGTATCTCTCGTTTCACATGATCTTCTTACAGTGTCGGTTGTTTCATCTACAGTGGGGGGTCCATCCCCTTGAATCTGGGCGGCTATGACTATGGCAGAAGTGATGCTATGTGACTGTCAAGGCTGGGCTCTAAAAGGTGATAAAGTTTCCACTTGGTCGTCTTGGGATGTTCACTCTTGGACCTGAGCCGCCAGGCCGCGAGGAAGCCCTCCGGCCCAGGCGGAGGGACCAGAGGGAGAGGCCGCGGGCCTGCGTTCCAGCTCACAGCCCAGCTGAGGTCCCGGCCACCAGCCGGCACGAACCGCCAGACCCGTGAGCGAGAGTGCCTCCAGAAGATCCCCACCCCAGCCGTGCCCAGGCTTCGAGTCTCCCGAGGGGCCAGGCCCGGCGAAGCAGACGTGGGCCAGTCCTGTCGCGCTTTGTCCAAATTCCTGGCTCAGAGTCTAGGAACACGAGCTGCTTCTTTCCCTCCAGAGCAGCCTTCGAACCTCCCTCAAGAAGCTCTCGCGGAAGCCCGGGCTGGGCCGAACCATCCGTCTTCTGTGCCCCCATCCCTCGCCCCAGGCTGCTTGACCTCGGCCCTCGCGTTGCGCATCAGCTCGCTGGATCCCCACCTCAACCCTGAGCCGAGTATTCTCATCCCCATTTTACACGCAAGGACGTCGAAGCGTATACGATTAGTGGATCTTGCGCAGGCCCACGGCGGAAGGGGCTGTGATGGGAAAAATGCAGACATGCATAAAATAAAATGCGTGAGTATTTCTCCTGGGGCCAGCTTCCTGGACCTCCCGACTTGCACAGGGGGAGCTCCTCGCTAGGGACCCCTGGCGGGTGAATGAAGCCCACCGTGAGTCCTGAGCTCAGCGCCCCTCCCCGCCCCCAGGGTGTCAGGGACCACCGGGCGCAAACAAAACAGCAAGAAGACAGGTTTCCAGCCGAGGACCAGGAGATCGGACACGTGGCTCGCTGGGGACAGCTGGCTCCAAGTGGAGCCCTGTGGGTGGCCCGGGTAGGAAGCAAGCGGGGAGGTGGGGAGGTGCGTGTGACTGACGTTTGCGCCGGTGGAGGCCCGGGGGGCGGCCGGCTGCGGGGTCCTGCGGGGTCCGCTGGGTTCCGGGCTGAGAAATTGGGGGCACTGACCTCGCCTGGCGGCCTGGGAGCTGGTTCAGTTTCCTCACTGGCTGGAACAGCACGCGGCTGTAGAGCGGGACCAGCCTCGAGGAGCCAGAACCACCCCTCGTACAATGAGCCCTTTTTCCCGTAAGACATCCCTTTTATGTATTGACTTTGAACGTCACCAGTGGCTTGCCTGTTTAAGAAATCCCACAATACAGTAATACACTGTAACAAATTTTTTTCAAACAGAACATGGAATAAAAAGTTCAAGTTCCCTCTTTATTCCCACCTCTCCACTTTCTCTCTACAGAGGAAACGCTGTTGATACTCTATACCCTGTCCCTGTATAGTCTCTTGTCTATGGATTTGCCTCTGTCTCCACGCACGAGTGCGTGTGCATTCAGACACAGGGTTTTACGTAAGTGCGACTGTGCCGTTTGCATTATTCTGGGGCTTGTTATTCACTGAACTTTTACTCATTGTCCTGTGTTTTGTTTTGTTTTTTTCCATGTCTGCACACTTAGCTATGACACTCTTTCTTCTTGCAGCCACGTGGCTTTCTGTAGCGTCGCCGTGTCACAGTTTATTTACGCAAGTCCTTCTTGGAAGCAATCGAGACTATTTCCCGTTTGGGCTATTACCGTTGCTGCAAATCCACATCTTTCCAGTGACTTCTTCCTCGCTATATTTGTGCGAGCGTTTCTACAAAACAGGTGGGATTGGCATTGTTACGTTGCAGGGTGCGCCTACCTTGTTAGAGACACCATCAACCTGCCCTCCCCAACGGCTGTACGAACGCTTCCTCCCGTGGTGTGCCAGAGTCCGTACGTCACGGCCTCTTCAGTACTAACCCGTTATCAATCTTTCTACTCCTTGCCAATCTAATACGCACAAATTATACCACTGCTGCTGCAACTTGCATTTTCCTATTTAACTACTTGGGCGGAACATACTTGCATATGTTTATTGGCCGATCATATCTCATCTATAAAACTGCCTATTCGTATCTGTGTTTCTTAGGATGCGTTGGGGAGCAAAGAACAGAAAAATGTGACTCAACTGGCTTCAACAATAAGGAATTTATCTTCTTTTATTTTTTTCTTTTATTTTTTTTAATTTTTTTTTCAAACGTTTTTTATTTATTTTTGGGACAGAGAGAGACAGAGCATGAACGGGGGAGGGGCAGAGAGAGAGGGAGACACAGAATCGGAAACAGGCTCCAGGCTCTGAGCCATCAGCCCAGAGCCCGACGCGGGGCTCGAACTCCCGGACCGCGAGATCGTGACCTGGCTGAAGTCGGACGCTTAACCGACTGCGCCACCCAGGCGCCCCGATGTTCTTTTATTTTTAACCTAAAAACATTTTTTTTTAACGTTTACTTATTTTTGAGACAGAGAGACAGAGCACGAGCAGGAAAGGGGCAGAGAGAGAGGGAGACACAGAATCCAAAAAGCAGGCTCCAGGCTCTGAGCTGTCGGCACAGAGCCTGACGCAGGGCTCGAACTCACAAACGGTAAGATTATGATCTGAGCTGAAGTCGGACGCTTAACCGACTGAGTCACCCAGGCGCCCCTTTATCTTATTATTATTGTTATTATTATTATTATTATTTCTTTTGAGAGAGGGAGAGAGAGCACACGAGTGCCTGAGCAGGGGGGGGGGGCAGAGAGTGGAAGAGAGAGAGAGAATCCCAAGCAGGCTCTGCCCTATCAGCACGAAGCCCAAACGTGGGACTCGAACCCACAGATCTTGAGATCATGACCTGAGCCAAAACCAAGAGTCGGATGCTTAACCGACTGAGCCACCCAGGTGCCCCTCAGTGTCTGTTTCTAAGGCTGAGAATCCCCTTTCCTGGAAGCCCCCCCCCCACCCCTCCCAGCAGATGGGACCCACAGCACCACCTGTCACCACCCGTCCTATCTGGGGAACCCAGGCAAGGAGGATGACCCACCGTGATGGGCCTCAAGGAATCCAGACTCTAGGGCACTGGGCACGTGGAGGTGGCCCTGAGCAACCCCGGATCCCCTAGAAAGGGGGAGGGAGGAGCAGCCCCCACAGCAATCAACACACCTCGAGAAGATGTGTGCTGCCCATTTTTCCAATGGGTTATTTGTCTTTTCTTTTTGATTTGTGGGAGCTCTTTATATATTATGGAAAGTCATCTCTTTTCCCTGAGAGCTGTTAACCTGTCTCCTGGTCTGTTGCTTTTCTGTGAGTGGATTATATTTATGTAAGGCTAGAACTCAGCTGGAAGTATGCTTCTTCTCCCTCTCTTTTCTTGACTTCATTAATAATACAGATGCTTTTGTCTTGCTGAAAAACAAAACTGGAGGCAGCTAAAGGTGAGTGAAGTCATCCTACTGGTTTGCGGGCTTTGAAGGCACAGGACGTATCCAACTAGAGGCACAGCTGCTGAGTCGTGGTCTGGGAGGCTGCAGATAGTGTGGTGCTCCCTGTCACCTGCTGACAGAAGAGAGTAGCAGAGACACGAGGCCATCGCAGCCCCACGAGGAGGGGCTGCCCAGGAAAGGAACTGGCCCCCCTGACGCCCACGTGCATCTGAGATTGTTTCCACATAGGATCCACCTGGCAGGTGCTGCCGATGGGGTTCACCCGAGGACAAAGCTGACTCCCAGAGTGACGGTCACTAATGGGCAGAAACATCTCAGACCACAGGTGTTTCCCGGAGTCACGCAGGCCCGGGCTGGCGTGATGGGCACCGAAAATGCCTTTACAGTGACCTCAAGCATGAGCATCCCCCCCCATCCTGGGGCTCCCAGCCTCCCTCCACACACCCCTGGGAGGTGGAGAAGCATTCCCGACAGGTGCATGGGGAATGAATCTTTGATCTCTCATTGGTCTCACCCAATTTGTTTAGAACTCAGGGGAACAAGTTGGGGGGGGGGGTGTTATTTCGCGGAAATTCCCTCTGCGACCCCAGAGCCTTCTCTGGGGACTCGGAGGCTGGAATGAATACTGGGAGCTCACGTGTGTGTTGTGAGTACCACGCTCCAGGTGCCGTTCTCCAGGCTTTGCGGGCGTGATGGCCCTATGAGGTTAGAAGAACCATTGCTCCCACTTTACAGGTGGGAAGACTGAGGCAGGGGAGGCTAAGTAGCCACCAGGCAATGCTGCTGCTTTCTCCCCAAACCCCACCAAGCCCCAGCCCCCTCCCCCCCCCCCCCCGTCTGTGGAAAGCAGAGCCCTTTTGCCAAAACCTGAGTCGGGTCTTTGGTGTCCCGGCCCCGCCTGGCTGGAGCTCGTCTTCTTCGAGTCATGCCAGAGCACCAGTTTCTTGGTGTGTGGACGGCGTTGACCAAGCCTTCAGACGGGAAGGTCCCAAGGGACGGTCTGCGGAAGGAGGAAACAAGGGGTGCTGCCATACAGGAGGACAGGTCCGCTCGGAGGCTGGGGTGACACTCGGGACCGCCCCCCACAGATAGCCATAGGGGCTGAGGAGGCGGCCAGCCAGGAGGTGGGGACAGCTGTCACATCACAGAGGTGTCACTCTGATTCCTTGCCGGGGGTCACCCGTCCTGCTGTCACACTCCGACCTCTCACATGTGTCTGTCAGCTCTCGGACCACAGATGTGTCAATGTCCTGAAATCTGGTGCCACATGCCAGGCTGGGGAGAAAGCCCCACCCGCGCCCCACCAGCTGCACCCACACGTGCCCCGAGGCTGCAGGTGGGACCGCGGTGCGTGCGTGTGCACGTCGGCACGTGCCTTGCTCTGCAGAGAGAGTGTGCAGGGTCCCCCAGCCTCGCAAAGAGGGGCATCCTGAGGGGTTGGGAGCGTCGTCGGGTGATGACCATCGCCGAGGTGGGCCTGGCGGGCAGTGAGCGGCCTTCGTGTTGACCTCACAGAGCTGCAGGTGAATGCCTCGTTAATATCACAACCTTTGAGCAGCCATAGGCGACATCTGGGGAGAAAGAGCTGGAATTACCAGCTCCCTCAGGTCTGTGCTTCCAAATGCTCCTGCTGCTTCTCTCTTCCGCTGACCCCTCCCTGACCGGGAATAGTCGGGAGCTGATCGTGGTCAAATTGCCTCCTGCAGTCGCTAAACACAAATGCGAGGCCCCGTGAAACGCAAAAGCGGGTCCCTTGAGGCACCACGGCCAAGGAGGGTATTTACCAGAGTGGGCGGTTACAGACCAGATTTCCTCTGCAGCCGCATCCCACGGCAGCTGAAACCTGTTGTCCCCAAATGGCCCAGGAGGTGAGAGCTGGGGAGCTTCTGGGGCCTCGGGCCATTAATCTCACTCACGGCCCTAATGCCGGAGCACATTTATGGCCCAGTCAGTCCTTGTGCCTTGTCTCCTTGGCGTCTCTGCTTTGTTAACATTCAGCGTCCATATTTTCTGGTGACAAACTAGGTCATATCTATGGCAAAGGGTACTCTGAAATCATACCGTGTCATGGTTATGAAATGAAACATATGTTGACCCTAGACTGGTGATTCTTTCTTAATTCAGATGGAAAGGTCAAAACCAGAGAAGGAGGCAGTGAACCCCCGCCCCCAGATTTCCCAGACACCCCTCTCATGCCTAAGTGGTGCCTTGCGACCAGCTCTGGCCAACGGTCAGAGCTTAGGTGACAAGTGCCATTCCGGGCAGGAGCACTGACGAGCTGGTGCGGGATGCCTTCACTCTCCCTTCCCTGCCACGGAACTGTGGGGGCCACGTGTCGGGTGGTAAAGCCACCCAGGAAAGCAGCCTGGGCGACCGAGGCACTGAGTAGAAGACTGTTTTCAAATACAGTATTTTGATAGAAACTGTGAGGCACAGCAGGGCCAGGACACCAGGAGACGACCGCCGTTGGAAAGATAGTCTTTGCTGGCAGTTCCCAGAGGAGGGGGCACGGGATGCCCTGAGGGCCACAGGGGACGCCCCAGGGCCAGTCAGGAGGCAGAGGGAGGCGGTGCTTGGGCGAGAGCCTTACTGTGGTTTCTGCGGGAAGGAGCGGGCGAGGCGGGGCAAGTAGGCTGAGGACCCACCAGTCTGGGTGATTCCAGTGGGCTCCAGGGCATGGGGGCTGTCCCGGCTGTCTGGTCCCTGGGGGTTAGGACTGGAGAACAGTGGCCCAGAGTGTGAGGGCCCCATGGAGGAGGGGGTCGGGGTGTGGGCTCTGGGTTGGCTGGTCTGCATCTGAGAAGTGTGCTCTTGGGTGAGTGGTTTAGGATCCTCAGGGACTGGCTAACCGTGGGAGGGGCAGTCCCTCCAGGGAAAAGCAACACGACACAGAAAATAAAAGACATAGTTGATACAAAGACAACCACTCAGGAGCGGGGTGGAACTCACTGTGGGCTTTGTGGAAGGGAAATTAACCTTTGTTATATGAAGCCATAGAGATTGGGTTGATTCACTAAGGTAGTACAAGGAAAAGCACGGGCACATGGATGTTGAGCTGACTCTCAGCACCAATATGGCATCCACCCATACACCCATCCACTCATCTATACACCCATCCACCATCCTTCCATCCATCCACCCACCCACCCACACATCCACCCTTCCATCCACCCATCTGTCCATCCTTCCTTACATCCATCCACCCACCCACCCACACTTCCACCCTTCCATCCATCCATGCATCCCTCCATCCATCCATCCATCCTTCCTTCCTTGCATCCATCCACCCATCCTTCCATCCATCCATCCATCCTTCAATCTTTCCTTCCTTCCTTCTATCCATCCATCCTTCCATCTATCCATCCCTCCATCCTTCCATCCTTCCTTCTTTCCTTCCTTCCTTCCATCCATCCATTCCATCCATCTATCTATCCATCCATCCATCCATCCATTCCATCCATCCTTCCATCCTTCCTTCTTTCCTTCCTTCCTTCCATCCATCCATTCCATCCATCTATCCATCCATCCATTCATCCTTCCATTCCTTCCTTCCTTCCTTCCTTCCTTCCTTCCTTCCTTCCTTCCTTCTTTCCTTCCATTCACCCATCCATCCATCTATCCATCCATCCATCCATCCATCCTTCCATCCTTCCATCCTTCCTTCCTGCCATCCACCCATCCTTCCATCTATCCATCCATCCATTCATCCTTTCCTTCCTTCCTTCCTTCCTTCCTTCCTTCCTTCCTTCCTTCTTTCCTTCCATTCACCCATCCTTCCATCCATCCATCCATCCATCCATCCTTCCATCCTTTCTTCCTTCCATCCATCCATCCTTCCTTCCATCCATCCATCCATCCATCCATATATCCACCAATGATCTATGCACACCAACTGTGAGTTGGGCCCAGAGCACTCATGAAACTCTGTCTTATGAGCAAATGAGCCACATCAAAGGGCAAGGGTGACCTGTGAGAGAGTTGAGACTGCCATGCACAGGCTGCATCTGCAGTGGGTAAAAGGAGGAGGGAGTGACAACTCTAGCAGAGGAATCAGGGAGGGTTCCTCAGAGGAAGTGACATTTGAGTCAGGTCTTGATGGAGTTAATGTAAGAGTTTCCCTGTAGAGACGATGGTCATAGATATTCTAGGTGGTCTAGGAAGAGCACAGATATCCAGGCTTTGCAAAGAGTTCAGTGGGGCAGAAAAGAAAAAAAAAGACAAAAAAACCTAATAGCCAATTTTTTTAAATGGGCAAAGTACCTGAGTAGATATTTTTCCAAAGACATCCAAATGGCCAACAGGTGTATGAAATGGTGCTCGGTATCACTAATCATCAGGCAAATGCAAATCAAAACCACAATGAGATACCACCTCACACCTGTTAGGTTGGCTATTATAAAAGAGAAAAGAGATAGCAAGTATGGGGAGGGTGTGGAGAAAAGGGAGCCTTGTCCTCTGCTCATGCAAATGTAAATTGGGATAGTCATTAGGAAAAATGGTATAGAGCTTCTGCAAAAAATTAAAAATAGAACTATCGCGAGATCCAGCCATCCCACTTCTGGGTATGTATCCAAAGGAGATGAAATCAGTATCTGGAAGAGATCTCTGCTCTCCCTTCTTCACGGCAGCGTTGTTCACAACAGCCGAGACATGGAGAGAACCTAAGGGTCCATCGACATAAATGGATGGAAAAAATACAACACACACACACACACACATGCACACACGCATAGTGGATTATTATTCAGCCTTAAAAAGAAGGAAATCCTGGGGCACCCGAGTGGCTCAGTCGGTTAAGCGTCAGACTCTTGATTTCGTCTCAGGTCATGATCTCATGGTGCATGGGATTGAGCCCCACGTCGGCCTCTGCACTGACAGTGCGGAGCCTGCTTGGGGTTCTCTCTCTCTCTCTCTCTCTCTCTCTCTCTCTCTCTCAAAATAAATAAATAAACTTAAAAAAAAGAAGAAGGAACGCCTGCCACTTCTAACACCAGGGGTGAACCTGGAAGGCAGCATGCTGAGTGAAACAAGCCACAGAAAGACAAACACCGTGTGCTATCACAGCTATGTGGCATCTGCAAAAGCCGGACCCGTGAACCTGAAGATCGGTGGTTACCACGGGCTGGGGAGGGGGTGGGGGTGGGAGGAACGGACAGAATTGATCAAAGGGGACGGATGTTCAGCTATAAGATGAAGAAATTCTGGAACCTAACGTGGAGCATGGCGACCGTAGCTAATAGTGCTGTGTCGCGCATTTGAGCTGTGCTAAGAGAGTGGATCTTATGTGTTCTCACCACACACAAAAAATGGAAACCGTGTGGGCTGACAGCTGTGTTCAGCTGATTGTGCAACCCTTTCACAATGTGTACGTTAAATCAACGCATTGCACGGCTTACGAAAATCAGATCGGACAACCTAACGTATACAGATTTTGTCATCACACCCCGACACAGCTGGAAAAGAACAGTTCAGGGGGGCTGGAACAGAAACGCTCCGGGAGAGGGTCAGAGACAGGGCGGGAAGGCCCCGGGAGGTGCCATCCAAGCTGCATGTTTCCTGCTGCCGGCTGCTCAGTGCACGGACCGGGGCAGACCAGGAGCCCCCACGGTGAGGTGAGAGAGCCCCGGCTTCATACGTCCCTCCTGCAGTGGCCCCTCCACAAGATATGAAATGTTGGCCCAGCCCCTCTTGTTACAGCAGGGGAAAAGCTCTCTTAAGCTCCTCTGCTCTAAGGCAGGGATAGTAAATACTCTCTTTCCCTCCAGCAGCCATGACAGACATCATTAAGTAAGTGACAGGCTTTGCATCGGAGGCCAGATTGAACCTCAGAGGCCTTCTCAACACAGAGCCTCAGGCAGCTGCTGTCCATGAGTCCAGACTGGCATGATGTCCAATTATGTGTCGTTTCTATTTTTTTTTTAAGTTCATTTATTTTGAAAGAGGGAGAGAGCATGTGGGCATATATGAGCGGGGGAAGGGCAGAGAGCGAGGGAGAGAGAGAATCTCAAGCAGGCTCTGCACCATCAGCACAGAGCCCGACATGGGGCTCGAACCCACAGACTGTGAGATCACGACCGGAGCTGAAATCAAGAGTCGGATGCTTAACTGACTGAGCCACCCAGGTGCCACGTGTCATTTCTATTTTAAGGGGTTAAGGATGTTCTCTTTCTGGAAATATTTTCATCTAAAGAAGGAGAAGGAGGAGGGAGAGGATGAGGAGGGGAGGGTACTGTCCTGTGTGGGAAACTGAGGATACTTTATTTTCTCACTTTCCTGCCTCTGTTGTCACCAAAATTGGTTCACCTGCAGGCCAAGGTGAACACCACAGCGCAGACCGGAGACCTTCCCATGGAAAGTTCTTCCCACGTGACCTCCCTTTGTGTCCGTCACATGCCCACCACCGTGTGGGCAGAATAGATGCTCAGGAAATGTGTATTGATCACATCTAAGTTGCAACATTATCTACCACCCTTAAGGGAGCCGAGTGGCAATGAAATTCGCCCTGAAATGCATTACCGAGAGAGCGATGTTAAAGGCTGGCCCAGACCAGCCTACGAGGGGGCACGTAGATCCCAATTCGCACGGCCCCTTGGTCCCATGGGGACTCACTCTCGGTCACAGGCTCTCCCACATTAGCTCCGAGGGGACAGTCACGGTCGTTTTCACTGCTCTGCCTTCTGATACCAGGCCGAACGCAGGGAAAGCTCTCCAACAACACAGGCGTGTGAGCACAGGCAACACGGCCAGCACAGGAAGGTGTGTGCCCCCACCGGCAGGCGAGGCACAGGCAGTGCCGGGCGGGGTCTCATTCCCCTGCTGCCAGGTGCCCAGGGTCTGGGCTGCGGGGCTCGGGTGGGGGCCAGAGGGCACGTCGGACGAGCAGTGGGAGGCGTGGCCGTGGGGCAGGAGGTCACTTCCCAGAGACGCCTTTGCAGAGCTGTGTTTTGCACAGTCCCCTTGCTAACTGTGCCCAGACAGCCACCGCCCAGAGAACTTGACTTTCTCGGTCGACGACCTCTTTCTTGGGCTGTTAGGGCCAGCTCCCAGTGCCCGGGCCAAACCCTCATGGTCTCATTTGATGAGAAGCTTCTGGCACCGTCGCTGGCCTACGCCAGCTTGGGTGATCTCTGCTCCCCTCTCTGTCTTGAGCCTGCGGAGACGAAGTCAGAGGCTCCAAACATTTTCACTGGCCCAGGGCGGGAAGGTGGATCGTGGAAACTCTAGGTCCCAGACACCAGCCCTGCTGCAGCCGATCTGACAGCAGAATGGAGGCTCTTCCTGGGGGTGCAGAGAGTGAGTCTGGGGGTCCTCAACTAGGAGACAGACGGCAGGGCCGAGGGTGCGGGGAGCTCGACACTCTGTACCTGGGCTCAACAGTCACTGAAGGCCTCCATCGTGGGTGCCGAGAGCAGGCGAGCGAGCGGCCTTCTGCGGGGACCCTGCTGTCGTTGTAACAACCTGGACGGGGAACCTGCTCACGGAGCCCTTCTGCCTCAGTTGCAAGGCTTTACCTGACTGCCCGAGGAGCAGTGGGGGCTGGAAACATCGCCTGCTCTTGTTTCTTTTCTCTTTTTTTCTTGTTTATTTTTTCTGAGAGAGAGAGAGAGATTGAGTGGGGGAGGGCAGAGAGAGAGGGAGACACAGAATCTGAAGCAGGCTCCAGGTTCTGAGCCGTCAGCCCAGAGCCTGATGCGGGACTTGAACTTGTGAGCTGTGAGATCATGACCTGAGCCAAGGTCAGATGCCCAACTGGCTGAGCCACCCAGGCGCCCCCAAAGCTCTCATTTCTGACCACAGTGCAGAGAAGGGACTGGGGGGGGTTGTGGTCGCCGTTGTGGGGAGACTTTGTTGCCAGCTCTCACCACCCCACCTACTGGGCTCTATGTCTCCTGTTCTGAGCCTGGCGTCACCTCTGACCTTTCCCCTTGTGTGTCTTAAAGCAGCTGTGACCTCCACCTCTGACCCTAGGGGCCGGCCAAGCAAGACATTTCTGGAAGCAGAACCCTGGTTGATCGTTGGCAAAATCGTACCCATGCTTATTTGCAATGTGCCTTCGTGACCTTGAGGGCCTTCCCCTCCACAGGTGGGATCCATTTCCCCGCCCCCGATCCCCAGACTTGCGACGGTCAATACGACTCAGCGGCAGCGACACCACGCAGACTCTAAGCTGAGGCCCCACGAGGTTCTGCGAGCCTCCGCTCTCTCTTTGGAATCCTGCGGCCACCACGTGAACAAGCCTGTACCGACCTGGTGGATACTGGGAGACTTCGCCTCCTGTATCAGTGATCGCTTGCTGCCTAACAAATTCCTCCAAAACAAATTCCTCCCTTTGTCTGACCCCGTTGTGTTTGGTGCACCTTATCGTGTGCTTGGCACGGCCCGGCATCGATTCCGGTCTTGGTGGCTCCCTCGGTTCCCTGAGAGACCTTCCTTACCAACCAATCCACCTCCCCCTGCCCTGTGCCAGACACAAGTTCTGTGCATTGTTTCCAGGGCCACGTCCCCTGGCCCGCCCAGAATCATGCCTTCCATTCAGCAAGATCTTCAGGAATGACGGCTTTGAGGCTGCTCTCCGTATTACGCAGGCATGACCTTATAAAACCTTTGAGATCTTAGGAAATACACGGATGGTAGGAAACCATGCAGAGGGATCCATTCACTTACTTCCCCCCCCCGCTCCGACGGTACAAACTTGTAAACTGTATGACGATATCACAGCAGGAACTTCACATTGATGTGATCCATCCACGTTCTTCAGATTTCACTGGTTTCACACACATCCATTCGCACGCGTGTACATGTGCGTATTTGGTTCTATTCGATGGTGTGATGTGCGGATTCTGTGACCACTGCCAACCCCAGGCAACACGCAACAGTTCCATCAAAACCTGTGCTGCCTCTTTATATCCGGAACCACCTCTCCTTCCCACCTCCCATCCCCCGGGGAACCTCTGGCAACAACCGACCTGTTCCCCATCTCTAATTTTATCATTTCAAGACGGTTACATAAATGGAATCATGTGCTATGTAATCTCTTGAGGTTTGGCTCTTATCGCTCAGCATAATTCCCTTGAGATCCATCCAAGCGATCGTATGTATTGATAACCTGTTCTTTTTTATTGCTGCGTACTATTCCATGGTGTGAACATACTACCATTTGCTTAAAGAGTCATCCTTTGAAGGACATTTGGGTTGTTTCCAACTTGGGGCTATTATGAATAAAGCTGCTATGAACACTCCTGTGTAGACTGCAGTGTAAACATAAGTTGTAATTTCTCCGGGATAAATTCCCCGGGAGTACGACGGCTGGGTCAAATGGTAAGCTCGCGTGCAGCTTTATAAGAAACCGCCACGCTCTTTTCCAGGATGGTTGTGCTATTTTACATCCCCACCAGCACTGGGTGAGTGCCTTGGTTTTCCACATCCTCCCCAGCATTGGGTGCTATCACCGGGTTTTGTTTGAGCCATCTGACAGGTGTGTGGTGATAGGTCACTGTGACTAAAGTTTGGGTTTCCCTACTGGCCAGGGATGTTAAATATCTTTTCATGTTCTTGTTTGCCTCGTGTGTGTCCTCTTTGGTGAAATGTTTGTTCATGCCTTTTGCCACTTTTCTAGCTGGATTGGTTGTTTGTTTTTTTTTTAACTGTTGAGTTTTGAGTGCCCTTTATTTTTCCAGATATGAGTCCTTTGTCAGATGTGTGGTTTGCAAATATTTTTTCCCAGTCCATATCTTGTCTTTTTATCCTCTTAACAGGATCTTTCACAGAGTAAAGTTTTGAATTTTGACGAGGTCCAATAACCAACTTTTCCTTCTATGAAACACTTTTCCTTCTGTTTAAATGTGCTTGCCATAAACTCGTTGTCTGGCCCTAGATCCCAAAGATGTTCTTTTTTTTTTTCTAAAAATTGTATCTTTTTACATTGGAGTGCATGATTCATTTTGAGTTAACTTTTTAAATAAAATGTGACGTTTAATAAGTAGAGACTCATTTGTTGTTGGTGCTGTCACTTACACATGTGCATTTGTCCCAACACTCCTCCTCCTCCGGCAAATCGCTTTCCTTCTTTTTCTAAAATCAATCAGGCAATTGTGTGAGTCTTTCTCTGGGTTCTCTATTCTGTTTTAATGATCTGTGGGCTTATTCCCTCTTCCCAAACTACACCTTTGTGATTACTGTAACTATATAGTAAGCATCAATATTGAACAGAGAAATTTCTCCCAACTTAGTATTTTTCAAGAACATTTTAAGCTATTCTAGATCCTATGCTTTTCCGGAAAAACGTTAGAATAAGCTTGTTTAGGAAAAATCTTGCTGGGATTTTGAAAGTAATTGCATTGAATGTATAGATCAATTCTGGGAGAACTGGCATCTTTTACTGTGTCGAATGTTCCAGTCGGCGGGCTTGATATGTTTTTGCATTTATTTGGGACTTTTTCCATTTATTTTGTTAGCTTTTTAATAACATGCAAGATACAGATCCCATATGTGTTTTGTTAGAATTGTACCAAAGTGGCTCATTTGCCTTAGAACCACTGTGTTTTACATTTCACTTTTCACACATTCCTTGTAAGTACATTGAAATGTGATTGCTTTGGTGGGAGTTGCTGGTTTTTGTTTTGTTTTGTTTTTAATTTTTTTTAGGTTTACGAAGCAGGCTCCAGGCTCTGAGCTGTCAGCACAGAGCCCGACGTGGGGCTCAAACCCATGAACCGTGAGATCACGACCTGAGCCGAAGTCGGTCGCTCAACCGACTGAGCCACCCAGGCGCCCCATGGGAGTTGCTGTTTTATCATGTGACATTACTGGACTCCCCCATTTGTTCTGGAAGTTTTGGGGAGACTTCTTAGAATTTTCTACACAGACAATCATGTCATCTGTAAGGAGTTTTATGCCTTCTTTTCCAAGCTGTATGTCTTTTATTTCCTATTTTTGCCTTATTGTACTGGCTAAAACCTCCAGGCACAAAAGACATTCTTCTTTTTTCTCTAGTCCTACGGAGAGAGCATTTAGTAGTGTTTCACCATCAAGTACAAGGTTAGCTGAAGGTTTTTGGTGGATGCTCTTTGTCAAATGGAGGAAGTGTCCCTCTCGCCCGAATTTTCTAAGAGTTTTTATAACGAATGGGTGTTGGATTTTGCCCAAAGTGCTGTGGTGGGTTTTTTTTGCATAAACGGATAAACTCATATGATTTTTCTTCCTTAGCCTGTTACCTTAGTTTTTGAATATTGACCC
This sequence comes from Lynx rufus, assembly GCF_022079265.1. Lineage (NCBI taxonomy): Eukaryota > Metazoa > Chordata > Mammalia > Carnivora > Felidae > Lynx > Lynx rufus. Next base: position 2,448,996 of record NW_025814842.1, read on the forward strand.
AGTCTTGTAAATCCCATTTGGTCATGGTGTATAATTTGTTAAAATACATTATTGGATCCAATTTGCCAAAATTTTTGTTGAGGAATTTGGCATCTAAATTCATGAGAGATATTGGCTTATATACTTTTTTCTTTCTTTTCATTATCTTTTTCTGGTTTGGGCATCAAGGTAAAGTTAGCCTCCTAAAATGAGCTGGAAGTATTACTTTCTTTTTTAAACAATTTCCATTAAATTTTTTTTTAATGTTCATGTATTTTTGAGAGAGACAGAGAGAGAGACAGAGACAGAGCATGAACAGGGGAGGGGCAGAGAGAGAGGGAGACCCAGAATCCAAAGCAGGCTCCAGGCTCCGAGCTGTCAGCACAGCGCCCGACGCGGGGCTCGAACTCACGAACCGCGAGATCATGACCTGAGCCGAAGTCAGACGCTCAAGCGACTGAGCCATCCAGGCGCCCCAAAGTGTTACTTGCTTTTCTATTTTGTGGGACACATTGTGTAAAATTATTGGTTACTGTAGGGATTCCAATATACGTACACAATTTATTATAGTTTACTGGTATTGATACTTACCACTTGAGTCAAGCGTAAGAAAACCTTACTTCCACTTAGGTCTTGTCAACCTCGCCATTAATATACAGGTATCTTGCCCATGTGTGTGCACACACACATACACACACAAACAATGTACTGGTCCTTTTCTTTCTTCTCCTTTTTGAACTCAGAAGACATACATATTAATTCTTTTCTTACTGTGTCAAGCTCGCTGAGATTCTGGGGTGTTTTTTTCTCAGCTTATTTTCTCTCTGTTAGAGAGAATGGGAAATCCTAGTGATGTGAACTCAAATTTGCTGATTCTTTCCTCTGTCATCTCCACTCTCCTTCTGAGCCCATCCAGTGAGGGTTATTTGGCCTTTATCCCGGTAAGTGTGTTTTTCAGTTTTTAAGTTTCCATTTGGTTCCTTTTTTTTTTTTTTAAATGTTTATTTATTTTTGAGAGAGACAGAGACAGAGAGAGTGAGCAGGGGAGGGGCAGAGAGAGGGAGACACAGAATCCAAAGCAGGCTCCAGGCTCCGAGGTGTCAGCACAGAGCCCGATGCGGGGCCTGAACTCAAAGACCGGGAGATCATGACCTGAGCCAAAGTCGGACGCTTAACCAACTGAGCCACCCAGGTGCCCCCAGTTGGCTCCTTTTTTTAATATAACTTCAGTTTCTTTACCAGGAGTTTCTACCTTTCATCTGTTTCCAGAGAATTCCTAGTTGCTCTTTGAAGCATTTTTACGATGGCTGCTTTTAAATTTGTGATAATTCCGGGGCGCCTGGGTGGCTCAGTCGGTTAAGCGGCCGACTTCGGCTCAGGTCACGATCTCGCGGTCCGTGAGTTCGAGCCCTGCGTCGGGCTCTGTGCTGACAGCTCAGAGCCTGGAGCCTGTTTCAGATTCTGTGTCTCCCTCTCTCTGTCTGACCCTCCCCCATTCATGCTCTGCCTCTCTCTGTCTCAAAAATAAATAGACGTTAAAAAAAAATTAAAAAAAAAAATAAATTCGTGATAATTCCAACCTCTGATTGTCTGTATTGGCGACTGCTGCTTCTCTTTTTTTCAATCATGTTGTGCTTTCCTTGGTTCTTGATAGAGGAGTGATTTTCTATTCTATCCTGGATATTTGGGGTATTATATGGCGGGACTCTGGATCCTATTCCGTTTTGCTTCTTGGGCAGGACATCTCTCTGCTGAGCTGGAGCGTGAGGGCTGGACGGGTTGTGTGTTCAGCTTCCCCCTGAACCCCACTGACACCATCCTGGCAAAAGTGAGGGGCGTGCTGACTCCACCTCCCTGCTGTTGGGTGGGTGCCGGTTAGCTTTCTCCCCGGCTCCGCGGACACCTTCCCAGTGAAACGGGAGAAACACCTTGCACCGCGCTGTCGTCTCCGAGCTCCCTCGCCAGGCTTCACAGACACGGGGAGGGGCACGTGGGGAGTTGATTCCCGCTGCGCTCGCGTCGCTGGGCGGGGAGCGGAAGCCCCACCGACGCCAGGGCTGGGGAGGGGGGTGGGCCTTCCCGTGCTTCTTTGTGGCGTCACATCCGGGGATTTTTTAGTTGCAAGAGGAAGCCCTGGGAGGAATGGGGAGACCCTATCTTGTCCTGAGCCAGAAGTTCAGGTATGGCACGAGCTTTCTCTGTTTCTTTATCTGTAAAGTGGGCATAACAATACCTACACCACCTGCACTACAGGATGGCTTTAAGAATTGACTAAGGGGGCGCCTGGGTGGCTCAGTCGTTGAGCGTCCGACTTCGGCTCAGGTCATGATCTCGCGGTTCGTGAGTTCGAGCCCCGCGTCAGGCTCTGTGCTGACGGCTCGGAGCCTGGGGCCTGCTTCACATTCTGTGTCTCCCTCTCTCTCTGCCCCTTCCCTGCTCATGCTGTGTCTCTCTCTGTCTCAAAAGTAAATAAACATTAAAAAAAAAAAAAAAAGAATTGACTAAGATGTTTACGCCTAGGAAAATACAGCGCTGCTAGGAAAACCCTGTGCTAATGGAGACTTGGGTTGTAATGATGGCTGCTTCTGAAAGTAGGGTCTGGCAAAATGTAGCTTGAGAAGAGACAGGGTAAGTGGTCGTCTCCTCCCTCTTCACCTATCACTTTCATGTCGGTGGAAACAAACCGGCAGCCAGAAGCCCGCCTTCTATTGCCTGTTCCCTGTTTCTTTTGAGTCCGCGGTGACCTTTCTCCTGACGAGCAATAACCCTGGAGAAAGCTGGAGGAGAAACGAAGATTAAGGTCATGGCAAGGAGAGAGCAGTAAAGTAGCTTTAAAGAGCCTAATAAACCAGGATAATTGAATGTAGTGAGGATCGTGGCTGGGACAAAGAGGGGTGTCTGTAGCACCATTTCCAGGAAAACAATCATAAAAGGGAAATAATGCTGAACCCTGGAGGGGAGGAACAGGTCATAAAGGGGTCCCAGAGCGGACAGCGATGGCCGTTCAGAATGGTTAGTAACGGCCCGGCCTTAGTTGGGGGCACGGGACGGACTCCAGTTGCAATGTTACACTATCATCAGGACGGCCGGGGTCTCGTGTATCACCGGCCCCCATTCCGGGCAGGCAGCGTCTGACCTTCCTGCGTCTCAGTCTCGGCCCTGCCACCTTGTGTCTGTGTGATCTTGGGTAAGCTTTTTCCGCTTTCTGTAAAATGAAGTTGGTAAAGGTGCCAACCCCACCAGGTTGTCTGAGGATCAAAGGTGAAACATCTGAGCCGCCCAAAGTAGGCGATCGATGTATAAGGTAGTTCCCTTCCCGACTCCAAGCCCAGCAGCTTGACCGACGCGGCTCCAGCAATCGGCACCTCCTCCAGACCTCCACGCTGTGCCATCATTTCCTCCGTGTAGTGGCTCAGTGTCGGGAAGGGCAAGTCACGGTGACCTTGCCCTAATCTCCTCTCCAAGATACCGCCCATTCCAGTCTCCTGGTTCCTCTTCCTCTCCTGTCCCAGTGGGTCTCCACTGAGCTTCCCGGGCGGGAGGCAGTGGGGGTCCAGCCCTCGGGGCTACCCCTGGGGAAGGGGTATTCCTAGACCAGAGTGGGGGCTGGGGCAAACCTAGACCCAGCTTCATCTCCCACCCCCCAGCCTATGTCTCGCAGACGCTGGGTTTAACGGAGACCATGATGCATCACTAAACTGTAACTCACTACGCTCAGAAGGCTATGCTATGTCTGTCCCGTGCACGTTTGAGGCCCCCACCCAGTGCTGCATTAGACCTGGCTCCTTCCAGCTCAGGAGAGCCAACTGTCAAGTTTCAGGAGTTTTGTAAGCTGGTGGTTCAACACAGACAGTATTAAAAATTAGAGGGGCGCCTGGATGGCTCAGTCGGTTAAGCATCTGACTTCGGCTCAGGTCATGATCTCGCGGTCCGTGGGTTCGAGCCCCGGGTCGGGCTCTGTGCTGACAGCTCAGAGCCTGGAGCCTGTTTCAGATTCTGTGTCTCCCTCTCTCTGACCCTCCCCTGTTCATGCTCTGTCTCTCCCTGTCTCAAAAATAAATAAAACGTTAAAAAAATTTTTTTTTAATTAGATTATAGGGGCACGTGGATGGCTCAGTCTGTTGAGCATCCAACTCTTGATTTCAGCTCAGATCATGACCTCGTGGTTCGTGGGATCGAGCCCCACACTGGGCTCCATGCCGACAGTGCGGATCCTGCTTGGGATTTTCTCTCTCTCTCTCTCTCTCTCTCTCTCTCTCTCATTCTCTCTCTCTCTCTCTCCCTCTCTCTCTGCCCCTTCCCTGGTCGTGTGCTCTGTCTCTCAAGATAAAAACTTTAAGAAAAAGAAAAAAAAATAGATTGTAAAAAACTTTATATTGCAAACAAAGATGATGAATGAATGATGGAAAGCTATTCCTTCCTAATTATTGTACCATGATCTCTGCTCTGGAGGGTACTTACATGCATGGTACGTGTAGGACATTCTGTAGAGCAATGTGGTAGCCTGATGTTGGCCACTGGCCACAGTAGGAGGGTCCACTTTGGCTGATTGTTTAGATTTAAGACAGTGATGGAGAAAAGGTCACTGATGTAGGATAAAGTTAAAAGTGTGTCGTGTTACATTATAAATCGCACAAAGAATTAAAGAAATGTTCTTCCGGGATTAGCCAGCCATTCTCATACGCAGCTAAGTGGTCACTCAAGGCTTTGGTGGAGGCAAAGTTCCGGCAAACACCGCTGTTGTTTTCCTTTTGTCTTAACGTACATGAAAATATCCACCACAACTCGTGACGCAACTCCTCTCCCAGAGCCAGCGGTTAATTGAGCAGCCCGTCCAGTGTCTAGAATAGCACCTCATGAAAAGGCATGCCCAGTAACTTCTTTCTGGGGACCAAAATCAGAGCAAACGAGCCACGACGGCGGTGTGGGGCCATCTCACCTGTTTTGCATTGGGTGGCGGTCCTGCAAATCTTGAGTGCTGTCTCCGTTCCCGTTCTCGCTCTGGGCCCCTTTGAACCTTGTTCCACTGCGCTGTGTCCCAGGGCTCCTTAAGCTGTGACATGCACGTGAACCACCTGCGGGTCTTGTGCAGGTTCTGAGGGCATCCCAGCAAGCCCCCGAGTGAGGACGGTGCGGGTCATAGACCCCGCTTTCAGCAGCGAGGTTCTAGCCAAACAGCCTGCTTCTAACATGTGAGGGGCGGGCCATCAGGCCGTCTTTGAACTTGTCATGTCCTTTCCCTGCAGTGCCGGTCCCCCCCTCCCCCCGCCTCCGATCCTCACATGACCAGCTTCTGTGCATTTTCAGGTCTCGGCTCAATGCCCCTCTGCCCAAAGAAAGCCCTTCCCTGGGTGCTCTGTCTACCATAGCACCCCACCTCGGTTCTCTGCCCAACGACAGCTGATATTTTCTAGTTAGTGATTATCAGCGCTCCTCCCCCCCCGCCGCCGCCATACGAGAACGGAAGCCCCACAGGAGCTCTCCTGTCCACCCTGGTGACTTCGTGACAGGAGGGGCTCAACCAGCACTTGTGGGGCGACAGTAGTGACGTTGCTGGTACTGAGGCGGTATGAGCGAGGTGACGGGTGGGGATCTTTATCCCTCACCTACATTTGAGGGAGGAGTAGTAGTCGCTTTGCATCCTCCACCATCACGACCCCCTGCCCAGACTGCAAGCCCCCACGCCCAGCCGTGGCCCCATTCGTGGGACTGGAAGTGTCCCGGGCCCCCGCTGAGGCTCTGAGTAAGGGCTGGCTGTCACTCTCCCGACAGTTCCTCCAGAGCTTTGCAAAAACATGGCTCATGGGGCGCCACCCATGTAGCACATCGAGGCACGTTCTGGCCAGCCTGGTGGCCCTGGCACGGTTCTCAATCGTCTCTGGAGGTTAAGTTGGGCTGTGGGTTGCGTCTCTCTCCCTGCTGGCTCAGCCGAGAGATGCCTGGAGCCCTTCAGTTTTGGTGGGGGGAGGTGAAGCGTCTGGAGTGCCCAGAAAACCCCTTGTGACTACTCTTAACGTGAAATCCGCACAAGGACTGCCTTTTGTTATTTTTGCCGGTATACACCCAGAGTTTTGAAAATGTCAGCACGCACCCCACGCGGAGTAGAGCACCCCCATGGTGCGCCAGGCATACGTTTCAGGTCATTTGATTCCCCCAACAATCTCACGGGACAGAATCTCACCCTGTCCCATCCTAGAGACGAGGCACTTGGAGCTCAGAGAATGTAAGTTGGCCGCCCGAGGTTAAGCAGCAAATGGGGAGAGTCGTAATCCAAAGGGTCACAGGCTCAGCTGCGCAGGGCAGAGGTGAGCTCACATTGTCCTTTAGGGACCACACCACACGTATTTTAGGCTTCGTGCGCCAGACGGGCTCTGTGCAACCGCTCGCCTCTGGCACTCAAGTGTGAGAGCCACGCTGTGGATGCTCTGTAAACATTGAGCACAAGGTGTTCTAATAAAACTTTATCTAGGAAAACAGGTGTCGGGCCAGATGGGGGCCGTGGGTGTAATTTGCCGACCCCGCACTTGAAGAGGCGGTTAGCTAAAGTCAATGAGAAAAACACCAGCACTGCGGCCGCATCCGGAAGTTGGGAGGGGGTGGTGGCCACGGATCCCATCCATGCACAGCAGCCGGTACTCAGTTCCCTCCCACCCAAGACACACAGCCAGTGTGGCCAGTGTTCAAGAGAAGCCACAAGTCTGGATGTGAAGTGTGTGTGTGTGTGTGTGTGTGTGTGTGTGTGTGTGTGTGTGTGTGTTGTGTGATCTCCTCTTTTAAATGTTGGATCAAATCAGTAAAATAAAATCAAAACTCCTGTGCACACCAAGTAGGTGTTCAAGGCTAGGCTGTGGCCCGCAGGCTGCCCGCCTACAACCTCTCTGCTCTGAAAACCTACCAAACAACCCTGCATTTATTAAGTAATAATTCATCTGTTTTCCCATATTTTATTTATCAAAGACCTCAGTAACTGTCAAGCAGAACTTCTTATCAGCAGGAACTGACCAGCGGACAAGTGTTACCTCCCAGGGGTTGACTATAAATCCTGGCGAACCAGGAAACCCTGACATTTTAATTAGCTGGAACATTCTTATCAGCAGTCAATCCCGACGGTGCCATTTCACATTGTTTGTGAACCCCTAATTGGGAATCTCTGATTTGGTCCCTCCAGGGCCACACCTCATGCGCGTGGGCTCGTCCTCATTATTTTACTGTGGCGGCCGCCTTTATATTATTCAACATACCACCAACACCGCGAGCTGCTCTCGCACAGCTGTGCACAGCAGAACATCCTGAAACCAAAAGAAAAAAGGGGGTTCCATTTGCCACAGCACCAGCAAAAGAATACGGAAAAAAAAGTTTTTTTTTAACACAGAACAAATAATTACTCCGGATCAAACAAGGCAGTGGACAGATTTCCTCCTCTCCGGGCTCCTGGAGAAACCACAGAATTCTGCAGCAGGGACGGGCCCAGGAAGAATCTTTGTTACTCTCAAGGCACCGTGGAACCACCTGAAAGGCACATGCTTACCTGGCCCCTCTGTGGAGATCTGGGGGTCGGGGACCCCATTTCTTATGGATCTAGAAAACCCAAGCCTTGGCAGGGAACCATAGCTTTGGGGAAATCCCACGCAAGGATCTCTCCCGTCAAATACAAGCAAATCCAGATTCAGTAAGGAGAGACTTCATTCAGAAGGGTCATTAGGGGAGCGAAGGTGGCAGGACACAGTGTTGATGCAGGGAGAGCTCAGGTCTGGGGTCTGCAGTGTGGCAAGCGTACGCAAGGTCAGGCAAAAGGCCTTTCTTTCACGGGGAGGAGGGAGCCAGGCTGGGAAGAAGGGGTGTGGGCAGTAGTCTGTGCGGGCATGGGCTGGAGAGGACAGGGGTGCGGATGGGAGCACATCGCTCTGATAGACGGACCTGTCTTGGGGAGGGGCTGGCTGCCGGCTCTCTCGAAAGGGTGGGCCAAAGGTCAGGCGCGTGCGGAGGCAGAGAAGCTTAACCCGAGTTTGGCTGACCAGTGCCTGTTACAGTTGACTGTTCCGTGCAGCCATTCGCAAAGCGAAGGATGGGAATGTGGGGTTCTGTGTCCGGCCTTGATGGAGAGAAAGGGGGCGGCAGCATCCTCGAGTCCTATCGGAGTCTCGTGGGAAAGAGCGTTTTTCTCTACAAGCTGTATCCGGAACACAAAAGGGTGGGGGACTTCTTAACCAGGCTGTTTTCCAGGACGTGGGGCTCAGGTGAAACTTAACACTGTCACCACCACCACCCCCCACCCCCGGGGTCACCTACAATAGTCCATGGCTTATGGATAAGTTGAGAATTCTCCCACTTTTGCCTGGAGCCATCTAATGAATTTTCTGGGCCTATCCTTTCTGGAAACTTCCCTTCTATTCCCCCCCGGAACGAGCTGCTCCCTCAAATTCTGGAAGGCTCTGCAGTAGGAAGCAAGGCTGGGGCTGAGCCGAGAGGCTCGTCTCAGGCTCCCCTGGAATTTGATGGAGGCCCCTCCCGTCTCTGACCCCACGTCGGGCCCTGCCATCACGGGCTTCCAGTGATACCCCAGACCCGTGGCCTCTAGCCTTCCCTCACCTCTCTCACCCCTAACCCCCCAGCCAGCTCTTTCCCCAGCTGTAGACTCTGACATGGCCTAGCTGGTTCTGTTGCAGAACCCAAAAGCTTTTTGATGATCCTAATCTGCCTATAAAAGTACTTCCAAGGGCTGCATTGCCACAGACGTGGTAAGTTCAAACCCATTTCGCTACGACAGTGAAAATAACACTGATGGGTGTCATCGTTACTATAAGTGATATGGTTACTAAACGGCGCCTACGCACGGCTGCGTGCCAAACCCTGCTGGGAGCGCTTCGCACGCGTGAACTGATTCATCGGATCCAGGCAACAATTCTGCGGAGCTAGTCTTCTTATTCCCGTTGTACAGATGGGGAAACTGAGGCACAGAGGGGCTTCTCCTAGTTTCAGAGCTGGGATTTCAAGCCAGGCAGCCTGAGCCCGAAGCAGGACTTTCGCCGCCACCTTCCACCGCTCTCAGGGCGACGAGGCAGTGCCAGTTGGGTTCCCAGAAATGATGATTTTCCGCTCCGTGGCGGCTGGAGCGGACACAGGACACCTGCTGGGAAGTCGGCGACTGTTTCTCCTGCAGAGGCAAGCGTGTATGTCTGTTTCCTAAAACTGGCTGCTGACACAGGTGTCTGCTCACTCCAGGGCACCGTTTCTGGACCCGTGTTGGGAACACAGGCGCTTTTCATTTTAAGAGGCTCTCAGAGCAAATGAACTTGAGATTTCATTAAGATAGCTATTGTGTAAGAAAACCGGGCAATCTGGCTGAACAGGTTTTGTTTTTGTTTTGTGTTTTAAAAGAAGTACCTATTTTAAAGCAAGATCAGTATTGGTTACCCCAGTCTCTGCAGCCAATTCACCTCTCTCCTAAACCTGTCTGGTGGGGGCTGGAGTGGGGTTGGAAGGGGTCGAGAGAGGAGGGAGGAGGCTGGGAAGAGGAGCGATGGACGTGGGGGTTCACAGTGCCCGCGATCTGGAAGTTCACCCAGGCCATGGCAGGGCCAGCGTGGGAACGTGATCGTAACGGCAGGGCTCACCCAGTGGCGACTGAGTCCTGCTGTGCCCGGGTCACACGCACGTCATCTCTCATTCTTAGGACAACCCTGGAGGCAAAGCTGGGGCATTGGAGTCTCCCCGAAATTGGTTGAAATCTCCTTTCCACTCCTTAATGAGCTGCGTGGCCTTCAGCGGGCTGCCGTCCCCTGTGTCCGTGTGGGTGTCCTCAGATAAAGGGAGGCCTCCTGGTAGTGTCCGTGAGCGTTAATGAAATCATGCGCATTACGTAAATACATCCTGCATATGAAGTCAGGACTAAGAAGATATAATTTTAAAAATGGGCATAATTATCCCCACCATACACAGAGGAAACAAGTCGAAACGGACCCAGATCATGAGGCTAAGCAAGCAGCGGACGGGAGGCAGCAGATCTGGGCCCAGATTCCAGACTCGGTGAGCAGCTAATAAGTGGGAGGTCGTGTTACTGGTAACGGTGACTATCGTTATCATCACAGGCTGGTGGCTTGGGGTCCGGGACCTGGGCTGATACCCCGTTGCGACCGGCGCCCTGTGGGGACTCTGTCCTGCCAGCAATAACAGCTGCTAATGAGGTTGGGGCTCCCAAGATGACTATGGGGAACAGTTTCCTCTCACGCTTTGGCCCCGCTTGCTTTCTATGCCAGTGAAGCAGAGGGGAGGCCAACCGCTCATGGGAGCCCTCAGAATTCCTCTTCAGAGGTGACACTGCCACCCCAGCCTGAAATTGAAAAACCCTCGCACGCGTACTCGTGGATACACATCAGGAATTTAAAAGATCTTCCAGGGATGCCGCGGGACCACGTTTCTGGGAAACACTAACAATGATTACAGACAGGCGATGCGGAGCCTAACTGAAGAGTCAGCCCCGGTCATTGTCTGGCTGTGCAACTGCGAGCCTGCTCCTTAACCTCTCTGAGCGTCAGTTTGCCCCTTTTATTAAGTGGAGGCAATAACAACCTGCTGCACAGAGTTGGGGTGGGGGTGGGGTGGACTGAGATAATGCCTGGAAGGTGCCTGGCACCCAGCAAAAGCCATGCTAAAGTTGACCCGTTATTTGGGAAGATGAGTCCCCCTTTGGCTTCCAGGGAGGCAGCGGCCACACTTGCTGGGGGCGGGTGGGCCAATTCTGAGGCACTACGTTCATGCTCTCTCCTCTTCAAACGCAGCACGGCGGCCACCGCGACCCCACTCACGACCTCTCGGAAGGAAGGAAGTGAATAAAGGCCTAGCAGGTCCCACGGAAAATCCGCCAATCACACCACCCTGCCCTGGCCCTCCGCTCTTTACCTTAACCCCAGGACACGCTTGACCCTTCCCTTCAGTGTGTCTGAGCTCTACTATATCCTGGGGAGAAAGCCAAGTTCTTAGCCATGACATTGGCCTTTTTTCCCTTTTTTGTTAAAAACAAAACAAAACAAAACAAAAACAAAGCGGTGAGAAATGTTCCCTCCTTGCCTTCCTGCACCGTCTCCTCTTTCAACCCCTCAATTTCTTAGGGATGAAATCATCCAAGATATAAATAAAATGTTCTAAATAAAGCTCTATTCGACTGCAGCCGAAGACATATCTGCGTATGTATGTGACTGTCAGCCAAAATAAATTAACCTCCAGTGGAAGTCATTTTCATGTAATTAATTATTCTTGTATCAGCTGAAAGAGACAGGTGCACCACTGGATTGCCTTGCTCGAACTTCTCAATGAACATCTTAAGGAGGCTAGCTACACTTAAAACACGCCAAGTGACTAGTGCACAGCTATCACTTTTGTTCTGATACTGTTTCTTGACTTAGACCCTTGATTTCTCCGTCACTGCAAAGGGAAAACAAAAGAACGGACACCAAAGGCATTTTGAAGTGCGTGATGTGCTAATTAAGCAGCAGGAATGCAGCCTCCTGTTTCAGCTGATGTCTTCCTTCTCCAGCTCAAGGAAGGGGTTTAGGCTGCTTGGGGCTTTACGGCAAAACAAGTTGGGATGCGGTAAGTCGGTTACTAGCCAGAGTTCTTACCGTGTCCGGGAGGTCGAGCGCTGGCGTGTTAAAGTACTCGTACGAGATGAGAAAATAGGCCGAAAGAGAAGATGGCCAGGTGAATTTGCAACTTGTTGAATGCAGTTATCCAAAGAAGGACATTAGGGAGTTGGAGCCTCTGGTGGAGTGCCTTAGGTCTCTTTCTTTCACCTTCTTTTGAAGCCATCACTGCGGGACATGACAGAAACCTGGGGGAAGAGTGGTTATACTTGGTGGCTGAGTGAGACCAACCAGCCCGGACAGACTGGAAGTGATGGGCTGATTGAACAAGCTGTTTTCCAAAATAAATGTAAATCCTTGCACCAGGGGTAAGAAAAACCAACTAACCAACCAACCGACACCACAGGGTACAAAGAATTTACTTAAAAACAACCTTATAATCCTAACCCTTCCTGAGTCATCTTGTTTTAAATTTGCCTCTTATTTATTAGCAGCATATGACTGTATTTTAAATCCAATCTGATATTTAATAGGTGAGATTAACCCAATCACATTTATTGTGATGACTGATATACTGGGGCTTAATTCCATCATCTTGTTTTGTATTTTTCTATTTACTATGTTTCTCCGCTCCCCCCCCCTTACTTTCCTTTATGAATCGATAGTTTCTTTCTTTCCTTTTCTTCCTTCTACTGTGTTGGAAATGATAGCCTATGCTTCTGTGTTTTTCTTTGCTACCCATACATTTTTAAACAAATATACTTTATCTTTTTCTCAGAGCCTAAAATTATGTAGTGTCTCTGTTCTTCCCTTAAGCAAAAAAAAAGGGCCTGAGAAAATTCAACCTCTTCCCTCCCATTTTCCATGTTACTGCCCTAGAGAAGTTGGCATCTCTCTTTTGTAAACACAAAAATAGATTCAGTAGTTCATAAGATTTATGAAATTATTTCATGATGTATTTATTTACTCTTGCCTCTTATGTCCCACTCCCTCACCAGAGTGAACTTTTCTCTTTGCTGAAGTGCATGCTTTAGAAGCTTTCCTGCGGAGGGGTGGTTCTCACTCTTGAGCGATAACTCATAGCTTCTCTGGGTATATAATTCGAGATTGACAATTACTCTTCCTCAGCTATGTCATGTGTGCTGGCATTTCACGCTGCTGAGGAGATGTCTGGATTGTCTAGCTTTACGGGGAAATCAACGTCTGCTTTCTAGTACCTGGGAATCTTTTCTGTTTATCTTTAAAACTCTGCAGTCAATAACATTGTCTGTGTGTCAGTTTATTTGTATATATCCTACATAACGCAGGATGAGAAATTCCTAATTAAGGATCCAATATCTTCCCGCAAAAACAAACGTGAGCAAGTGGGTACCTCTTCTTCCTGAACAAGGTGGCTCAGCGTCATAAAGATGTCAACATCTGTTGGGGCGCCTGGGTGGCGCAGTCGGTTAAGCGTCCGACTTCAGCCAGGTCACGATCTCGCCGTCCGTGAGTTCGAGCCCCGCGTAGGGCTCTGTGCTGACGGCTCAGAGCCTGGAGCCTGTTTCCGATTCTGTGTCTCCCTCTCTCTCTGCCCGTCCCCCGTTCATGCTCTGTCTCTCTCTGTCCCAAAAATAAATAAAAAGCGTTGAAAAAAAAAAATTTAAAAAAAGATGTCAACATCTCCATAAAAATGCCAAGTAGGTTTTTTTTCCTGGAGCCAGACAAGATGACTTGAATGTTCAAATGGAAAGATAAACACGGAAAAATAGGGAAACCACGCAAAAGGGAAATAAAGGTGCGCTCCTGTAAGCATACAGCCTCCATAACTAAGAATGTGGTACTATTGCATAAATAGACAGGAAGGTCAACACAAAAGCCAGAAAGAGACCTAACAACAAAAGAAAATTTAGTGTATGTCATATGTGACATCTCAAATCATTGGGAGAAAAGAGAGACCTTTTAATAAATGGTTTTGTAATATATACATTCAGACTTGGACCAAGTTGAATTAGTTCTTCACACCATAAACCAGAAAAAAATCAAAATGGATGGGAGAACTCATGTAAAGTCTTCTTTTTTTTTTTTTTTAAATTTTTTTTTTCAACGTTTATTTATTTTTGGGACAGAGAGAGACAGAGCATGAACGGGGGAGGGGCAGAGAGAGAGGGAGACACAGAATCGGAAACAGGCTCCAGGCTCCGAGCCATCAGCCCAGAGCCTGACGCGGGGCTCGAACTCCCGGACCGCGAGATCGTGACCTGGCTGAAGTCGGACGCTTAACCGACTGCGCCACCCAGGCGCCCCTCATGTAAAGTCTTCTTTAAAAATTGTGGATGAATTCCTTTACAACCTGGATGTGGAGAAATCCTTTCGAAATATGATGAAAAATCCAGATGCCATCAATAAAGACTGATTAATTTGATTGCATAAAAATATACCTTTTTATGATTTAAAAAATCAGTGTAAGCAAAGTAAAAAACACACAACAAATGTGAAACTAGGGATCATAAATATAGCTCCTATTATAGACAAATATGTATCCCTATTAATGTGTATGTATATATATATATATATATATATATATATATATATATATATTCTAGTATATATCTTAGTAACATCCCTAATATATAAAGAGCCTTTTAAAAGGGAGGGTTTAAAGACCACAAACTTGACTGAAAAATGAGCAAAAGACATAACCACATAGTTCATAAAAGTCAATGTACACATAGCCCTTTTAGACCTATGAAAAGATATTCAACTTAATAAAAGAAATAGAAATTAAAACTACACCAAGGTACCATCTCTTACCTTCCATTCTGGCAGAAATTCTAGACCCGAACAACACTACTCTTTGGGGGAAGATGCAGTAGGATACAACATGGCTAGCGCCTCCCGAAGGGAATGTGGTGATACCCATCCAACTACAAAGCACTTAGCCTTGGCCACGCCAATCCCACCCCTAGGGATTTACCCTGAAAACACACCTCCACAAATATGAAACAACGTATGAACAGGCCGGTATTGCAGCCTTGTTTCTAAAAGCAAAATGTTGGAAAGAACCCAAATACCATTCGTGGGAGACTCATTGAACAAATTGTGGTACGTCCATGCAGTTGATGGCTGTGCACCTGAGAAAACAATGAGGAAGATCCTTAGAATAGATTGGTCTCCAGGATATGTTGCTAAGTGAAAAAAGCAAATTGCAAAAGAGTATTGGAATACACTAAGTGTGTGTGTGTGTGTGTGTGTGTGTGTGTGTATGTGTGTGTTTAATTTTTTTTCTGGAAAGGAACACAGGAAAGATAAACAAGCTAATGAAAGCAATTATCTCTGCGGTTTAGGAGACCAGAAAGGAAGTGAGAGGAAATGAGGCATCTCTGAGTGTGGCTTTTTGTTGTCAGGTTAATATCTACCATATTTACAATTATTTTCTATTTGTAGCCCTTTGTCTTTGTTTTTTTGTTTGTTTGTTTTGTTTTTGTTTTTGTGTTGTTTTTGTTTTTGTTTTGGTCTTCCTGTCTTTTTCTGTCTTCTCTGGTCTGAATCTTATATGATTCAATTTTCTCTCCTCTGTTAGTATGTCAATTATACTGCTTTTAAGAATTGTTTTAGTGTTTCCAATGTACATGTACAACCAATCCAAGTTCACTTTCAAACAACTACTTCACGGTCAGCATGTACAGGTACATATAGTAGAGTATTCTAATTTCTGCTATAACGTTGCTGCCGGGCACCAGACCTATCCATTGGCTGTGATCACCCATTGCCTTGTTGTTGTTATCATTTTGAACAGTTACTTATCAGATCAATTAAGAATAAGAAAAAGAAGACATTTTATTTTAGCTTCATTGATTCCTTCTCCAATGCTCTTCCTTTCTTTATGTAGATCTGAGTTTCTTTTTTTTTTATTTTTAAAAATGTTTTTATTTATTTTTGAGACAGAGAGAGAGAGAAACAGAGTGTGAGCGGGGAAGGGAGACACTGAATCTGAAGCAGGCTCCAGGCTCTGAGCTGTCAGCAGAGAGTCTGACGTGGGACTTGAACTCATGAACCACAAGATCATGACCTGAGCCGAAGTTGGATGCTTAACTGACTGAACCACCCAGGCACTCCTCTGTAGATCTAAGTTTCTGACCTAACATTATCTAAGAGCTCCTAACATTACTTACAAGGTAGGTCTACTGGAGACAAAGCCTCACTTTTTGTTTGAGAACGTATTTCTTCCTACCTTTGAGGGATGGCTTTGCTGGATCGGATTTCTAGGTTGGAGGTCTTTTTCTTTTTATGACCCAGTAAAGATTCCACTCCACTCTCCTTTTGCTTATGTGGTTTGTGAAGCGATCTCTGATGTAATTCTAATCCTCATTCTCTGTACATGAGGTGTTTTCTTCCATTGGCTTCATTCAAGGTTTTCTCTTTGTCTTTGATTTTCTGCAGTTTGAATAGGATGTGCCCAGGTGTAGATTTTTTGGTGTTTATTCTCCTTGATGTTCCCCGAGCTTGCTGTAACTATAGTTTGGTGTCTGTCATTAATTGTTTAAAACTCTCAGTCATTATTATTTGAAATATTCCTTCTGTTCCTTTCTCTGTTTCTCCTCCTTCTGGGATCCCAATTATACACATGTTGTACATTTTGTAATTGTCCTACCCTTCTGGCTATTCTGCCCCCCCCCCTTCCCTCATTATTCTTTCTATGTGCATTTCAGTTTGGGAAGTTTCTACTGACATTTTTCAAGCTCACTGGTTCTTTCCTCGACCATACCCTATCTACTGATCTGCCCACCCAAAACGTTGTTCTTTTCTGTGACAGAGTTTTTGATTTCTAGCATTTCCTTCTGCTTCTTTACAAGCATTTCCATCTCTCTGCTTACGCTGCCCATCTGTTCTTGCGTGGTGTCCACTTTTTCCGTCAGATCCCTTAGCAGATGAATCATAGTCGTTTTAAGCTCCCAGCCTGATCATTTCAACATCTGTGTCATATCTAAGTCTGATTCTGGGGCTTGCTTTGTCTCTTCAGACCCTGTTTCTTCTTGCTTTCCAGCATGCCTGTAATATTTGTTGAAAGTCAGCCATGATGCGTCGGGTAATAGGAACTGAAGTAAGCCAGCCGCAGTGTGAGCTCTCTGGTGGCTTGGTCCTTGTCCCACAGGGATGTGGACAGGATGCAGTTTGACACCAGGTCAGTTTTGTGGGTGTCTCTGCTCATTCCTGCCACCTCAGGCAACCACCTTGGGCCACTGTTGCAATGTTTCAGCCCCCATCCGTGGGTAGCAAAGTCCTCCCCAGATGACCCAGTCCTCGGCTACATGGAGTCAATTCTGTTCTCTTTACCTGGCAGGATTTAATTTCCAAAGAACCTAGGTGTTTTTCAAGGGCAGTTAAGTCTCAAAACATATTTTTATACTTTTTCCATTATTTCTATGATTTGGGAGATGGAAGGAGGGAAGCATTGTGTGAACTCACATTGCCATCTTTATGGCAAGTAACCTCCTCTTCCCGCCTATGGCTTTGAAAAAGACACTCGGTTTCATAGAGCGCGGATCGCCTTCGCGTGTCGATTGCTATCTTAATTAGCTTGTAGACAGGCATTTGCTTGACTTGCTTGGATAATGATAACAATCCTTTTGGAAGATTATTGACTGATACTTTAGATTTTTCAATCAAAAACCTTAAATTGCAAAATTACATATTTCAGACATGTATTAACTTCGGTAACAGAAGTAAAGAGGCCACATAGAATCTTTGAACATCGCTGAACTTCCTGCTCTGACGCACAATTATAGTATTTTTGTGAAATGACAAAGAAAGTAAGAGGACGTGATCCTTCCTCTCTTAAAGTCGATTTCTTCTTTTTTTTTTTTTCAGCACAAACTCTGGCCTATAATCCGGGAGGCCAAGTAGGGTTCCTACTACCTTCTCTTCTCAATTGTTGTTCGCATTCAGCACAGGTGATCAGCCAAAATGCATTTGGGCGAAAATAGCAATTTTGCCCACCCCCAATCCTCTTTCTTTTCTGTCCCCCATCACAACTCCAATCTGGCCATAATTGTACCGTTCCCATAACAACAGCCAAATAGCTGGATCTTTGTGGAGGGCTTATAACACAGTTGTCCACAAAGCTGCTGGCAATGCTGTGCAGACCGTGCACATCAGCATCTCATGAAAGAGACGGCTTTCGGGGTGAACGTTCTTGGCAGTTCCAGACCTAACTTGCTAGCTTGCTGATTACCACCGCTGCGTTCCCGAACCGAGGCCCGGCGTCCCGTGTCTCTCCTACAATCCTCACGTGCACCTTACTCTTCCGATCGTCATTCCCTCGTGGCCTGCCTGGGACATTCAGAACGGCCCATACGGAGAGAAAAACACAACAAAAACTCCTTCGCAGGGTGTATTCCACCACATTGCGGCAAAAATCAAAGAATGACATTCTTGAGATCTCAGGGCTGTACTTGAGATTACATAGTATATATTTATATATAAGTATTTTATTTATATACATAAAAGGAAATATATTTCCTTTTTGCCTAGCCACTGTGTGATTTCAGGGAGCAAATTTGTTGATCAGGACCCAAGAGCTGGCTGGATGAGGAGCTTCCTTTGTTATGGACTGCAGGCATGTCGAGTTAGATGAGTTCCTACCTACGGCTATTTTGATCTCTCCGTAACGAATGAGACAGCCGCCGTGGGTAAACCTGGAGCTGAATCCCATTTTCTGTCTGAACTCAGGTCTGGGATTTGCAGAATGACAGCTCCTGTCCCCTTGTGAATGCGCTGCTCACGTGCAAACTGACTTCGGTGAAAATCAGGGGTGGGGTGGGGGGCAGGGTGGCAAGAGAAAAGGAGCGTGGGGATAAGAAGTTGTGAATCGTGTTCATGTGTGAACCCAGACTCAGGGTCTCTTACAGCCGCAGTGCCTCACTGGCAGAGGCCGGTGTGAACGCCATTGGCGTGGACTGCGGACAGAGCCTGGGGGCTCCCTCCTACGGAATGAGATCGTGGGTAAGCATCTCTGGTGTCCCTGAGAGCTGGGGTGGGCTAGGCTGTGGGACACCTTGATATCTTGCAACAAAGAGAGACCTACAGGCTTCGGGCTGGACCCCGCAGAAAGGGTGGCGACCACATCACTTTGGAAAATGATTTCATTTTTACCCTGTCCAGAGACAATGCCAATATTTTGCATTTGCAGGAATTATTGTCTAACTGTCTAAGCAATTTCTTGTGTTTTGCTAATGATTTGATTGATCCCACGTGCATGGAAATGTGCTCTGATGTTTGACTTTGTAAAGTTCGGGTCACAGAGAAGCAGCCCTGCCATCCCCTGGAGCTCGTGAGAAAGGTGGACCCTCTCCCCCTCCAGATGTCCTCAACCTGAATCTGTCTTTTAGCAAGACACTCAGGTGGTTCGGTGCACGTTAGGGGTTGGGAAGCTCTGTTCCGGGTTCATCCTTGGCAAGTCTGTTGAGATTGCTCTAGTGTTTGTATTTCCTTGGGAGGATGAATTTGTTATTCTTTACAAGATGTACTTTGGAGTTTTAGTTTGAAAGCTCATCTTGAATAAATGTGTGTACAGGTGTGTGTGTGTGTGTGTGTGTGTGTGTGTGTGTTTCTTTTTCCCTTGAGGTCTTGGTGACTTCAGCTGAGAAGAACAAAAGATTCACAGTCGAATCTGCCTGAATGTGGCTCACGACTCCAGAACTGACCAACCATGTGACTCTGGACAAACTACCTCATGTCTTTGAACCTCAATTTGTTCAACTGTCCAGGGGGGATGTTATCAACCTCACCCAGTTCGTATGAGGATAAAAATAATATACGTAAAGCCCATAAGCCCAGTGCCTGGCACCTAGTGGGTGTTTAATAAATCATCAGATCATTACTGCTGTCTTCAGTTTTACTGAGGTGTAGTGAAACAGTGCAGTACCGTATGGGGCTCGGGGCACATGTACACCCCTATGTAACCCCGACCGCGACCAAGGTTCAGAATATTTCCAGCCCACCAGAAAGCTCTTATGTCCATGTTATTTCAGAGAAGGAAAAGATCCAGCCTTTGCCCTTAGGAAGCTTTAACATCTCTCTGGGATAAGAAGTCTGAAGTATGTGAAATTGTTAGTGAGCAATCATTAGCGAATGTACTGTTAACATCACGTTGTGGGCTGGTGTCTCAGTCCAGTTATATTTTTGCTATAACAAAAATATCACAGACTACAGGGGTGTCTGGGTGGCTCGGTTCGTTAAGCATTTGACTCTTGATTTCAGCTCAGGTCATTATCTCACGGTTTGTGAGTTCAAGCCCCACACTGGGCTCCGTGCCAACTGTGCATAGCCTGCTTGGGATCCTCTCTCTCTCTCTCTCTCTCTCTCTCTCTCTCTCTCTCGCCCTCTCTCTCTGCCCCTCCACTGCTTGTGCACTCTCTCTCTCTCTCAAAATAAATAATAAACATTTTAAAAATATTTAAAAGTATCACGGACTTGGGGGCTTAACAGCAAATATTTCTCTCGGTTGCCAGGTTGGGAAGTCCAAGATCAGGGTGCTGGCAGATTCTCTGTGTGGTGAGTACCTGCTTCCTGGCTCACAGACACGTGCTTCCTGGTGTCCTCACATGGTGGCAGAGGAAAGGGAGCATATTGGGGCCCCATTTATTTATTTATTTATTTATTTATTTTATTATTTTTTTTAAATGGCATAACATGATAATGAATTGTCTTTTTTTTTTACTTTTTTTTTTAACGTTTATTTATTTTTGAGACAGAGAGAGACAGAACATGAATGGGGGAGGGTCAGAGAGAGGGAAACACAGAATCTGAAACAGGCTCCAGGATCTGAGTTGTCAGCACAGACCCCGACGTGGGGCTCGAACTCACAAACTGCGAGATCATGACCTGAGCCGAAGTCGGCCGCTTAACCGACTGAGCCACCCAGGCGCCCCTGGGGTCTCTTTTGTATAAAGGCATGAATCCCACGTCATCTCACAAGTGTGTTCCCTCTTGGTACCATAACAGTGGGAGCTAGGATTTCAACATAGGAATCCGGGGGATGGGGATACCAACATTCGGTTTGTTGCATGTAGGGACTCACAATAAAGGAATTGGGATTATGGTGGTGGTGGTGACGATGGCGATAATGATCATGGTGGTGGTGGCAGTGAAGAGGGTGATGGTGGCGATGGTGGTGGGGTCGGAGAGAAGTGGAAATCTGCACAATATTTGGAAAGTAAAATGGACCAGCTTTAGTGATTCTTGGCAATCACTTGGAAATGGAGGATGAGGAACAAGGACAAATCAAATTTATCTCGTAGAGTGTCTAGAAATTACTTTAAGCTGCTCTTGGCTTGGTTGAACCTGCAAATATGCATGTGTGGTGTAACAAAGGGCTTCAAATGGTAACAGTCTCCATGTTTGGGATTGCTGTGGTGGATTCGAGGCGGCTGCACGTTTCGACAGTCCTCTTATCAGGAGATGGGGCTTGTTTCCCTTCCCCTGTGATCTGGGCTGGCCTAGGACTGTTTGGACAAACTCGTGGCAGAAGTGATGTGCACACCTTCTCCCACAGCATCTTGTCTCTGAACGCAAGGTGTCAAGAACCTGGTAAGGGATGCTCCATCCGCCTGCCTGGTCCCTGAGGGGTACCGTGAGGCATTGTCTATTTAAATTAGAGGGGATAGAAATTACTCAATATGAGCAGTCCTCCCCCTGGAAGAGATTAAGTCCCAGCTAACAGGGAGATGGATGAGAAGCGGGGGGCAAGAATCTGTCAAGCGCTATTCCTCATCCAACCTCAGCTCGTTGGAACGATGGCTCCTCGGTGACTGTTCGGACTGTGAAAGCGTATGCAATTTTAGGAATGTGCGAAATGAGGAAAATAAATCCGTGAGTTCACGTGGCAACTCTTAAAAAGTCTGTGTGGTCCAGTTAGGTTATTTCTGTTACCATTTTCGTTGTACAATGGCATTTCTTCCCGGGATAAAAGCTCATCGAAATGATGTCTTCCTAGGAGCATATATACAAACTTTACGCCCGGCTAATCGTACACCTGATTAAAACTTAAATGCATCAGAACATCCTTCGGAATAATTAAAGACACTTCACCAACAGGGGCACGATGCTAAATGTGTCCAAACACATCTGAGATCAGCAGAGATAGAGCTACGGGGAGGGAGTTAATATGGCATTATGTCATTTCGCAGTAATTTTAAAGAATGCAGAATTTGGCTTTCAAAGGATATGCCTTTTCATTTGGGGTAAAATAAGGTGCACTCTCCAGTCAAAATAAGTGGCCCATTCGTGTGAAGTTAATGTATGAAGCACAATTTATCTCCAGGTTGTTGAAGGGAAAGCAATCATTTAAGGGCCACTGCTGTTCCCTGGGAAGGAAGCATCCAAGACAGTTTTGATCCATTGATGAGCGCTGTCTAATACGCTCCCCGAGGTACAGTTACCCTAAATCTATTAGACTTTTACAGTCTTCCAGGATGTGCAGTCTGGAGATGCTCCATCACACTGTATTAACTTGACAACGTAATGTACTGCCATCTTTTATTTTCATAGGAAGTACTAGGTTTGACCTTGAAACTCTTAACCACACTTTATAATCTTCAGCCCATCCTGGCAAAGAGGGCCCCCTAAGAAAAATGCCCTGGCGAGAGTTGAGTCCATAAAACCTTGGATTGGAATGACTGAAATGGGGGAGGTTTGGAGAGGTGGGGTACCGGCAGATCTGTCTAGATGCACAGGGGCAAGCGAAGCGAGGACGTGAAGAGTCACGAGAATTGTTAACAGCTGCGGTTTGCTGTGCTCTCGCCCTGTGGCAGGCACCGCGCTTCACAGGCTTTCCTACCTCCTCCTCGTGAGGTTGAACGGAGACTCAGAGAGGTTATGTTACTTACCCAAGATCACCCAGCTATTAAGTGGCAGAGGCGGGAATCAGACTCAGGTCTTTTTGACTCAAAAACCAGAGCTCTTAAGCACGTGCAGTGATGGCTCGCTCTGAAACAAAATCTCCGCTTTTGAGAAGTTAAGTCATCTTGGGCCATACTTGTCCATTTGGTGCCTTTGTATACCATTGTCTAGCCCTTCCCTTCCCTTGTCATAAGCTGACAGCTGGGCATTTTCTTCCTGGGTCTTTTCCTAGGAAGACAGAGTCCTTCCCTAGGGGCCCAGGATGGTGTGCTGGATGTGCTAGGTGCATTCGGCTCCGGAGCAGGAAATTGAAAAGGGCCGAAACGGTAGCTCCATGCAAACCTCCGAGATGCTGAGCCCGTTCGGGGACCACACTTTGACTCCCCTGGACCAATGAGTCCACAGGCAAATGCCAGGGGACACGTGAAAGTGCCTGATCTCTGCAGAGAGTACTGCCTTCGGACGGCTGAACTGAGGTTCCAGAGACCAAGGCAAAGGTGAACAGTTCACCAGCTAGCAGCGGACGCAGACATTGATCGGCAGGGAGGAGCGTTGTACAGATCCATGGTGGATACTCACAAATTTGCTTCTTCCTGCAAGCCATAAAGGCTTTTAATTATTGAAGAATGATCCTTGCGTCTGGCCAATTTATCAGCCTCTGGCAAGAGTAAAAGTCAACCGGCTATGAATCCTATGTGATTACTAATAAGAACGACATAAAATGACACCGGTGCTGAGGAATGTTCTTGGTTGGGCTCCAGCCAAGGCAGTCCTGGATTGGATGACCCCAGGTTAAGATAGTACTGCTTCCTTGGTGGTTCTAAGTGCACGCAGAAGGCAAATGCTCCCAGAAGGCAGGTAATCACAGGGCCGCCAAAGCGTTGGGAAGTAGGCGAAGATGCTTTCCAGTAGGCCCCCAAGTGGCTCCCCGTCCCAGGATCATCCTTGCTCCCTCAGGCAACTGGGGCACGCCTGGAGCCTCCTTTTTTCATTTAAAAATTTTTTAATGTTTATTTACTTATTAAATATAATTTATTGTCAAATTGGTTTCCATACAACACCCAGTGCTCATCCCAACAGGTGCTCTCCTCAATGCCCATCACCCACTTTCCCCTCTCCCCCACCCCCCATCCCATTTGTTCTCTGTATTTAAGAGTCTCTTACGGTTTGCCTCCCTCCCTCTCTGTAACATTTTTCCCCCTTCCCCTCCCCCATGGTCTTCTGTTCTCAGGACCCACATATGAGTGAAAACATATGGTATCCCCCTTTCTCTGCCTGACTTACTTCATTAGCATAATACCCTCCAGTTCCATCCACGTTGCTGCAAATGGCCGGATTTGGTTCTTTCTCATTGCCAAGTAGTATTCCATTGTACATATAGACCACGTTTTCTTTATCCATTCATTAGTTGATGGACATTTATGGAGCCTTCTTTTTTTTTTTTTAATTTTTTTTCAATGTTTTTAATTTATTTTTGGGACAGAGAGAGACAGAGCATGAACGGGGGAGGGGCAGAGAGAGAGGGAGACACAGAATCGGAAACAGGCTCCAGGCTCTGAGCCATCAGCCCAGAGCCTGACGCGGGGCTCGAACTCCCGGACCGCGAGATCGTGACCTGGCTGAAGTCGGACGCTTAACCGACTGCGCCACCCAGGCGCCTCTGGAGCCTTCTTTTAAAAAGAAATGTTTCATTTATTTTTGAGAGACAGCAGAAGTGGGGAAGGTACGGGGGTTGCAGAGGATCCAAAGCAGGGAGCCAGAAGCGAGCCCATGACAGCATGGGAGCCCATGTGTGGCTCAAACTCACAAACCGTGAGATCATGACCTGGGCCGAGGTCGGCCACTTGACTGACGGAGTCACCCAGGCTCAGTCCCCCCACCCTCCTTCTGGAGCCTCCTCCACGCACCTCTTTACTCTGGGGCCCAGGCAACTCTGCAGAGGTCCACAGCTGGGAGCCAGCATGCCTAGGCTCGAGAGACATGATAACAGCCCAGATGTCCACCAACAGATGGATGGACAAACGAATTATGGTATATCCATACAATACAAAAATCATTTATCCATAACAAAAAAACCAGAATGCTGGGGCGCCTGGATAGCTCAGTTGATTGAGCAGCAACCAACTTTAGCTCGGGTCATGATCTCACGGTCTGTGAGTCCACGAGTTCGAGACTTGCGTCAGGCTCTGTGCTGACAGCTCAGAGCCTGGAGCCTGCTTTGAGTTCTGTGTCTCCCTCTCTCTCTACACCCCTCCCGCTCACATTCTGTCTCTCTCTCTCTCCAAAAATAAACATGAAATATTTTTTTAACAATATTTAAAAAAAAAGAACGAAGTTCTGATAGACGATACTTTGTGGATGAACCTCAAAAACATGATGCCGAGTAGAAGATGTCAATGCAAAAGGTCACATGTTGTAGAATTCCATCTTATAAGAAATGTGCAGTTTAGGTAAATCCCTGGAACCAGAAAGCAGAGGGCGGGGACAGTGAGGAGTAACTGCTCAGGGTCTCCTTTCCGGGGGGTGAAAATGCCTCGGAATTAGGTAGAGGCGGAAGCTGGATGCCTAGTAAATGCCACTGAATTATTCCCTTTACAACGGTTACTGTATGTCACGTGAGTTTCACTGTGATAGAAAAATAAATAAAATAAATGCAAAAACAAATCAGATCACAAGACCCCGTTAAACAAGCTGGGGAAGGCCTCGCAACCCAGTGACGGCCGATGAGACACCTTGGTTCATGTCCAAGACAAGGCCAAGTTCTAGGAATGCCGTTGCATTCCTGGCTAAAGTGCAGAGAGCCTCTTGCCTCGGCTCCCTATTTCCCCCTCCCTTGAACACAGATGCTCCATCTAGAACCCCAGGGCCATCTTGCCGTGACGGGGCTCCCAGGGCAAGGGAATGTCCGCGGGACCATGGAGAGGCCGGCCCTGACTCCGAGTGGCTGCTGAGTCAACACCAGTAACAGCCCATCTCTTGTCTTTTTGTCATTAAGAAGAATCAATTTTCATTTGCTTAAGGCACTCCTAAAGAACAGCAGAAGCCATCCTCTGCGGAGAGTTGGCTGTGGGGCCCTCAAGAAACTCGAGGGGAGCCTGGGTGGCGCGGTCGGTTAAGCTTCCGACTCTTGATCTCTGCTCAGGTCATGATCTTGTGGTTCATGGGATCAAGTCCTGCCTTGGGCTCTGTGCTGATGGTGCAGAACCTGCTTGGGATTCTGCCTGTCCTTCTCTCTGCCCCTCCTCCACTTGTGCGCGCGCGCGCTCTCTCTCTCTCTCTCCCTCTCTCAAAATAAAATAAATAAACATAAAATAATTTTTAAAAAGTTAAAAAAAAAAAAGAGGAAACTCAAAATAAGGCGGGAGTTGGATATAATCCAACATCACGTGGTGACCACCAGGCAGAGGAATGATAAAGAAGCTGCCTGGGCAGAGTGAGTCTCCGAGAAAAGACCCCGTGAGGCCCACGCAGGAAACCGATCCCCCATCACAGTGTTGCTAGAGTGCAAGGCAAATCAGATAAAGGACAACAAAGTTAGCATACATATTTGCAATCTTTCAAACACCTTCCTGCTGGCCTTGCCCTGCTGAGCTGTGCGGGGAGGGGACAGGCCCCGGGGTCAAAGGCCAGAGGTGATCACTTTCCTCTACTAGACGAAGGATGGGGCGGGGTTGGGGGTGGGGTTGCAGGAAGGAGGGAACAAAGGACTGGCATTAAAGAATTAATGAAGGAGAGAAGAGGATGGGGGGGAACAGCTCCCGGAAGAACCAGGGCTTTGAGGTGAGAAGCATGGAAAGTGGGTTTTTAGGACATCCCTCTGTGTGTGAAGGCCCTTCCGTGGGAAATTGTCAGTAAAGACTATCATTAGAGTTCAGTCCTTCGGGGGGTTGGGCTTTCTGCTGGTTGTACTACTGGCTGTGGGAGTCTCAGTCTCCTTTAAGGTAGGGGAAAAAAAAGCCAGTTTCCTTTGGGTGACAGCGAGGGATAAGGCAGGGGGATGGAGAAATGGGGGTGGATAGATGGAGGGCCAGGCTGCGGAACATCCCTGGGGTCTGGGACTTCATCCCGCAGGCAGAGGGCAACTTTTGGATGGCGGACAAATTGTTTAGCTTCCCTAAAGCTCGGTTACGTCTATAGACCGGAAATCATAATGGTACCTGTGCTATAGATTTGTCACGGGTGTTACACAAAACCACACATGAAAATAGACCTAACGAATTTCTGAGCACAGAGTAGGCTCTTCATTAACCATCCCTGAATCTGCATCTTCCTTTGCACGTCCAAACTGATCTGCCCCGTGTCCGATTCATGGAGGACAGACCCTCTCTCTACAGCTAATCCACAATTTGCACCCCAGCCCCCCAGCGACACGCGCTTTGTGATAATTCTGTGGTTCACAGCGGACTTCACTCCTTGATCCAAAGGAGGGACAAGGTGGGCATTTCTGTGGGAAGTAGACACACAGTCTGCTTCATTACAAGGCTCTGAGCCTCGAGCCGGTTCTAGCTGCTGATCAAGATCAAGGCCCGAAATGAGGGACACAGACAAAAAGAATTACAAACATGTATTACACGTTTACTCCATGTGCCTCTGGGAAGTATCCCCCTTAACCTTCACAACGGCCCTGTGGCATAGCTACGTATACTTGCTCCTCTTTACTGATGAAGAAAGAGCCCAGAGAGGTAAGGTGCTTTGCCTCAGGCCACACAGCTAGGGAGCAGCAGGTCCAGGTCTTGAACCCAGACTGTTCGCCATTAGTCTGAGCTCTTGACTCTGAAGACATGCCATGTCTCTGGGGAAAGCCAAGAAATCCTGGTGGAGGAGTGAAAATCCAAAAGTACGTGAAACAGCCATAAGCTGGGGCACCTGGGTGGCCTAGTTGGCTAGGCATTTGGCTTTTGATTTCGGCTCAGGTCATGATCTCACGGTTCAAGAGTTCAAGCCCCTCAGCAGGCTCTGTGTGGATGATGTAGAGCCTGCTGGGGGTTCTTTATTCCTCTTTCTCTCTGCCCCTCACTCTCCCTCTCTCTCAAAATAAATAAACGTTAACACACACACACACACACACAATCATAAACTTACCTTGTAGGTCCAGATGATTAGATTCTATATAGTTTGCCTTAAAAAAAAAAAGGTATTTATATGTTCATTCTCATATATCCCATTCTGTTCCAATAAATTAACTGTGCTCAGCTTTGCACAGAAGCGGGGAACTGCCCCAAATCAGATGGCTCCATGCACAGGCTGTTTCTTGCAGGATCATTCCTAGAGGGGATTCCTGCAGCCAAATGACACCAAGTGTGACCATCGCAGAGCACAAACAGGATTAAAAGGAAAACATCTGTGTTTTGCAAGGCTGCACTAACACAAGACAAACAAGCTATGTTTATACCCAAATGCTCAGTGGCTTTTGCTGCAGAGAGGGCTGGTGACCGTCTGGACAGGACGTTGATTAGAAGAGAGCCAGAGAATGTACTGATGCCCGCACCTGAGTTCTTCGGGTGGCCTGGGGCCCGAAGACACGTGTGATTCCATCGTGTCAGGGTGACTGGTAGACCATCCTCTGTGGCGGTGTTGTTGTTAAAGTCAGTGAGTCGTTGTTACGCTTCCCTCCTGGGATGAAGTCTTGGGAATTTTAGAGTAACTTCACACATGCACTCCTATTTTATTAACACTTCTCAGATGCCATGCAGGGCTCTGAACTTCAAACAAAGCTGGCTGGGATTTGATCCTCCAAAGAGAAGAAGAGACTCCATCAAGATGCCCACATGCCTGAAGCTATTTGTTGGATCCCCAAAAAAGGTCTCATTTTGTGTGTTGGGGGGGGGGGGAGGGGAAGGAAACTTAATTAGCAGTGAATGAAGCAACTCTCAGAACATATGGTTTCAGGTTGTGCCAAGATTCGTGGCCAATTTATTACTTTATTATTATTGTTGTTGTTAATCTTTACTTGAAAGATGTGTAAAGCCACTGAGTAAATCCCTTTCTGGAGGACACCGAAGTTGGAGGATGGCAAGAAAGACAGATCGCAGATCAGAGCGAAAGCGTTTTTGTCGTACATCGACATTAAAGTTTGTTCCATAATGGCTTTTTTTTTTCTTCCTTAACAAAGAAATAGCACTCTCCTTTGTTTGGGAAACCTACTTTGATGCCTTCAAGAATAATTTGCTTTTTTCTGATTCCTAGTTTGTTCATCTCCTTTGGCAACTGTGTACTTCCTGCATCTGAACCAATATTTGGAAGGGACGTTTTTTTCTGTTTATATAACTTCCATGTTTCAGAGAAGACGTCACGGCTGAAAGAGAGGCAGTTTGAGAAAAGGTCTGTTCTCTGTTCTCCACAAGCCAAGGGAAACATGTTTTTAAAATCTTGCTAACACGTTAGCTGTGGCATCTTTAAAACTCGTTTTTCTCCACTCTTTTTGTGTCTTTCGAACTTGGCTGTCAGTGAGTGGTGAAGTCTTGCGAGTGTCCAGAGGCAGAGATATGCACTGTAGCCCCATCACCAACTGGCAGAGGGCGTCGGTTACAAGATTATTGCCCTCGTTCAATTAAGGGGGCGGATTGAGCAGGACTGGGAGCCATCTGTGCCTATGGAAACTGTCTGGAGTTGGGACCACACATCCATGAGAGCAACATTCAATTGCAAATTGTTAGAATTGACCAGAAAGTAGAGAAACGCAATAGCGCGTCTCTTGCCACACTGCCTCCCGCGTGGTGAGCTCCGTTGTAGGGCTGACAAATAGATGTAGGGCTTTATGAATGACCCTTTTACTCTGTTGACACACAGGTGACCCCTGTGTCCTCTAAATGGTGCAGGCCAGACATCTTTTCTGAGTCCTAATAGTCCCTTCCCTTTCATAAATGGCCAAATCGAAGCACATTAGTGCTCTCAGGGGGCCAACTCTTTAAATGCCTCCTGTACAATGGGCCTCAGAGGCCCCCAACTCCTTCCTAAATGCGCCTTACCACGAATCCCGGTGCACTTCCTCACACTCAGGCATCAGCTGGCTCTGCTGCACGTCCTCGCTGAGGCCACAGCAGCAACTGCTGAATATTTTATTAGTCACTGTGACCATCCATGCAGTCTGCACCTGGATGTCATCTTTCCTATTGTGACACCCTTTTCCCTTAAAGGAGCCACTGGTGATGATGCAGTACAGTCTGTTTAGAAACAAGGTTTCAACCAGGCTCCATGTTAAGCTGGGCAACATTATCCTTTCTGGGAAGAGGTCTTTGAAGGTTTGTGCAGACTTGGTAAAAGGGAACCCTCCAGGGAGGGCCTTGGTTTCATGAAAGTCCCCTCTCTGTCCCCAACTCCCTTGCAGCTAACCCCAGGGGAGAAACTTTAAAAAAGAAAATGAAGACCTAGAAGACTCCAAAGGCTGCTTTTTCAAAAGGCTCTAGTTTCCAAGAGTACTATTTTTATTCTTTGGTTTTAGAACTTGGGTGAATTCATTTATTCATCAACAAATGTTTATTTAATTCTTACTATGTCAGGCACTAGGCAAGTCAGTGGAACTCAACCCTGGACAGTAAGACGCCCACCTTGCCCTCAGAGAACAGAAAGTCCAGTGAGGGATTCATTCATTCATACATTCATTCATTCAGTACTATTTATTGAGTGCTTACTATGTGCCTGGCATTGTTCTAGAGACCAGGACACACAGTAGTGGACAAAACAAACAAAAGTCATTCTGGTGGGAGATGGGAATTTTTCAGATAATTACATAATGTATATAATTATAAAATGTAATAAGTACAGCAAAGAAAACCTTCTTAAAAACACCTTCCCTGGATTCTATACCCAGCTAAACTATCATTCAGTAGTCAAGGCAAAGCAGAGATATTTTCAGATATACAACAAATAAGAGACTATATTACCGCCAGATACTCAATGTCAGAGGGAAGTGGACAAGGAAGAAAGGCATGAAAAACAAGAAACAACACAAAAATTCATGAAATATACTGGCAAATGCAATGAACTATTGCTTATGTTAAAATGCTACTTTTTTTGTCTTAACAGAGAAAAAAATTACAATTCATGAAAATGAGTAAAATAGAAAAGCAGGATAAAGGAGAAATAATATTACAAAATAACAAAAACTGGCTTTTAAATCAAACAAATAAAACAGACAAGCCTTTAGCAAGATTTAAAAATGGATGGAACCTTTCAGTCCACCCACAGAGGGTTCCATACGGTATTGTTCTGCATTCCTGTCAGAACTTAAAGGGAAACCGTCACAAGATCCAGAGCCCTTGATGTCCTGCAAATGAAGGAGGAGGATGTCCTCAAATTCTTTGCAGCAGGAACCCACTTAGGTGGCATCAACCTTGACTTCCAAATGGAACAGTACATCTACAAAGGAAAAGTGATGGTGTCTACAACGTAAATCTGAAGAGAACCTGAGAGAATTTTCTGCTGGCAGCTGGTGCCATTGTTGCCATTGAAAACCCGGTTGATGTCAGTGTCATATCATCCAGGGGTACTGGCCAGTGAGCTGGGCTGCAGTGTCCCCTGCTACTGGAGCCACTCCTGTTGCCAGCCACTTCACTCCTGGAACCTTTGCTAATCGCATCCAGACAGCCTTCTGGGAGCCAAGATCCTCTGGTGGTTACTGATCCCAGTGCTGACCACCAGCCTCTCACGGAAGCATCTTATGTTAACCTGTCTACCATCGCTCTGTGTAACAAAGACTCTGCTCTGCGCTGTGCGGAGATCGCCATCCCTTGCAACAACAAGGGAGCGTGCTCAGTAGGTCTGATGTGGTGGATGCTGGCCCCAGGAAGTTCTGCGCATGCATGGCGCCATTTCCGGTGAACACCCATGGGAGGTCATATTTGATCTCTACTTCTGCAGAGATCCTGAAGACATTGAAAAGGAAGAGCAGGCTGCTACTGAAAAAGGCTGCGACCAAAGAGGAACATCAGGGTGAATGGGCTTCACCAGCTCCTGAGTTCACTGCTCCTCAACCTGAAGTCATAGACTCATCAGAAGGTGGGCAGGTGCCCTATGGCAGCTCCCTACTGAAGGCTGGAGTGCTCAGGTCTGCAGCTCCCACCGCTCAGGCCACTGAATGGGTAGGAACAACCGGTGAGTGGTTTTAAGCTGTTCTTCCAGAAAGGAAAACAAAATGGAAATAAGGTTGGCAGAAATTAAACAGTTTCTAAAAGAAAAAAAAAATGAGGGAAAAAAAGGTAAATAAACAATGATAGAAATAGACACAAATGGACATACAGTTGAAATTTTTTTTTAATTGGAATAAAAGAAAAGAAAATAAGGCAGGTATAATGAACAACTTTATGTCAACAAACTTGAAAACTTAGATAAAGTGAATGATTTTCTAGAAAAATATAGACTTCCAACAATGACTCAAGAAGGCTTTAAAACTCCTAAATACACCAACAACCATTAAAGAAATTGAGCCAGCAATGGAAAATACCCTCGACATCAATCCCACACTCCCACCCCCAAACACACAGACAAAAGGTGCTGATTCTGGTTTACAGATGAGTTCTTACAAAACTTCATTGAATAGAGAGAGACCCATCTTATAAAAGCTATTATAGAGACTAGAAAAAGAGGGAAAACTATAAATTTAACATAATTACGATGGCGAAACCAAATTCTCACGATGCCACAAATAGGGTTCAAGCCGGTGCCTTGCTTGCTGGCCTATAAAGGGAGGTGTCGGTTACCTTGCACGTAGAAAGAGTCAGGAAAAGAAAGCGAGGTTATCACTGGTCATCCTTCACATTAAGCCATGTGTTCAATTGAGAAATTTGTTTACTGCACAAAGACCAAGATGTCTCACATGAGACTTGGGTGACACCATTTCAGAAGCTGGAGTTACAAAGCCGAGGTTTGCCAATCCACTGTGGTCCATTTAAATGCAATTGCTAGAAATATCACTTCATCAGAAATGAGGAACTTGGATGATTGCCAGACCAAGTGGGATGCCAGATCAACAGGTTGAAAACCATGACTGTCCTGAGCAAATCAGGAAATTTAGATCCTCTGCTGATAAGAGATCAGCAATATTCTGGATGTAAAATCAAAATGCAAAACCAGTAGCATTCCTCTAGAACGATAGAAACCAGGTAGAAAACGTAATATAAGGAAAAGACACACAAGCATGATAGAAGAAAACTACAACAACAACCAAAAGTATTTAGACCAATTGTGAACATACCAAATTTTTAAAAACTTTATGAAGAAAAGTATGAAACAAGACCAGAGGTGTTTTGTTTTATTTTGTTTTAATGCATGGATCAATCACATACAAGCTTTAGGAATTTTCAGTTTAATAAAGGTACGGATTCTCGTCCAGTTAATTTACAAACTGAATTCAATCCCAAAAGGATTTCTCAAGGAATTTCCCAAGCCAAGGTTTAAGATGGTTCCTGGAGCCCCAGCTATAAAATCCACATTCCAAGGAACAAGAAGAGGAAGAAAAGGGCATGTCACAATCCGACCCTCTTTGGTCCCACCCAGGAATCCCTGCTTATTTTACTGTGGCCAGAATATAGATGTAGCCACATCTGGGAACAAGAAAGGTGAGGAAAGGTGTCTTTTCAACTGGCCGTGTTGCTACTCTGAATAACCTGAGGTCTGTTGCTGAGGAAGGGGGAGGGGGTTTGGGAAGCAACCAGCAGTCTTTGCCATCAACTTAAGTGTCTATCTTTAGGAGAAGGGAGAAATAACTTGCAATTACATTCACAGCAGAGTACTACATAGTGGTTAAAATGAGGACAACAGAGGCACGTGAATCCATATAGCTAAGCTTCAAAACAAAAATCTCTTGCTTGAAAAAGAAACTTGCAAAATGACTCAAACTGTATGATACCATTTATATAAAGCTTAAAAGCCTACAAAACAACCCCGTGTATCTTTTATGGCTACACGGAATACTTATGTCGGGAGGATGTAAAAACATGAATGGGTATGAAAAACATTGAATTTCTCCAAAAATAAAAAATAAAAAAGATCTGAAGGAAAATATTTTTAAAGTTAAATCATGAGTGCTCAGAGTTTAAGCTGTCGTTCCCTATACATTTCTATATGTTTGACATTTTTCATAGTTTATGGGAGAGAGAAGCCTTGAAAAGCCGTAACTAACGAGGTGTAACTTACATATAGTGAATTCACACATCTCAAGTGTACAACTTGATAAATCTTTACAAAGCACATAACTCCAGAGCATGATATAGAAGCCAGCACTGCAGAAGCTTCTCTTGAGTCACCTCTCGATGATAGCGTTCACAAAGAATAACCACCATTGCGACTTCCATCACCATAAATGAATTGTGTTTGTTTTTGACTATTGTACGAAGGAGCCATGCAGCCTCCTACGGCATATTCTCTTTAATGACTGGTTTCATTGTCCCCATAGTATGTCACTGTGGTTCCTCCTGAGGGGCTGTCTTCTCCACCACTGTGGTGCTGACCCAGTTGGAAGGCAGGGGCTCCACACTCAACGTTGAGAAGAGTGTCTTTTCCTTCCTGAGCCCTGCAAAGCAGTGGGGAGGGAGCTGAATTTTGGATGGTTTTCAGAATCCTCTACCCGAGGCTGTTGAGGGAGCTGATGTCCCGCCCACAGTGTAGGTGGCTTTGACAATGCTCCCCAACTCCCTCCTGACCCTCAGTCTCCCATTTCCCTCGCCTGATGTCTGCTTTAAATAAAGTAACAACCAAGTGTCAGGGACTGCGGAGAGGCTTGGGACAGCCTTCCCGCCTCAGCCCTCAGACAGCTCACCAGGGGTGTAAAAATAATTAAAGTTGCAAAGGGAGATGTAGGTATTATTTTTAGACATGTGTCCCAGGTTTGTCTCTCTTCGGTGCCCTGTTCCAGTCCCTCGCTGGGTGCCGGTGTTTTTAAAAGTTAACTCCTTCATGTTGGGTTTGCCAAAAAATGTTAACTTACGGAGCAAAATGCCGAGATGTGATATGTTCCCGACGCACGCTGGTGGGTCCTGCAGCTGGACGAGGAGGAGGCGGGCACTCTGGAGTCTCCTAACGTGTGCTTTGTTCCCCGGGTGTTGAGTGAGGGTGAGCTGTGCTCCCTCCACCCGCTCCCTGATGTGTGGAGGCTGCCAGGCGGACCCTTGTTCCAGGGCAGCCGAATGCTCCCACTGTCTGTTCCCTGGAATCCATCATTGAAAGTAATGGACTGATGGAAGTCTGTGGTCCAAACTACAAGAGTAAGAGAGAGTGGCGTGAAACACACGCCCGTTATGCAGAGCACAGTGCAATTCGACATCTGTTTTAAATGAGTCATTTCCGCCTCCATGTTATCACTTTGTTATGTCCGCAGTGGTGAGGCTCATCAGAGTTACGTGTATTTCCATTGGTTTCCCTGGAAAGATGGATTGCCAAAGATGACGGTCTGAATTTGACCGCCAGAAGCCATGGTCCACACGTCTGGGCCCCATTCCCTACCTACTTAGAGAACCTATGTCACAATGGCTTTGTTTTTGCATAAACAAGAGGATGACACTAATTATCCAGGTCAAATAGGACACGCAAAGCTCAGAAAAGGCATCTGGTGAGGACACCATTCATAGTCACGCCGCGAGTGGAAAATGAGGAACCGTGATGGGCAGTTTTGTTGCCTTAGTGAAGCTGATTCACTATCCATCGCAAAGGAGGTATTTTGCTTATTTCAGCAAGGAAGCGGAAACGTGGTAGAGTGCAATCCCACTTCGGTGGAATCCCAAGTGGACGGTGTCCATGTGCTTGTGATTCCCCTTCGATCCGAGAAGGAAGAAAGAATCACGACTCTGGAGAAAGGAATAATGGAAGATCAGCAAGGTGCTGATGAGATGCCAGCTGAATTATAGACAGTCTGTCCAGGGAGGGGGGAGGCGGTGTACTTGAGAATTCAGCCAAGGAGAACAGTGGAAACCAATAAATTATTTTGGCTGCCAAGAATAAAAACGTGTTGGGGGAAGAGGCACAGAACAAGTCACTGGGAAGGAAGGGAAGGAGTGTTGAGCGAGATTTCGATGTGGTGCCAGAGCCTCTCAAGTTGTGCGAAGACAGCTGGTGCAGTGGCTGTTGCCCTAATCCTCTGTCTGCAGCTCCCTGGGGCCACACAGTGTGGCTTAGCTTTCCCCTTTGCTACCTGCAGTGAGAGGAGAAATGTTCCTTGTTAAAATCTGAGCCACTCGTACGTTTATCAAATCCTGGATCTTCCAGGGTGCCCACACTGGGGATTAGCAAACAACTAAATGCTGTTAATCCCTAAAAAAAAAAAAAAAAAAAAAAAAACAAAAACCCAAAAAACAAAAAACAATCAAAAAACAAAAAACAAAAAGCCTCTGAAGGATGCAGGAGCACCTTTGCACAGTTCTCTCGGAGCCAAAGTCCATGGACTTTGAATCTTGTCGAAATCACGACTAATTAATACCTTCTCACTTCCCACTGAAAGAAAAACAATTTACAATTAAGTCAGGCGGCCTACGCAAAATCACTCTAACACCTTCTATGTATGTTTTGAAACGTGCTCTCACATTTCATGATCCGTTTATTTTACAAGATGAGTAAACGGCACACAATTACGGTGATAATATGGCTGAGGTGTGCGGTTTTTATCTCTTTGCAGTAAATTGTGGTTGTTCAAGCCTTCACAGTAACATTTGTATCCCTTTTTCAATTTCTTCCTATCGCTTGACAATAAATACGAGTTTTTTGTTTTAAAAAAATGTTGGCTTACTGTAATCGTAACACCTATTCAGATAGCACTGTAATTTAAAAAAAAAATTCTTGGTAGGCACAACTCAACGAAATTAATTACACTAACCAAGATATTCTAGGGTATGTGCCTCTGAAAATATAATATTAAATATATTAGCTTTGTTGTGTGTCATTTTTCTCTGCCTAGGCAAAAAGTACTGTCTGGATAATTGAGCAGGCAATTTTGCTTTTGAACGATACTATCAAAGGACACAAGGATTTAATTTCAGATTTTTTTTTCATTAGAAGACTACATTCCACATATAATTCTCAGCGTTGGATCAGGGCTGACGCGCTTCGGAGATTCATGAGCAGCTGGAATGAACATCAAAAATCAAAGCCAGGGCGGTGGGGAGAGCTGGACCACGGAGGGTTTCTTGGCATCTTAGACCTGGTCTCTTTATTGCTCATTCCCTCTGAAATGTCCTCAGTCTACCTTTGCCAGAGGCGTTCTCAGATGTGAGTAAAGGGAGCCTGGTAGGCTGTTTGTAGGGTCCAAAAGGATTAAGATTTGAAGGTGACAGCCCCTGTTAGGATAATCTCCCTCAAAACTCTCTGAACAGTTGAGGGTAATATCCTTATACCTTTTGCCTGTTGGCTCTCTCCTGGGGGAAGTCTCAAATGTTCTCGAAAAAAGAGTCTCAAGAAAATAGGCAATCTTACCTTTGCGGAGTACGGCAGGAAACCATGGTAATGTCACAGCGAGCCTTCCACCACAGTGACATGGGTGGCCTCCCATTAATTAGGTTAGGGAAATGCAGAACTAAATTGCCATTTGGGGAGAGTAAAATGAAATCCTCTTTTTTTTTTTTTCAAGCCTCCTGAATTTTGAACGCACCCAATACGGCCACAGCCAAAGGCACCCTTAAAGACCCTCTGACATTTTAAGAAATCTAGGGGTTGACTTTACCCTAAAGCCCTCCTCCCGTGTCCCCACACTATCACACCAACTCTACGGAGAGAGATGCAAACCTAAATGGTCATTTATATGACAGTAGCGACAAGTAAGCTCTGCCAATAGCACTCTGCCTTTTGCAAAGTGGCTTTGCAGGTAGCAGCCCATTTGTTTGTGAACTCAAGATCCCTTGGACCTGACGGTGGTGGGGGCAGATGGGCGGAAGGCATGTGGGCTTTGATTTATTTTTCCAAATCATAATAGGAATCAGAGCAAAGGGAGATGCGATCATTATGCTTTGTAGAACTCCCTCTGCCCCTCTCTCTTCTTGTCCATGAACTCCAAATCTGTATTGAGTTCCATGGACCCTCATCACATTTTATTTGGGTGCTATTCTTCATATGCTTTCTATAGCAGTTCATAAGGCGTCCTTAGAATGGCAGGAGGTGACCACTCCCTGCTTCTCTGGGGATCACTCGTTCTGAAATGTGACTCTCTCATTCTTCTCCAATCATCAGGACTGATGGGGGAGTAGGTTGAGGCTGCAAAGCCAGCACAGCTGTTTTGTGACTCATGGGAATATCATATTTAGCATGTTTTCCCCAGTGAAATGTATTTATTTAGATGACACATAATACTGTTTAAAAGCCAACCCTCCTTCGCTCTCGCACTCAGCCTTATGGAAGAAAACAGAGGAGTGAAAAAGGCAGAATGAGCTCATTTGGGAGAGCCAGCTGGTCGGAGAGTTCTCTCGGGCCATTCATGCAATGAGCTCACACTGGAAATCTAAACAACAGGGAAATTGACACTGGGTACTGAACTACAGGGCACAAGAAATAGGAAGTAGCTTGTAGACAGCTCTTCCTTAAGGATTTGTGGCTCACAAATCTTTCCACTGGGGCCGGGAGATCACTGATTACACACAAGCATTCTGGAGAGAATAACATGGCCATCTACCACTTGAGTTGATAGGGCATCTCGGGAAGTGATAGCAACATTATGGCTTTTATCCTCTCTGTAGGTCAGCCTCTGGAAGGTAACAAGACCATTAGCACTTGAACAAGCCAGATGGCCCACTCAGCAGATAGCAGGCTCCCTCCTTGACCCAGTCCCCCAGTTCAGCTGTTCCCAGACTTGGCATCACTGCGCCTTGCCGAGCTAGAGCTCAGAACATCTCCCAAACACAGGGAGTTAGGAGGGGAAGTGTGTAAATGGAGACAATGTGTCAGTGATGGACAGCCTTCCCTCCCCCGCTTTCTCGTTGTTCTCAGTGATGTCTGGAGCACGGTGACTTTGCTGAAGCAGCATTCTGGGGGCAATCTCCAAGGGCTCCCATTTTATGAAGTTTATCACCTTGAACTTGCTCACATTTGATCTCATTTCCCTCCTTCCTGCCCACCTGCACAGAGTCTTAAGATCTTCCTGTCTCCCTGTCATCAATTTCCCATCCCTGTCCTTTTATCTGCTAACCCTGAGCTTTCTGTGTACCTGCCCCCCACTTCCTTCAGCTCTTGTGAAAGAATATTAAATAAAACTGGGGCTGGCACTGATCTTTCGGGAGTCTTGCTCTTTGCACCTCCCTTTGGAGAACTGCCTCTGTCCCCTTATCATTAATGTTTGTTCCTTGCTCCCTGTCATTCCCCAACTGTGTCAAACAACCCTCATCTCCGTTGGTCAGTGGCTCAATTATTTCAAAAGGCCTTTAGTGAATAAAACTCATTGAAATCTTGTGAGTAGGTGTTTTTCAAACCTTCTGTGGCTGTGAACCTCTTAGTTACTCCTCTCTTGTGCCATTGCCAGATACCTAGAAGGGTGTGAATGGGTAGATCAAGACTAGAGAAGGTACCCAATCAGTGAATATCTGGTTATCAATAACAACAAGGAGCCCAGGGAACAGTGCAACACAGAAAACAGCCCTTGCCTGCCTGGATTGCTTTCAGTCCTTATAGAATCAACCTCAGATATAGGCTAAAGGGGAGCCCACTTTTCACAGGCCACCCTCCAGCCTCCCCTTTCAACTCAGTCTCCACTGCAGGGTCCTGTATCCAGCCTCTGGCTCCCTGCACAGTCAAATCCAGGGAAACTGCTGTTCTTTGTTCTATCTTGGAGGGCAGAGGAGAGCATCACAATTTTCTGTGGGTAGAGTGATAAAGATGATGATGATGGGGGCACTTGGTGCCTCAGTTGGTTAGGCATCCAACTTCAGCTCGGGTCATGATTTCACGGCTCTTGGGTTTGAGCCCTGCATTGGGCTCTGCTGACAGCTCAGAGCCTGGAGCCTGCTTCAGATTCTGTGTCTCCCTTTCTCTCTGCCCCTCCCCTGCTCATGCTCATGCTCTCTCTCTCTCTCTCTCTCTCTCTCAAAAATAAATAAACATTAAAAATAAATAAATAAACTACATTAAAAAAGATGATGATGATGGTGGTGAAGATGATGGTGATATGGATGACACTGGTGATGGTGATGAAGACGATGGTGGTGATGGTGATGATGGTGATAATAAAATGATAGTGGTGGTGGTGGTGATTATGGTGGTGGGGATAGTGGTTGTGATGGTGGTGGTGGTGATAATGATGGTGGTGGCAGTGATGGTGGTGGTGATGATGATAAAGATAATGGTAGTGGTGATGATGGTGATGGTGGTGGTTGTGATGGTGATGAAGGTGATGATGGTGGTGATGATAAGGATTGTGGTGCTGGTGATGATGACGGTGGTGATGATCGTGATGATGATGGTGGTGGTGACAATGACATTGAAGATAATGGTGATGGTTGTGATGGTGGTGGTGATGATGAAGA
Source organism: Lynx rufus (assembly GCF_022079265.1). Taxonomy (NCBI): domain Eukaryota; kingdom Metazoa; phylum Chordata; class Mammalia; order Carnivora; family Felidae; genus Lynx; species Lynx rufus. Next base: position 2,488,864 of record NW_025814842.1, read on the forward strand.
TAATGAAGATGATGGTGATGATGGTGATGGTGATGATGGTGGAGGTGGGGGTGATGATGGTGGTGGTGGTGATGATAGTGATGATGATGGTGGTGATGATGATGAAGATAACGTTGATGGTGGTGATGGTGGTGGCCGTGGTGACGAGGATGGTGGTTCTGATGGTGATGATGGTGGTGATAGTGATGATGATGATGGTGATGATGGTGAAGATAACGTTGATGGTGGTGATGGTGGCGGCCGTGGTGGTTCTGATGGTGATAATGGTGGTGATGGTGATGAAGATATAGGTGATGATGGTGATGGTGACGATGAAGGTGATGGTGATGATGGTGATAATGAAGATGATGGTGGGGGTGATGGTAATGAAGGTGATGATGGTGATGGTGGTGATGATGATGACGAAGATAGTGGTGATGGTGGTAGTGGTGGTGATGATGACAGCAGCAGTTTGTACTATCAAGGCAACATCATAGCAGTTTGCATGTATTAACTCATTCAATTCTTAGGACATCCTTATGAGCCAAGTATCATTATCATAATCAATCTCGCATTTGACACGTGAGGAAACTGAGGCCCAGAGCCATTAAATAACTTGCTTAAGTGACACAGCCAGTAAAGGCAGAGCTAGGATTTAGACCCAGACAGTCTGCCTCCAAAGCTTATGTTCTCAGCCACTACACTGAAGGTGCAGATGATTCAGAGTTTTTGACACAGTACATTTGCAGAAGTGACTGAACTTGCATTAATATTATGTAGAACTATCATCAGTTGTGTTCAGCAACCCCGTAAGCAATGAGGATGGGATGGGAGGCAAGGGGACAGAGGACCGCACCATGACACACGTTTTCTCAAAGGGAATCTTCTGTAGAAAATAAATATAAGCAGAGCTGTTTGGGAAGAACAGGTAAGGGAGCCTGGAGTCTTACTCCCGACCTCCTCAAAGACCCTGCAAAGTGGCTGTAGGGTGCGTAGAACTCAGCTGGGGAGACCTCCGGTCCAGCTGTGGTGCGTAATACAAGCTACCATTTATTACTGCCTGCCAGGTGCTTTCCTTATCATTTTTAATCTTCAACGCTGCCTTTCAGGTGAGGTGTGATTATTCTCATTTTACAGGCTCAGGCAAGTTGTGCAACCAGTGCGAGCTTTCCCAGTCTGAGCTGGCGGAGCTGGGGTTAGAGCCAGGACAGCATGGCTAGGAAAACCTACTCTCTCCCGGACGTATGGGCTGCTTGCCGTGCATTACCCGTGGGAATGGGAACCATCGGTCTCCCTTTGTACACATGCTGACTCACCCTCTCGGGCCTCGGAGGACTCCAGGAAGGCTGTCAGGTGTGACTGCTCTGGGCAGCACCTGGGTGGCTACTCTTACTCCCACACCCCACTCATTCCTTGCCCCATGGGTTATTTTTAAGTCCACGGCCTTCTCTTCTTTATTCCAGTTGCCACCAGCTTGGTCCAGATGGAGGATGAGAGCTGAGTCATCTGTGCTGTAATTCCCCAGGCCCTGCCGGGGCGCTCTTCCGGCCGGGGTCACATCTGTGAGCCGACATCCTCTCCAGCACAGCAGCCATTTGCAGTGACAGGTCCCACACTCCTGCCAGCCAACCATCCCAATTTCATCCTTGAGTTCCCGCTGTGCTCTCAGGTGGATGCCATCTGCTTGCAGTGATTTATCTGCACTTACTTCTTTCCAATCTGGCTTAGAACATCCTTGTATTGACCATGGTTTGATCTAGTACCTGTCTGCTGTAGAAGCCGTTCTAACAGCCTCTGTAGACTGAGGCTAGAAGTCCATTCAATCCGTTAACTGTTTTCTTTTCATCCTTTCCCCTGTAGAGAACATCTGTTAGTCATACTATCCTTTTCAAAAGTGGAGTGAGCAACTGGGTTGGTGGTGTGTGCTCTCCTGGCAGGACGCTGACCTCGTCTGTGATCAGGGAGTTGTGTTGCTTAGTGACTGAAGTATTAGCTTCAGAGTCAGACTGACCTGTGCTGATGCCCTGGTCCCACCACTGCCCATCTGGGGAGCTTGTTGGGTCAGCACTGCTTTCTCTCCCTTTAGGGAACTGCTCCCCTCACGCTCCATCATGGTGGTTGTGCTGGGGTCACCAATCACAATACACAATCCCCTTGGACCCAGTGATGGGTCCAGCAATGGGTCAACCAGAATCCTTTCCTGAAATTTTTCGACGAGAGCCTGTGGAGGAGACATTTCTACTCATACAGACAATCCAGAGCAACTAAGCGTCTTCCCGACCTGTCCAATGGAAAAGATCTGTTTGAAGCAGGTGAGAGTGATGGCAATAAACACAGAGAACGAGAGTCGGGAAACAGGGAGGAATCGGGAAGCAGGGCATGAGCAGGAGGTTGCCACCCCTAGCGCTCAGTTTCTGTGGTCTCTGGAGCCAGCGGCATCACCTGCCTTTCCAGTTACAAGTCAATGAGTCCTTCTATTTCCCTTGAGCTAATGTGTGTTGGGGTCCTGTTAATTGCAACCAATGTGTCCAGATTAATTTAGCTCCCCAAATGAGTTTCCTACTGAGCCTCTAGATGTCTTTCCTTATTAATATCATTAAAAGGTCTACTCTCATGGGATTGGTTTGAGAGTCTCTTGTAAACTACACAACAAAATCTGGGGGACCACATTGTATCTGGCTGTATTCAGAGAATTCTCTACTGCTGTTTGAACAAGCTCCTCTCCTTATTTTTTTTTTTTTTTTTTTTTTTTGCCTCTCAATGATCCAAACTACTTTCAGAGCACTTTTGTATCTTGGGTCTTCTGAAGTGCTGTCAGCCACGTTTTGAGACAGGGAGTCAACAGACCTCCTATGTGCCTGTCGCTGTTCTTGGCACTGGGGATACACTGGTGAATAAGACAAAGCTCCCACCCTCATGACTTACTTTCCAGCGTGAGAAATGAACAAACCGTGAGTATATATTGTGTGTTTATAGAGGTGGTGGTAAATCCTATGAAGACCAAGCAGATCAAGTCAAAGAGTGGCTGTGCGGTTGGGTGCCATTTCAGACAAGGTGTTCCTAGGTGATCATGGAAGGCCCTTCTGCAGAGCTGACATTAAACCAGTGGCCTTAATTCACTCAGGGAGTATCCCAAAGGAAAGAGCTTTCCAGGACAAGTCCAAAGACCCTGAAGCAGGAATAAGATTGGCACAGTCTGAGAAAGCAAGGCCATGCGGATGGCATGAAAGTGATGGGCAACCTTTGTGTTAATTAGAAGAAGGTATGTCTTCCAGGTAGGCTAATCACCACCAGCCATCATTGCGTAGGACACAACCTGGACAGTTGTACCTGGTAGTCGTGAAGAAAGTCTTAGGACATAAGGTCAGAGAGAGACTGGAACCAGGTCATGGAGGAAGGACATTGATGGGAGTTTACTCTAAGTCACCACTGTCCAGGGGAAATATTGCATGGGTCACATATGTAATTTAAAAATTTCCAACGGTCACATTTTAAAAAGTAAAAAAGAAACAGGTGGAATTATTTTAATAATATACATTACTTAACCAATAGATACAGAATATTAATATGTTAACATGCAATCAATGTAAAAATTAATGAGATGTTTGTCATTTTTTTCATACAATTTTTTTTTCAAAAATCAGGTATATATTTTGTACTTACAGCACAAGTAACTCAGGTGCTGAATTTTTTGTTGCTGTTACAGAGAGAGCCAGCAGGGGACAGGTAGAGGGAGAGGGTAGAGAGAGAGAGAATCCCAAGCAGGCTCTGTGCTGAGTATGGATCGATGCGGGGCTCCACCTCACAACTGTGGGATCATGACCAGGATCGAAATCAAGATTTGGACACTTAACTGACTGAACAGGCGTTCCCAGGTGCTGAACTTTTATTGGGAATACCTGATCAGTATTTAGGTTTCGTAAGTTTACAGTGGAAAAGGTAGATTCACGTAGCCAGGTTGTCCAAAAGTACTTAAAAGTTTTCTAATAATTGAATTCAGCATCAGTTTTTAAACTTAAATTAAATTACATTAAAATTAAAACGGGTTTCCTTAGTCACATAAGCCCCATTTCAAGTGCTCAAGAAACACATGCTAGTGGGTCCCGTATTGCACAGGGCAGAGCTGAGTGTTCTGGGAGTGACTGTAGGGTTGAGAGCAGGGAGTGGCATGACCTCAGGGGCCTTTTGAGAAGGAATCTCTTGGGGGTGCCTGGGTGGCTCAGTCGGTGAAACATCTGACTTTGATTCAGGTCATTATCTCATGGTTCATGAGTTTGAGCCCTGCGTCAGGCTCTCTGCTGTCAGCACAGAGCCTGCTTTGGATCCTCTGTCTCCCTCTCTCTCTCTGCCTCTCCCCTGCTTGTGCTCTCTCCCTGTCTCTCTCAAAATAAATAAATAAACTTAAAATTTTAAACAAAAAAAAAAAAAAAAAAGAAGAAGAAGGAATGTTCCGGAAGGTGTGTGGAGAACAGACTTGTAAAGGAGCTGGAACAGAAGCTGGGAGACCATTCTAACAGTGGAGGCGGGAGATGACCGTGACTTATTTAAGGGTGACAGGCTGGCAATTGCGGCCATACCAGGATCTGTTCCCAGGGGCGGGCCCCCAGACTTTGCAGGAGACATCGAGAACGACTCCAGAGCACAGCGGACCTTCAGGGACACTAATGGAGCCTAAGCTCCAAGAGTCTTGCGTGGGCTTCTCGCCAAGGCTTGGATTTTGTTATGTGTTTATTTGTCAGTTTTTTCAAAAGTGTTAATTTGTAGTGAGTGTTAATTCATTATAAATAAATATTCACCTTTGTTCTTGATTTCATTAATAATCTTTTTTTTTCTTAACGTGTACACTCCAGATGGAATAAGTGTCAAATTCCATAAAAGCCAGGATCTGCCTCTGCCCAACGGTGTCACTCATCCATTTTGAAAATGAGAAAGCAGACCTGGGAGGTGAATATGACGTAATGAACTGTCTACATGTCTTTCTGTAACACAGCACTTTCATCCAGTTAAGTTATGTTAAGACAGTGCTCTGGTGTTTACAGACTCATTGATTCTTTCCCTAAAAAAAAAAAAAAGATTTTTTTTAAGTTTATTTTTTTATTTTGAGAGAGAGAGAAAGCAAGTGGGGGAGGAGCAGAGAGAGAGAGAGAGAGAGAGAGAGAGGGAGAGAAAGAGAGAATCTCACACATGCTCCACACTGTTAGCACAGAGCCTGACCTGGGGCTCGGACTCACAAAACCATGAGATCATGAGCTTAGCTGAAATCAAATCAGACCCTTAACTGACTGAGCCATCCAGGTGCCCCCTCATTGATTCTTTTTAAATGCTTCCCTCATGTTTTCCTAGACCCACTGTTGACCATGTTGTCCTTCTAAAGGGAGCAGGTGAGCAGGTAAGGTAACTCTTGGGTACATGCTTCCCCCAAGCCCCGGGAGACAATGAATTTGCTCTGTGACTAGGAAGTGGTCTATGCTGACACCTAAAATGTGGATCTGCAGTCAGATGCCTGCATGAATCCTGATTCTGCCACTAACTCACTGTGTGGCCCTGGGCAAATCACTGTCCCTCTCTGAGCCTCATCAGTTAAACATGGACCATAGCACCTACCACAGGGTAGTTATGGGGATTAGATGGGCCACTCCATGTAAAACATCAGCCATTTGCCGTATAGACGGTAAGTGCTCAGTAATGAATTGCTATTATTATTATTATTTTGTCTACGTTTTTGGTGCCTTCCCTCCATGACTTCCTGGTCCAGTGACTGTTGGTTAGTCAAGGCCAGGGTCCTAAACCACCTGTGGCAGGAGAGTCAGTCAGTCCATCACCCGTTACAAGGACTTGATTATTGCACCACCTTAACCCAGCGGTCAAAGTTGACATCACCAGTAGTGGTGATGACCTGACACTGTGTCCCGATGCAAGGCACCAGGAAGGCCACATCCCCCTTGTTCTTGTCCGAGTGTTTAACCTGAGTGTAGGTAAGAGGAAACACCCAGCGAATGCAGAAAGCGAGGCATTCACAAGCACAGCTGGCCTGGACTCTTCCACAACATTCAATGTCACAAAAACCAAGCAGGCGAAAAGGGGTGGGGCACGCTCCAGACTGAAAGCAAGAGCCACAGACACCTGGATTGCGTCCTGGTGCAGGTACGAGAAAATAGAACAACACAGCTGCAAAATCCATTTGGGGAGCAAAGTGGGGAAGTGTATCAGACAACTACAGTCATGTTAACGCTCGTGGGTGTGTGGTCGGTATCAGAGTTATCATCATTATAACGTGGAACAGCAATACCTCCTTTAAGGACCTCTCTGTACAGTACGGATCAAATGAGAGTTTCCTTGTTAAAAAAAAAAAATAGGAGAATGTCCATATTCTGAGACGAGGCATGATTAATCAGAGGTGAGGGGACAGGAAAGTTCAGAGAGAGAGAGAGAAGGAGGAGGGAAAGGAAAAGAGAGAAAGGGAAAGGGAAAGTCTAGTGGAAAGGTACATGTGTGTTCCTTGTTACTATTCTTTCAACTTTTCTGTAAGTTTGAAATTAAAAAAAAAAGAGACACTGATGTTCAAAGCCACCTGACCTTTACTTTCTGTTCAATACCACATTGGACCCACCTGTGCACAGTGATGAAAGGTTTCCATCAATACTAGACTAATTTGGCCACTTGCCAGTACTGGTTAATGTCTCTCTATCTTTGCCGTCCCCAGCCGGGTGCGATGGTGTGGGCAGGTGTTTTGTGACGCAGGATGGAATTTCCGCTGGCCAGGATTCCCTGGCACGTCCTTCACCAGGTGAGTGCAGGTGCCTGGCTGCTACTTGTGTCTTCCCTGCTTCCAGGTACCTTTGCTCCTACCATCCTCCCTTCCCCTCCCCTTCTGGCATAGTTTTTGGCCTAAAAGCCCATGTCATCAATTGTCTCCCTGCCGCCAGTTCCCCAGGTGCCAGCTGTGTTAAGAACTCCTTTCGCTGCCAAGCATCCATATGAGCGATCTTATTATTTAGACTCCTGGCATTGGGATATATAATCTGGCTTTGTGTATTCGTCGATCTCTGCCTACCTCATGTCTCATTTGACGGGTCATGTTCTGTCTATTCCATTTATTTATTTATTTATTTATTTATTTATTTATTTATTTAAAAAAGAAGGCTACAAGGCTTTCCTCTTGGCCTCCATAACAGAGGCCTCATCAGTCTTAACCATGCGCTGGCATCCTCCCATTTTATTTTAAGTTTGGAAAATCCAGTGACATAAATGGTGGACCTTTTTACACTCCTATAATGGAACCAATATTTGTTGAGGGGTGATAGCAGAAGAATCATTCGTATTAGAATTCGTTGTGTGTATTCTGCTGCTAAGCTGTAAGTTCCTTGAGGACAGGGACTGGGTCTTAATCTCTGGCCCTCCAATTATGTCTGGTACACAGTAGGAACTCAATATCCCTGTGGCTGTATTCAGAAGCCACAGGCCATTTCCCCTCTGACATCGGAAGGTTAACAATGTGTAAAGGTCTCCCTGGCCTTTTAAGTCTTCAGTGTCTCTGTTATGCAAAAGAAGGGTTTGCAGGGGATTCTTGGGGCTTAAAGGCCAATTCTTGGGGCTTAAGGATTCAATACTTACTGACCTACTGGAGGTCAAGGCCTCTAGCTTTCATTCCACAGACCTTACTTTGAGCCAGCATTGCAGCAACAGTGCTGAACAACAAAGATAAAAGATAAAGAGCCACTGGTGACTCTTAAGGAACTCCCAGTATTGGGGTGTCTGGGTGGCTCAGTCGGTTGAGCGTACGACTTCAGCTTGGGTCATGATCTTACAGTCCGGGAGTTTGAGCCCCGTGTCAGGCTCTGTGCCGACAGCTCAGAGCCTGGAGCCTGCTTCGGATTCTGTGTCTCGCTCTCTCTCTGCCTCTGCTCAAGCTCTGTCTCTCTCTGTCTCAAAAGTAAATAAAAACATTAAAAAAAAAAAAAAGGGAACTCCCAGTATCTTAGGGGAGGATGGCCAAGTACACAAGTAATAATCAGACGGAGCAGAGAAAAATATCTACCACGGGAAGAAAGATGAAAACATTCCTCCAGAGTCCCCCTTCTGAAATGATGCTGAAAGCTCTCAGGATAAGAACTTTGCAAAATAATAAGAACAACAATGCTGTAGAGCTGTTTTTGTCACAGAGTATTTCAGGCGTGGGTCCTTATCCACACGAAGCATGCTCCTGTTTTCCTAGAGGAGGACAGTAAGCTTCCCAGGGAGGGAAAGTGACCGGGCGCAGAACTCACCGTCAGGCCCGTGGCCAAGCCGCGACCCTCATCCTCAGCTGTGCCTCTGAGGCACTGGTGTGAGGTGTTGGGTCTACAGAAGTCTCATCAATTTCCCCCAAACGTCTGGCTCAATTTGCCTGGGTTCACTTTGTTTCTAAAGCTCCTTGGGTGATGCGAATGAGGACCACTGGGTATTAATCATACCTTTTCATTCTGCTTTTCTGATGCTTTGGTATCTTGGGGTCTTGCTGGCCCTGGAGGAACTGTCCTCCCAAGGTTAACCAACCCCTAGGGATAGTAAGCAACTCACCTTGAGGATACCTTTCATATGCACACCCATCAGACCAGAGCCCCCTCCCCAGTCCTCTCCTCCACGGAGCTCTCTGGAACTCTGGGCCACTATCCCCTGCCCCTGCCCGATCACCTAGGGCCAGGCACCCAGACAGACATTATGCCCCAGGGCACATTGAAATTGTTCAGATTAGCCGATCCTACACCTGATTCCCCAGCCCCGCCCATTCCTTCTTGGGGAAAACGAAGGTGAAGGCCTCTGCCCCCATTTCTCCTTCCTCCCGCTGCCTCCTGACCACCTTGGTTCTTCCTCGAGTGACCGGTGCAGTCGGGGTACCCCCTCCTCCTGGAACTGTGAGTAACAAACTATCTTTTCAATGGCAATCCTCTCCTGATCTGTTGGCCTTGCCATGCCTAAATTATAATAAAAACCTACGTTTAAAAATGGTGATATTAGGGATGGAACCAAGGAGGGCTTTGCAGATCCCCAGGAACTGGGGATCACCCCATTGAGAGGTCTTTTCTTCTTCTCCCTTTCCAACCGTGGGCTCCCTATTATCCGGTTTACATAAAATGGACCTTTTAAACATAATTTAGGTCATGGCACTCTGGCTCAGACCACCACTGTGACTCCCCAAAGCTAAAGCTCCTATCATGGCGCACCTGCTGCCCCTAACACCACACCGGCCTCTTTGCTGCTCAGGAACCCTGCGGGCAGGCTCCCCTTTAGAGCCTTTCCAGCTGCCTGTAACACTCCCCCCACCCAGCTAACCCCTATGCTCAACCCCTCCCTCTCTCCCTCCCTCAGGTCTTTGCTGAAATGTCACCTTCTCTATGGGGATACCTTGCCTTCTCTATTCTACCCTTTCTTTTTCCCATCACACCCATTATCCTTGAATAGGCAATATACTTATTTATTATGTATTGCCTTGTCTCTCCTCTTCTCCCCTCCCCACCCTACTGTGTATCAGCTCCACAGATAAGGAACTTTCTTTGGTCCTTCATATATTCCAAGGACCCAGAAAAGTGCAGGGCACAGAGTAGGCAGTCAAATTATTATTTTTTAAATGAATACATTTCCTTTTAAGATTTCATTGAACAAAATATCCTCAGTTTAAAAAAAAAAAAAAGAGTTTGCAGGATCCCCGGCTGGCTCAGTCGGTAGACCGTGCGACTCTTGATCTCAGGATCGTGAATTCAAGCCCCACGTTGGGCATAGAGTTTACTTTAAAAAAAAAAAAAAAAAGAGCTTGTAATTGGCTTACCTAGATCTGTTTGGCCATCTTCATACGGAAGCTGCGTAAAGGTAAAGCACATTTGTGAAAACGTCAAGGGGGGCGGGTCTTCTCGCAGGACCCCGAGAATGGCCAAGTGAATGTCACTTCTGCTCTGGGCAAGGTTGTGAGTCACGAGTAAGTAGTGTGACCGTCCAACAGCAAAGGAAATGAAAGATTCTGGGCGAAAAGCATCATTATTTTGGTACAGGAAATAGAGCCTGATGACATCTCTGTTAGTAAACATGTACAAGAGGAAACACATGGAAATAATATTTTAGGTTTTTAGAGAGCCCTTGATGAGATTCTGCACCAAAACATATTTTGAAACCTTTAGTTAGCATAGTGTGGAGTGGGCAGAATGGGGTTTGTTTAATGGATAAGAAAATGACTCAGGGGCAGGGAGAAAAGAGCATTGATGAACAGACATCAGTGGCCAGAACGGTGTCAACCCTGGGGACCCCGGCAAGGAGCCTTGGAAATGGCCTTGTGATGTTTTTGCAAATGATGCGGCAGAAAACATGCCCAGTGAAGTCGGCGACTCAGCACACGACCTTGGACCTTCCTGCGTGGTGAGATGCCAGGCCAACGGAGACAAACGGAAGGAGGTCTTCAGGGCCGAGTGTGTGGACAGGGAAGTGGCAAATGGGCCTCTCTGGGCCCAACTCTGGTAGAGCATCCGGGGAAAAAGATAGTAGGGCTGTCAGCCATGACCCGTGGAGGGGCACAGGAGGCACTGTGCACGATTTCTGGAACGCGTCAGCCAAGATGAGGACAGAATGCTGGATCCTAGCAGTTCATCAAAGACAGTTCATCGCCCTTCTGCTCTGTGAAATGCCTTGCCTTCTGCTGTCCTGTCCCCACGGCCTCCACCCTGGTGCCAGGGCTTCCTCTTAATCTTCCCCCTCTCCCCTCGTCACTCCACACCTCAGAAGGCTGCGTTGCCCTCTAAAGACATCTTGTGAGTTCTGTGACACCTCCGCGGACATGGCTCGGCCATCATTGCTTGCTCAGAGCTAAAAGTGGCTCTTCTGAGTCATGTAAAGATGATCTGCTTAAAGTTGGCCTCTTGCACAGCGAACTCCTCAAAATTGAGAAGTGTGTCTTGTACTGTAGGTGCTCGAAAACTATTTGTGCGATGCACAGATGGAGAGATGCGCTGTGTATCTTGAGACAGACAACGTGGAGACGAGGAATGTCCTGAGCCAGCCGGAGTGGCCCTGGGGAGGGAAGAGTCACAGTGGGGAGGCAGGTGTCCTTCAGCGTGGAAGTAACAGCTGAAGAGGGACACAAGCACCACATCCAAATCCTTGAAAGGTGTCGAGACGGTGAACAGGGTCACAGAATACTGGACCAAGTCACAGAACAGCAGAGAGAGGAGGCAAACCTCCATGTTTAAGAAAAACTTTGAAATATTTATTTCACGCAAAAAGAAAGCTGCCTTAAATTTTTCTGTGTACAAAACATCGCATTTTTTATAGGATTAACTTTGGGGGAAATAAACACTCTGTGATTGCATAGTTGGATTAGCTTTGACGACTGTACACGCTCGCGGAAACGTTGTCCCTGTCAAGATGCAAATACGTCTGTTGCCCCAGGAAAGGGCCCCATGTGCCCCTTTGAAGTCAGTCACCCCCCAGCCCCCAGCTTGTGCAACCAATCTGCTTGCTATTGCTGTAGATGAGTTTGCCTGTTTTCAGAGCCTCATGGGTACATTCTGGTGTCTGGCTTCTTTCTCTCATCACTGGGTTTTTGAGATTCATCCCTGCTGTGGCGTGAATCAGTAGTTGGGTCATTTTTCATCCATCTATAGTATTTCATTGTGGGACCGTGGTGCCGTTTATCCATTTACCTATTGAGGATATTTGAGTCTATTGTGAATAAAACTGCCACAAACATTTACGCAGAAGTCTTTTTATGGATAAGGCACAGCACAGACATAGTGTTACTAAATAAAACAGAATTCTGAGGCAGAATCTCGGATTTGAAAGGGAAGTTGATAGGAATCCTAACTCTTGCTGAGTCCAAGCCTCCGCCTGCTGCCTTCCTTCCCACATCACAACCTTGAACCTGGCCATTTGGTCTTTACCAGCCCCAATGATGGGGAACTCACCACTTCTCAAAGAAGCTTATTCAGTAGGGGGAAAGCTCCAAATGCTAGAAAGTTCTCCCTTAACTGAATTTCAACTGATCACTGTACAGGGCCCACCCCCGCCCCCCAGTGTGGAAGTGAAGTCTGATAACACGGGCACACAGTCAGATATTTAAAAAGAGCCTCCAGATTCACCTCAAGTCTTTCCCGTTTTGGTCCACGGACCCTTTGTTGTGCCAAGCATTTCACTTGGGATTTACAGCTCTGGCTTGTGGCTGTCCCTCTTAAGATATGCCACCAATTACTGAACACATCGTTCCAGCTGTGGTCAAGCTGGCCCAGCTCTGCCCAGCTCGTCCTTCTCTCTGCACAACCATGTTGGCCCTGCCTTAGCCCAGGACCACCAGTACACGCGGCTGACTCCCACAGAGCGAGAGGCGGTAAGAGAGCAGCCCGGAGCCTTTTCTTTCTCACATGTGTTGCTATTAAACCATGTCCCCCCCCCCCCCCATCCTGTGCTTCCCACAGTGGGTAGCAGATTTATGGAAATAGTACAGACTTGAAAATACAAAGAGCTTCAAAAATGATTCAGACAACTTCATGGTTGAGAGACCCAGAATGGCTTATTATGGCAAACTGGGATGTTCTGTTTCCCATTGCTTGCTTTCCGGCTGACATCAGGACAGATAACTGGGCTGGACTGGATGGTTTCTGAGGCCCCTTCTAGCTCTCAAATTTTGTGATTCTTTGTCCTCTCACTAAATGTTCTTTGGTGTCACTGCCGGTCCCAGGATGAAGTCAACGGGGCCAGGAGGCTGTCTCCGTTGCAATGTTTTCTCAGAAAAGAAGGTAAATGAAAGAGAGAGGAAGGAGACAAGGTAAGGAGAAGCATTACTGAAATTCCCAACATTGCCGAGTAGGAGTTTACACCAAGGCTGCTCCCTCCTAGTGTGAGGGGGAGAGTGGCTGGTCCCACCCCCACATTAAAGCACAACTTACATTAGTTTTCCTATTGTTTCTTATAAAATTATATGTATTCGTCTTAGATTTCTTAGAAGCTAAGGAAAAATTTAATGAAAAAAAAAAACTATGATCTTATAAAGAATGAACACTATTAACATTTTGGTGCATTTTATTCCAGTCCTTTTTTAATTATTTCAATGTTTACTTATTTATTTTGAGAGAGAGAGAGAGAGAGAGAGAGAGAGAGAGAGAGAGAAACAGAGAGAGAGAGAATCCCAAGCAGGTTCCGTGCTGTCAGTGCAGAGTCTGACACAGGGCCTGATCCCATGAACTGTGGGAAACAGGTTCAAGAATTCCTTATAGTTACATAAATGGGTTAAAAAAAGCTTAGGACCGAAGGCTGCCCCCAGAGGGCAAAAGTGTCCAAAGTTAGTTAGTAAGATATTAAAATGGGATCACGAGTAACTTGTTACAGGAAACTACTTTCCATCTGGCGCCCAGACCGTTTGCTTCTTACACGCGCAAGTTAATAACAGTCTGATTGTTTTCTCCATGTTCACCACATGTGTAAGATCTTGAGAGCTCAATAAATACGGACATGAAATCCCTGTTCAGGGCTCTTGTCTCCTCCCAGACATTAGCCTCTCTCGTATTCAATTCCGCATCTGCTCTCTTGCCGGACAAGAGAGAACTCCAGACTCATAGTTTGCAACAATGAACTGTGAGATCATGACCCGAGGTGAGATCAAGAGCCGGATGCCCAACCAGCCGAGCTACCCAGGCGCCCCTCTTCCAGTCCTTTCTTAAAAAGTTTGTTTATCTATAGTTGATTCATCCCTCCAATATATATCCAGGTATTCCAAATTTTGCAAAAGAAAAATGACACAAATAATCTTGACCATTTTCCCATTTTCTTTGAAAAATAGTTTAATAATTTCATAGTATGCCACAAAGTAGATAAGTCATAATGTATAATAATTCCTACTCTTAGACTTATGAATTCCTTCTAATTTTTTCCTATTACAAATGATGCAGAGGTAAGCACATGAATTCTTGCACGTGAATCTTCACATTTGGCGTCAATTTAAAGATATTTCTATTGGAGAGTGATTTGGGGGGCAAAGCATATGAACTTTCTTAAGGTTTTTCATATACGAGTGTCACCAGATTATTTCCCACAATCCCTAGGTGACTCGGTGGTGATGTTTATCTTTCATCCAAGAACTTTTCAGAATGACAGAGCAGATAAACTCTGTTTCACTTCCTAACTTGAATAGAGCTCAGGAGAACAAAAGGTAAAAACCTATATACAAACCCCCAAATTTCTTGCTAAGGATCCCGAGCCCCATAAGAGAGGGAAAAAAAGCAGTTAGAAGGACAATTGGGGGTAAAGTGCCATAATTTTAAAAACTCATATAATAAATGTCCCAGTTGAAGCTGAAATGCCAAGGAGTGTGGGCATGTAAAGACGTCCCCTAAGTGAGAACCACAGGTCCAGTGCTATGAATGCATGTTAATTCTAGGGTATTTTGCCCACATAGCTAAAGGGACCTAGTCATTCACGCTATTGGTTTGCTCAGGCTGGGGGACTTTGCCAGCAAAAACTTGTTTTTTCACAGTTCTAGAGGCTGGAAGTCCAAGATTATGGTTAGCAGGTTCCTCCTGAAGCCTCTCTCCCTAGCTCACAGGTACCCACCCTCTTGCCTCCTCTTTGCATGGTGGTTCTTCTGTGAATGCATCCCTGGTATCTCCTTGTCTTTCCAAATTTGCATTTTTTAAAAAAATTTTTAATGTTTTTTTAAATTTATTTTTGAGACAGAGAGAGACAGAGCATGAGCAGGGGAGGGGCAGAGAGAGAGGGAGACACAGAATGTGAAGCAGACTCCAGGCTCTGAGCTGTCAGCACAGAGCCTGACATGGGACTTGAACTCACAGACTGTGAGATCATGACCTGAGCTGAAGTCCGACATTCAACCGACTGAGACACCCAGGTGCCCCCCCAATTTGCATTTCTTATCATGACACTGTTCCAATTGGATTAGAGCCTACCCTCATGGCCTCGTTTTAACTTAATTACCTTTTAAAAATATGGCCACATTCTGGGGTATGGTTAGGACTTCAGCATATGAATCTTGTGGAGGGATGGAATTCAGTCCATGAAGCCCACCTAGTAGAAGGAATGGCTCGTGTGGAGGGCTTTGTATTTGTACAGAGACCTCAGGAAGTATCTCTGGCAGATTGTATTTTGCAAAATGACTGCAACAATACCTCTGATCTTGCCTATTTTGCAGTGTGAGCTTGCCTCCTTCGCATCAAGAGGTAGAGTCTAATTTCTCCTCCTCTCAAATCTGGGCTGGCCTTAGTGATTTGCTTTCTACCAACAGACTGCAGTGGAAATGATGTGCCGGCTTTCCAAGGCTACTGCAGAAGGGGCCGTGCAGCTTCCGGAAAACTGTGCCTCAGATGCTTGCTCTGGGAATGCAGCCGCCATGCTGTGAGGAAGCCCAAACCACACGGAGAAACCACATGCATGCAGTCTGTGTAATAGTCCCAGTCAAGCCCAGCCTGCAAGCGATCCCAGCTCACATGCCAGACTTTGAGCGAAAAGTTCTGATGGATTCCAGGCCTTAGCCGTTTTCCTGCCGTGCCCTGATTGAATTCGTGACCCCCAGACCCTGTGAGCGAAGTGACTGCTTCACATCACATTTGGGGATGAAACGGAGCCAAAAAAGAGACTGTGCCTTATTCAAACATATATTCAGCTGGTGGACGGTGGAACTAGATTAAAACCTAGCCCCCGCAGTGTTCAGGCCAGAGCGTCTGCCATTTGTCCTGCCAACAAGTGTTTATTGTCTGTGGTGCACCACGCACTGTCTTGGGCACTGAGTAGGGACTGGTGACTCCTGTATATAGCTCCAGAGTGCGGAATGCGGGCCAGTGACCGACACCGCAGAAAGCCTGCCTACAGTTCACTGCAAGCAAGACTCAGTGGTAACCACAGCTTTCCCCACATGGAATGCTCCTGAGAATTGACACAGAGGAGCCCGGTGCCTCGGGCACATGACTGGACTGAAGAGGTATTCATACCAGCCCTAATTCCCCCGTTTAACTTCCTGCCTTGTTCCCACAGGGACGTAAGAGCTTTCTTTTATTTGACTTAGAACTTCCTCTTTTACACCAGATGCTCTTTAAGACCCATTACTGACCAGTTCTCACGATGCTGACTGTATGATATTTGTCTCATCTTCTCCAAGGGCAGGAGACAGAGTCAGGAGATAGGGTTCAAATCCCGGCTCTACCTGTGACTGGCTGGGTAGCCCCAGGCAAATGATTTAAGCTTACTGAACCTCAGTTAAGTGCAAAAACATACTTCCTGTCTCACAGGGGTTGTTGTGAGGGTTAAATAAAGTGCTTATGTGAACCCCAGGTGGAGAGATGTCTGCTGAATCCCTTGCTAACGTCTGTCCCCTTCTCCAAAGTAATATCTCAAACCTTCCATACTCCAGTCTCAAAGGCTGGCAATTCTCTTCCTCTTTCTACCCCTTAAGTAGCTAGGTCCTCTTTGAAGAGAGCGATTGGGGAGAGACAGAGAGAAGAAAATATCAGCTGCCTCTTCCTCAGCTTTGCCTCACCACTCACCAATGAAGCTGTGCCCCCTGCCCATGCCCCAACTTCCCTTTGCAGAGGACTGGACAGCTCTCCCTTGGCCAAGGCCAAGCCTTCCCCTCATAAGACGTTCCTGGGGGTCTTCGGGACTCTGAACTATTGATTACCAATCCCTCCTCCTGGTTCTCTTTTTCTACAGAAAAGAGAATTCCCTCGAGCCCGAATCTCCCTGCCATCTTCTGCCTCGCCCAAACCTCTTGAACATGGCACCTGAATTGCCCACCCTTGGGGTTAGCTCAGGCTCCCACGGACACTGCCATCCCAGGTCTTGGAGGAGCGTCTTGTCACTAAGCACAGGGGTCACGTTTTAGCCCTTAGCTTCTGGATACTCTGCTGTATTTGCTTTTGTAGATTGCTCAAAGTCACTTGTTTCCCCATCGTGGAGGCCCCACCCTCTCCCATCTTGCTTTCCACCTCTGCTCCCTCCTTGACTGTACCCACAAACATCCTGCTGTCTAACGATGGACGTCACACAGACATCTCGAATCTAACAGATTCAAAAGCAGATCAGGTGGTCTCTTCCACCCCCCCATCCCTCAAATTCTGTTCCTCCAACTGTGTTGGTTCGCTTAAGAAGCCAAACGGCCAGTTTTCTTGCTGCGAGAGCCAGAAAACAGGTGTCATTGTCCACACCATCCTTTGTTATCTATGGATCCCACCTCCAAAATAGCTTCTTAATCTTCCTGTTTTCTCCCATCCCACGGTCTCTGGCGTATCCTATTTAAATGGCCACAACAGTCTCCTCTCAGGCATCCTGGCTTCTGATGACCCAACCCTAATCCATGGACTGAATGATGTTGCTGAGTCACATCTGATTATGTAACTCCCCTGTTTAAAAACTTCAGCAGGGGAAACAAACCATAAGAAACTCTTAAAGATAGAGAACAAACGAGGGTTGATGGAGGTGTGTGGGGGGATGGGCTGGATGGGAGATGGGCCTGAAGGAGGGCACTTGTTAGGAAGGGTACAGGGTGTTGTATATAAGTGATGAATCACTGAATTCTATTCCTGAAACCAACACTGCACTGTATGTTAAGTAACTAGAATTTAAATAAAAAATTGAAAAGAAAAAAGAAAAAAAAAAACCTTCAGGAGGGCTCATTGTTCTCATGCTGAAGTTTACACTCTGAGCTTCCGCACATGGCTTTCCCTCTGCCTGAAACATCCTGCCTTCTTTTCCAGGCTGTTGATTCAACTCCTACTTATCCCTCAGGTTTCTGTCGAGACTTTACTTCCCTGGAAGATTTTCCCTGATTCCCCACAGCCGTGAAATCCTTCTGAGATGTTCCTTAAAGTGCTTTTGCTTATCGTATGGTTCCTGTAATTGTTTATTTCTCTCTTGCTTAGCACTGGGTCTGGCACAAATCAGCAATTTAATAAAATACTTGCTGAAACGTAAGAAGAGGAGGAATTACTTTCCACCAATCATTCTTGGACACTCCCAGTGAGCATCAGAGTCCTCTGGAGGGCTTGTTAAAACAGCTTGCCGGGTTCCACCCCCAGCGATTCTGATCGGAACTTCTGATTCTGTAGTTTGGGGCGATGCCCCAGAATTTGCATTTCTACCCAGGTGATGCTGTTGATGCCCGTCTGGGACCACACGTTGAGAACTTCCACTTTATACAGTTGAAAGCAGTCTGAAAGGGGAGGGGTAGTTATTTTTAGAGAAGGCTGGGAGAAGTTTTTGGAGGCTTGGTACGTTTTTGGTACTTCTCTTCTTGGTAGCTTCTTTAACAAGAGCATTTCACGAGAGTTTAGCTTCTTAAAAAGTTCTCAGCTGAGTGGGCTCTAAAGTAACCAAAGCCCACGCCCCATTAGGGATCAAAAGCAGCACCTGGTGGCTCCTTAATGGGTTGCCAGGCAACAGAACAAAGGCAAGGCTGGGCTGGGATTAGCAGCTGGCAGGGAGTTTAGAGTGAACTACCCAGGCATCTAGAGAGGGTAGACCGCCCATCAGGAGAAGGCTGTGCAAACCAGATGCAAGGAATCCCCACGATCGTTGCCTTGATTTGCACGTGGAGGGGCACACCATCCCCTTGCGGACAAGATCATGCTGTAACTTGTTCTCTAATAGGACTGGGGAATATTTTTCTCAGAAGAACCACTGAGAACCCATAAGGGACATTTCTTAATGACTTACAGGTAAGAAATGACTTAGGCTTATCACCCTTTGCTTTTAAAAAATCAGCTCTATTAGTTTATTTTTGATTATAAAAATATAATTCACATTTGAAAATTTAAAATGTGCAGAAAAGCATGCAATTCCAAGTGCCCTGAAGGACATTAAAATTTGGCATCCATCCATTCAGGGAAAAAAAAAAAGTTAAATGGGATTATTCTATACATTTCTCCATAACTTTATAAGAAAAACTGATATAGTGGATATTTCTACATCAATGCTTATACTTCATTAACAGTTATATGAGATTTTCTTGTATGGGTGCACCATATTGTACTTAACCTTCCCGGATGGGCATTTAGATTTACTTCTTTTTTTTTTTTTTTTTTTTTTTTTTGCTATTATTAGCAATCCTGGAATGGACAGCCTCAGACACACATTTCTGTGCATTTGTGAAGTGGATGGCTAGACCAAAGACAATTAATATTCGAAGTTTAGCTATGAATTTCAGGTTTCACTCCAGAAAGTCTGTGAATTTATATTTCCACTGATAGTATGAGCGTTCATTTCCACACACCCTCACCAACACTTGCTGTCATCAATGCTTTAATATTTTTATAGGCCTTGTTAATTTTTCATTTCTTGGATTGATTTCTTTGAGCATTCTTGAAACACGTTTTTTTTCCCGACATTCCTGTTCATGTTCTTTGCCTCTCTTTCTATAGGAATTGTTCATCTATTTTTCTTATTGACTTACAAAAGCTATTTTTATGTAGAAAGCTTAATACTTCCTCCAGTGTATTGCTTGTTTCTCTTAACATTTTTTTCACAGTGCCATATGGATGTTCTTGGTTTTTAACTTGTAACAGTTGAGTATGTTGGTGTTCTACGACGTTGCAGATTTTCCTCTAAAAATAAAAAAATAAAATCATAATTCTATCATTTAAAAAACTTTCCCTTTTGATCTCATTAAGGGCAAAAGATGAGAAAGAAGACAGAATGAACCAAAAGAAAAATACAGAGAGGAAGAGAACAGAGAGCTATAGTCATCATGTTTCTTCAATTCTCAGGAGATAGGGAGTGAGTCTCAAACTTTAATTTATATATGGATCACTTGGAGATCTTATTAAAATGTAGATTCAGGTCCTGCAGGGGCCTGACATTTGACATTTCGAATCAGTTCCCAGGAGAGGCTGATGGCTAGTGGACCACACCTTGGAGTAGCGATGCTTTAGAATAGGACAATGGGGTGGCCTCAGTGACAGTTCTAACTCCAGTTAAATGATCATTTGTTGTAAAACTCCTCACTCTCTCTAGTTAAGCAGGGAAGATTCTTTTTGCTCTTGAAACCAGGAGATAGCCATAGCTCATTTTTTAAAGAAACGTAAGTCAGCTCTCATGGAGCAAAATCCCTCTACCTCAGGGTCTTTTAGGATACCCGGCTTTTCTTTTTTAAGATTTCACTTGTAAGTAATCTCTACTCCCAACATAAGGCTCAAACTCACAACCTCAAGATTGAGAGTAGCATGCTCTACCAACTGAGCCAGTCAGACACTCTACAATATATGGCTGAAGGTTTTTATTTTAATGTTTTACATTTGTGGCTAAAGATTTATTAAAGCGAGTATATACAGGGATGAAGCGTTCTCTTCTTGAGACCTTCTTTTTTAGGCTCGATAAAATTAAATGGAGAGATTAATTGGCCCTTTTGGGTAGAAATGTTTCAGCTGTGTGCTGGCCTCTTCCCAGCATTATAAAGGGGTTTTTCTGTATTATTATTTTTTTTTTTTGAGAAAGAATAGCCACAGTCTAAACACATCCCTGAAGACAGTAATCTAATGAGTCATGTAAAAGGCAACATAATCTGGTGGGGAAAAAAAATCTTAGAATAGCACCCAGGAGAGCTAGATTCCTACTCTGGCTTTAACATGGTTACTTTGTGTATGTTAAACTTCCCTAGCTTAGTTCCTTCAACTGTAAGATGACTCAATATCAGAGCCTCACTTACCCAGGATGATACTGGAATAAAAAAATTCCCAGAAGTGTCTCTGGACCTTTTGGAGTAGCTGTGATACCCATGGTTCTCTTACTACTTACGGTATACTGGCTTGGCTTTCTAATTTCCAAGCAAGATTCCATAACTGTTTCTGAACTGTAAAATAAATTGTAGCAAAAGAGACTGGGTATTTTTTGAGGGTCTCGAAGTCAAGAAGTTGCCTGTGCCATATTCTTGCCTATGCTGTGAGAGGTTATGGGTGTGGCTCGCTATCTGCAAAGAAAATAATAGACATGTTTGTATTTGAAAGGAAAAGGTTAAATATGGCCCCGACTCAACTGGGGTGCAGACCAAGGGTAGTTTGGGGCAGTGCTCCCCAGCTGGTCCGAAACACAGGAAACTAGCACTTTCTGAGTGTGTGAATTATCTCATTCCCTCGCAACAACCCTGTGAGAGGGGAATTCTAACTTTTAACGGGAATTCAGAGTCAGCAATCTGCCCAGATTTCACAACTAGAAAGAGCGGAGCCTCATCGCTGACCAAAGTGACTTCCCCTCGTTAGCCATAGACTCCCCAACCGTATGAGTGAGAGCACCTCTCACACAGAGGGCGGTGGGGGATTAGTGCCAGGATGGCCCAGGTTGGCCCACAGGAGGTGCTCGGCCCGCAGGAGGTGTTCAGTTCACAGCAGTGCCTCTTTCTCCCCTACGCTCTCATATAGCCCTGTAAGTTAGACCCAAGGCTGCTGCAATGGAAAATAAAAGTTGAAATGTCCCCCCTCACTCATCCACCTGTCCTCAGGACAACGTGCCCAAAGGGCGCCTCTGTGCCGCTTCAGGCACTGCACACCCGTGCTTCCTCGTGTTCTCAGAGAACACGCCCCCTCCGGACTGCTTCTCACTCTTCCGGCCCTCCTTGCGTGGGGTGGGAAGGCGGCAGGGGACAGGCCCCGGGAACCGACCTAGGTCAGAATCCACCTCCTCCGTTTGGCTGCTGTCCTTGGGCCTCAGCTTCCCCATCTTTCCTTTACAAGGTCCTTGTTGAGGCTCAGTGAGGGTGGATGGTGCACGGTCAGTGTTCTGGGAGTGGGAGCCAGGTCCCTCTCGGAAACCTCGAAGGCAGTGCCGGCTCTCCCCTCCCTCGCCCCGAGCCCGGGGCAACAACCTCGTGGATCCAGCACCCGGCGAGGCGCACGCCCTGTCCAGCTGCCATCACCGTTTACATGATCTCAATCATCACATGCCCCCAGGCTCCTCCAGGCCCACTGCCAACAGCATCAGACTGTGTGTCACCTTCCAGGCCTCCTCCCACAAAAATACTGGCCTTCCAGCCTCCAGAGCTCTTAGCTCACCCCATAAACTCTGCTAATGCTTACCACATGCGACTGAGCTTGAGCGCCCCGCCCCACGCACCCTTCGCGGGCCCCCCAGGCCTGGCGCTAGGAGACCCTTGCCCCCAAAGGATCTTTCTCCCTAGGGGGGCCCTCCCCACTAGGAGAACTCCCCGGGGCCCTTCCCGCTATAAGACCCTCCCCCCTATGAGACCCTCTCCCTAAGAGATCCTCCCTCTTAAGGGAAACTTCCCTTGGGAGACCCTTCCCAGAGACCGGCCCCTCCACTGGGCGGGAACAGGCGGCGCTGGGGTCCTTGCAGGCCACACATGACCTTGGACGCCCCTCCAAAGCCGGAGTCCACTTCTGGCAACAGGCGGCGGGTCTGCACCTAGTGGTGGCTTTTGTTGCTGACGACCGAAAACCCGATTGCGCGTGTTTCTCGATTGCAATCACAGTAACTTGGCGCGTAACTACCCGAACACCACCCACTGGCTGGAGCGGGCGGATCCCGAGGCTGGTGGGGGGGCGGGGCGGGGAGGTCTGGCTCGGCGCGCCGGGAGGGGCGCGCCCACCTGCCCCAGCGCGTGGCTCGGGCACCCGGCCCAGCCGCCCCTCGGCCACACGTGCGCCAGCCCACCTGTGAGCCCGCACGCCCGAGAGGGGCGAGGCCGCCGCCGCCCCCGCCCCTGCGGCCCGCACCGCCCCCGCCCGAGCTGTCCGCCGAGCGCGTGCGGAGACGGCGCCGGCCTGCAGTGCGCGCCGCGCGTCCCTAGGGGGCGCAGCCGGCGCGGGAAGCCGCCGAGGCGAGCCCGCGGCCCGGCGTGAAATTCCAGGCGGGCGGGCGCCGCGAGTTTGAAAACAGGCGAGGGCGTGGGGGCGGGACGCGAGGCCCGCGAGCCGCCTCCCCTCGGCCAATCAGCTGCGGCGGCGGGCGCGGGCGGGCGGCGCGTGCGGCCGGGCTGTGAATGGGGCGCGGCGGTGGCGGCGGAGGGCGAGCGCCGGCGCGCGGGCGGGCGCACTTTCTCCTCAGCGCCGGGCGGGGGCGGCGGCGGCGTCTCCTCCTCCTCAGCGCCCGCCGGACCCTCCAGGAGACGCGGCGCGGCCC
The DNA here is from genome assembly GCF_022079265.1 of Lynx rufus. NCBI lineage: Eukaryota > Metazoa > Chordata > Mammalia > Carnivora > Felidae > Lynx > Lynx rufus. The sequence goes on from NW_025814842.1 coordinate 2,511,931, forward strand.
GGGTGTTCCGGCCGCGGGGGCGCTGGGGGCGGCGTGACGGCAGTTCACCCCACTGACAACTTCTCCTCCGCCGCGCCCCTCTGCCGCCCCCGGCCCCCGCACCTGGCCGCTCGGCCGCCGGCCACCGCCCGCCCGTCCCGCTCGCGGGGCCCGAGGCCGGGCGCGGGCGGCGGCGGCGGCCGCTCCTCAGCATGGCCCGGGGCGGCGGCGGCGGCGGCGGTGGCGCGGCGGGCCCGGGGCGGCCGCGATGGTCCCCGCCCGGCCCCGAGCGGCGGCGGCGGCCCCGGGGAGCCCGCGCGGCGCCCGAGAGCCCCGGCCGGGACGCGGGGGAGCGCGGCGGGCGGCCGGCGACAAAGTTGAGCGCGGGCCGGCGGCGCGGATGGTGGGCGCTCCTGGCGCTGCAGCTGCACTTGCTCCGGGCGCTGGCTCAAGGTAGGCGCGGGGCCGGGGCGGCGGGGCCGGGGCGGCGGGGCCGGGGCGGCGGGGCCGGGGCGAGCCGTCGGGGCCGCGTGGCGGGCAGCTGCCCTGCGGGCTGTGTCGCCGGCGGGAGCGGAGCCTCGCGGTCCCCGCCGCCCAACTTGGAGCCGGCCGCTGGTCGGAGCCCGGCTTCTCCGCGCGGCCGCAGGGGCGCGGCGCCGTCCTGCCGGGGTCCCGAGCCCCGGGGCGGCGGCCACACCGCCGGGAGCCAAACTTCGGGTGCCCGCGGCTCTGCTCTCCCCGCGCTCCCGGAGAGGGCGCAGTGGGGGGATCGAGAAGGGGGGCGGCAGCTCCGCGAGCCGCGCTGGCCCCTCCGTCCGGGTCCTGGTAGGAACCCGTTTGGCCGGAGCATCCTTTCCCGGGAAGTTGGCTTCTTTGCCGGAGAAGGATGAAGGGAAAGCGAACGGCGGGCAGGCGGCGGTCGCCCAAGACCTCCTTTCGGGCGAGATCTTCACAGCCGGGGCGCGGGGCCCTGCTGCTGTTGGCAGCTCTGGGGAGGGTGGCTTTGGGGTTCCTCAGCCGTGCGGGGGGGGAGGGGGGCACATGCTGGCTGTCGCGGGAAGGGACGGGACTGACGGCCGCGGGCGCCCCCACTTCACCAGCCGTGCGCAGCGGCCGGCGGAGACGCTCCCCACGGCGTGCGGTGGCACAGCCGGGACGTGGTCACGTCTAGGCGGGACGAGCTCGGCGCTGCCGTCCGGGACTTGAACTAGTAACTCCGGCTTCCCTGCTGGGCGCTGACCTGACGTTGTGCGCCCTGTGGCCCTTCCCCGCCCCTCCCCGACGCTTTCGTAACACCTGCCTTCGGGGTGTGCTGCGTGGAAGCCGGTGGCCGGGTTCGCGGTTCACGTAACTCCCCGCGTTACTAGGAGGATTCTCGTCGCACTTGTGTGTGCGCGCGCGTGCTTCGGTTTGCCCAGTGACCGACTGGGGTAGGAAAGCGCTTCTTAAGTCATTTTGTGAAACCGGGTCTGTGGGTTGCTAGAGAAGCCAGGTTCGGATGAAGAAATCTGAATCACTCAGGCATGACCTTAAAGATAGAAATGGTCTTTATTGTTAAACAAAACAAAACAAAACACAACAACCAGTGATTTGCACTTTGCAGTAAGCCCTGTCTGTACGTTTGCACATTTGAAGACGTGTGCACACGTTCAAAAGGTGGGGGAGGAGGAATCTGATGGTTTTGTTTTGAACTCTGTTGCAAGGATTTCAAGTTCTCAGTGGCACTGTGAAGGCTGTATGACGTGTCGCTTTTTTACAGCTGTAATGTTAATGAAAATGCATAATTAAAATGCACTAAGGCAACGGTTAAACTTTGTTAGGACGGAATATTTTATTCCTTGTTGGAAGTGAAAACGCGGGTACTTGTTTTCCATTTATACGGTTTATGAAAGTGTACAGGTCTTTGAGTGTAAAATTTCAAATGGGTTGTCACAAATCTTAAATTCATTGACAGGCTTCTGTTCTCTGTGCTCTGTGAAATGTGTAATATATCCATCATTTTTTATATCATATTGAAAATTCATATTACTGGGGAGATGTCACCATTTGACAAAAGCTCATGTATCTTGAAAATGAAAATTCTGGTGCTGCTATAGAGATTTCTGATGGGATGATGAGTTGGTCACATGCAAGGGAATATATCCTTGTGAATCTTATCAGATGAAATGTAACATTCTAAATGGAATACTTAGCACTAAGCTGGAACTTGTCCTAAGTATCATATTACAGTGGCGCTAGGTGAAGCGATTCCTAATTTCTCTGTAATTGTTTTTCTCGTAACCGTGTTTTACGGGGTTAGGCTTGGTGGTGAGATTTTGGGAGAAAAGTGCAACGCTGACTAGTAAAACTTAGGTCTAGTTACATAGCCTAAGTTACATAATTGGCCATTATGTGAAACACCGGGTTCAGATCTTCGAAATATCATTTTAACGTGTCTTGGGGTTTCTTTCTAACACCATAGTGAAAATTTCTTGAGTTATACTCTGCTTATTGGGGGGTGTATGTGTGTGTGTGTGTGTGTATGGGGTAACTCTGGTTTCCTAAAGACCCAAGGCTTTAATGCTCAAAGGCAGGTGGCAATGCACGCTTTCTTTATATTGCCCACCAAGGAGCCAGACCTTCTGAGATGAAGGATGGCCGGGTCGTAAGTATCACATGCGTGAAGTCTGTGGTGCCTTAGCTTTAGTGCTAGACCTTTGACAGGGTTATTGATTCTGGTAATGTTTAGTACAGCCTCCTATGTTCAGTATAGCCTCGTGTGTTAAGAGTTTACATTCATCAAGCTGAGAGGGGTAGGAATGCCCTTCTCCGTTATTGCTTTGGGGTTGATTATAGTTCTCGGTTTCTCCTTTGGAGTTATTTCCAGTCGCTTAGATTGATGGTTCTTGGACTTTGGTGTGCATCAGAATTACCTGGGGAATTTGGTGACCCTGTAATGCCACAGCTTGCTTTCCAGGTGATTTTGATACACACCAGCGTTGGAGAACACGGACTTTGATTGCCTGAGGTCTTTTCCTTACTCCAGTCACCTGCTGCTTTCCTGGAGTCTCTAACCCCACGCTTGTTGAACTTGGGTATGCGCTGGAATCACCAGGGAGCTTTCAAACACTGAAGCCTGGATGTCATTCCCAGAGTTTGAGGTTTGACCTGGGCATCGGGTTTTAAAACTCAAGTGTTCCTAATGTTCAGCCAAGTTTGAGAATCTTTGCTCTAACCCTTTTAAATGAGATCACATGACCCCATTTCCCTTTTAACCTTGTTGCTGATCTTGTGGTTCTGTAGTACATTACTGCCCCCCTCCCCCAATTCCAGTGACCTTCATATACTTGGAACCTCTTTCACTTAAACTTGTTCCATGTTTGTGATCCTAAACTTTGAAGTTTCTCCCTGGTTTAATTAGCCTTTCATCACTCATTCTGTTCCTACTGTTAAGCTCCTACTTTGTGCCAGTCTGGGATATGCTTCAGAATCACTGGTGAAATTCAAAAATACTGTTCTCTGGGCTCTGCCTCTGACTGGGAGGATCTCTGGAGCACGAATTTGTGCATTCAGTAAAGCGCTATCACTTCTACAGGTGATGCTTGTATCTTTAGTATCACCTGTGGTTTTACCCTTGTGTTGGTCAGTCCTATAATCTCGCTCCGTTCTCCGTCATCCTTAGTCTGACTTCGTGTGGTATGGATGCTTATCTGGGTCCTTGCCTGGACCACTTTTCTCTGGCCAATCCCCAGCCTTGGGTTAGATCTTCTAATTAGGCTTCTCTGCCCCTGGTTTGCTGGAAAAATCACAAAACTGTGCTAATTGGGTTTGCTGCAAATCTAGCTTCATTTTGGGGCCTTGTTTATGTTCTTCCAGACACATTTGGTTTCACCTTTTCCTCTTACATCTTGTACCCCCTTTCTCCTACAACTTTGTAATTTGAGTTTCATCTGGTAACTCGAGTTCCAGGCTACCTGCTTCACTGGAGAGTCTTCATAGAGAGTGCTACACTTAGCAAGTGCTCAGATACTTACTGATTAAATTTTATTAGGCCACTGCATGTTTAACAGATGGCAACTGGCCACTTGGTTGGTAACTGTCTTGTAAATCCAGTAATAAGCAATTATCACCCTCTATGCGGCCTTATGTATAGCCACCTGTAGCTAACCTTTTTAGAGCCCTTCTTATGTGCAGGGCACTAAGTGCTTTCTAGGTAGGCTCATTGACTCTTGACAACAACCCCTGAGAGGTAGGTAGCATTTGGTACTCATGGTACCTGTGGGGAAACTGAGTCACTGAGCTGTTAACTAAGTTCCTGAGACTAGTAGTGATGGAACAAAACGGAAAGCAGGCTGCTTGATCCACAATCTGTGTCATAACCACTAGGTTGGAGTGCCTCCCATTGTAGCCCGTGCTTTAGGTGGGGAGGGAGCGCAGTCAGAGCAATACCGAGGAAAGACGGTGGTTGGTGTTTCTAAATACTGTATTGGACCTCATATTTCAGGTTACCTTATTTACTGTTGTTACATTCCATTAGACAATTCAGAAAATAGAGAAGAGGAAATAGGCCTAGACCTCTCCATATACCCATTCCTCTCCCATAATAAAATGACGGTTGCCATTTCACACAATTTTTTTCCATACTGTAATCCTCCAATTCCAGTTGAGAATGGGTTGTGGTAGTCTGTTGGCGGATTTGAACACCCCAGAATTGACCACTAGGAGCGTACCAACCATTTCTTTGAGGGACAGTTGGAAAATGACTATCTGCGTTCAGGTACATGTAGTTAAGTCCTTCAAATGAAAATAAAGAGGTGGGGCTTATAAGGTACAGAATTTTTGTTGCTTCACCATACCTTTTATATAACCTCAGTTAATTGTTAGCTACATACTGGGATTATACCTAGCTAGGAAGTTTCCTGTGCCCTTAAATATTGGGGTAAAACAAGATGGAACTCTGACAAGTAATGTAATTAAGTGGAATCAAATAAGATGTTATCTACCAGTTGCCTTTGTATTATTTGCACTCCTTAGAGTCCTTTCATACATTTTTTAAAAAATTTATTTTGAGAGTGAGCACGTGAGTGTGCGGGCAGAGAGGGGGGAGAGAGAATCCCAAGCACGCTCCTCACCATCAGAGCAAAGTCTGACACAGTGCTCTAACTCACAAACTGTGAGGTGGTGAACTGAGCTGGAATCTAGAGTCAGATGCTTAACTCACTGAGCCACCCAGGTGCCCCCTTGCATATTTTTTTGTTGTGAAACATGGACTTGGGCCTCTAGGTGTCTCCTTGATCAGAGACCAGTAATGTTGGTTGACCGAATCTTGAGAATGGAACAGACACAGAGTGAGTAGGAAAACATAGAAGCTGGATTTTGACGAGGTCACACTTTAAATTTCTGCAAGAAGTAATACAAGCAGTAGTTTGAAGAGCGGACCCTTGAAGTCCAACTCCGTGAAAGGTGAGTAAAACTGAGGGTGGGGAATAAAAATCAGGTTGAGAGGTATAGCGTAAAGAGGAGTTAAAATAGAATTATTTTCAAAAAAGTAAAGATGTTTTAAGTTTTATTCGTTTAAATATTCCTCCTAAGTCATGGTACATTTCTACCTAATGTAATTGAGCATTTCAATTTGTATAGTTTTTTTTAATTGTAATTAGAGTCCAACATACCTATAAGGTATTTTCTTAAATTTCTCCCTAAATTGGTAAATCCCTTTTAATAAAAACAAACATGAGTACCCGTGATCCCAACAGACCAATAAATTTTGTCAGCTGGGACAGAAAATGGCTCCTTCTGCCATCCTTTTGTATTAGCCTATGAAATTAGTCTCAAGATTTCTTGTTTTTGTTTTTAATTGTTTTCAGGAGAGCACAAGCCAGGGGAGGGACAGAGAGGGGGACCGAGGATCCAGGGTGGGCTCTGCGCTGACAGGCTGAAAGCAGCAAGCCTGATGTAGGGCTCGAACTCAGGAATGGGGAGATCATAACCTAAGCTGAAGTCGGATGCTCAACCGACTGAGCCACCCAGGTGCCCCTAGTCTGAAAGTTTTCAGTGAATCTCTGAAATGCAAAAGCCTATCAGAGTCAGACAGAGACTTACCTGCCACTTACTGATCCCATGTCTGAGACCTGTGCGGGAGAAATAAATTATTTTTAGAACTTCATTCTATTAATGCTATTCTTGATGTATTGAAATATAAAAATGGATGAATGATGTTATGGGAGCCCTGCTTTAGGAAACTCCAGTTACTTATATATTTGCTATTGTAGTCTTTAGGTAGTCTGGCCTCTTGACAGGCAGCTCTAAAGCTAGAGACTCATTGCCTTAGCCTGGCCCCTGGCCCCGCCGTCTTTTGTGGGTATTGTGGGGATGAGGATACTTTGGTAAAGTTTTGCTAGAAACAAGGATGTGGTAAATGGAAAAGGCCTTGAGCTGTGTCTGTAGACGTGGTTTTTATTTCATTCTGTAGCTAACTTGTATTAAGAGCAAGTCTGTTAGTCTCTCTGAGTCTGTTTTCTCACCTGTGAAAGGAGGGGCTTAGACTAGATCCTCTCAGTCATTCTGCCTGATTCTCTGATCTTTTGTATGTTGTCTTATACTTCGTGCCGTTTACCAGACTCTGTAAGTGTGTCTCCTATCTGGGGATTCTATAACTCCGTATGTCTTAGCTCTTAGAACCTAATTCTCCTCATTTTACTTTTGCCAGGGTATTTACAATGTCAAAGACAACTAAGATGCAATACGGTATTTCTCCTGCTAACACGTGATGTATTTACTCTAGCCTGAAAATGGTTCCTGTTCAAAACTTTAGGTTCTGTAAAATGAATTAGTGCCATAATTTATCAGTGTAAGCCTGCAGTTTGGAGAAATAAATTTCCTTAAAATTATGAAGTGCTTATTTATTTAAATGGCTGGAAGAAGAAAGGGCAAGAGTAATTGAAATCTACTGGAGGTAATGCAGAGAAATTTTAAAAGATATGAGATAGTGATGATACAAGAATGCTTATATTTATAGGATAGTGACCATCAATAATTTAAAAAGATTGGTAGATGGTGTTGATATTTCTGTGCTCAACTGAATGTTATATTGGTTAATTGTATTCCTTAGGACTTTTAGTAAATCAAAAGGCCCTCAAAATTAACACAACTATTTTTTCACTTTAACAGGCTAAGCTGGCACTCTATTGATATACAATGTCTAGTGAAGATAACAGCTATCAATTCAATTTCTTGACAGCCTGTGTCAGTCAAGTAAATCTATTTACTGATCTTTGCAGATTAGCTTGTTGAACATGGGCTAAGACTATAGTTTCTGCACTGTTTTTAGCTTTGCTAAGTATATATTTTTTAATTGACAAGGCCAGCCTTTGGAGATACGGACTGTAGAGAATGGGCTAGACTTGTGGGCCTATATTGTTACATAGACAAAATCAGCCTCTGGTGCAGTCTTCTGTTGCTTTTTCTCCCTTTCAGAACTCTTTGTATTCTGGACATGATTCCTTCTCGTAAGAGGTTTGGAAGCTGTCATATATGTAAGTGTGGTTTTTTACGAAGATGAATTATCTTTCCAAGAAAAAAAAAGACCTAGGGAGGTAACCAAAGAATGGCTATGGCTACTTGAAAAGTAGTTACTTTTATAAGGAGTAATTGGTGGTGGGAATTTTAGCAACCCTAGTAGATGACTAGATAGGAAAAATTTAGATTTGGGGTAAGGAGGGATTTCTTAACGTATCCTACCTTAAATTAAGGATGATCATCTCCAGAGGTGGTAGTTTCTGTGGGTTCTTCAGCGATCCTTAATTTATTTTGTGTATTTATGGGTTTCTCATGAAGGAGGGCCTGTTTTCAAAGTGAAGGTCAGTTCTACCTTGCCTTCTCCCTCTATTTTACATGTGGTGGAAAAAGAACAGATTTTTATTTTGTGGACCAAGCCCTTCTATACGTTGGATGTCAGTGTTGATTTAATACATGAACCACCAGATGGCAACAGAAAAAGTATTTATAGAGGATATAATCTGTAGTTTCCACAGCTAATTTTTTGCCTTCCTTGGTTAACACTACTTCACAGCATACTTATGTAATAAAATTTTTGGCTATGAACAAGGTGAATTAATAATACCTGATAATGCAAATCACAACCAGAAAATAGAATAGTGCTAAGGTATTACTGGAAGAAGACATTTTCTTTACATGAACACATGTATAAGCTATTAGCCAGAGGGAGTGGGTTTTCAAATATGCAACTTTATGATTTATATTATTGTATAGTCCTGCTTTTCTAATTTTGTTGTTCAGCAGTTAGCTTCATGGTAAGCTGTGATGATTTGCAGAATGTAAAAAAAAAAAAAAAAAAAATGGCTCTTACCCTACAGCATTTTATGTAGCACCTTTAAAAGGATACATGAAGGGCGCCTGGGTGGCTCGGTCGGTTAAGCGTCCGACTTCGGCTCAGGTCATGATCTCACGGTCCGTGAGTTCAAGCCCCGTGTCGGGCTCTGTGCTGGCCGCTCAGAGCCTGGAGCCTGTTTCAGATTCTGTGTCTCCCTCTCTCTCTGCCCCTCCCCTGTTCATGCTCTGTCTTTCTCTGTCTCAAAAATAAATAAATGTTAAAAAAAAAAAAAAAAAAAGGATACATGAGAGTTCACAAGCATTGAACTTGTTTATATATTTTCTGGCCAAAGGTATCTTTACTTTATGTAGAATTTGTTTTATTTTTGCCACATCCCCTTTTTCTAAGAGGGTCTTGTTGGCTCTTCTAAGGTTTTTTGTTTTTGCTTTTGTTTTCTTTTTTCTTAGCTAAGACTCTTGGCCGCAAGCTAGAAACTCAGTCTGAACTACTTAAAAGATTTCATTGGAGGCATCCTGGGGTATCACAGTGTAACAAGAAGAATACCTTGAAACTTGACAAATTTAGGATTCAGCTCCACCTTGGGAATAACTAGAGCCAAGTGTTTCAAAACCTCTCAGGTATTGTCCTGTCATCCTCTCCGCTTGCTTCTCTTCCTGTGTTGGTGTACCTCTTGACTATCACTGAAAATTGACCTTACCTTTGTGACTGAAACCCAGATATCATCAGTCTTTGCATTTCTAATGCTTCAGAACCTGAAATAAAAGATGGACTTAAAACTTTGGCCTAGAATCGAAAATCTGTTAAATGGTCAGATTAGTATCATAAAAGCATTACCTTGACAAGGGGAAAGAGCATTTTGGTTGCAAAACTGAAAGAATGGGAAAAACTGGAATAAATGTCTATAGACAAGTTAGGCTGTATCAGCAATTGAGTTGAGAGAACGTAGTAGGTGAGGCTAGGTTGGTAGTGTTGTTGGAGATGGACTGATGTGGATGGAGTAGAGAAAGACTTGGGAGACCAAAAAAATCAAACCAGAAGAAGAACAGGATTTGGTAATAGGTTGGTTATGGAGGGTGAATGAAAATGTGTCCCGGGTGATGGTGAGGTTTTTCTGGCTGGCATGACTCGTTGGTTAGGGCGGTCATTTGCTGAGGTTGGACCGCTTGAGTTTGGGCAGTATGATCATGTTTTTGGTTTTGGATATATTAACGCGAGGTACTTTGGAGGCATCCAAACAGCTGTTAAGGTGGTGTTGGATATGCGTTTTTCAATCAGAGGTGAGGTCTGGGCTTTTACTATAAATACTTGTGGTGAAGGTATAGCATATTTTTTAAGAGGATGGGATTGCCATAAAATTGACTCAGCCACTTGCTAGCCGTGCTTCCTAGGGCCGGCTACTTAGTCACCTTTAAGCATTATTTCTCATCCCTGAAGTCGGTATAGTAATTGCACCTGCTTCATAGAGCTGCAGTGAGGATCAGTTGGTATGGTTGCAGGCAAGGTGTTTAGCACCTTGCCAAGTACATAGCACACGTCCAGTCAGTTTTAGGTTGTGGTCTTGTTATTTACACTCTTGTGGACAGGAATCCTGCCTCGTTTACCTTTTCTTTTCCCATAGGACTAGATATTAATGAGCCACTGTAGGACAGAGTGGGATGTGTGAGCAGTTGATAGGACTACAAGATAGTGATAGCGATGCCTGAGACTGGCTTGATAAAGCGAGGGAGGAGGAGATTGGGGTGATGGGAGTGAGTTAGAGAATGATGGTGATAATGCTGGAGTAAGTGTCTGAACTGGGTGATAGTAGGGTGGAAAATTGGAATGGTATTGCTGAAGACAGGTGAAAAAGATGAGGGCCAAGAACAGGCCTTTGGATTTGTTGATGACGCAGGAAATGTTGATATTTTGAGTATAATTTCACTAGAGTTGTAGGACTAGGAAGCAGATTGAAGTTGATTACAGAATGAATGGATAGTGAGAAAATGGAATCAACAGGTGTTCTTTGTTGAAATTTTCTTTCTGTTGAAACTCAAGAAAAAACAACTATGAAGGCATTTAAAGTGCATAGTGGCAAAATGATCTTAAAATGCTTTGGGAATATTTGCTTCTTCCCATTTGAAAACTGTTTTCAAGGCTGAAAAAAAGTTAGCTGTCATCTGGCAAGATGCTGAGTAATCCTCACGATTCTCTGAAGTGATCATTTCATTTTCATATTTTGTGGCCATTTCAGGTTTCTAGCAATATTGCCAGCAGAGCTGATCGATCTAGGGCACTTAACACCCCTACCCTGCTGCAAACACCTAGAAACTGGATAAAATAAACTAAGGACGAACAAAAGCATTCCTGAGCCCGATAGGCCAGGAAATCCTACGTGCCAAAAGTGAAGGAACTCACAGCCAGGCTGTAATTAGGAACTAAAGGCTTGCCTTGGTTTCAGATCTGGATGTAGGTTCCAAGGCTTGGTCCTGAGGATGTCATGAAGCAGCAGGAGACACGGCCTTAGCTCTCCATGAAGAAGGAAGTTGGAGTTGAGGTCTTGTTACATAAAACCTTGAAGGGTGTCCCACCTGTGGACAGAAAAACCTAGTTAAAGAAGTGTAAAGAAACATGTGGTCTTCCTGGGGTTGTACATAATTAGAAATAAACATCTGAATCCCAAAGCACTGCATTATATTGAGGGTGGGTTAAAAATTTAACATTTCTTACAGTGTGACTAACCCTTAAGCTGAGAAATTAGCGTGAAATGTGGTACAGAACTGGAAACAAATGGAGCCCTTAGAAACAGATGTGAAACTCTTCTGCAGAGCAAATGAAAAATCTAGGATTCTCAGTAGAAACAGTTCATGCTGAAGATGAACTTGAAATAGGGGTGCCTGGGTAGCTCAGTTGGTTAGGTGTCCGACTCTTGATCTCACTCAGCTCAGGTCTTGGTCTCAGGGTTGTGAGTTCAAGCCCTGCATTGGGCTCTGTGTAGAATGTGAAGCCTACTTAAAAACAAACAAACAAAAAAAACCACTTGTAATTAAAAAAAAAAAAATCACCAGCCAACAAGGAGATGAATCAGTACCAAGGAGAGTGGGCAGGTGTTTTACGTTTTAAGGAGAATTGGTACTCCAGGAGGTGCTCCTGGGATATAAGCCAGAGATTCCTTGGTTAAAATTATTAGAGATACAACAGGTAAGACTGTAATAAAAGAACATCATAGAAGAAGATCTGGAAAAGGTCCAGAGAGAATTTACAGAAATGAAAATTAGGGTTTTTAAAAGTAAACTCAGTAGACAGGTGAAACAGCTGAGTAGATACAATTGATGAGAAAACTACTGATTTTTAAGGAGATCTGAGGAAATTGCTTGGAATAGAATACTGAAGGTTAAAGAGATGGAAAACGAGCAGTTAAGACTCATGAACTTTAAATTTATTCTTATTTATTTTCTTTTAAAAAAAACTTTTTTTAACGTTTATTTTTGAGACAGAGAGAGACAGAGCATGAATGGGGGAGGGACAGAGAGAGAGGGAGACACAGAATCGGAAGCAGGCTCCAGGCTCTGAGCCATCAGCCCAGAGCCTGACGCGGGGCTCAAAGTCGCAGACCATGAGATCGTGACCTGAGCTGAAGTCGGACGCTTAACCGACTGAGCCACCCAGGCGCCCCTATTTATTTTCTTTTTAGAGAGTGCATGTGAGCAGGGGGAGGGGGTAGAGGGTGAGGCAGAGAGAATCTCAGGCTCCATGCTCAGTGTGGAGCCCAGTATGGAGCTAGATCCCACGACCCTGGGATCATGACCTGAGCCGAAATCAAGAGTTGGCTGCTAAACTAACTGAGCCACCCAGGCACCCCAAGACTCCTGAACTTTCGTAGGAAAGTCTAGTACTACCTTCTGCAAGCTTCCAGGAAGAGGAAATAGTGGAAGGGATGCTATCTGAAGATATGCTTGGAAGTTTTCCATAATAAATGCAGAGCTTGAATCCTGAGTTCCAAGAAGTTCAGTGAACTCCAAGCTGGCTAAATAAAAAGAAATTTATACTTAGACCTGTTGTAGGTGAAACACTAGAAACAAGACAGAAGCAACCTGAGGGAAGCCGTGGTCTAGACTGGCAGGCGTTTTGTTTGAATCCATGTAAAGTGATATTCAGGAATAAGTGAAATAAAGCCTTTGTAGATAGACAAAGTTGATCACTTGTAGACTTGCTGGAGGAATTATTAAAAGGTAGCTTTTTACGTTTATGTTTTTTACTTCAAGAAGAAAGAAATTGAAACCAGAAGGAGGGAATGAGATGCAAAGTGTACATTTTTAGGAAGCAATCCCTCCAACTTATTACATGCCTTGTGGTTTGAGAAAAGTGAACATTAGCAGCTCCCACTGATACTATGGAGTGGACAGATTAAGTGGGAGGGCAGCAGAGTTCATTCATGTAGTGCTTACTGAGGGCTTTCAGGGAGCAAGGCACTGTGTAAAGCAATAACGGTACAATGATTAAACCAGTTCCTTCCTTCATGGAGCTTATTGCTTATTGAGGAGGAGACACGGTAACACATAAAATACAGTACAGTTGATTGTGAAGAGCCCTTTAAGCCATACAGAGCGTTCAGAATGTGAGAGATGAATTTCATCAGGATTTTAGGGATACAAGTAGGCAGGTCATGTCAGAGGATGTCAGAGTAGGACTTGGGGAACACAGATGAAGGATTCAGGTAGAAAGAAACTGAGCAACAGTGAGGAATTCAGTGTCTCGATAATGACAGGTTTTTGCTGATAAAAGGACACTTTGCAAAATGACCTTCTTTACAGTCCAAATTGGGGTCTTCGCTGTGAAAAAAATTTATACTTGGCTCTCAGGGAGTTAGATTAAATGCACAAGGAAAAATTGTTTTTAACATTTAAAAAGAAGAGCATACATAGGGAGGAACATAGTTAAGGTATAAAAGAAGCTCGGTGAATGAGAATTAATGGAAGGTGAGAATGTATACGTTGTGGTTTTGTGGCAGCTTGATATTGTTAGCTGGTTGTTGTTAACAAACTCCCGGACTTTGAAAATTACTTAAAGCTAGTATCTTGGAGTATTCTAGGTAGAAAAGCAAAGGTCATCTGTATCTCTAACTGCTGTTCCCTGTGGAATCAAAAGTATGAAACCTAAGTTGTAATATGCTTCTGTGCTGATGGAGATGGAATGAGTGAAAATTAATGATTTAGCATTTCATTAACTTCAAATGCAGCTTAAAGTTTTTTTTTGTGAAACCACAGTTTATTTGCTTTAAAAGTTCTTTCTTGGGTAAATAAACTGAATTTCATCATAGATGTTATTGACAATAAACATGTTAGTGAAAAAAAACAACAACCAAAAAACAAAAAACCCCAGCCAAACCTCACTTTCCCCTTGACTTTTCCTAACTCAGCTAGTGAGGAAGCATTGGGAGTCCTGATCTGCTCTCTCATTCCCCCATTTTAGGGAACAAGTTGGGTTGGTTGGAGTCCTATCTCTATGTGTGATAGTAACAGGTGACCCTGACCAAAATGATGGGGATCTGAGTTTTTCTGACGTCTTTTCTAGGGGCTGATGCAGTGTAGACAAATTACTGTGCTGTGTTGGTATTAAGCGTGTTGTAGAAGTGGATCTAATTGGCATGGAAAAATGTTCAGAATACATTACGTGAAAGATGAGGTTACATAGTGCGCTTTGTGCAAGGTGATAGCTTGTCTTTACTGAATGCTCCTGCATTGCGCCCTGTGATAGGGCCTTTCTACACAGAATCTTGTACAAAGGAAGAAATTAGGGTGTAAAGAGGTTAAGGTCACCACTTAAGAAGTGGTGGAACTGGGTTTTGAATGCAGGTTTGGTGCACCCCAGAGCCCCTGCCCTTAGTCCTTGCAGTGTGCGGCCCCTCTGCAGTGACCTGAAAGCACGTGGTGGGAAATTTCTCTGATAATGTCATTTATACACAAGTAAACGGGAAAGGGGCTTGGACGCAGCACACCAAGATGTTAGTAGCAGCTGTCTCTTGGTGAGTAAAAACGTGGATGTTTTGTTTTCTTTGACTTTGCTCTATTTTCTGAAGGTCTATAATGGGGCTTCGATTGCTTTTGAAATAATACAAAATCTTCTAGAAAAGTGGAGATTTAAAAAGTAAAGGGTATATAATAAGTCAGAAACAGGAAGCTCTTTTATAATCTATGCAACGAGTATGAAAGAATGTGAACGCTGTGTTTATCTGTGTTATAGGAAAATTTCTGAATGCTGTAACTTTCAAACACAGTAAGCATTTATAACTTTTTAAAAAATTATGAAAGCAATTATTTACTATAATGTGTAAGTGGGTTTTAGGAGGACTGTGTATTAAAGTAGTTTAGTGGTTTAAGCTGAGATTCCATTAATGGGCACCTGAGATTTTGGTGTGTTTTTCTTTTGGAGGGAACATAAATGATTGTGTTGGGCCTTATTTTCTTCATTTACTTGAAAAGGCCTACAGTATCGTAAATTATGGACTCCCTGTAAGAGCAGAAGCTTGGGGTGCCTGGGTGGCTCAATTGGTTAAGCACCCGACTTGTGGTTTTGGCTCAGGTCACGATGTCACAGTTTGTGGGTTCGACCCCCACGCTGGGCTCTGTGCTGTGCATAGCATACTTGGGCTTCACTCTCCCTCCCTCCCTCCCTCTCTGCCTCTGCCCTGCTTGCACTGTCTCTGTCTCAAAATAGATAAACCTAAAAATAAAAAAGAAAAGGCAAAACAAAAACTCCTGTGAAAGATGGATGGATAAACACATTTGTACCATCGATTTCTGGTTAGTGCTGCTTAATCTTTATTTTATGACTCTTCTGTCAAATTCTCCCGGCAACAACTCTGGTATCAAATCAATAAATGGAAGTTCTTACGGTATTAGGTACAAAAATTTTGAAGCATGTACTTGAAAATTAGGAGTGATTTTCGGTAAAATATTTTACATAAATTAAGAAGTTAACACATTTATATTAAATGCAATATAAATGTAAATTAGAGTGTTAGGTATGAGTGTGGTAGTGTAGTAGGCTACAGTTAGGGTGGCACCTGGCTTACAGAAATGTACTGTTTTCTGGGAATGGCCCTGGTACACAGCAGGGGCCTCCATTGGCCATTTTTCTGCTGTATCATCTCTTGAAGCATTCTCGTGATGCTTGACAGATCCCTGCATCCTCAGAGCTGCCCTGGTTCTTGCCGGTCCTTAAGTTGGGATGTTCAGCTTTTCCTTCAGTCTGTTTTTCAGCATATCCTCCTTTTTGCTTGAGCTGGTCAGAGTTGTTTTTCTTTGAGCAGATGGTATTCAAACCTTTTAAAAGACGGGGCATGGTGCTTAATAATCATTACCAATAATATTGAACCATGTAAATGAATTATAGAAGTTCTAAAAGGAAGTACTTCAGGGCAAGCAAAGGAACATATGTTGATTCTGAATAGGCATTTTATTCAATGAACTATAACAAATGAAACTGGTCTTCATGTGTTTTGATTTTGTTTTCATCTTCCCACTTTCCAGACTAATTGGGGAGTGGGAATTCTTTTTCCTAACCTTGCTTTAGATGCTTCTGTGCCTTCAGTTTCCTTCCTCATTTCTGCAGCTCAGCTCTGTTCTGTAGCTGTGTTCCCTGGGCCTGCCAGGGGTGGGCCCGCCTTCACTCCATCCTCTGTGTCCCCTGATGAATCCCGAGTGGACTTGTTTCTTCCCTGTCGCACTAACGTTTCCGACCTGCAGTCTTTCCTCCCATGTTCACAGGAGTTGGTTTCCTCTTTTAATGTGTGGCAGCACGTTTGGTCCATGTTTAGGATGTGAGCGGTGTTACTAGGGACTCTTCATAGTGAAGACATCTAGACAGTATGCTTGACTAAAATAGGTGTGCCTTTATTCGTAAGTTTTTAAATTTTATTTAGCCTTGATAAGGAGAGGCTTAAGGTATCCTTCATCATAGAATTTTAGCTTTTATAGTTCCATTGTGTTTTATTATGTAGTGCTTTTTCTTGTGAAAAATTACATGAGTAGGTTAAAAGGTCATGCCATGCCAAAGTATGTGTAGTGAAAAGGCTCTCCTTTTCTGATCCTCAGTCCCCTGGTCCTCTCTGTTTGAGACCATCACTGTTCCAGGTTTGAATATTCTTTCATTGATATTTTTTTTGCGTATGCAACAATAGATATTTTTTCTTCCAGCCCTTTGACTTTATGCAAAAGGTAGCATACTGTTACTTTGGAGACTGGCCTCAGCATACTTGTCCCTTTTCACTTAACACCGTGACTTCAAGATCATTTCATAGTAGCACGTGTATGTATCTATCTCATTTTTAAATGCATGGAAAATGTGCTTTTAAGCCCTTGCCAACAGTGTAGTGGCATTATAACATGATAGTGTCATGAGTTTTAGAGGTGGGTTAAAATCCTGGCTTTGCCCTTGATGAGCTTTGTGACCTTGGGCAAGTTACATAACCTGTGTTTCAGTTGCTCCTTTATAAAATGAGAAGTTAGTATCTCTTCAGGAGGGTTTTGTAAGCGTTAGAAGAAATAGCGTATGTAAAGCCTTTAGCACAGTGTCTTGCTTAATAAATCATAGCTATTATTGTGCTCATTAATAGATCAAATGAACGCCTAATGTGTTTCTCCTTCCTCCACTAAAATAATATACACAGAAGGCATTACATATTTCTTGACCTTTTAACTTAACCTTTATTGTCCCTTCTTCTAATCCATTATTTGTATTCTTTCCCTCTTCCCTCCCCATCCTTTGCCCAACAAATAACATTAGGTATTTCTTATACTTTTTGAGATTTCTTGGTTTGTTGATGACTTTACTGACCTATCATATCATCTCTGTCATTGCATTAGGTACTATCAGTTGTAGTTTATTGTAAAACCTCATGGAGAAGGAATATTTCTGTGGATACTTCAGAGTGAATTTAATGTCAGCATTTGAAATTTTTCAAGTCACTAGGCAGAATGATTCTTTTTGTGTCTGGGACTTCAGCTGGGATAGAACTGAGATTTGGATACAGATGGCAACTGGTAGAGAGTAATGAATGTGGGGCTGATACTCCACAGAAGCACTTCAACAGTGTGGGCCTATCTGGGGCCGGTCCTAGGAGGCCAGTCCATAGGGCCAATCGTGACTGGGGAGAGTATGGGGAAGATGGGGATACAGCCCCATTGTTCCCTAAAAGCTTTCAGGATAATGGTGAGTCCAAGGAATTGGGGCCACATGGGGTATGCAGGGTGTGGTATGTACAAAGTAGAAAAATATGATGTCTCTAAACTAGGTGAGCTGCCTTAGTAAGCTATTTTGATGTTCTGCTTCAGGGTACAAGAAGTCTAACTGGGAATCCCGCACCCTTTTCACAGGGGATGTGTGGTTCTCACTTAACAGGGATCTGTCAAGCAGTCATGCTTGGAGGAGTCAGGATACTTGGAGGGAGTTGAGTGCCTGTAAGAGCATCTGGGGGCTTAGACCTGGTGAGTTTAAGGTACTAATTCATATCCGTGTGATTTCCATCTGTACACACCAGCTGGTGTGATCTAAGCAAGCCAGCTTACATTTTGGCAGTTTGTTCTGTGTTTTTTTGGCTTCTTGGTGCTGATAGGTTTTCACCACTTGGATGATGGATATATACTGTTGGATATTTATTCTTAATGTTTTTGTCCCTTTGTTTATCCTTGTATGCTGCAGTGGAGAGCAAGGATCGGTTATCTACTCCCAAGGTACTTAGTAATGGCCTGCATGTCGCTGGTCTGCTTATTGCCAACTCAAATCACCTGTCGGCTGTGGAACTATAATCATGCAAGGAAATACATAGAAATACGGCACTTAAAACACATTTGAAATGTTCTCTTCAAGAACTTCACTTTTGTTTGTGCTGTTTCTAGGTATTAAAAGTCCGATTTCCTTTTCCATTTGCCTAAGTCTAACCTAGTCTTAATAATCCTTTATTCCCCATTTGCTTTTCTGAAAATTTGAACATTTAAAGAGGTGATGGCTTGACTATGTACCAAGGCTTTCTGAGGGAGAGAGAAAATGAGTTTCTCTTTGCTTAATAGAATAGCCCAGAAGTGGTGGGAGGATTATGGTGTGGTAGAATCACGATTCTTCTGCCCTTTTGAAACAGTTCTTCCACATTGATTGCCCCTTCTCCTGTTCTTTTCTGGCATGCGGGATTAAGACTCCAGGTGTTTCTGCCTCACACACAAATTCCCCACTCTTGCTCCCCAGCTCCCTTACTTGCATAGACACACGGAAAGAGTTAGACCTTCTAGACATCTGATCCTAATTTCCAGACATTTTTGCCCTCCTTTGCAATTAGAGCTTTCTTCTGTTTTTTTTCTCCCTCTATAATTTATTATTTTACACATAAAACCTTGAAGTCTATGGAGAAAGCTACATGTAAACTAAAAAATGTTTTTATATTATACAGAATAAGATCTCAAGTTGCTGCCTAGCATTCAGAACTGTCTCTGTCAGTGTTAGAGTTCTTCCTTGGAAAAAGGAGTCTTGTTTAATATTGGTTGATTTTTCTTGTGGTTGGTATATGAAAACCCTAAAGATAGAGGGGACATGGACTAATTTTTGTTCTTAACAAATAAGTCACCAGAAATCAGATCTGGTGCCAGTTCATGGTCTTTGTAGTCAAGTATCTTAGATATCTTAAGCAGATGCTCAGTTTAAATAGTAGTTGTTGCAACCATCTCAAAATAAGTGCTCGTTGAGGTAGGTAATTTGTTCAGTTACTGATCTGTGTTAAGAAAAGAAATAAGATCTTTTGTATATTTTTTGCTGCTTCTAGAACAAGACAAAACTTTTCATATAATGTTGAACTAGACAAAAAGTGTTGAAAATGGTTTTGGTAGATCTCCGGAATTAGAGAAATCAGTATGTGGGCACTGTCAGGGAAAGTGACTTAAAATGTGACTGCTAAGGCGAAGCACTCTGGCTTCAACCCTGTGCTTGACCAAAATTGACTGTAGCCTGTAGACTGACAGAGGATCATGAAATTCTTGAAATGTCTGTATTTTTCCTCTGAAATTTAACTTTTCCTAATATAACACAGGATTTAGTGATACATTGCCATTTAAAAATTTTAAGGTATTTTAAGGCATATCAACTGAAGTCTCTTGAAATGAAAAGTAAGTAAATTTGTATTGTGAAAAGAAAACTTTTGAAACTCAATCTTAAAAAATCGAGAAGGATGCTGATACCATGGAATTTTTTGACAGTTTTCTCAGAAGCCTCAAAAAGTAAAAATGAATTAGAGTCCTCTTTAATTTCTGGGCTCACTTAATTTGAGTTTATTTCAGAGCACATGAGGTTTCTTGGACTGCAGTATAGATGAGGGAATCCTGGGTCATCAGCCTGTGGGCAGTGAGCTGTGGCCCCTTCTGGTGTCCCCTGGCTCCAGGGGTTCAGCCCCAGACAGTGATTCAGATGCATCTGGCAGAACCTGCAAGAACTCCAGGCATTTCCTTGATTGATGCTGAATCAGTATAATGATCAATTTACATGAACAGCAAGCTGTGTTTTTTTTCCTTCCAGTTTTGAGAAATAATGGACATTCATTTCATGTGTAAATTTAGGATATACAGCATGATGGTTTGATTTACATATATGTGAAATGACTATTGCTATAGGTTCAGCCTAACATCCGTCCGTCTCATATAGATAAAGAAGAAATGAAGAAAATTTGCTCCTTGTGATGAGAACTCTTAGGATTTGCTCTCTTGACGGTTTTCCTGTTTATCATAGAGCGGTGTTAACTGTAGTCATCATGTCGTACATTACGTGTCTAGTATTTCCTTTTATTACATGAGTTTCAGGCTTATAGCTTTATCATTAGAAAATACACACTACAGAAAAATCATCACCGGAAGTGTTTCCATTTATCACCGTTCACTTGACTTCCTTCACCCATTTTGCCCCAGCCCCTTCCCGTTTAGTAACCATCAGTCTGTTCTTTGTATCTGAGTGTATTTTGTTCATTTGTTTTGGATTTTTTTTTGATTCCACATAGGACTGAAATCATACGGTATTTGTCTTTCTCTGACTTAGTGCATCATCCCTTCAAGGTCCATCCATGTTGTTGCAGATGGCAGTGTTTCATTGTTTACGGCTGAGTAGCAGTCTGCTGCATACATCTATCTTCTTCATCTATCCACGGACACTTAGGTTCTTTCCATATCTTGGCTGTTGTAAATAATGCTGTAATTAACGTAGGCATCCATGTATGTTTTTGAAGTGGTGTTGTTGTATTCTTTGACTAAATACCCAAAATTGGAATAGCTGAGTCATATGGTAGTTCTGTTCTTGAGGATTCTCTGATATTTTCCGTAGTGGCTGCACCAATTCACAATCCCATCAACAGTGTGTGAAGGCTTCCTTTTCTCCATGTCCTCTCCAACACTTGTAATTTCTTGTGTTTTTGATAATAGCAGTTCTAATAGGTGTTAAGTTGGTATGTCATTGTGGTTTTAATTTGCATTTACCCAGTAATTAGTGATGTTGAGTGTCTTTTCATATACCTGTTGGCCATTTTTATGTCTTCTTTGGAAAATGTTGTTGAATTGTATAAGTTCTTTATATTTTTGGGGCATTACCCCCTTATCAGTTACCTGGTTTGCAAGTATCTTCTCTCATTAAGTAGGTTGCTGTTTTGTTTTGATGAGTTTTTCTTTGCTGCACAGAAGCTTTTTTAGGTTGACATAGTCCTATTTGTTTATTTTTGCATTTGTTTCCCTTTAGAGTCAGATCCACAAAGATGTCACCAAGACTGATGTCAGAGAGCTTACTGCCTATGTTTTCTTCTGGGAGTTTTGGATCTTACATTCAAGTATTTAATCCATTATGAGTTAATATGTATATGATGTAAGATAGTGGTCTAGTTTCACATTTTACATGTTGCTGTCCAGTTTTCCCAGCACCATTTATTGAAGGAGGCTGTCGTTTCTCTCCTGTGTGTGGTTGGCCCTTTTTGGTAGGTAGATTTATTGTTCATACTTGTGTGTGTTTATTTCTGGTCTCTTAAATCTATTATATTGAGTGTGTGTGTGTATTTATCAATACCATACTTTTTAAATTACTGTAGCTTTGTGGTATGCTTTGAAATCTGGGAGTGCACACAAGAGTGAAAACATAAGGTATCTGTCTTTCTCTGTATGACTTATTTCACTTAGCAACAGAAGACCAATGGGGGAGGGGGAGGAAAAAAAAAAAAAAGCTAGGGAGGTAGCCAAACCATAAGAGACTCTGAAAAACTGAGAATAAACTGAGGGTTGATGGGGGGTGGGAGGGAGGGTAAAGTGGGTGATGGGCATTGAGGAGGGCACCTGTTGAGATGAGCGCTGGGTGTTGTATGGAAACCAATTTGACAATAAATTTCATATATTAAAAAAAAGAAATCTGGGAGTGCAATACCTCAGCTTTGTTTTGCTTTCTCAAGATTGCTTTGGCTGTTCAGGATATTTTGTGGTTTTATACAAATCTTAGAATTGTCCTAGTTCTAGGAAGTGTGGCATTGGAATTTTGATAGGGATTGTATTGAATCTGTAGATTGCTTTGGTAGTATGGACATTTTAACAGTATTCTTCTAATCCATGAGCATGGAATATCTTCCCATTTATTTATGTCTTGTTGAATTTCTGTCATTGTGTTCAGTGTGCACCGGTCTTCCACCTTCTTGGTTAAATTTGTTCCCAGTTGTCTTATTCTTTTTGGTGCAATTGTAAATTGGATTGTTGTCTTAATTTCTCTTTCTGAGGCTTTGTTATTGCTACATAGAAACACTGCAGATTTCTGGGGTGCTTGGGTGGCTCAGTTAAGTGTCTGACTCCTGATTTTGGCTCAAGCCATGATCTCCTGGTTTGTGAGATCCATCCCTGCATCACGCTCTGCACTGA
The DNA here is from genome assembly GCF_022079265.1 of Lynx rufus. Classification (NCBI taxonomy): domain Eukaryota; kingdom Metazoa; phylum Chordata; class Mammalia; order Carnivora; family Felidae; genus Lynx; species Lynx rufus. Next base: position 2,534,134 of record NW_025814842.1, read on the forward strand.
CAGCACAGAGCCTACTTGGGATTCTCTCTCTCCTTCTCTTCTTCTCCACTTGTGCTTGCATGCATGTTCTCCTCTTTTTTCTGTCTCAAAATAAACATTAAAGAAAAAGAAACACTGGGACACCTGGGTGGCTCAGTCGGTTGAACGTCCGACTTTGGCTCAGGTCATGATCTCATAGTCCGTGAGTTTGAGCCCCGTGTCGGGCTCTGTGGTGACAGCTCCGAGCCTGGAGCCTGCTTTGGATTCTGTGTCTCCCTCTCTCTCTGCCCCTAACCCACTCTCATTCTGTCTCTCTCAAAAATAAACAAACATTAAAAAAAAAAAAGAAACACTGCAGTTTTCTGTAAATTAGTTTTGTATTGTGCAAGTTTTCTCAATTCATTTGTTCTGTGTGTGTATTCTTGAGGGTTTTCTATATGTAGTATTATGTCCTCTGCAAATAGTAACAGTTTTACTTCTCCCTTTCCAGTTTGGATGTCTTTTATTTCTTTTTCTAGCCTAATTGTTGTGGCTAGGTCTTCCACTACTGTCTTGAATAAAATTGGTAAGAGCGGACATCCTTGTCCTGTTTCTGTTCTTACAGGAAAAGCTTTCAGCTTTTCATTGTTGACTATAACATGACCTGTAGGATTGTTATATATGGCCTTTATTATGTCGAGGTATATTCACTCTACCCACTTTGTTGAGAGTTTTTGTTTTAAATGGATGTTGCATTTTGTGAAATGCTTTTTCTGCATCTATTGAGATGATCATGTGTGATTTTTATCTTCAATTTTGTTAATGGATGTATCATGTTGACTTGGGGGATGTTGAACCATCTTTGCATCCCTTAAATAAAGCTCACTTGATTGTGGTGTATGATGCTGTTAATGCATTGTTTGATTTGGTTTGCTGATATTTTGTTGAGGATTTTTGCATCCTGGTCTTCATCAGGGATGTTGGCCTGTAATTTTCTTTTATTGTGGTGTCCTTGTCTGGTTTTGGTATAACGGTAATGTTGGCTTGTAAACTGTATTTGAAAGCTTTCCTTCCTCTTCAGTATTTTGGAAAATTTTGACAAAAAAAGGTACTAAATCTTAATTGAATATTTGGAACAATTCATCAGTGATGCTGTCTGGTCCTGAACTCTTGTTTGTTAGGAGGTTTTTGATTACTGTTTCAATCTTCTCACCAGTAATCAGTCTACTAAAATTTTCTTTCTTTATGATTCAGCCTTGGAAGATTGTTTCTAGGAATTCATTCCTTTAGGTTGTCCAGTTTGTTAGTGTATAATTGTGGTAGTCTCTTAGGATCCTTTGTATTTCTGTGGCATCAGTTGTAGTTTTTCCTTTTTTTTTTTTATTTATTTTTATTTTTTTAATAGAGCATGCATATGTGTGTGAATGAGCACAAGTCCACAAGGGGAAGAGGAAGGAGAGAGAAAATGTCAAGCAGACTTCACTCCCAGGGCAGAACCCTACATGGGGCTCCATATCATGATTGTTGATAACATGACGTGAACTGAAATCAAGAGTCGACCACTTAACTGACTGAGCCACTCAGGCACTACTGTAATTTCTTATATTTTTTATTTTCAGCCCTCTTTATTAGTGAGTCTAGCTAAAAGTTTACTTTTTCCAAGAATCAGGTCTTTGTTTCATTGATGTTAACTATTGTCTGTTTAGTCTCCATTTCATTTATTTCTGTTCTGATTTTTATTTCTTTCTAACTTTGGACTTCATTGTCCTTTTTCTAGTTCCTTTAGGTGGAAAGCTAGATTGTTGGAGATTTTTTTGGTTTCTTGAGATTGGGCCTGTATTGCTGTGAGTTTCCCTCTTGGTACCACTTTTGCTGCATCCCATTTATTTTGGTATGCTGTATTTCTGTTTTCATTTGTCTCTAGGTATTTTTTTCTCCTTTGATTTTGTTGATGACTTATTAGTGGTTCAGTAGCCTGTTTAATCTCGTTTTTGTGGTTTTCTCCATTTTCTTATTAATTTCTAGTTTTTATACCATTATAATTGGAAAGGATGCTAGATATGATTTCAGTTTCCCTGAATTTATTGACACTTTGTGGCCCAACATGGAGAATAGATCCATGTGCGTTTGAGAATAGTATGTGTTCTTCTTTTGGGTGCAATGTTCTGTATAAAGTCCATTTAGTTTAATGTGTTTTTTAAGGCCAAAGTTACTTTTTGTCTGGATTATCCACCAGTAAAAGTGAGATTTTAGTATCATTGTGTTGCTTTCAATTTTGCTTTTTAGGTCTGTTGTTATATATTAACATATATTAAAATACATTTGCTTTATATATTTTGGTGCTCTAGTGTTGGGTGCATATGTATTTTTAAATGTTATATTTACTTGCTGGATTGACCGTTTTATCATTATGTAATACCCTTTGTCTTTTATTACAGTTTTTTTAAAGTTCTTTTTTTCTGACATTGGGGTAGCTACTCAGCTTTCTTTTCATTTCCATTTACATGTAAATATCTTTTTCCATCCCTTGACTTCTAGACTGTGCATGTCCTCACTTCTGAAGTTAGTCTTTTGTTGGCAGCATATAGATGGTCTTGGTTTTCTTTTTCCCTACTCAGCCACTGTCTTTGGATTGGTGAATTTAATCCATTTACATTTAAAGTAATCATTGATAAGTATATACTTTCATTTTGTTAATTGTTTTCGTACCTCCTCTTTCTTCCTTTTCCTCCTTCCTTGTGGCTTGATGCCTTCCTTTAATGTTTAGATTCCTCTGATTTTCTTTTGTGTATTTACTATGAGATTTTTCCTTGTCACTGTGAGGTTCATATAAAATACCCTATGTGAATAGCAGTACGTTTTAAGTTGATAGGAACTTAATTTTAAACACATTCCAAAGCATTGTCCCTCCCACAGTTTGCATTTTTTTGACGCTTTTTACATCTTCTAAAAAAAATGCTTCCCTTTTATCTTTTCATCTTCATGCTTGCTTTATAAGTGACCCACTATCTTTGTTACTTGACTTCTCCAGTGAGACTTTTACTTTCCCATGTTGTTAATGAGGGTTGCTTATTTTTGGCATAGAGAAATTGCTGTAACATTTCTTGTATGGCTGGTTTAGTGATGAGGAACTCCTTTAACTTTTGCATATCTGGAAAGCTCTTTTTTTTTTTTTTAATTTTTTTTTCAACGTTTATTTATTTTTGGGACAGAGAGAGACAGAGCATGAACGGGGGAGGGGCAGAGAGAGAGGGAGACACAGAATCAGAAACAGGCTCCAGGCTCCGAGCCATCAGCCCAGAGCCTGACGCGGGGCTCGAACTCCCGGACCGCGAGATCGTGACCTGGCTGAAGTCGGACGCTTAACCGACTGCGCCACCCAGGCGCCCCTGGAAAGCTCTTAATCGGACTTTGAATACTGAATGATAATCTTGCTGGGTAGAGAATTTTTGGATGTTTTATTCTTTTTAGCACTTTGAGGATGTCATGCCACTCTCCTCTGGACACTAAAGTTTGTGCTGAAAAAAATCTAATGGTCTTAGGAGGTTTCCCTGGTACTTGAAAAGTTGGTTTTCTCTTGCTGCTTTTAGGATTGTTTATGCCACCATTTAAATTATAGTGTGTCTTGGTGTGGATCTCTGGCTTCGTCTTATTTGGAACTCTCTGGGCTTCCTGGACTTGCATGTCTGATTCCTTTCAGTTTTGAGCTATTATTTCTTCAAAAATTTTTTTATGGCCCTTTCTCTCCTCTCCTTCTGGGGTTCCTACAATGCAAGTGTTATTCTGCTTGATGTTGTCCCAAAAGTCCCTTGAGGTATCCTCATTTTTCTTAATTCTATTTTTTTAATGTTTATTTTTGAGAGAGTGTGAGTGGGGGAGGTGCAGAGAGAGGGGAACAGAGGATCCGAAGAGGGCTCTTCACTGACAGCAGAGAGCCCCATGAGGGGCTTGAACCCATGAACCATGAGACCATAACTTGAGCCAAAGTCGGATGCTCAACCAACTGAACCACCCAGGCACCTCTCAATTCTATTTTTATTTTGCTGCTCTGTCTGGATGAGTTCCATTGCTTTGTCTTCCACTTCACTGATTCATTCTTCAAATTCATACCGTGTGTTGTTGAGTCTAGTACTTCTCTGTTCCTTTATAATGTCTCTTTGGTATTTATATTTTCTCTTTGTTGAGGTTTTCACTGTGTTTATTCTTCTCCTGAGTTCTGTGAGCACCTTTTAACCATTATTTTGAAGTCTTTATCAGGCAGATTGCTTATCTCTGTTTAGTTTTTTTTTTTCTTTTTTTCCAGCTTTGGTTTTATTCTAACATTTGGAACTTACCTTTTATCTCCTAATTTTGTCTAATTCTCTATTTGTTTCTGTGTATTTGTTAAGTCAGCTACCTCTCTGAATCTTGAAGGTGGGGTGGGTTTATGTAGCAGATGTTCTTTGAGATCCAGAAATGCAGTCTTGCCCCTGGTTACCTGAGACGGGTACTCAAGAGATGTCTCAAGTGGGTTGCGACTACCTTTCTCTTTTGGCAGTGCTGTGGCTGGTGCCTGGGTTGACAGACACAGCTATGACTGCTGTGATGCCTTGGTGGGCAGGAATGGACCTTGACTCAACTGGAGGTGTGCCCTTGACTGCTGTGGCACATTGGTGTGTGGGCTCTCAGCAGGACACTCCCAGTGGCATTAGCGGATTAGAGGGAGAATGTCAAATGGTACCTACCAGCCTTGAAGGTATTAGGAAGGTAGACTGAGATAACAAAAATGCCTCTTGATAGTGTCTCAGTCTATGGAGAGGGTCCCTGGTTGTTTCCTGCTTTTCTGGTGGATAATGGAAAGTTTCCAAATGGTTCTCCTTTACCTATGGTCCATGTACTTTTCATATTGGCATTTTTATGCTGGTTTCTGGGTTGTGTGGGTCTGTGCATGAGCCCTTTAAGACCAGATTTTCTATTTCCTACAGTTCTATAGTTTTCTTGAAAATGCCTGTTGACTTGCAAAGCCCAGTGTTTTTGGGGTCTGTGCAGGATCTAAGGAATGGGGTACCACGTGGAGCTTGAGTCCCTTGTTCCTCAGGGAAAAGTTCACGTTAGATATTCTTCCCAATTGTGACCTGCCTGACTGGGCTATGGTGTATGCTTTGGTGAGTTTGTGTCTCTGCCTCTTGCCTATCTTGATGCTGTTTTTTCTATCCTTTGTTTTGGAGGTTCACTTTTAAATTTCAGGTTCCCCTTTAGAGGGAATTACCCTATGTATAGTTCTAGATTTGTTGTATCTGTTGGGGGAGGGAGATGAGTTTAGAGTCTTGCTGTGCTGCTGCCTTGAACCCAGTTCCCCCGAGGGTCAATACTTACCTTATAATTGAAAATTCATCTCTTTAGACAATCTTCCTTCAATTCTACCACTTCTTTCCCTCTGTCTTTAGTAACCACATGTAATCTCTTTTTCTAGGAGTTTTCTCTTTTTTTGATGCTACATGTAAGTGAAATCCTACAGTATTTCTCTGCCTTGTTTCACTTAGCCTACTGCTTTTAAGTTCCATCCTTTTCGTCACAGATAGGGAATATTACTCAGCCATAAAAAAAATGAGGAAATCCTGGTTTATACCTCAACTTATTTATCCATTTATCCATCGATGGATACTTAGGTTGTTACCATGTCTTGACTATTGTAAATAATGCTGCTATGGAGATGGGAGTCAGATATCTTTTTGACTTAGTGTTTTTATTTCTTTTGGATATATTGCCATAAGTGGAATTGCTGGATCATATGGTAGTTCTGTTTTTAATTTTTTGAGGCTACTTCATACTGCTTTCCATAGTGGCTATAGTAATTTACAATCCCACCAACAGTGTGCATGAATTTCCTTTTCTCCATATCCATGACATCATTTATCTCATTTTTGTGATAATGCTGTTCTAACAGGTATGAATGAGTATCTCATTAATTTGCCTTTCTCTAATGACTAGTGATGTAGAGCATCTTTTCATGTACCTTTTGGCCTTTTGTGTACCTTTGGAAAAATGTCAGTTTTAGTCCTTTGGATGTTTTGTAATTGGGTTATTTATTTATTTTTGCTATTGTCGTTCATCTCCCACATTCCCCCAATATCACTGCCTTATTAGGTATATATATTTGCAATTTTTTCCCCATTTTGTAGGTTTTTTGTTTTGTTAAATATTTGCTTTTTAAAAATATGTTTTAAGTGTGTTTATTTTTGAGAGAGAGAGAGAGAGGGAGGGAAGGAGGGAGAGAGGGAGAGAGAGAATCAGAAGCAGGATCCAGGCTCTAAGCTGTCAGCAGAGAGCCTGATGTGGGGCTTGGGGCTCGAATTCACAAACTTGGAATTGATGACCTGAGCCTACATCAGATGCTTAATAGACTGAGCCACCCAGGTGCCCCCTTTCTCTAGGTTTTCTTTTACCTTTGTTGATGGTTTCTTTACCTGTGCAGAAGCTTTTTAGTTTGTAAGTCCTACTTGTTTGTTTTTGATTTTGTTGCTTTAGGTGTCATACCCTAAAACTCCTTTCTAAGGCTCATGGCAAGGATCTTTATGACTCTCTTTTCTTCTGTGAGTTTCAGGGTTTCACCTTTTCCATTCAAGGCTTTGATCTGTTTTGAGTTAATTTTTGTGAATGTTGCAAGATAGACATTTAGTTTATTCTTTTACATGTGAATATCCAATTAAGTCAGCACCATTTATTACGGCTCTTTTTCTCCTTTGAGTATTCTCCCTTGTCAAGTATTAGTCGACTGTGTATGCTTGGATTTATTTCTGGGCTCGATTATTTTCATTGGGCTGTTTTTATGCCAGTTTTAATTACTATAGCTTTATAGGATGGCTTGAAATCAGAAAGTGTGATGACTCTGGCTTTGTTCTTCTTAGCATTTGTCTACTTGAGGTCTTTTGTGGGTTTGTATAAATTTTATGGGGGGGTTCTGTAGAAAATGCTTGGAATCTTGATATGGATTGTATTCAGTCTATATGTGGCTTTTGGTAGCATTTACATTTTAACTTTTTCTAATCCATAAATATGGGATACCTTTTCATTTATTTGTGTCTTTGATTTCTTTAATCAGTGTCTTGTAATTTTCAGAGGAGAAATTTTTCACCTTTTTGGTTAAATTTATTCCTAAGTATTGTAGTTTTGATGCTATTGTAAATGGGATTGATTTGTTTTTTTCAGAAAACTTACTGTTAGTGTACAGAAACACTACTGATTTTTTGTATGTTAATTTTGAAACTTTACTGAATTAATCGAACAGTTTTGTTTTTTAGAGTTTTCTGTATATAAAATCATGTCCTCTGCAAATTGAGACATTAACTTCTTCCTTTCCAAATTTGATCCCTTTTCTTTTTCTTGCCTGATTGCTGTAGCTGGTAATTCTAGTACCACGTGACTAGGGGTGGTAAGAGTGGGCATTTTTGTCTTTTTCCTAATCGTAGAGGAAAAAGCTTTTAATGTTTCACCATTGAGTGTGATGTTAGCTATAGGCTTGTCGTATATGGCCTTTATTGTATTGAGATACGTACCTTATGTGCTTAATTTCTAAGAGTTTTTCTCACGAATAGATTTGTCAGGTGCTTTTTCTTTATGAAGATGATCTATGATTCTTTCATTCTGTTAATGTGATGCGTAACATTGACTTTGCATATGTTAAACCATCTTTGCATCCAGGGATAAATCCCACTTGATCTTGATGAATGATGATCCTTTTAATGCACTGCTAAATTCAGTTGCTAGTATTTTACTGAGAATTTCTGAATCTGTATTCATCAAGAATATTGGCTTGTAGTTTTTGTGTTTCCTAGTATTCTTTCCTGGTTTTGGTATCAGAATAATGCTGGCCTCATAAAATGAGTTTGGGAGTGTTTCCTCCTTTTTAATTTTTTGGAAGAGTTTGAGATGATTCGTAATTGTCTTTTAAGTGTTGGGTAAAATTCACCAGTGAAACTATCTGGTCCTGGTCTTTTCCTTGTTGGGAAAGTTTTGGTTATGGTCTTTTCAGATTTACTATTTTGTCCTGATCCAGTCTTTATAATTGAGGTTCTCATTTCTTTTAGATTTTCTCATTTCTTTTAGGCTATCCAGTTTGGTGTGTAGTTGTTCATGGGGGCCTCTTAGGATTTATTTCTGTGGTATCAGTTGTAATATCTCCTTTATAATTTTGTTAATTTGGGTTCTCTCTTTCCTTGGTTAGCCTAGCTAAGGGTTTGTAAATTTTGTTACCTTTTTCAAGGAACCAGTACTCAGGTTAATTTTTTTTCTCTCTTTCTGCTGTAATCTTTCCTTTTTGCCAACTTTGGGCTTGATTTGAGTTAGGTTGTTTATTCAGTACCTTTCTAATGTAGGCATTTATTGCTGTAAACGTCCTTCTTAGAACTCTTTTGCTATATCCTTTAAGCTTTGGTGTGTTGTATTTCGTTTGTTTTTTAAAATGGTTTTTATTAAATTTAAATTTTGGATAACATACAGTACAATATTGGTTTCAGGAGTAGAATTCAGTATCACTTAAAGACTCTTTTCATATTTCTTAAAAATATAAATGTACACATTTACATATACATGTACACCTATATAGATAGATACCTTCCCGCCTTTTCCCTGGAAACTTCCAGCTGCACAGTTACCAAAATGGCAAGGGTTTAGCTTAGCAGCTAAGAGTATGTGCTCTGGAATTAGACTTTCTTTCGACTTGCCGGAGGGCTATAACTGAGACAAAGTCAGTTCACCTTGCTAGCTGCGTCTCCGTTTCCTCAGCTGTATCACAGGCTACAACACCTGCCTCGCAGGGTTCCTACAAAGGTTCCCTCCACACGGGGTACGCGAAGGGCTCTTGGAACAGACACAGGCACACAGCCTCGCATAGCTAACAGTTGCTGTTAGGACAGAGGCAGTGGTTGTGTCATTACTGTCAACATAGCTTTCTGTAGACTGACAGATGTCCTCACTTGTTTGCACACACAAGACCAGATCCCAAACTGGAGCTCTGGGATCAACTAGTGCTCCCAACTTCAACGCTGAAAACGACGACGCGTTCCGCACACAAATGTAGCGCTTCAGCAACCAAAGTGCTTTACAGGCTCCGCGTCCAGCCGTGGGGTGTTGGCCACCCAGCCCCAGGCCACCTCCTGCCCCTCCCCAGCCACCTAGACAACCTGGCCCCGAACCCGCAGCCCCTGCACCCCGCCGCCTTCTCCCTGGAAAGCCCACACCCAGTCCCCAGCCACTGTCACCGGGGCCACGGCTGCTGAAAAGCTCTAAACACTCTCTCATCACAGTTGTATTTCCTTTAAGATTTGTCTCAAGAAACTTTTTTTTAAATTTCTTATTTGATCCATTGGTTGTTTAGAGAGTGTTCTTTAATTTCCGTGTGTTCTTAAATTTTCCAGTTTGCTTCTCCTTACTGATTTTTAGTTTTATGCTATTGTGGTCAAAGTAGATGTTTTGTGTGATTTCAGTGTTTTCAATTTGCTGGGAACTGTATTGTGGCCTGACATATGGTCTGTCCTAGAAAATGTTCCATGTGTGCTTGAGAAGAATATATTTTATGCTGCTCTTAGGTGGAATATTCTGTATATGTCTTTCAGGACATTTGGTCTGTGGCGTTGTTCAAATCTGTTTCCTTGTTGATTCTCTAGATGATGTATCCATTGTTGAGAGTGGGGTATTGAAGTCTCAACTATTACTGTGTTACGGTTTGTTCTTTTGGCTCTGTTAGATTTTGCTTTATATATTCAGGTGCTCTGATGTTGGGCACATAAATAATTGGAATTATTATATTTTTATTGACCCCTGTATCATTAAGTATTCACCTTCTTTGTTTTTACCAGTTTTAAAGTCTATTTTGTCTGATGTAAATGTATGTGCATTTATTGAGTTACCATTGGTTTCAAATTAGTTTTTCCATTCCTTCACTTCCAGTGTGTGTGTCTTTAAGGCTAAAGTAACTCCCTTATGACTGAGCATATCATTGGGTCTTCTAATTCATTCAGCCATTCTGTCATTTGCTTGAAGAATTTAATGTGTTTACATTTAAAGTAATTATTGACAGAAATTCTCAACAAGATACTAGCAAATCGAATTCAATAGCATATAAAAAGAATTATTCACCATGATCAAGTGGGATTCATTCCTGGGCTGCAGGGCTGGTTCAATATTCGCATATCAATCAATGTGATACATCACGTTTATAAAAGAAAGGCTAAGAACCATAGCCTATCAATAGATGCAGGAAAAGCATATGATGACATACAGCTTCCTTTGTTGATAAAAACCCTCAAGAAAGTTGGGATAGAAGTAACATATCTAAACATCATAAAAGCCATGTATGAAAAGGCCACAGCTAACAGCGTCCTCAGTGGGAAAAAACAGAGCTTTCCCTCTGAGAGCAGGAACACGACAGGGATGTACAGTCTCACCACTGTTTTTTAACATAGTATTGGAAGTCCTAGCATCAGCAATCAGACAACAAAATGAAATAAAAGACATCACAGTTGGCAAAGAAGAAGTCAAACTTTAACTTTTCGCAGATGACAATCCTCTACATGGAAAACCAGAAAGACTCCACCAAAAAACTGCTAGAACTGATAACATGAATTCAGCAAAGTTGCAGGATACAAAATCAAATGTACAGAAATCAGTTCCATTTTTATACACCAATAGTGAAGCAACAGAAAGACAAACTGATCCCACTTACAATTGCACCAAGAACCATAAGATATCTAGGAATAAACTATCTATAGATCTATATGCTGAAAACAATAGAAAACTTACAAAGGAAATTGAAGACACAAAGAAATGGAAAACCATTCTATGCTCATGGATTGGAAGAATAAATACTGTTAAAATGTCAATACTATCGAAAGCAATCTACACATTCAATGCAATCCCAATCAAAATTGCACAGGTATTCTTCTCAAAGCTAGAACAAAGAATCCTAAAATTTGTATGGAACCACAAAAGACCCTGAATAGCCAAAGTAATATTGAAAAAGAAAACCAAAGTGGAGGCATCACAATCCTGGACTTTAGCCTCTACTACAAACCTTTGATCATCAAGACAGTATGATATTGGCACAAAAATAGACACATAGACCAATGGAATGGAACAGAGAACCCTGAATTGTACCCACAAGTATATGGCCAACTAATCTTTGACAAAGCAGGAAAGAGCATCCAATGTAAAAAAGTCTCTTTAGCAAATGGTCCTGGGAGAGGTGGACAGCACCATGCAGAAGAATAACTAGACCACTTTCTTACACTATACACAAAAATAAAGTCAAAATGGATGAAAGACCTAAATGTGAGGCAGGAAACCATCAAAAAGATAAAAAAAACTTCCTCACTGCAAAGGAAACAATCAACCAAACTAAAAGGTAACCAATGGAATGGGAACAGATACTATCAAGTGACATATCAGATAAAGGGTTGGTATCCAAACTCTATGAAGAACTCACCAAACTACACAACCGAAAAATAATCCAGTGAAGAAATGGGCAGAAGGCATGAATAGACACTTTTCCAAAGAAGACATCCAGATGGAACAGACACATGAAACATGCTCAGCGTCACTCATCAGGGAAATACAAATCAAAACCACACTGAGATATGACCTCACTCCGGTCAGAGTGGCGGAAATAAACAATTCAGGAAACAACAGATGCTGGTGAGGATGTGGAGTGACGGGAACGCTCTTGCACTGTTGGTGGGAATGCAAACTGGTGTAGCTGCTCTGGAAAAGTGTGGAGGTTCCTCAAAAAATTAAAAATAGAACTACCTTATGACACAGCAATAGCACTACTAGGAATTTATCCAAAGGATGCAAGAGTGTTGATTCATAGGGGCACATGTACCCCAATGTTTATAGCAGTGCTTTCAACAATAGCCAAATTGTGGAAAGAGTCTAAATGTCGATTGACGGATGAATGGATAAAAAAGATGGGGTTTATATATATATAATGGAATGCTACTTGGCATTGAGAAAGAAAGAAATCCTGCCATTTGCAGCAATGTGGATGGAACTGGAGGGTTTTAGGCTAAGTGAAGTAAGTCAGAGAAGGACAGATATCATATGTTTTCACTCATATGTGGAACTTGAGAAACTTAACAGAAGACCATGGAGGAAGGGAAGGAGAAAAAATAGTTACAGAGAGTGCGGGAGGCAAACCATAACAGGCTCTTAAATACAGAGAACAAACTGAGGATGGATGGGGGAGGGGTGGGGGAGAGGGGAGAATGGGTGATGGGCATTGAGGAGGACACTTGTTGGGATGAGCACTGGGTGTTGTACATAAGTAGTGAATCATGGGAATCTACCCCTAAAACTAAGAGCACACTGTATACACTGTATGTTAGATAATTAGATAATATATTAATAAAATATGAAAATAAAAATGAAAAAAATTGATACGTAATGAAATACTATTGCCTTTTTCTTGTTTTGTGGTAGTTCTGTAGATTGATTTTTTTCCCCGTTTCTTAACCTCTCTTTTTGTGTATTTTGACTTCTTTTGGTATTTGTATGCTTTTGCTTATTTATCATGTTCTGATGTATAATTGTTACAGATTTTTCTCTTGAGGTTATCATTAGGCTTACATAAAATACAGTTATAACCCCTTATTTTAAGCTGATAACTTCAGTTGAATTCCAAAACTATACTTTCACTTCTCTCTCTCACAATTTAGGTTATTGCTGTTAAAGTTTACATATTTTTATACTGCATAACTATTAAGACATTGATGTAAGTATGGTAACTTTTATTACATTCATTCTAACTTTCAAAGTAGTTGTGAGTTATGCATGTCATTGCCAAAGTACAGATTCTAACTTTGACTATATGTTTATCATTACCAGTGAGTTTTATGCTACTTTTTTTTTTTTTATGGTGTTGATTAGTGTCCTTTTTCTTCCACTGAAGAAAGAACTCCCTTTTGCATTTTTTGTAAGGGAGGTCTAGTGGTAATGAACTCCCTTAGTTTTTATTCGTTCAGGGAAAGTCTTCATCCTTTCTTTTCTGAAGGACAGGTTTGGCAGGTATAACGTTGGTTGGTTGTTGTTTTCTTTCATATTTTGCGTATGTTATCCCATTGTCTCTTGGCCTGGATGTTTCCATTGAGAAATCTGCCAACAGTTTTATGGGGGTTCCTTGGTATGTAACTTGTCTCCTTTCTTATGCTACTTTAAAATTTTTTTGAGTTTTGATGTTTTAATTACAATGTGTGCCAGTGTAGCCCTATTTGGGCTCAACCTATTTGGGGTCCTTTGGGTCCCCTGGATCTGGATATCTATTTCTCTCACCAGGTTCAGAGGGTTAACTGACTAAGCCACCCAGGTTCCCCTCATTAAACTTTGTGAAGGGCATTTTTCTGAATTCTTTTACTGACAGTTCATAGATGTCCATTTTTACACATGTTATTAGAGCTTATTAGTTTCCTTTGGTTGTGTCATATTTACCTGGTACTTCATGATCCTTATGTTGGTATCTGCTCATTTGAGTAATCAGGTCCTACCTGTCACCCCTGCCAGACTTTACATGTTTGCTTAGACACAGACTTCATGTTGACCAGTCAGCTCAGCTCCAGTTTCTGGGCCTAACTCTTGGTAATGTCCTTTCGCGGGTAGGGTCTGCTGTTGTCTGTTTTTGGGTGAGGCAACTGTTTGAGCTGTGAGGTTGGGGAGGGGGCCTGTACCACTGGCCGAGAGCAGTTAGATAGGACTGCTGACTTGGTTCACTAGTAAAGTGATGCTTTAGGATGGGCCCTGTGGCTGCCTGGATTGTCTGGTTAGGCTTACTAGGTTGGGGGATGGGTCTGTATTCACTCACAGATGGGGCTATGAACTTGCTTCCCTGCCCTGGCAGGGAAGGAGGACACACCCAGGGCCTGTATGGCTTGTTGTCTGGGGCCTACATCAGACAAGAATGTGCACTGATTTCCCTGGACGCGTGAGGCCATGATGGGGAGAGCCACGGGCAGTGTTCAAGTACCACTGTAAATGAGCAGGGCTGTTGGAATGGCTCTACAGTTTGCCCTGTGCTCTGGTTAGGTTTTCTGATGGGGCGGGCTGGAGGCTCTATTCAGTAATGAGTGGGGCTATGAATTAGTTTTCCTGGCTGGGCACAGTGGGAAACACAGCTCTAAAGCTGGTACGGCTCTTGGTGGTCTTAACTCAGGCTGACTCACACCGTGAGTTCCCGGGCTAAACAGGTCCACTGGTTTTGTTCTGCAAACTATTGGCTCTGCCTGCCCTTCTCAGTGGCATGAGTGCCGCTGGTCTACGTGGCTTTCAGGTGTTCCCACCAGCCTCTCTTGTCAGATGTGGCCAGGAGATGACACTGTGTACAGTGGGCAGGACTGTGACTCGAGTAGTTGATAGTTCTTGTTGTCAGTGGGAGTGATCTCAGGAACAATTTTTGTTGTCATGTTGGTCACATCACTCCCCCCACCCCCACCCCCCGCCTTAGAAGTTAAGAAACATTGTAAAGATCTTAGGGTATTTGAAGTTACTTTCCAAAGAAACACTGTTTGTTGTTTTCTTGTGGTCAGGTTGTGACAAAAGTTATTTTTTAAGCTAAGCTTTAACAGAATGAATGTGGAGTTATGTTTGACTATTTTGTGAACATATTTATAGGACTTAAAGGTCAAACTGTATAGGAATGTATAGAGGTCTTGCTTATATCCTTTCCCTCCTGTGTGTTTGCTTCCTCCTTGTCACAGGTAACCGTTTTTATTAGCTGCACTCTGTTTAAAATTTTTGAGGCCAATTTTACATACTGTAAAAGTAACCATTTGGGACACCTGAGTGGCTGTCGGTTAAGCGTTAGACTTCAGCTCAGGTCATGATCTCGTGGTTTGTGGGTTTGAGCCCCATGTCGGGCTCTGTGCTGACTCCTCAGAGCTTGGAGCCTGCTTTGGATTCTGTGTGTCTTGCTCTCTCTGCCTCTCTCCCACTCGCTCTGTCTCAAAAATAAATAAACGTAAAAAAATAACCATTTTAAAGTGAACAATTCAATAGCATGTAGTACATATTTTCAGTACTGTGCAGTCATCTCCTACGTGCAGTTCAAAAACATTTTTGTCATCCCCCAAAGGAAACCCTTTACCCATAAAGTACTCAGGCTCTCTTCTCCCCTCCCCATTCCAGTCCCTGGCAACCACTAATATGCATTCTGTTGGTATGGATTTACCTGTTATGGATATTTCATTTAAGGGGAATCATACAATAGGAGACCTTGTGTGTCTGGCTTCTTCCACTTAACAGTGTTTGCTAGCTTCATTGATGTCCTATGTATCAGTACATCCTATATTTATTTATGGCTAATTATTGCATTGTATGAACATGCCACACTCTTTTTTATCCATTCTTCCATTGATGGATTTTTGTATTGTTTCTACCTTTTGGCTGTTGGAAATAATGCAGCTACAAAAATGTGTGTATATATTTGTATGCTTACTTATTTAGAGTATGTGCCTAGGATTGGAATTACTAGATGATATGGTAATTGTTTAGCTTTTTAAGTAATTGCCTATGTTCCACAGTGGCTGATCGATTTGACTTTCCTACCAGCAATGTATGAAAATTTTAATTTTTTTCTGAGAATTTGTTTTTTACTTCCTTGTCAAGACTTGTTATTTTCCTTGTTCTAAAAGTTAATTTTAGTCGTATTAATAGATATGAAGTAGTATCTCATTGTGGTTTTGATTTGCATTTCCATAATGAGCAATGATGTTGAACATCTTTTAATATGATTGGGCATTTGTATATTTTTGGAGAAGGGTCTATTTTTAAAGTTGATTTTGAGAGAGAGCATGAGAAGGGGGAGGGGAAGGGATGGGGAGAGAGGAAGTGTGAGAGAATCCCAAGCAGGCTTACACTGTCAGCACAGAGCCCAATGCAAGGCTTGAACTCAGGAACTGTGGGATCATGACCTGAGCTGAAACCAAGAGTTGGATGGTTAACCGACTGAGCCACCCAGGCGCCCCTGGAGAGCTGTCTCTTCATGTTCTTTGCTCATCTTTAAACTGCACTGTCTTTGATTTAGAAGAAGTCTAGATCTATTTTGGATACTAAGCCCTTTTCAGATACATGATTTGAATATTTTCTCCCACTCTGTTATTAGTTTTTTGCTTATTTTTCCAATATTCTTTTTGTGAATACAAGTGAATATAAACATGTTTGCATTTCCTCCCAGTCATATATAAAACACATATTACGTGTATGCATATAATATCTGTAAGTTATGTAACTTGCATTTTTTTTAACCTACTAATATAATCTGGAAGTCTCCTTATATTCTCTCCCTCCACACCTCCCTGTACTCTTTTTGCATAGTTAGTACCTCATTGTACGGCTATACCAAGTTTATGCCACCAGTCTCCAGTTTACTTGGGTTATTTTTAGTCTTTTACTATTTCACATAGTCCATATTGAATAATCCTATATGTGGGTGTTCTCACACTTGTGCTGGCTTATGTGAGTGATAGATTTTTAGAAGTGAAATTACTGCAGCAAAGGCCCATAATCTTTTTATTTTTATTTTATTTTTTTTGCAAAAGCCTGTAATCTTAAATAAGATCTTTTTGAAACCAGAAACTCTCTTATTCTTACCTGGAGGTTTTCTTTTGTGTTCCCATAACATTTTAACATTTCTTCATTCCTGTAAGGACTGCTGTATAGTGTCAGAGTTATGATTCACCAAGAAGAGTGGCTGCCTCAGATATGGGTACTCAAGAGTGTTTTCCAGGAGGTGATTGCTATACTTGATATAAATGGATCTATTATTTTCAAGTGAAAATCTAAACATGCAGTGAATATCCACTTTGGGTTTTGATTCTTGATCATAGAAAACATTGAGAAGCACCTGCACCAAGCTGAGGAAAAGTGTCCGTCTTCCTTGCCAGAAACCACTGTCTGAACTGCGCTCAACATTTTGATTATCCTTCTCTTTCACAAATGAGAGTAGTTGCAAAGATTGACTCAAATACATGTAAAACTCCACCTTTGTTATTGGTGATAATTTCCCTTTATTCTGTTACCTTGCTGTCTGTGTTTATATTCCTTTCCCTCTCAGTAGGATCAACTTGGATACATTTTCCTTGATGAAATCTTCCCTAATTCACCCCAAGTAGAATAGAACCCCATCTCCCCTAGCCTTTTTTTTTTTTTTTCGCTCTGGTGCTCAGAAGGGTCATCTAGTGTTATTATGTATATGTAAGCTCTCCTATTGTAAGCACTCCTTGAAACCAGGGAGGTTTTTTTTTTGTCAGACTTGAACTTCTTTCATGCTCAATTAATTGTAGCTGAGTGTCTTGTGTGAATTAATCTGTAAGGTTTTATGCTGTTTCTTCCTCTTCCTTGTTACCCCATAAGTGTAGATGTTCCCTAGGGTTTCATTTTTGACCTTTTCTTCTTGTAATTTCATCTACTCTCTGTCAGCTATCATTCCTAAATGGATGACTTCATCCGTATCTCCTGACTCCCGCCCCTGGTCTGAGCTTTGGGTGTGATTCATCCCAGCAGGACCTCAATACCCCACAAGCCACAATTTTCATTGCATCATCTAGTGTTGTATCTGACCTATGGTGAGCATTTGTATTCGTGGAATTAATGTTTCCATGAAAACATTTTTCTTTTCTTCACTAAGAAATGTCACTGAGACCCTGCTTTTGTGTGCCTGCCTCATCACTTGCTGGGCCGCGTTGTAAACAATGGAAATACTGCACATACATTGCCCGTTTTTCTACTGTCTCGGCCTTGACATGGACCCTACCTACTGTGTGGGCCACTATAATGACTAACAGCTTTGTCAAAGAATTCCTGAGGTCTACCTTTTTAGTCTTAGAAACCTTATTTGGTTCTCCAGAGCTTACCAAGTTGAGCCTAGCATTAAAATCTCTCCAGGCTTTAGACGTCTTGAAACACCTGTCTAGCCTGGTTCCTATTCTTCTGTAACCTAGTCTAGTTTCACCCAGTGTTTTCTCTCTTGGTGTCACCACCATCTGTTGAGTCACCTGAGCTAGAAACCTGAGACTCCCCATGAATCTGCCTCTTCCTTCCTTCCTTGACTCTTTCCCTCTCCCTCTGCCACTATCCAACTAGATTTGCAATCCTATGGATTTTCCTCCTTTAAATACTTATCAAATCGCCCTCATTGTGACTGAACTTCCTGCCTATGTTTCTGCTCAAGACTGTCCCCCATACAGCTTCCAAACAAATCTCACCGTGAATCTGCTTATAATGGCTCTTAACCGCAGCCTTCAGGGATCTTCATAATCTAAGCTTTGTTTTCCTCCACAGTGTAATCTGGCCTCTGGTTTCACTTGGCACTCTTGAAATACTGAATTGCTGGTAGTTCAACTTTATTGCTCCCTTTTCCCCCACACACTAAATTGTTTTTTGTCTCCTTGCCTTTGTTTTGCAGGTTCCCTTAGCCCTAAATACTGCCTCCTAGCCTTCTTTCCTACCCCACCTTTGGCCAGGCCAACTTCAGGTCATTTGTTGAGGGATGCTCAGGTATCACTGCCTTCTTACAGCTTTTTCTGATTTCTTTGTCCTCCACACTGTTTCCATAGTGCCCTGTGCATCTCCCTATCTTTGTACCTTCCTCATTATTGTTTCTTATGATAGTCTCTCAAGCTAGCCTGGTAATTTCAAAGATGATTTTATGCATTGATATAATCCTTGCACGTGGCACAGTGCGTGCCCAGTATACAATAGGAACATAATAAATGTTTGTTGAATGAGTGAATACATTGTATGAATGAATATACTGTATAATTGTTTTTCGTGTATCACCATTTATGCCTGTGTTTATTGAATTTCCAGAGCTTGCTGTAAAAGATAGGAAGAAAATATATGGTTAATGTGGGCCAGCATTTGGGTGGATCATAATCTATCCAGAGACGTTAGAGAAAAATCCACTTCCAAGCTCATTCAGACTGTCAAGTTCATTTTCTTGTGGTTGTAGGAATGATGTCCCATTTCCTTGTGTCCCTTCCTCAGTGGGGGGGGGAGGGGGGCTACTCTGTGCTTCTAGAGGCCACTTGCCTTCCTTCTCATGTAAGCCCTCTATTTTCAAACCAGCAACAGCACATCAGATTCTTCCCACGCTTTGAGAAATCTCTGGCTACTTCTGCCTTCAGTCAGAGAAACTCAGTGCTTATAAGGGCTCATTTGTCCAGATGAGGCCCATCAGGATAATAACATTATCTGAAGGTCACATGCTGTATGATGTAACATCATCACAGGAGTGATGGCCTCATATTCATAGGTTCTAGAGTTAGAGGTGGGACCCTTGAAATTCTTCCTCGTGGTGTGCTAATAGTTAAGTGATGTTTAGACGGGTTGGGTAAATGTTCTGCTTTAGCCAGTAAGTTGTGTCTTGACTTGCCTTTAACTTCAGGGTTTATATGACCTGTTTCAAGTCCCTTGGTCTCATATTCCTGTATATGTAACAAGGATTTAAACCATGTTATGTATCTCATAATGTAGAAATAAGCTTGATAGAAATGAGTTTAAATGGACTGCTAGACCTCATAATGAAATCTGGTATGTATCATTCTAGGGAAACAGGATTCATTCGAAATCACCGACTGTTCTGGTTACAAGCAGAGTTTTTAAAAAAACTTTTTATTGAAAGAGACATGCAGAAAGGTACATAAATATTGGTAAATTTTCACAAGTGGAACATAATGCGTGTAATTAGTATCTAAAACCATTAGAATGATTACCAGTACTGCAGAAGTCTACCTATCCTATGACCCCTTTGAAAGCAGAGTTTTGTTTGCCCATTGATTTGATAAAGTTTTAGCCTATTTGCTTTTATTCTTTTAATCTAAGGTACAGGTATAAAAGGATAATCCTTAAAATTTTGGAACCTGTGATAAGAGTAGTTAGGAGGTAGCTCTTGGAGTTTGTTGGCTATAGAGGATGAGATACAGTAATCACAGGTGATGTGGAGCTAGATTCCTTATATTCTCAGTAACAGGAAAAAAAACTGCCAATTGTCTAACTTTGAGTTACAAAAATGGGTTTTGCACTCAAAGCAGTAGTAACCTCTTTTGCTGTGAAACAGAAAGTAGAAAACTGTTCTTTAGGAAAGTCTTCTTAGTGGGATCAATTTGAGATGGTTGTTGGTTTTTATATTTTAAGAGTACAATTTCTAGTCCTTCTGTTGTATGATTTCATTAAACCTGTGCCCAGAAAAAAGTAAAGGACAAGATTTCAGTTGATATGTTTGGAAGTTCTTATGGTCAAACATTAGGAAGGAGGTTCTTATTCCCTTCTTATTTTTCCATTGTAAACAGATGGCGAAATTTCCATGTCAAACTTTGCTTTAACAGAGAACAAGCTTTAGGAAACTATTCCAGCCCCAAATAATGCTGGAATACCTGTTAGTTGTGGGTCTCTGGAATTGCGTTTTATCATCATGGTTACCAAAAAAAGAAAAAAACCCTAGACTGAGAAGGACAGCTTCTTAAATTTCTCTACTTTAAGAGTCTCATGCTCTACCAACTGAGCTAGCCAGGTGCTGTAAATTTCTCTACTTTAAAATTTTAAATTTAAGCTTTTAAATTTCTCTTGTTTTGTGGTGACGCTTGAGTTTCACAGGCCCATCTGAAAACACAGATTCTGACATAGTGCTCTAATGGAAAAACATGAGGTCTCCAAACAGTAGACCATATCACAAATACTGGTACACAAGCTTTCACTGATCTGAGCATCAGTAGCCTATTTTTTCTAATTACATGTATTACAGTGATTCCAACCTTTTCTGTATAACATCCTAATCTTTATATGTAGCATCTTTTTTTTTTTTTTTTAATTGTATTTATTTCTGAGAAAGAGACAGAGTGTGAGCTGGGCAGGGGCGCAGAGAGAGAGAATCTGAAGCAGGCTCCAGGCTCTGAGCTATCAGCACAGAGCCCGACGCGGGGCTTGAACTCATGAACTGTGAGATCATGACCTGAGTCGAAGTCAGATGCTCACCTGACTGAGCCACCCAGGCGCCTCTTTATATGTAGCATCTTAACCAATTATTGCTCTGTATTTCTAACCTCATGGAGTATTGCATATATTCATACATAATTTTACTTTGGATTTTCATTAATATTTGAACAACACTACCTTTAAACAGAGAAAAATGTGGATTCATTTTGAAATGAGAATTTAGGTGCTCCTGAGTTGACTCAGTTAGGCATCTGTCTTCGGGCTCAGGTTGTGATCTCATGGTTTGTGAGTTTGAGCCCTACATTGGGCTCTGCTGACAGCTCGGAGCCTGCTTCAGATTCTGTGTCTCCCTCTCTCTGCCCCTCCCCTGTGTGCACTCTGTCTCTCTTTCTCAAAAATAAATACTAAAAAATTTTGTTTTAGTGAGAATTTAGGCATCGCACGTAAAAAATCTTTTTATTGTAATAGGCATGTGAAGAAGCTTTTTAAATGTAATCTTGATTCCCAGGAACCGAAGTGATTTTAATTATAGACGATAGAAGTAAAAGTAATTCCATCATAGGAACTGTCCTAGGGGATTAGAATGCATATCTACAAAATAAACCAGCTTTTGTAAAATTAACATTGCTAAATAATAGAGTTGTATATATCTGCAAAAGAATACTAGAACAATTGGTGAATAATGTCTTAAAATCCTCAGACCTTTTTAATTTCTCTATTTTGAACTTTTGGTCACCTAATTTTTCATGAACAGGAAAATATTACGGGTTGTTACAATCAAAGCAACAGGCTTTTAGAGACCATGACTAGGTGGATGGAGCAAATGTCCTTCATTTGGGAGACCTAGGAAAGACCATCTCACTGGCTGTACCCATCCATAGACATTCTCATGGGGGGAAAGAGCCAACCAGAGAGAAAGGCAGAACTAAAGTTGGGTGCACATGTGTGTGTATAATATCTCTTAATGTAACTTTAGTAAGATGGGTTTTTTTTTCCATCTTAATGCATTTGGTTTTAAAAAAATGTTACTTTTTCATTAAAACTTGTGTATAACAGCATAAAGGAAGTACAAATCAACAGAAATCTTTCTCTCTACAGATAACCATTGTTAACATCTTGGTGAACTAGTTTCCAGAAATCTCTGTGCCTATGTATGTATGTATGTATGTAAAAGCATTACATACCCAACTAAGTAGAATCGAATTGTATGCTGTTTTGTAATCTTTCACTCAACAATCAGTTTTCAAATCTATAAATAGACATGTAACATTATTTTCACTGGATGTATATACTCTTGTACTCTTACCTGTTAGCGACGTGGGAGTTGTTTTAGTTCTTAATTTTAAATCCAGAAATGATGAATATGGTTAGAGGTATGCATGTTTTCCTTCTTGTTTGATTGTCACCTCAGCCGGGTCATAGAGTACCTCTATTTTGTTTCTTGTATCACCAGGCTGACGTTCAGAAAGGTAGTGTGTGTTACTTTTACACTTTTGCCAAGTCATCATTTCTGCATCTTCTTGCCAGCACTGCTTTGCCATTTTAAAAAATATATTGCAAATCAGGAATATGCAAACTAATAGCTCCCCCCCCCACGACTTTATCTTTCCTTCGTTTATTTTTTATTGTTTTAACTTACCATGAAAAATGTAAACAAATGCAGTGGTAGAATATGTACCCGTTTCAGTAATTTCTGCTCATGGTTAGTCGTGTTCATCTGTATCATACCTATTTACCTTCCTCCCATTTATTGTGAAGCAAATTGCAAACATACTCACATTTAACCTGTATTAAATTTTTAGTATCTCATTTTTACGTATGTCTCCTCACTTATTACTGAGAATGAGTATCCTTTTATACACATTTTGGGTACGAAGTGGTTATACATTTTAATTTAATAGTGGATTAGTTGATTTTTTTTTTTTTTTGTCTGGTTTTATACCAGTAACACTACTGTGATGTAGCACTTAGGTTTAGTAATCTTAAGATGTTAGGTACAGAGATAAGATTCACTTCTAGGAAAGTAACTAGACTTTGTGCTGGCCATATAACATCTGCAGCATTTGGTTCTGGCTGTGACATTTGAGGACATTGACAAATGAGCATATGCAGAAGAGAGTGACCAGTGTGGTGAAATTAGGGAACAGTGTCATATAGGGAATGGTTGAAGGAGCTGGGTGGAGATTTCTAATTTGGAGAAAACAAAACAGGGAAGAAAGTGGTGAAGGGTGACAACCATCTAAAGATGTGTCATGTGGAAGGGCTTCAGGGATCAGGAAGAAGCTGCTAATTAAGTAGCAATAAATTATATCTCTTGTCTGGCTCTGGCTTCTCTGGCTCATAGTTTTACTGATGTTGTTTCTATACTTGCTGATGAAAAGTGATTTTTTGTGTGGTGCAAATGGTGCTTCTGGGTTTCTGGGAAACCCTGAGATAATCTTTGTTAGGTTTTACTCTGCACATACATTTCTCCAAACTAAGACTTAGTTTTGATATTTAAAGTGATTTTGCTGTATAAGAAAATACTCTTCATTAGAAAAAAGTTTTTGTTTTTTTTTTAGTGAGAAAGCTGCCCAGTATAGACTCACAATCTTGTATACATCCATAGTTTCAAAAACAAAACAAAAAAATTCCGAAATACTTACCATAACTCATTCAGAGGCAAAACTTGACCTGAACAGATGTCTGTATTTATTCCACTTGGTGTGAATATTCATACAATTATTTGCAGAAATAGTAATGTGGTTGATGACAGTGTACTTCCCGGTACTCCTCGGGATGTTACATAATGTTGTGTTGTTACCCTTTGAAAACCCAGAGAAGTCTGAATTTTGAAACTTTCCTAGCCCAAAGGTTTTTGTACCTATGATTGTGGTTTGTTTTTTTTTTTTTTTAATGTTGAATGATATACTGTGTACTTGGACACCTGATCACTATGCATATGTAAAAAGAGGGTAATAGTTTACACCTATTTGTCCTTTTGGAAACGGTGAGATTAGGTTAATATGTAGAACATAATCAAATTAGGACTGCCCCAAAATAACATGTTGCTAGCATGGCATTATTCTATACATGTTTAACATTCTTCTGAAAGAGGGAAGAACAGTGTGGAAATAAATCGTTGAAATATTATAACTGTTGAATAGAGATGTCTTCTGGAAGCAACTGATATTTTTAAATGTTTTCACTTCATCCAATCTGATTAGTGTTATTATAGTATTGTATTGAATTACTTGAAATGTGTAATAATAAATCCTGATATAGATCTATCTATGTATAATCTATATCTATATATTATATATATAATACACATAGATATATATAGGTATATATACATACATATATAATGTATTCTAATATCTATACGCAAATATACACAAATAAGAGCATATATTCTTTATTTTCTATTGCTTTTTCTTATGTATATATAAATAAATAAAATCAGGCCTATTTTAAGTATACATTTATGACCTTTTTGAATTTGGTTTTAGGCATAGATCTTGAAGTTGCTTGTAAATGATGATGATTTCATTTTAGATCATGCTAACATCCTAGTTCAAGTGATCTAAATTGCTGGTGTTGTGAGCCACACCCCAAACTTTACACAAAAGAAGGGCAGTATGGTTTAATAATGTATTTATAAAAAGAACAACAATTTGGTTAAAAAATCAGGAAAATATACTGTGTGTAAAAGTCTCTTTCCCTCAATCATTCTACCCAAAGATAACTATTAAATTTTTTTGTGTATTTATCTAATACACAAATATATGCTGAATACAACTGTTGATTATATTGCTAGTATATATGTATGTTTTACTTAATTTTTTTTTTTTCTTTTGAGAGAATGCACCTGCAACTGGGGGAGGAGCACAGAGAGGGAGAGAGAATCCTGAGCGGGCTCCATGCTCAGTGTGGAGCTGGACACGGGGCTCGATCTCAAGAACCATAAGATCATGACCTGAGCTGAAATCAAGAGTCAGATGCTTAAGCAACTGAGCCACCCATATATATATTTTTAAAAAATTACACAAATAAGAGCATATATTCTTTATTTTCTATTGCTTTTTCTTTTATGTGTCTTAGAGATCTTTCTGTAAGTGCACACATAGATGTACTTTCTTTTTAGTCACTGTGTAGTGTTCCAGGTCTATTATAACTTGCATAGCTGTTCTTTGATGGACTTGTAGGCTGTTTCTCTTTTTGGTTATTAAAAAGGATGATGCAGTAAACCCCTTTATGCGTGTAGGTTGACATATTCTTAAAAAAAAAAAAAACCTAAGGGTAGATTTGTAGCATGGTAATACTGGGTTTCTACATGTAAACATAGCAATAGTTTTGAATTACCCACACAAAAAGGTCTTTTAACTGATTCTGTTCAAAAATGCTGTTTTTTCGCTCTCTTCGGTGCTGCTTTTGCATTAAAGTAGATACGTTTTTAAACATTATGAATATTAAATTTTTTAATGACCAATTTATGTTTGAAAAATAATTTCTATGTATGAACCATATTTGCATTTTGTGGACACTGGTTGGTACTCATGTAGGCTCAGGTTTCATACTCCCACACCTTTGGAATTCCCTTCATGAGGCACTCTTCTTATGACTTTGGGGGAGAAACAGATTAATTCCCTTATCATTTGACCTCCTTGGGAGGAAACAAGCCCATTGTTGATACACTGTTTTATTGAAAAATTTTATTGATGTATATTCAATCATTCAAATGTAAAATTTAATAACTTTTGTTCTATTCAGAGTTGATTCTAAAATGTACACAATTTTAGAACATTTTCAGTACCCCAAAAGAAGGTTCACACTCCTTAACTACAATCCCTCCATCAGTTCAACCCCTAATCTGATTAGTGGTCTATTAGATGAGCGGCTAATCTACTTTGGGTCTCTATAGATTGGCTTATTCTGGGCATTTCATGTAAATAAAGTTCTGCCTTTTGTGGCCCTTTTGCATATGGCTTCTTTCATTTAGCATCATGTTTTCAAGGTGCATTCACCTTGGAGCATGTATCAGTACTTCATTCTTGTTTTATGGCTGTGTTGTAGTATTTCATTGCATGCAGAGATCACATTATATCCATCGATGATGGACAGCTGTTTTGTTCTTTGCACTTTTTCGTGGTTATGAGTAATGCTGAGATATGTACAACTTCTTGTGTGAAGGTAGGTTATCATTTCTCTTGGTGTATACTTAGACGTGGAATTGTTGGGTCATTTGATAACTACGTTTCAGCATTTGAGAACTGTCAGACTGTTTTCAAAGTGCATTATTTTATATTCCCACCAATAGTGTACAGTGAATGTACAAATTTCTCCATCTTGTCCAACATTTGTTTTCTTTTTTTTTTTTTTTTTTAACATTTATTTATTTTTGGGACAGAGAGAGACAGAGCATGAACGGGGGAGGGGCAGAGAGAGGGAGACACAGAATTGGAAACAGGCTCCAGGCTCTGAGCCATCAGCCCAGAGCCCGATGCGGGGCTCGAACTCCTGGACCGCGAGATCGTGACCTGGCTGAAGTCGGACGCTTAACCGACTGCGCCACCCAGGCGCCCCGCAACATTTATTTTCTTTAAAAAATTTTTTTTTAATTACAGGCATCCTCATAGGTATGAAGTAGTATCTCATTGTGGTTTTGATTTGCATTTCTTTGGTTGCAAATAACGTTGAGCATCTTTATCATGTGCTTATAGGCAATTTGCATATCTTTGGAAAAATACGTAATTCAGATCCTTTGCCCATTTTTATTTTTGAGTTGTGATAGGTCTTTATATATGCTGGATACAACTGTTGTATCAAGTATATGATTTTTGGATATTCTCTCTTTGGGTTGTTTTTTTTTTTTTTTTTTTTTTTTTGCTTTCTTGATTCTGTTCTTTGAAGTACAAAATTTTTAATTTTGATGAAGCTTAGTTTATAATTTTTTTCTTTGCTTGCACTTTTTGTGTCCTATGTGAACATATTTTTGATGATGAATTTTGCCTGATGAAACATGTTTTTATTGGTTACGGGGTTCATCAGATTGTAGGCAACATGTTTCTCATCTCAACCACTTTCTCCTTGAAGGTGATCTCAGTTTGCAGCTTCTTTTAAGGCAGTACCAACGGAGTTGACTTACAGATATTTTACTTGGAAAATAGGTTTAAAGGTATGTTAATAAAGTCTAGCTTTTATAGTATATGATCTTGCAATGTAGTTTTGCATATTTATGATAAAACACTTGTTATTGCTTACATTATAGGTATTAAAATCTGTTTTTGCAGTTTCAGAATGTAGCTTTCTTGTGCCTTATTTTGATGATCATTAAGCTTATTATCTATGCTAAGAAGATGGTTAATGTATTGCAGGTTGAAAAATAGCTTATCTATCTTAAAAGTTAATATCTCAATTTTTGCCACTAATTGATAAATGAGATTTTTTTTGAGATTTAAACTGATTTATTTTTGGTCATACAGAGAAAGTTAAAATTTTCTCCTTACTATTGTAGTTGTGAATTTCCTCACTTTTTCCTCAGATAATTAACGTACAGGACACAGCTTACTGATAAGTATGACTAGAACTGTACAAATTAATCCTAGCAGGGCTCCATCCTTTAATGTCAGCTCTGTAAATTGTTTTCACATTATTTCTGTTATTCTGGTGTTACATCTTATGTAGATGCAAATTCTTATTTTGTGGGTGAAAAGGGACATGGTTCAGTAGGATTCAAGAACTTAAAAATGGCTCTCCTTCACATTTCTAATAAGTAATAACTCTGCTAAAATGAAGTCAGAGTAATTATACAGGAATGATAATGGAATCTGTTACCGATTTAGAAAAATAAATTTTATTTCCATTATAATACATGTAAATGGCCTGCTGTTTATTTTAAAATTACTATATTTCTGGGCGCTAGAAAGATTCTGCATTTCATAATTTAGTAGAAGTTGGAACAGTTTCTAGGAATGTCCTAATATGCCATAGGGGACAGTAGTACTTTTAAAAGTTCTGACATTCATCTAGTAAGGTGTTTCTATGTCCAAATAACTCCCCCTCCTCCCAAGAGTAGATACAAGAAGTATTTTTGGTAAATCTGCCTAGTTTTTTTTTTTTGTATGATTCTCATATCATTGAAGGTGCCTAAATAACTTTTAGTCAAACAGCTACTTACATTGCCACTTTGACATTACCACTGATGAGAATTGAACGCTAAATTCAGCCTGGGAAATGAGTTTCATTGTCCATAAAAGGCTCTTTTCAGTATATCCTAACCTTCTGTCAGGGCATTGCCAAGAAAGGAAGAGACTGCTTCCTTCAGGCTGTGGATTTGACTTTGGCATTCTCACAGGTACACTGTGAGTTCAAATCTCTTGCTTAATAAAGTGGAAGTTAGTCTGCTTCCTGTGGTTCTGCTGCTCTGGGAGCCTCTGACTCCTAATGAGACCCAAATGCAGAGAGCTAATGAGACCAGTTATTGGCCAAGTTATGATGTTCAAAATGTATTTGTGAAATACTTGGAATTTCTTATTTCTGGGGAGGCTACTGACTTCTGGGGTCATATGAAAGAATTTCACTGAGAAGATGCTCATTACATTTCATAATTGTATGTTACCCTTTAGAGAAGTCAAAGAAGCAGCTTTATTGCAACTATGGGATGTTGAGAGTTTAGTTCTGCCTGCCTTTATTTGGGCTCCTGTGTGTTTTCCTGTCTTTCTTTATCCCTGACTTCTGGTTAGGTAGTGGCTTGCTTTCTTTCTGTGCGCAGCCTGGATTCCAGGGTCCTCTCTAACTCTTAAATCAGTACCCTGAACTTTATCACATTAGTGAACATCTTTGTTTCTGTTTTTTAACCTGTCATGCCTGTCCCTAATGTCACACAAACTCCTCTCCTTGTCTGCTCTTGTGGCCACGTTGCTCAGTACTTTTGTGCGACAGGACAACTTTGAAGATGGTTGTTTGTGTTGCTCGGCTTTCAGTTGTGTAGAGAGTCTAATTCTTCCTACTTTAAACACAAAGGGATTTATGGCAGGGAATTAAATGTCTTGCTGAATTGTGGAGGGGCTTAAAGACACATTCAAGCCTGACCTGCCAAGAGCACCTCTCACATACCCCCTTCAGAACCGGGCTGCCAGGGGAACTGATAGTCTAGCTGCTCAGGAAGCTCACGGCTGAAGTGGATGGTGCTGATCAGCTCCCGACCCCACAATCCTGCTGCCTCCATTGCCATCCACAGTGGTGTGATGGATACGTCAGTGCTCTTTTTTGCTTCCTACTTAATTCAGATTCAGATGTAACTCAGGTGGATCATACAGGTTTATATTTTATAGGATTCATATTTATCATGATCTGATGGATACAACCTAAGTCTAGTCCAGAATACCAGTAGCAAGGGGGCTGGGAGATGTGGTTTTGAGCTTTCCAGCCCTCTGCAGTTTGTTAGTAGAAGGCTGGAATAATTTGAGTCACTCTGGGGTATTCTCTACTAGTGTAGGGTTTCCAGCTAAAGCTGGTTCTTTGAAATTGTCCTACCGTGCTTTCACTTGTCCTTATAGTGATTCTTCTGCTCATGAACTGGCAATTCCTTTTCTACCTTACTCTGGTCCCTTTTAGCAGATGACTGGAGCGTAAGCTTGAGAGGAAAAGAAAGAAGCTATTATTGGGTGTGAACTCCACTTAATCATTCTTCCTGCCTTATCTTTTATTACTTTCAAATTGCTGTAAGTTGGTGCAATACCACTGTGTGGCATGTAGGAAAGAGGAGATGAGAGTCAGAAAGACCCTAGGGATACCGAGACTCTTGGAATTGGTGTCTAGGAGGTGCAAAGGACAAGAATGAGGAGAGAAATAAAAACATTCTGGAGGCTTCAAAAACAACTTCTTGGGAGCATTTGACACCATGAAATTACTCTTTGCTTCGTGAAAATGTTTCTGCACTGAGTCCAGGATGCTTTATTCTCCTGTTGCCCAGAAACCCTTTCCGTTTCCTTTGTTGATTCCTCTCCTTGCCTCAGGGCTCAGTCCTCTTCTTCTCTTTGTGGGCAGTCTTCTCCTTAATTGATCTCTAGTCTTGTATTTCCCAGAAGTCTAGACTTGAACTTCCGGTGGCCCACATTGATCCCCTTGTAGATGTCTAGTGTGTCAAAAACCAAACTCTTGATGGTTTTCTTCGCCCATATCTGCCTCTTACCCGATGTACCCTATCTTACTAAATGGATTATAATTTACCCAGTAACTCAGGCACAGAACCCTGGAGCTGTCCTTGATCTTCTTTAATTTCTCATATTCACTCTACTAATGAATTTTGTTGGTTCTGCCTTCAAACTAAGTTCTGAAACTGTCACTTGTAATCATCCTTGTTGCCATCCCTGGACACCATCAACAGCAGCAAGCTTTCTGAGTGGTACCCTCACTTCACTGTTCTGTACCCAACAGCCAGAGCGAGTAAGTCCCTAGATCCTGCCTTTCTGCTGCTCACTTAGCATGTAGATCCATTGTGCCTAGGATACGATAGAAAGGTCTTACTGTGGCCTGCAAGGCTTTATGTATATAGACCTGGTGGTCTATCTGACCATACCTCCTGTCTCTGTCTAGCTTACTAAACTTCGTCCATGTTGGTCTTTTAAGTATAACAACCCCCCAACTTACTGGGTAGATACATAATCGTATATATCTATTTTTCTGTTCCCCACTAGAATGGTTTATTCTCAGGAACTTAATTTTACTCACTGTTTTATGCTTCCTTTGGCACATGGGTACTGATGTATTGGCTCATTGGAAGGTGGGGGCAGTGAAATTATTTTAAAGGTCTTGTCTCAGTGGAAGATTGAAGTTTAAAGATTGAAGATTAAAGACACAAAAGTGTCTTTAGTGGAGGGACAGTTTGTAAGAAATAATATGTGACAGATTACAGGTAAGAGAAAGTAAGCATTCAGGAATAATACAAGTTTTGAACTTTGGAAATCATAGAAAAAATGAAGTGAATAGCAGCAACCTGAGCAAAATGGTAGGCATTAGGAAAGGGAAAGTGGAGACAGTATAAAATGGCAAAGTAAGATGAAAGGAACAAAAGTGAGTGGGCCAGAGACTCCCTGTTTGGCCAGATGAAGCAGTCCATTCATCCCAGGTCCATTGTCTTAAAGCCCAGACCTCCTGGAAGTAATACAACAAACAAGCATAGGAAGGCTCAGAAAAGTGGAAAGAAGGTGGTGGGCAGTCTGGGGACTTGAGAAATGACAAGAAGGCGAGTTCTTTAGGTGTTCTTATTGGCTGCCATGCATCCTGGACAGCATGTTGCAGAAGCCTCCAACCTGGAACAGCCAGCAGCGCAGGAGAAACGCAAAGGAGAGCCTTTCCCTAGCCAAAGTAAAGGGAAAAGAGGATCCAAGAATATGGGTGTCGGTACTCCATCCTCCTCCTGCCAAACACCAAGCGAAACCTCTCCTCTGACACAGTTTCAGCAAGGCTGAGCTGGGAGCTGACTCTACCACGTCCCCCTGCATCGCCCTTGAACACAGGCAGCAGGCTCTAGGCCACCACCTGGAGGTTGTAAGTATGCCTGAGCAGAGCGCTAATCCCTTCCCTGCCTGGCAGCAGCAGGTGGCACTTCAGTTCTCCTACCAGGTACTGTTGACAGGACCAGCCAGCTGAAGTTGGGCCTAACGAGCTGGTGCGATTAGGGACTACTGAGCTTGATTTCCTCCCTGCCCCCTTCCCTCTGGTCCCCTGTGGAGGAGCCGAGTCTTCACACCTACTGTCATCAAGAAGGTAGAAGAGATGGAAGGAGGCAGGCTAGTTGGCACTCTGCTTTGTTGCTTCCCTCCTCTGGTATAATGGGGCTGGCTGGGGTATAGCAAGTTTGCAACAACAAAGTAGCCTAATGGCCCTTGGCTTCCATCTCTGGTGGTGGCTTGGCTGAAGGGGAGGCTGATCTTATTAAATGGGGGCAACAGGAAGGGTAAATTGGAGCCACACTTTGGCCCGAAAGGTGTCAGTGTGCTGAACTTTGACTCCACCTGCCTGCAGCGAGACAGTGTGAGTCAGTGTGTGGCTCTTGTCTGGGTATTGGGTAGGGAGAGAGCCTAATTGGGTATGAGAATGTGTACACCCACCCATCTCTGGCACTACACTTACCAGGGGACTGGCTGCTGAAAGAAGGTTAAATATGACCCAGGGTTTCTTAACAAAAAGTGTACTGCGTATAGTCACTCATTACTCCAAGAACCAGGAAAATCACTCATGAATGAGAAAGAACAGGTACCAACAGTGAGTATTATCTGACAAAGATTTGAAAACGTTTTAGCAAGCTGTCACAAAGTCGCTTGTAACAAATACAGTAGAAAATCTCAAGCAAAAAATTTATTAAAAGGTATCAAAAAAATTTGAGCTGAAAAAGAACAAATAAAAATGGCTGAATGGAGACGAGGGGATAGAATCAGTGAGCTTGAAGATAAATCAGTAGTATTTACCCAATGTGAACAACAGAAAAGACAGAAGAAAAAATGAACAGTCTCACAGACCTGTGAGACAAGAAGTTAATATCCATGTCATCATAACTCAGAAGGAAAGGACTGACAAAGTGAGACCAAAAAAGTATTTGAAGAAATACTTGAAAACATGCAGAATTTGGCAAAAGACATAAAATTTGCAGATGCCAGAAACGTTAATTTTTAACAAAAATTTTTGTTTATTTTTGAGAAACCAAGCACAGGCAGGGGAGGGGCAGAGAGAGAGGGAGACACAGAATCCAAAGCAGGCTCCAGGCTTTCAGCTGTTAGCACAGAGCCCAACGTGGGGCTTGAACCCACAGACTGTGAGATCATGACCTGAGCTGAAGTCGGTGCTCAATAGACTGAGCCACCCAGGCGCCCCTCAAGAAGCTTTAATGAATTCCCAAAAGGAGAAAACCCAAAGAAATTCATTCCTAGACACATCATATTTTAAACTTGTGCAAACTAAAGACTAAAAATGATTGAAAGTAGTCCAAGATCGGGGCGCCTGGGTGGCTCAGTCGGTTGAGTGTCCAACTTTGGCTCAGGTCATGATCTCATGGTTTGTGAGTTGGAACCCCGCATCAGGCTCTGTGCTGACAGCTCGGAGCCTGGAGCCTGATTCGGATTCTATGTCCCCCTCTCTCTCTGGCCCTTCCCCCCTCTCTCTCTGTCTCTGTCTCTCTCTCAAAAATGAATAAACATTGGAAAAAAAATACAAAAGAAAGTACTCCAAGATACACAATACATTACAGGTTGGGGGGCAGGGGGGGGACAAGTCCAAATGAGAGGAGCTTACTCATCTGAAACCATGCATACCAGAAAGAAGTGACACAGCATTTTCCAATTACTGAAAGAAAAGAACTATCAACCACAAATTCTTACTGTGACAAAATCAGGAATGAAAGGAAAAGGAAAACATACTGGATGAAGGAACATTAAGAGAATTGCTAGCAAACATAACTTTAAAGTGTAGGTAAAAGAAATTCTTAAAATGGTAAGGAAATACTGGAAGAAGGCTTGGAACTTCAGAAAGGAAAGGACAACACTGGAATGGGTAAATAGATTGTCCTTAGAGCTTCTTAAATCATATTTGGTTGTTGAATCACAAATTGTAGCAATGTGATAAGGTACTAAATATATGTAGGAAAAATATTTAAGACCGTTACACTTAAAAAGTGAGGAAGATGAAGGGACTTAAATGCAAGTAAGTTTTCTGTGTTGAACTGATAAAATACTAATAACAATGGAGTGTGATGTTACGAATACATATTTTAATCCTTAGAACAATCGTGAAAAAAAACTAAACAAAGTGAAATACTCAAAGCACTAAAAAAAGAAAGATGCAATTTTTAAAGTTGACATAACCCACAGGAAAGAAAGGAGAGGACAAGCAGAGGAAGAAACAGGAAACAAATGGCAAACTTGAAGGCCTGTCACATTTATAATTACCTTAAATGTAGAGGGTCTGAATATACCCATTAAAGGAGAGATTGGCAGAGTGGATAAGAAAAGATACAAAATTACTCTATTTACGAGAAACTGAATTCAACACAATGACGTAGGTAGGGTGAAAGTAAAGGATGGTAAAAGATACACCATACACACACTAATTAAAATTAAAAGTGAGTGGCCATATTATCAGGAAAAGTAAATTTCGGAGCAAAGAAAATTAGAGACAGAGACACATTACTTATAAAAGAATCCATTAGGAAGACCTAATGATCCTAAATGTGTACATACCAGGGAGCAAAGCCTCAAAATACATGGAGTGAAACCTGGATAGAACTGAAAGGAGAAATAAATGTCTAGTAGATTAAGTATGTATTATTTACATGTATAAATCAAAAGGTGGACTCTTTATCCCTCCATTGTCAGCAATTTATGGAACTACCAACAAATAAGAGGAAAATCTGACAACACATGAATATTGACATATTTATAAATAATCCATGCATGGATCAAAGAACTAGCCCAAAGGAAAATTGGAAAAAAAAAACAAACCATAAAACTGAAGGAAAATACTACATATCAAATTTGAGATGTACTTTAAAGCAGTGCTAAGAGGGAAATACATAACTACAAATAATTATATGAAAAGAGGAAAGGTCTAAAATCAGTAACTCAAGCTCTTAACCTCAAGAAACTAGGAAAAGAAAAACAGCAAGGAGAAGGAAGGAAATAGTAAAGAACAGAAACCAATGAAATTGAAACTAATAAGGAAAAAATGGAGTAAAAATATTATTCTGTGAAAAATAAAATTGATAATTTCTAGCAAGATTAACAAAGATAAAAAGAAAAAAAAACATCCCAATAAATTAGGAAAGAAACAGGATTTCAGTAAAGATCCTGTAGCTGTTAAAGGAATAATAAGGGAATGATACTGCTTTGCATTCATGAATTTGACCACTTAGAGGAAACGAATCAATTCTTAAAGACTAAAACCTACCCAAACTAAATTAAGAGGAAATAACCTGAATTAATGATGTAGCCATTTGAGAAAATGAATTCTTCATTAAAAAGATCCTGAAAAATCTCCAAGCCCAGATGGTTTTGCTCGTGGAAATTTAAAGAAGGTTAAGCAATATTTAAAGAATTAATACAATTTTTCTGTAATGTTTTCCAGAAAAAAGAAGAGGAGGGAATATCCACAAACTCAGTTTATGAGGCTAGTTGTTACCCTAATAGGAAAATCAGGTAAAGACAACACATGCAAAAGGAATTCTGCCATCTCAGTATCTTTCATGAACTTAGAGGCAAAATATTAGCACATCAAATCCATTTATATATTATATCATATTTGTATATATGTATAAACTATACATATAAAATTTAATGTAGCCAAATAAGATTTATTTCAGGCATACAAGTCTGGTTCAACATTTAAAAATCAGCGTGTGATCTACTGAGTTGGCAGGCTGAAGAAGAAAAATCGTGTGACTTAACAGTTGACCCAGGGGGCACCTGGGTGGCTCAGTCGGTTAAGCATCCGACTTCAGCTCAGGTCACGATCTCGCGGTCCGTGGGTTCCGTGTCGGGCTCTGGGCTGATGGCTCAGAGCCTGGAGCCTGCTTCCGATTCTGTGTCTCCTTCTCTCTCTGCCCCTCCCCGTTCATGCTCTGTCTCTCTCTGTCTCAAAAATAAATAAACGTTAAAAAACAAAACAAAACAGAACAGTTGACCCAGAAAAAGCATTTGATAAAATCCAACATGCATTCATAATTTAATAAATCCAAAACGTAGGAGTAGGGAACTTCCTGAACCTAGATAACATCCACAAGAAATTCCTTCTAACACCATACTTAATGGTTAAAAGTGGAACATTTTCCGTGTAAGGTTGGGAAGAAGGCCAGGGTGTGTGCTCTTACCATTGCTATTCAAACAGTACTGGAAGTTCTAGCCACTGCAATAAAGCAGGAAAAAGAATTAAGATATTCCTGTTTGTAGATTACACTATTATTTACCCAGAAGATCCTAAAGAATCTTAGAAAAAAAGGAACAGTGAGGTCAACACCTTTGCATACAAGATAAACACACAAAAATCACATTTCTGTTTGACAAGAAATACGTGAAAACTGAAGTTAAAACCAATAATTTATTGGGTGGGGAGGGGCAGAGAGAGATTGGAGTGGGAAGGAGGGAAGGGAGAGAGAATCCCAAGCAGGCTCCATGTTGTCATCACAGAGCCTGATGTGGGGCTTGAACTCACGAATCTTGAGATCATGACCTGAGCTGAAATCAAGAGTTGGGCACTTAACTGGACCACCCAGGGGCCCCCAAACTAGTACTATTTATAATTGCTCCAAAAATAAAAAATTTTGAGGCTTAACCTTCAACAGGTGTAGGATTTTTGTGTTAAAGACTACAAATGCTAATGAAATCAAAGAGCTAGATAAATGTTGACACATACTGTGTTCATATATTATGTTCAGTACAGTAGACTTCAAGGAAAAAAAATAGTCATCAGGATCCAGGATTAGACAGTGAATTCATAGTGTTGAGACCAAAAGCACAATCCACAAAAGAAAAAAATGTGATCAGTTGGAGCCCCTTAAATTTAAAAACTTTTGCTGATGGTAAGACCATGTTAAAATAATGAAAAGAGAAACTATAGACTGGTAGAAAATATTTGTGACTGACAAATCTGCCAGAAAGCCTTAAGTAGAAGATACAAAGAGCTATCAATATTCAGTAGTAACGAAAACAAACCAATTACAAAATGGGCAAAAGACAACATAAATTTCACTAGACAGGACCTATAAATGGCAGATATGCACAGAGAAAGACATTCAGTATCATTAGCCATTAGGGAAATTAAAACCATAGGAAGAAACCCCTGGTGAAGGTAAGATAAAAAATGACAGCACCAAACGTTGGGAAACACATAGAGAAACAGCTTTACATTTACACTGCTGGTAGGAACCACTACTGTAGAAAAATGGTTTGGTAGTTTCTTATAAAACTAAATGTGCAACTACCATAGGACCCAGGTGCTTATGGGTATTTATCACAGACAAATGAAAACAGTTCCATAAAAACCTGTACAGAGGGATGCCTGGGTGGCTCAGTTGGCTGAGCATCCAACCTCAGCTCAGGTCATAATCCTCCGGTTTGTGGGTTTGAGCCTGGCATCGGTCTCTGCGCTGACAGAATAAATCCCAGTGGACTGTGGTGAATGATTTTTTTTTAACGTATTGTTGGATTTGGTTTGCTAGTATTTTATTGAGGAATTTTTCATCTATGTTCATCATAGATGTTGGTCAGTAGTTCTTTATTCTGTGGTGTCTTTATTTGGTTTTCGTATTGAAGTAATGCTTACCTTGTGGAATGAATTTGGAAGTTTACCTCCTTTTTCTGTTTTTTGGAAAGTTTGAGAAGAATAGGTGTTAACTATTTTTTAAACGTTTGGTAGAATTTGCCTCTGAAGTCATCAGGTCCTAGACTTTGGTTCGATGTGAACTTGTTGATTATTGACTCAATTTCTTTGCTATTGATTGGCCTCAAATTTGCTATTTCTTCCTGTTTCACTTTTGGTAATTTATATGTTTCCAGGAATTTATCTGTTTCTTCTGGGTTGTCCAATTTGTTGGCATATAGTTTTTCATAATATTCTCTTATGATTGCATTTCTGTGGTGTTTTTATTTATCTTCTCTTATTTGCCATTTTATTTGAGCTCTTTCTCTTTTCTTCTTGGTAAGCCTGGCAAGAGGCTTCTCAACTTTACTGATTTATTTTTCCCCCAAAGGACTGGCTCCTGCTTTCATTGATCTGTTCTATTGTTTTTTCAGTTTCTATATCATTTATTTCTGCTCTAATCTTTATTATTTTCTTCCTCCTGCTGGTTTTATTTTTTTTTATTTTTATTTTTTATGAAGTTTATTGACAAATTGGTTTCCATACAACACCCAGTGCTCATCCCAAAAGGTGCCCTCCTCAATACCCATCACCCACCCGCCCCTCCCTCCCAGCCCCCATCAACCCTCAGTTTGTTCTCAGTTTTTAACAGTCTCTTATGCTTTGGCTCTCTCCCACTCTAACGTCCTTTTTTTTTTTTTTTTACCTTCCCCTCCCCCATGGGTTCCTGTTAAGTTTCTCAGGATCCACATAAGAGTGAAACCATATGGTATCTGTCTTTCTCTGTATGGCTTATTTCACTTAGCATCACACTCTCCAGTTCCATCCACGTTGCTACAAAAGGCCATATTTCATTTAGATTTGGTTTGTTCTTTCTGTAGCTGCTTTAGGTGTAAGGTCAGGTTGCTTGAGATTTTTCTTGCTTCTTGAGGTATGCCTGTATTGCTATGAACTTCTCTCTTAGAACTGCTTTTACTGCATTCAAAAGGATTTGGACTGTTGTATTTTCATTTGTTCTCTTGTGCTTTTTTCTTCTTTCATTTCTTGGTTGGCCTGTTAACTGTTTGGTAGCACATTATTTTCCAAATTTTGTCTTGTGGTTGACTTCTAGTTTCGTAGAGTTGTGGTCAGAAAGTTCTTCTTGAATTTGTTAAAGCTTGTTTTATGGAGTAATAGGTGATCCATTCTTGAGAATGTTTCATGTGCACTTGAAATGAATGTGTATTCTGTTTTAGGATATCATGTTCTGAATATATCTGTTAAACCTATCTGTTCCAATGTGTTATTCAAATTCAGTGTTTCCTTGTTGATTTTCAGTTTAAATGATCTGTCCATTGATGTAAGTGGGGTGTTAAAGTCCTCTACTAATAATGTATTATTGTAGATTAGTTCATTACTGTTTTATGTATTTGGGTGCTCTCATGTTGGGCACATAAATATTTACAATTGTTATATATTCTTGCTGGATAGTCCCCTTTGTCTTGTGTTACAGTCTTTGTTTTAAAGTCTGTTTTGTCCAGTGTGAGTATTGCTACTTTATTTTGACATCCATTTGCATGATAAATTTTCTCCATCCCGTCACTTTTGATCTACAAGTGTCTTAAGGTCTAAAATGACTTTCTTTTAGACGGCATATAAATGGGTCTTTTTCCCCCCATTCTGTCACCTTGTGCCTTTTGATTAGTCTATTTACATTCAAAGTAATTATGGATAGATACAGATTTGTTACTTTGTTACTTGTTTGGTGGTCATTTCTGAATATTTTCCTCTGATCCTTTCTTTCTCCTTTGCTGATTTTCTTTAGTGATGTATTTGGGTTTCTTTCTCTTTATTCTTCGCATGTTTATTAGTGGTTTTTGATATATGGTTACCATTAGGTTTGTATCATAAGATCATCTGCATATAGCAGTCCATGTTAAGTTGCTTAAATTTGAACCCATTCTTTACTTCTCTCCTCACCACGTTTTAGGTCTATTATGTTGTCATATTTCACATTTTTTAATTTTGTGAGTTGCTTGATTTTTTTTTTTTACAGAAATAATTCATTTTTACTGCTTTTGTGTTTCCTACCCACAAGCTATTATTTATAGTCTCCTTTCCACTCAGAGTCCCCTTCAATACTTCTTGAAGGGCTGGTTTAGTGGTCATGAACTCCTTTCGTTTTTGTTTGCTGAAACTCTTAATCTCCTTCCATTCTGGATGATAGCCTTGCTGGATAGAGTATTCTTGGCTACAGATGTTTCCCATTCAGCACTCTGAGTACATCCTGCCACTCCCTCTGGTTTCAAAAGTTTCTGCTGGAGAATTCCTCTTTACCCTTAGGAGGTTTTCTTTTTATGTTACTGTCTTATTTGGCTTGCTGCTGTAAAAATTTTTCCTTTATCACTATATTTTGTCAGTTTTTTTTGAAGTTTATTTATTTGGCGAGAGAGAGAGGGAGAACTGCGCATGCATGAGTGTGAGTGGGGGAGGTGGGGGGGGCAGAGAACCCCAAGCAGGCTCCACACTGTCAGCACAGAACTGGATGCAGGGCTTGAACTCACCAACTGTGAGATAATGACCTGAGCTGAAATCCAGAGTTGGATGCTTAACCAAGTGAACCACGCAGGTGCCCCCTATTTTGTTAATTATAGTAGGTCTTAGTGTAGATCTGCTTTTCTTGATTTTGTTGGGGGTTCTCTGTGTCTCCTGGATTGGTATTTCTGTTTCTTTCCCCAGATTAGGGAAGTTTTCAGCTATTCTTTCTTCCCATAAATTTTCAGCCCCCTTTCTCTTCTTCTTTTAGGATGCCTATAATGTGAATGTTAATACATTTGAGGGAGTTACTGAGTTCCCTAAGTCTGTTGTTATTTTGCATAATTTTTATTCTTTTTTGTTTGATTCCATTCCTCGGTCTTCTAGGTCATTAACTCATTGCTCTGATTTTCCCAGCCTGCTGTTCACTGCTTCAGATGTGTTTCTAATTTTCATCTCTGATTGGTTCTTTTTCTTTCTTCTCCTCCTCCTCCTCCTTTTTATATCTTTGGTTCTTATTTTTGTGTTAAGGGTCTCATTGATGGTCTCGTTACACTCTTTGCTCAAGTCCATTGAGTATCCTTATGATCACTGCTTTAAATACTCCATCAGGCATCTTACTGTATCTGTTTTACTTAGATCTCTGGCTGTGGCCTCATCCTGTTTTTTCACTTGTGATAAATTTCTCTGTCTTCTCATTTTGTCTAAGTCCCTGTGCCTGTTTGTGTATGTTAGGTAAGTTACCAACAGCTCCTGGTTCTTGAGGGTAATGGGTTTATGAAGAATTGGTCCCATAGTGCACTCCCAGGCCCTGGGGCTTCCAAGAGTGTCTGCAATATGTGCTGAATGTGCTCTGCTTCTTGTCTTGCTTGCTTTATCTTTCAGGCCAGTTGACTGCAGAGGCTCTAGTTGCCTGTTGTAGTCAGTGTTTTGTCCCTGGCTTAAATGTGGCAAGGTGTAACTTGGTGTGCTCTGGTCTGCTTGTGAAATGAGACCTGTTACTACTGCCAGTGGAACCGAGGCTCTGCAAAACTTCCAGGTCAGGAGATGTGGTGTGAGCAGGGATTTGGGCTGGTCTTCTAGGGAAGGGGGCCTACTGTGCTGGTACTTAGGCAAACATGACTGGGAAGGATGGTTCCACTGGTGCATGGGGAGGGGTGGGGCTTGGTGTAAGCAAGTTAGGTAGCAAGTGTAGGCGCTGTACTGGTTCCTGTGGGTAGCCCTGTGCTTACGCTGGGGCGGGGGGTGGTGGTGGGGGGGAATGGTGCCTGCCAGTTCCTTTGTTGCTAGAGTTTTCTCTCCGTCAATACTTCCTCTGGGACATGTTCCAGGATGAGTGAATAACCTCCTCACTGTGTACCCCAGGTGCTCTTCCCATTACTGTTTTCAAGCTGTGTGTCCATGGACTGTTTGCCTGCATTCTAAGAGGAGTTCATTATATCCATTC
Source organism: Lynx rufus (assembly GCF_022079265.1). Taxonomy (NCBI): domain Eukaryota; kingdom Metazoa; phylum Chordata; class Mammalia; order Carnivora; family Felidae; genus Lynx; species Lynx rufus. Next base: position 2,575,334 of record NW_025814842.1, read on the forward strand.
TCTATCCAAGCCAAGCCCACTTACCTTTAGAACTCTATACTTTAGAGGCGCCTGGGTGGCTCAGTCGGTTAAGGGTCTGATGTTGTGCTCAGGTCATGATCTCGTAGTTCGTAGGTTCAAGCCCTGTGTCGAGCTCTGTGCTGACAGCTTGCTTAGAGCCTGGAGCCTACTTCGGATTTTGTGTCTGTCTCTCTCTCTCTCTCTCTCTCTCTCTCTCTCTCTCTCTCTCTCTCCCTGCCCCTTCCCCACTTGTGCTCTCTTTCTCGAAAATAAATAAATAAATATTGGGGAAAAACTTAAAAAAAAACCCAAAAACAAAACTCTACACTTCAAACCCAGCTCCTTGGCAGAAGTCACAAAATTTAGTCCCTCTGGCTTTCCAAGCCAATTGCTATGGGGGTATATTTTCCCCCTGCACACCAGGGACATCTTTTTAAACCAAGATTGGAAACTCAGAACTTATGAAATGCAACACATTTGGTGATATGAAATCCTAACACATTTTCACTATAAAATATAAAAACAAATATATTTAGAAAGTTACTTGCAATTCAAGTGATAAAGGAATATATAAAGAACTCTTACAAATTGACATTAAAATCTGATTAATCAAATAATAAAGGAGCAAATAGAAATGATCATCAACATGGAAAGTTGTTAAAATTTACCAGTAGTCCCTAGTCAGCAGAAAAATTCAAAATAAAGTGATAATGAGGCCAGGTAAAATTAAAAAGGCATCCTCTTGGCTGCTGGTGGGGATGTGGAGAAAAGTAGCAACATAACTTGATATAGCCTTTTGGGAAAGCAATATAGCAACATAAATTATTAAAATTTGTCACACAATGCACATATATGCCAGTATGCATCACATGCATGGATACACCCTTAGATTTCAATTCCACTCTTGGAATTCTGTCTTGGAATAAACTGCTAATGTGTAAGATGATAGAGAATGTTTTGTGGCATTGCTTACAGAGACCATAGGAAACAAAAGTAGTCAAGGTATGACTGAAATAAGCCACATGTGACAGACCGTCTACAGCCATGAAGTAGAAGCAGTATAGCTGTGTGGCAGATGTCTGGGAGGAAATTTTAGAAGGCGCTGAGTGTGAAAATGAAATTGCAGAAAGGTGTATAAATGGATTCTATTTTACAAACAGTGATGAAACTTCTGTATATGTATTCATATGATTATATGATGGAGAAAATTAAAGAGGAATGCATATTAAGGGAGGGGAGAGTAGGAAGCAAAAGGAGAGACCACTAAAACCTTACCGAATGGTCTGTATGATATCACCACAACTAATCCTTTGTAGAAAACGTACAGAGTTCCTATATGTTATATTTAAATTGTTTATAAAGTTTATATGCATGATAATTTCTAAAAACTGGACTTGAAAACAGACCTACAGAGTGTTTTCTTATGCATATCCTCTTTTAGATCATAGATGTTCTTTGAGGTAGTAACCACACCCTGCAGTGCTGGGCTCAGCCACTTTGTTCACACTTGTCCTTTGACCAAATACAGAGTCTATTAGGAGAGACTGTCAGGCGCCCCACAGTTCATGTTAGAAACTTTTGTTTGTGATGCTTTCTTTGACTCATCAAGTGAGGTTATGTGCTTTTTTGGCATTGTTTTTGTGACTCAGATAAAGTTTTCCATATTGTACTTTACATGTTTGTTGTTAGGCCATTAGCACCCAAGGGTGTCTTAGAAGCTCATATTTATGACATTTACTTGCAGTAAAGTTTATCAACAAGAGCTAGATGGTTGCAAACAAAGAATTGAAGATTTATGGGTAATGTATGCAATCATTGGCTTTAGGGTCCAATTGTTTCCATGTTTTATTTTACTTACATGATACCTGAGAAAATTGATTAACTTTAGTAGTGGGATTAGTTAATAGCTTTTAAAAATAGTTTCTCAGGTGGACTCAGGTGGCTCAGTCCAGCGTCCAACTTTGGCTCAGGTCGTGATCTCATGGTTTGTGAGTTCGAGCCCTGCATTAGGCTCACTGCTGCTGTCGACGCAGTGCCCACTTCGGATCCTCTGTGCCCCTCTCTCTATGCCCTTCCCCTGCTTATGTGCGCGCTCTCGCTCTCTCTCTCTCTTTCTCTCTCTCTCTCAAAAGTAAATATTAAAAAAAGTTTCTCTTGTAATTTCAAGATGTACTTTAGTTATATTAACATAGGAGCTTAAAAAGAATTATAGAAGTTTATTTCCAAGCTGAATAAAAATGTGACAGCTGCTTGTTATTATCATAAATAGAAAAAGCCCCTCAAATTTGCAAGAAACATTAAAACTACATTAGGACCTCAGAATAGATGGATATTATGTCTTCATTTTTTTGTTGCTGGACTGAATATAAATGCTGAAAGCACATTTCAGTCTGATGTGCCTGAGCCCTATCTGGTATATAATTTAATTTGGCACATATGTGATGCAGAAATGTGCTTGGTACTTGAGTTATGGGAGAGTGAACATAGAAATTCAACAGTCTCAAATTCAGAAAACAATCATTACTGACATGATCACTGCAAGTCAAACATGTCCTTATACAGTATTATCTAGAGAAAGTTTATTTCCAGGTCTACTCAAGTACAAATTAACCTGACTGTGCAGGGTAGTACTTTGGGGGGACTTCTATATGTAAAAAATTGAGGTTATACCCCTGTGATTATGACTTGTGCTTTATTACAGATTTTAAAATACATTGCAAAAAACTAATGTTTATAGAAGCCTTGAAGTTTTGTTGCTGAACTTTGGAGCTTCATTGAACATGGTTTGATTAGTACTACAGTGTGGTATGTGGAAGAAATGTCACGAGAAACTGCATTTTTGGGTTTGGAGAATTTTATTTTTCAGGTGTATTATGGTATACTAAAACAGTTTATGCTGATAAAATCTGTTTTCTGGTTTCTTTAAGACCTGGCTTGTTCGACAGTGACAGTATTTCCACAGTGTAAATATCTTCATTTCAAAAGAACACATACACAAGAAGATTTTGGGATAATAATATACGTTAAGAAACAAATGAGGATGAAAAAAGACTGAGCTAACATTTTAATTAAACATAAATACATCATGTAAACAAAATAAAGTAGTTGTCATTTTTCTGAGCTCAGATTTTCTAAAAAAAAAAAATCTGTAAAATCCTTTGTAGTGATGTAAACATATTGTTTTTACTTACTACACCAAGAGGTATGATGTGCAATGCAGTTAAAAGAAAATTTTTTTTCTTAATGTTTATTTTTGAAGGAGGGAGGGAGGGAGGGAGGCAAAGAATCGGAAGCAGGCTCCAGGCTCTGAGCTGTCAGCACGGAGCCCAATGCAGGGCTCCATCTCATGAACCGTGAGATCATGACCTGAGATGAAGTGGGACGCTTAACTGATTGAGGCATGCAGGTGCCCCATGCAATGCAGTTTTTTTAATTGCGAAGAATTAACACCATTCAGTTACATAAGCTTTCATTTTTCCTGAAGATTCTTATCTGGAGTATGGTAACCTCCCTCATCAGGCCCTGTGACATGTTTACAGAAACCCAGATTCCGGAACGGGTTCTTGCAGCATGAACTGTTTATTCTGGTCATGCCTTTCCTTTCAGTGTTTCCCTGGAGTATCTCCACCTTAGTAATAAATGACCTTGTTTTATGAAATGTATGAGATTTTTCATATTAGTCAGCTTCTGGCAGTAATATTTGATATCTTTGTTGGGATGCACATGACCCTGTCTAGATTCTGTGCTTTGGGCTGCTCTGACATCCACATCCAGCCATTATCAGCTTGTTACAATTACACTCATCACATGCTATAGTTTTGAGTTCTTGTTTTCGTGCTCTGTTAGGCATAATAAGTAAAACATTCTTTTAGATCAATCCTGTTAGATGTTTCTGGTGTTTGTAGTCCTGAATAACCTGTATTTAGTTTGGGTCTAACTTTGAAGATTTAGACTGTGAATTTTTCTAAACGGCTACGAATACCTCAGACTCTGCTTAAAATCTTTCAGGGGATCCCTCTGCAGAATAAAATTCAAACTCTTAAGCTTGCAGGACTGCTGCTCGTGGTAAAGTTGGTTGTGCCCTACATGTGGGTATCCGTAAGGAGTGGAGTCCCGCCAGTTCATCTGCCCAAGCTCTAGGGCTGGTGGCGGTGGTCGGGCACTTCTCCAGTTCACTCAGAGGCATCATTTGGCTAATGGAGCCTTTGCTTAAGGCTTTTCATCTGGCTTTTGCTTTCTTTAAGCTACACTTTATTCTCTGTTCTTGTCAGTATCACAGACCTGTATCTATTATGGTCCTGTTATTTAAAACCACTTGAAGTTCTCCAAATGTACTATGTGCTACAGTACTTTTCTTGTAATAATAATGAGAGCCAACATTGATTAAACATTTATGCCAGAACTTTATGGCATTATCTTACCTAGTCCTTATTAAATGAGGATAGGTCTCTTATTGCCTCCATTAAGTACACCTGAGGAAATGTTAAGTGGTTTGTCCAGGATTACAGAACTATAAAATGGTGGCACCAGGATTTGAACCCAGGCTATGATGATTGGACTCTTTTTTTTTTTTTTGAGGTATAATTGATATATAACATAATAATCGGTTTTAGGTGTACAACATAATGATTTGAGACATTTATATATATATATAATATATTCACGCACACATTGAGAAATGATCAGCACTTGTAAGTCTAGTTACCACCACATATAGATAAAATTTTTTTCTTGTGATGAGAACTTTTAAGATGTGTTCTCTTAGCAACTTTGAAAAATACAATACTGTAATTTTAACTATAGTCAACATGCTATACATTATACCCCAGGACTTATTTATCACTGGAAGTTTATATCTTTTGACCACCTTCACTCATTAAATTCAGCCCCTATCCCTGGCAACCCCTAGTCTGTTCTCATAGATTAGTTTGATTTTCTTTTTGGATTCTACAAATAGGTGAGATCATATGGTATTTGTCTTTGACTTATTTCACTTAGCATAATGCCCTCAGGGTCCATCCATGTTGTCATAAATAGCAAAATTTTATTCTTTTGTTTATGGCTGAATAATACTCCCTTGTATATATACTACATTTGCTTTATCCATCATTCATTGGTGGACACTTAGGCTGTTTCTGTGTCTTGGCTGTTGTAAATAATGGTGCTGTGATTGTGGGGGTATAGATACCTTTTGAATTAATGGGTTTGTTTCTTTCCGATAAATACCCAGAAGTGGAATTGTTAGATTATATGGTATTTTTTTTTCTTATTCTTTTTTTTAATTCTTGAGAAACTTCCAAATTGACTTCCGTAGTGGCCACACCAGTTTACATTCTCCACCTACAGTGCAGAAAGATTTCCTTTTCTCCACGTTCTCAACCGGCATTGGCTATCTCTCTTTGACAATAGCCATTCTAACAGGTGTGAGATGATATCTCACTGTGGCTTTCATTTGCACTTATGGTTAGTGATGCTGAGCACCTTTTCATGTACTTGTTGGCTATTTATAGGTCTTTGAAAAAAGGTCATTCAAGTCCTTTACCTGTTTAATATGATTATTTTGTTGAGTTGGATGAGTTCTTGATAGATTTTGGATATTAACCTCTTAACAGCTGTATGTTTCACAGATATGCTCTGTTTCATAGGTTGCCATTTCATTTTGTGGATCGTTTTTCTTTGCTGTGCGGAAGCTTTTTTAGTTTGACGTAGTCTCACTTGTTTATCTTTGCTTTTGTTGCCTTTGCTTTGGTGAGAAATCAAACTATCATTGCCAAGACCAATGTAAGGAGCTTCCTACCTATGTTCTCTTCCAGGAGATTTATGGTTTCAGGTTTTTTGTTCAAATCTTTAATCCATTTTGAGTCTGTATTTGTGTATGATGTAAGAAAAATGGTCCAGTTTCATTCTTTTACGTGTGGCTGTTAAGCTTTCCCAGCACCATTTAGTGAAGAGACTGTCCTTTGCCCACTGTATATGCTTCGCTCCTTTGTTGTACATTAATTGACAATATATGCATGGGTTTATTTCAGGGCTCTCTATTCCACTGATCTATGCATCTGTTTTTATGCCAATACCTTATTGTACTGATTACAATAGACTTTTAATCGAGTTTGAAATCAGGAAGTGTGATGCCTCCAGCTTAGTTCTTCTTTCTGAAGATTGCTTTGGCTATCCAGGATTTTTTATAGTTCCATACAAGTTTTAGTATTTTTCTATTTCTGTGGAAAAAATGAGACTGGAATTTTTACAGGAATTACATTGACCTTAAAGATTGCTTTGGGTAGTATGGACATTTGAACAGTATCCTTGCAGTCCATGAGCATGGAGTATCTTTTCATTTATTTGTGCCTTGTTCAGTTTGTTTCATCAGTGTCTTAAAGTTTTCAGTCTACTAGTCTTTTACTTTCTTAGATTTATTCTTAGATATGTTATTCTTTTTGATGTAATTGTAAGTGGGAGTGTTTTCTTGTTCCTTCTGCTAGTTAATAGTATATAAAAACACCACAGAGTTTTGTATATTGATTTTTATATCCCACTTCACTGAATTTATTCTAACAGTTTTTGGTGGAGTCTTAGGGTTTTGTATATACAATACGCCATTTGCAAATAGAGACAGTTTTAATTCTGTCTTTCTGATTTGGATGAGTTTTGTTTCTTGCTGAATTGCTCTGGCTAAGACTTCCAATACTATGTTGAATAAAAGTGGCAAGAGTAGGCATCCTTGTCTTGTTACTGGCCTTAGAGGAAAATCTCGTTTTTCACCACCAAGTGTAATGTTAGCTATGGGCTTGTCCTATATGGTTGAGGTATGTTCCATCTGTGCCCACATTGGTGAGAATTTTTATCCTGAATGGATGTTGAATTTTGTCAAATGCTTTTTCTGCATCTGTTGAGATGATATGATTTTGGTTCTTCATTTTGTTAACCTACGTGACATTAACTGACTTGTGGATGTTGAGCCATTCTTGCCTCCCAAGAATTTATTTCCAAGGGGGAATAAATCCCCCTTGATGATGGTGTATGATCCTTTTAATGTAATGCTGGAATTAAGTTTGCTGATAGTTTTGTTCAGGATTTTTGCATGTGTGTTCATCAAGGATGTTGGCCTGTAATTTTATTTTCTTATGTCTTTGTCTGGTTTCAGTATCAGGGGAATGCTGGCCTTGCTAAATAAATTTGCAAGTATTCCCTTCTCTAATATTTTTTGGAAGAGTTTGCGGATTGAGATTAGTTCTTTCTGTAAATGTTTGATAGAATTCACCAGAGAAGCCATCTGGTACTGGGCTTCTGTTTGTTGGAAAGTTATGATTACTGTCCCAATTAGCTTTACTATTACTGTTTCTAAAGTTTGTAGATGTTTTCTTGCGTGTCTAGAGATGGCCTGGGGTCACGTTTGAGGACGAAAGGCTGCTTTGGGAAGTTCACTTAAGTGGGTATTTGGTTATGTAGGATAATACAACATCTTATTCTGGAATGTGGAGCCAAACTGTTCAGCGTAGTAAGATGTAAGGATTCCTTCCCCACCCCTCAGCTGCTGCCTGACCATCACCATTGGAAGAAGTGTTGCACTTCTAGGTTGTTTCTTGTAGGTCTTTAGGGATACCAGAGACTTGGATTTCTGGAAGATAAACTTCCTAGGTTAGGTGAAACACTAGGCTTCCCAAAACCAGGTGGAATGTGGACTCAGCTACTGAGTACCCATGTCAGTACTCCTGTCTTTGACAGGAGAGTGGAAAGCATGTGTCATACAAGGACAGCAATATTATCAAAGTAAGAGTATTTTAAGAAAAAGGAATCTATAAAATGGGAATGCTGGAAAAGAACAATTAAATCATACTAAGTATGGCTAGTTACTTGTTTATTTTAGAGAGAGTACGAGCAGGGGAAGGAAGGGAGAGTGGGAATCTCAAGCAGGCTCCATGCTCAGCTCCGATCCTGATGAGGGCTCGATCCCATGACCCTGGGATCATGACCTGAGTGGAAATCAAGAGTCGCAAGCTTAACAGACTGAGCCACTGAGGTGCCCCAGGTTAGTTGTATTTTTATTTGACTTAGAAATGGCAAAAATCTCAAAGGAGAATATTGACAAAAACGTCAGAATCAGTAAGAAGGAAGCCAGTGACACATACAGGAAAAGTTATTAGTGAAGCTGAGGGCAGTCTTTGTTGTTGGTTACTACAGAAATTGGAGAAGGTTTTACTTCAGACACTAGTCTGCAGTTAACATTCCTCGCTGCTCCATGAAAGAGTTAATGTCTTCTCACTTCCCTTCCTTTGCTCATACTGCTTTTGCTTTCTTGTATGTCCTGCATCTAGATGTTAGCCTATTATTTAAAGTTGTACTTGGCTTTAAAGACCCTGCTTAGATGGCACTTACTCCACGAAGTTCGTTCCAGGTGCGCAAACCAGAAATGATTTTATGTTGTTGCTTTTATCACAGCAATTTTGTACTATTCTGACAGCACTTGACGTAAATCCTCGGATATTCTCTAGTACGTGGAGCGATAGCTTTATAGGTTAAAGAGCATGTTTCATTTGGCATTATTAGTGTATACATTGTCTTGCGTATACAGTGCATACAGTGGGGTTTGCAGTGCTGGAGACGTGAGCACTGATGTACTGTCACCACAAGACGGAAGGGGGAGCATTCTAGGCAGACAGACGGATAGGTTAGAACTGTCAGTGAAGACAGAATGGGAAGATAGTGGCACCAGTTGGAGACCTGGAGACTTTTCCCAAAGCCACTGCTCCTACTCCCTCTGCCAAAAGTACTTAATGAAGCAGGAGCAAAACAACTTGACTTCATTTGCTCTCCGGTGAATCAGTCAAGTCTATACCCTAGCCATCGGGCCCAAATACTATCCCCAAGGTGGTTTTCTATCCAGAAGACCTAGATATTTCCAGCTTCCCTTTAGTTTCATTTCTGCCAAATTCTTGAAGGCCAGAGGCTAATCCACTGGAACAGTATTTCCCTGTAGCTTGGTTTTTAATTGTGTTCTGAATTTAGTTTATATTCCTAAATGGTTTTACAAGATTTTTTCTCCCCATGCCCTCAGAGGAAGTTATGTGTTTGTGAACCTCTCGGGTACCATTTTAGTAAATTAAGAATTCAGTTCACTGAATGATACCCCTGTGGCCTGAAAGAGTTAATACAAGTTTCTTAAGTACCTTATTAATTCCCAGGGAATAATTTATGCATTAGAGTGTAGCTTAGTATCTCGTCAGTTACACACACAGTACGGAATTTTTCCCCCCTTTGGAAAGTAGATTTGAACCTTTGAAAACAAATGGAGTTTGAGCTTAAATCTAAGGACCCTGTTTCATAAATAAGTAAACTTGGAACATTTCAGTGAGAGAAGGGGTATTGTTATAAAAATAAAGATGAAGCAGCTTCAAATCCCAGTTTAGTGGTTTACTTTTTTTTTTTTTTTTAAGATTTATTTATTTTTGAGAAAGTGCAAGCAGGGGAGGGGCAGAGAGGGGGACAGAGGATCCAGAGCATCAGCCCTGTACTTTTGTGAGACTTTGATAGATTAACCTCTCTCTGTTTTTCTCCTTTCTAAAGTAGGGATGAAGCTTACATCAGAGACAGAAGAGTGGTTAGGAACTTAGTACACCTGGCTTATGCACTAAAATTTGGGTTTGTTTCTGGGTTTAACTATTGGATAGCTGTGTGACCTTCACTTAATCAACCTCTCAGACTCTGCTTTTTTCTACCTGTAAACTGGAATAATTCTAGTATCTAATACATAAAGTTGTTATGAGTAGTAACAGCTCAGTAAATGTGAGCTATTTTTATTCTTAGTATTCATTGGTAAGACTTTTGGAGCAGATCAAATGAAGTAGGAGATAGAAAGGGCCAAGTACTGTGTCTAGGAATACTGGCAAACACTGAAGAGAGGATAGCTTTTGCTGTGTTAGAGTTCCTGTTGTAAATTGCAGATGTAATAAGCCACTTCTATAAAATACCATGACACGCTTCACCTCGTTTCTTGTGTCGTTAGGCTCTGTCCCTTCTCGAGAAGGCCCTCCTCACAGTTTTGGACACGTTAGCATAGAGTTTAAGGGGCTGGCTTGCTCTTCCTTTTGGCCACCTAGGCAGCAATATCTTGGAGGTGAACTTTACTTTTGGCATTTTGTTCTTTTCCCTTCTATATCCTCTTCTTCCTACTTTTGCTGCCTACTTCCTAAGTCTTCCATTGCCTTCAACTGCGCTATGGTTGCAGGTAAATAAAAGCATCACGTACATAGGTGTATGACCTTGGCATTATGAGGACTCCGGTTTTGTGGTACAAACAGGGTTTTAGCTTTGTTAGACTATGGCTCATTATCAAGGGGAAAGTTATTCTTAGAGTTGCCCATCTAAAAAAGAGGCTAGCTCCTCAGGCTGCAGAGTGGACTATGCTGGGGAGGGGGAGGTAGGAAGAACTCTGGTTTATAAGATGAAATTCCCCCTTGACTCTTGGACTTGAATGTGAGTGACCAGGATGTCCAGAAAGGAGGAACTGCCCTGGTATTTTTCCAGTAGGGACCAGCTATGTGGAGGCAGATAGAGGACTGAAAGTAAGGAATATGGACAAGTAGTCTGTAGTTAAACCTGCCTTTTGGGGCCAGAGCACACATACATTAAGATAGCCTCCTGGGTTGGTAGATGTCCAAGGGGTTTACTCCTTGGGCATTGTTGGGCTGTTCATGAAGTAGTAACAGGAGGATGAAGAGTGACTGACTTGGGGACTTCATATATCCCATGTTTTTTTCCCTTAATTTTTATTAAAAGGTTGTTTTTTGTTTTTATTTTTTAACATTTATCTAGTTTTGAGAAACAGAGCATGAGCGAGGGAGGGGCAGAGAGAAAGACCGAATCGGAAGCAGGCTTCAGGCTCTGAGCTGTCAGCCCAGACCCAGACATGGAGCTCGAACTCATGAACTGTGAGACTGTGACCTGAGCCAAAGTCGGACGCTTAACCGACTGAGCCACCCAGGCAACCTTCATATATCCCATGTTTATGGCATTTTTAAATGTAGCACAGTAATGAACATTCATGCTGTTGGTGGTGTATAGGTGAAGTGCCCCAATAATAGTAAGTTTGGTTTGGGATGGGGTAACTTATTTTGAGTCAATCCGTATATAATGGATCAAAGGGAAAGAGAGACCCCCCAGACCAGCAGATAACATGATCTAAAAGAGGTAATAGGATGACTATGCCACAAAGGAAGAACTGGTCGTTTGGCAGTGAGCTCAGAATCAGAAACTTTTTTTTGTCGTTGTCTGTTGAGCATTATCTTTTGAAGAAGGATTGATCTATTGGAGACGGCATTCTAGGGCAGGCATATACTCATAGTAGAATACATACATGGTACCAGACTTCAAACAAGAGCAAATAACTTCTTTGTCATGATTCCATTCTCCTGGGTGCTCATCCGATATTACTCGTTCTCCAGTGTAACTCACCAGTGAGGACCGATGACGGTGATCAGAAGTATTCAGTGTTCTCCCTTTCTGGCAGTTTTTCATTGTCTTGTAAATGACTAATAACGTTGAGACCATGTCACTTTGCTTTTATAGAATTGATTGCCTTTCACTTTGTTAGCCCTGTTTGTTTAAGGTATTTTTCCTGAGTCTGATCGATTCTAGAATTGGGCAAAGGTCTCTGGGCCATAAGACTGAGGATCTTATCCTCACTGCTGCTGTGTGTGGCATTTGGGTGTGGCCAGCTAGTCTTTTCTTAGTGATGTCTCAGCTGTTTCCTCTATGCTTGCCAAACACGTTATGCTAATTTTGCTCCATTTTATAATGCTAAACTTTTTACCTGTTTGTTTATTCACTTCTCACAGTTAATCCTGCTTGTGGAAGTTGGCTTGAATCTTTAAAAAATTAGACCATTAGAGTAATCAGTTTTTCCCCTGTTAAAAGTGAAAGAACAGTTTTGCTTCTGAGGAAGTTGGCTTCAGTTGGTTTTTAGTTTGGGCTTGATGTTAAGAGTTACAATAAACACAGTTAGTGACATCTGGTTGCTGCAAGGGTCAATAATGTCTGATACATAGATATCTATTGTGTATTAATATACCTTAGTTTCCTTGGATAAACTGAAAGCTGCTTGGTAACTGCCTAAACAGCAGTTATTCTAAGAGTCTGTTGCCATTGTTTTTAATGGGGTAGTCTTGTACTTTCATGGATTGCTTAATCTTAAAAACCAGATGGTAGTTGTAGCAAAATTTCATAAAGATTTTATGTCCTGTGTTGTGCTATCAGCGAAAAGCATGAGAATTTATTAACTGGGAAAGTTAAACATTACCCTATCTCAATGAGAAAACAAGCATATAAATTAGAATAAAAATTGATGAATCATTTTACTTACCTAATAATTTACTGTCATTACTCAAAAGGAACACAAGGTGGCAAGTAGAGAATAATGGACCTTTGCACTATTGTGTTTTATGAAGAGAAAAAGGGAGACAAGTCATGGAAAATAGTGCAAAATAACATAATTATAAATCCAAGTATTAGTGATTACAATAAATGTAAGTAGACTAGATGATTCAGTTAAAAGACAAAGTTTCTCAGATTGGATTAAAAAAACCCCAAAATTCAATGGAGATGCTAGGTTTACAAGAAGCATAACTAAAACATAAGCAAACAGAAAAAAAAAATCCACAAAATTATATTTCAGCTTATTCTAATCCAAAGAAAGTTGGAGAGAATGGTAAAAGGCATTAGTAGAGATGAAATCTCTACACAGTGGTAAAATGTTCACTTTATCAGCTATAAGAACTTAGGTACCTAGTAACATTGCTGCAAATTATATAAATAAAATATACAGAAACACGAAAATAGCCAAATTCCCACTCCTGAGGGAACTTAACACACCTTTCTGAATATAGCAGACAGAAAATTCAGAAAGATGTAGGTGATTTAAAGATCATGAATAACAGGTTTGACCTAATAGGCATACATAAAACATTACACTTCCTGTATAACCGATTTTTTCCAAGCACATAGGGAACATTTGACATTGGTTATGTATAAACTGTAAAGCAAGTCTCAACAAATGTTTGAAATCTTAGAGTATGTTTCCTAACTATAGTAGAATTATGCTGAGAATAATCAAAAGATAAGAAGTAAACCCATATGCCTAAAAATTAAGGAATATACTTGAAAACATCTTATAAATTAATGAAGTTTTAAAAAGCACTGGAAGGATGAAAAATTGTCATTTAAAAACCAAAAAAAACACCCCAAGATAACAAAACAAACCCAACTCACTGTGCTGCTGAACATAGTAACTAAAAACTGTCAGTTTTTGAGTATGTTTATCTTAATGCCTAAATATTTGATATTTCTATATTCCGGAGAGCCTCCAATATTTTTGAAAATTTTCTTTTCCCTGGATGATCTTAAGTTGGATTAGAAAAGTAAGTCTCTGAGCCAATGGGGAGAAACTCCTTCCTGCTGGTGGTAAGAGGGTGTGTCATGACTAGGAAGCCTGTGGATTTATTAGAAACAGGACATGTAGGGGCACCTGGGTGGCTCAGTCGTTTAAGCATCCAACTTTGGCTCAGGTCGTGATCTTGCTGTTTGTGAGTTTGAGCCCGGCCTCAGGCTCTGTATTCAAAACGCTGAGCCTGGAGCCTGCTTTGGATTCTGTCTCCCTCTGTCTCTCTCTGCCCCTCCCCCACTAGTGCTTTGTCTCTTTCAAAAATAAATGTTACAAAGAAAATTAAAAAAACCTAGGACATGTATATATACGCTGGTTTTCATTCATTGTCTGTGTCCCCTCTTTTTATTTACCTTGAACTGGAAGACCTACTGAGCCTATAGTGTGGTTCAGACAGGCTGTAGTAAATTATTTCTACTTCTGTATTTAAATAATGGTAACAGAGGCACGTTGAGGCTCTCAAATATACACAGGTTTGGGATTTAACTACCCTTTCTCATTTCCATTTCTGAGGAAAAAAGAGACATTTTCACATGGCTATGAGTTGTTGGTCATCTAGAGAAATCTACCCACCACCCCCTCCTGCTTTTTCCTTTTCCAAGGTTTGAGTAGCATGAAAAGATTCAGGCATTCCCTGCTTCTTGTAAGGAAATGAATACAAGCCTGTGTTTTTAAAGAGTGAGAATCTAAAGCAGAACAGACACCAGGTTGAAGAAGAAATTTGTCATGTCATGGATGCAGGAACATGTATATATGGGAATACAGTATTTTGTTGGACTAGAGAGCCTCTGCCTTAAAGAAAAAGTGTAGAAAGGTGTATTAAGTGTCCGGTAGATACGTGTGTTTCTGGTGATGAGGTCCCATTGGCTCATTAGTTTTTAAAAAATTTTCCAGGTTGTTCCAATGTATAGTTTCTTTTCCTGAGGCAGTCTCTCTAACTTGTTTCCTGTTACTGTCATTGCTACCTTTTTTGAGTAGAGGCAGGGTATGTAAGTGATGTAAATGATAGCATGGAAAAACTCAAGAACTATTAAGTAGATTATATCCTTTTTTTTTTTTCTTCATCTTAAAGTGCCTTACTTAATCCTGGGTAACTACTTAGAAAATTTAATGGCTATCTTTCATTTTGGCATTATTTTGAAACTTGATGACATTTAGAATAAAAATTCATATAAACTTCATATTTGGATTTATAAAATATAAGGAATATGATCCTGGTTTTTTTAAATAACTATAACATAAAGAAAATAATAACTGAGATAAAAGTTACGTTTATACTTAAAAAAAAAAACTTTTTAAAGTTTATTTCTTTTCAAAGAGAGACCGTTTGAGAGAGTGTCAGAGAGAGGAGACAGAATCCCAAGCAATGAAGAGCCCAATGTGGGGCTTGGACTCAAGAAACTGTTAAGTCATGACCTGAGCTGAAACCGAGAGTTGGATGCTTAAGCTGAGCCACTAGGTGCCCCACATTTATACTTGTTACAATTAACTCATATTCTATGTTTCTACTCTTGGTAAAATTCAAAAAAATATTAGTTGTGCCCTGTGTAGTTTCCTTAATGGTTCACCCCAAAATTGCCTATTTCTGCATGCCCAGTAGGGCTGCCCACCAATTCCCAGACCTGTGATAAATGATATTTCCACTCTGTCATGAACAGAAAGCATTAACCGGATTAACAGAACTGGATTAACACAGACCATGAGAATCATAGCTACAGGGGTTGTGGTTGTCGTTATTGGGTGAAGGACAATTCACCGTGGATTCCATACAAATGGTGGTTAGAGGAAGCAGTGTGATGTACTTGGGCAGGTGTGTTGTGTCGTCTTGCATGGGGTGTGTTTTCCCTATGGCACCTCGTATAGTCCTTATGATTCCATGAGGTTGGAGATGGGAAACCAGGCCACAGTGAGGTTGACCGACTTCTTCAAGTAATACATGTCATGGTAGAACTGGGCTTCGAATGAATATTTTAGACTTCTATATATTTCATCAAGATTTAGATGATTTTTTAAGACAAAAAACCAGGACTGTGGACAAACCAGGCCAATATGAGTTGATTTTAGGCCTTATGTTTATGTTTGGAAAATTGAATATAAGGAAAAGGCTGTTTTTGAAATACTGTTTGTCATTGGTACTGATGATCATCCTAGAAATTAATTTTCTGGGAAAAATGTTGATAAAAGCAACATCATAAAAGTTAAATTTAACAGTCTTCATATTTTATTGCAAGAACATATTTAGTCATTTAATGCTTTAATAGCTCCTGAAAAAAATTAAGTCAGATGATCAGTCTATTTTTTTCATGTATATCAGAGTCGCACAATTATTAAATCACATACAGTTAATTACATTTCATTGGGAATTCATATCGACTTTATAAGTCTGGAGTAGACTGTTTAAATAACCCTGCTAGCTAAGGCATTAACCCTTGGCCTTATTAAAAACATACCCCGAAGGATAAGGGCAAAATATGATTGACTCTGCTATGCTTAAATGAAATAGAATGAAGCAAAGTTAAACAAGGAAACGGTTGGACTATGTTTATTTGATTGTGTAAAAGAATTCTTGCTGCTGTGCTTAAAAATAAACCACCAGACAACAATGTAGAGATCTTTTTCAACTTAGGAAAAAGCCCATGTAAGTTGAAAGTATCATTTAAGTCCTGATAAGCCCATGTAAGTTGAAAATATCATTAAGTCAAGAATGTATTTAATACACCTACCCTATCAAAGGTCCTAGCTCAGCCTAGCCTTCCTTAATGGCGCTCAGAACACTTATGTTGGGCAAAATCATCTAACAAAAAGCCAGTTGTATAATAAGGTGCTGAGTATCCCATGGATCCCAACGGTATCATCGGATACCGTTCTGAAGGTGGAAAATGGTTGCGTGGGTACAGAATGATTTTAAGTGTATCAGTCGTTTACGCTCATCATGGTGCTGCTGATGGGGAGCTGCTGCCTGCTGCCCGGAGTCACAGGAGAGAATCCTACTGCAATCGCTAGCCTGATGAAAGAGCAAAACGGAAAATTTGAAGTGTGTTTTGTACTGAATGCGTAGGGCTCTGAACCATCGTAAAGTTGAAAAATCCTAAGTTAAGTGATCCTAAGTCAGGAACCGTTTGTATGTGTAAGTGGTCTACTTTCTAATCATATAAGTAAGTCTTCATTTATTTTCTCCTTTTCTTTGATTAAACTGGAATGGGACCTGTCTGGCCACAGCTATTACTTTTGAGTCATGTTAGGTGATAATTTCATTGATAATATTGATATGCAGCAAGGTTTTTTATTTTTTTTTATTTATTTATTAAAAAAATTTTTTTTTTCAACGTTTTTATTTATTTTTGGGACAGACAGAGACAGAGCATGAACGGGGGAGGGGCAGAGAGAGAGGGAGACACAGAATCGGAAACAGGCTCCAGGCTCCGAGCCATCAGCCCAGAGCCTGACGCGGGGCTCGAACTCACAGACCGTGAGATCGTGACCTGGCTGAAGTCGGACGCTTAACCAACTGCGCCACCCAGGCGCCCCTGCAGCAAGGTTTTTTAAAAAAAAAATGTAACAAGATTTCAGAATATCTCCTATCTAAAATTTGATCATGAAAAATAAATTTTTTTTTAATGTTTATTCTTGAGACAGAGCACGAGTTGGGGAGGGGCAGAGAGAGAGAGAGGGAGAGGGAGACACAGAATCCGAAGCAGGCTCCAGGCTCTGAGCTGTCAGCACAGACCTGATATGGGGCTTGAACCCAGAAACTGTGAGATCATGACCTGAGCCGAAGGAAGACGGTCAGCTGAGCCGCCCCGGTGCCCCAGCTTTGTTGAAATAGAAATGAGTCGTCATTCACATAGGTAATGGAGTTACTTTTAAAATATAGACCTCTGTTGGTGAAAATGTACCATTTGTCATTTGTACGTTTTAGTCCCAACACATCTTCTGTCTCCAGTCAGGTTCCTCTTCTGTTCTCTGCACCCAGTCTTCCCCATTCTTCTCATTGTGCAGGTGCCTTTCATAGGAGAAAGAGAAGCTGCTGGTGGGCATATCCTCATTTTCCTACCTACCTGTCCTCAAGTTGATTCATTTAGGCCACTGTCCTCCCTGTTGATACTTTAAAAGTTAGAAACTATCCCCTGAATTAAATTCATCATGTCCAAATTCATCATCCGTTAAATCTGTTGTATGCCTTCCATATTACCTTCACATGTTGAAGAATGGCAGGGCATAGACCTTTGCAGAACATTCCCAGAGTCATCCTCTAGAGGGTATTTGATCGAATAATTAATTCTCTTTCTGTCTGGTTCTGCAAAGTTAAAAATCACACTGTTGTCCCAACGTTCACAGCATTTCTTCACCCTGCCCTTGCCTCCCCATTCCTCACGAGCACTGCACTGTGTGAGTAGGACACCGCATAGCCCTTATGGAGGGCAGTTCCTGATGACTAACACTGCTGAAAAAGGGAGTTCATGACCTTGTAGAGTAGGAACCCCCATGTCAGTCCCATTGAGTTTTACAAATGTACTCCGTAAAGATCTTCTAGGGATTCACAGTCTATCTGTCTGTAGGTTTTGAAAATGGACATAGTGTCATCCTGTGCCTCTTAAATTTTTTAGCCTTTTTTTTCCTTTGGTGAAACACAGCACAAATAAAGTGTATAAAGCAGATGTGCATTTCAACGCACTGTAAAATAAACACCTGTTACTGTTCTTTAAAGATTAAGGCAGGTATTCCTTGAGTTTATCCCCAAATTCCTCTATTTTGATTCAAACATGTTAGGAGGCTGCCGTTTATTTTAGAGCGTCTGAGATTAACTCCTTGTCTGTTTTCGCCAGTCCTTGGATTTTAGTTTCCTGTTTCTCGTGTTTAGTTTTCTGTATGTATTCTGAAGATTATTTTCCTTGACCAAATAAGTAGGTGTAGAGAGTTACCTGTTTTCCAGAATTGTTTGTTACAATGTAATGTAACTAAAGAAACTTTTTTCATTTTTTTAAAACCTAATTTTATTCTTAGATTCAGTTTCTCGGTGCTAATTTTAGTAGCTATAATTTGCCATTCTTTTATACACATGGTGCCTGTTATTTCATCATTTCCTTTAAAAACCTGAGCTCATTAGAAAAATACCTGCTTGGCTACCCTAATCTTTAAATTTTTTTTTCTTAATGTTTATTTTTGAGAGAGTGTGAGCAGGGGAAGAGCAGAGAGAGAGGGAGACACAGAATCTGAAGCAGGCTCCAGCCCCTGAGCTGGCAGCATAGAGTCCGATGCAGGGCTCGAACTCACGAACCGTTGGCCGCTCAACTGACTGAGTCACCCAGGCGCCCCATTGGCTGCCTTAATCTTTTCAAGTATCTCTTCCACTTCTTTCTCCTTGAAATCATGTGTTTACGTCAGAATTTGGTCTTTCACAAACTCTGGCACACCTCTTGTTTTACATGTTTATATTCATGGTCTTAGAGAATGTGACATTTTGTTTTTGTGTTTTTTTCTCTTCACCTCTTTATCAGGCTTTTTCCTCTTGTGTTTTTCTTCTCTGTCCACCTTTGTTTCTCTCCCCCTCTTCCCTTCCTGTCAGCTACTCTAACTTGAACGTGACAAACACAACAACAACAAAAGCACAAAATCAAGTTTTTAGACCAATGGCACAAGTGCTAGATAACCTATAGCTGTGACCTTGAGGGACTAAAGAGATAGGCCAACTGATTTTAATGAGTAAAGAGTTAGGAACGTGTTTTAGGATGGCCTGATAGGTCACATGCTATTATGTGACCACCGAGCATGTCTTCTGCAATGACAGTACTGTCTTGAAAACAAAGATAAACCGTGAACTTTCTGTGCTATTGGAGTTAGGATTTGGGAGTAAGCCTATCTTTTCTTCCCCATTCATGCTGAGTTACGTTTAGACGTATTTCTCATTTATATTTGCTTTAAAAAACTATATAGTAACATGGTACAGTATAATAAAACTTTAAGCCATTAATGATACCTGTAGATTGATGGGCAAGCTTTTCCCATTCATCTCTGAATGAAGTACTAGAAATGGTGATCTTGGACAGTTTGTTTAGATAGTAAGTTATTTTTTAAGGAGGGAGAATATCTGGAACCATGAATCTAGTCATTATGGTGTTCTTTCAGGCTTCCAGCAGGAGTTAAGGTATGACTCATAAAAAGGTTTTTCTATAAAAGTCTCAGAATTAAGTGTTGTCTGGAGTTACTGTGCACCTAGAATTTTCTGTAGGATCGAAGATTGTAGCATTTCTGAGCATTGAGACTGATTTTGAAAATTAAGCCAATTGATACTCATTCTCTGGAGGACTTGGTTTCTGAGATCTTTATATGTACCCACACTATAGTAAAAGCAAATTTACCCTAGATGGGGGTGCCTGGGTGGCTCAGTCGGTTAAGTGTCTGACTTCGGCTCAGGTCGTGATCTCACAGTTCATGGGTTCGTGCCCTGTGTTGGGCTCTGTGCCAACAGCTCAGAGCCTGGAGCCTGTTTCGGATTCTGTGTTTCACTTTCTCTCTGCGCCCCCCCCCCCCCGCCCGTGCTCTTTCTGTCAAAAATAAATAAACATTTAAAAAATGACAGCAGGGGTGCCTGGGTAGCTCAGTCAGTGAAGTGTCCAACTTTGGCCCAGGTCATGATCTCGTGGTTTATGACTTTGAGCCCTGCGTTGGGCTCTGTGCCAGCAGACCGCTCAGAACCTGCTTCGGATTCTGTGCCTCCCTCTCTCTCTGCCCATGCCCCCCTCCCTCATGCTCTCTCTCTTTCTCTCTCTCAAAAATAAATAAACATTAAAAAAATTAAAAATATATGGGGCATCTGGGTGGCTCAGTTGGTTCAGTGTCCGGCTTTGGCTCAGGTCATGATCTCATGGTCCATGAGTTCGAGCCCCACGTCGGATCTGTGCTGACAGCTCAGAGCCTGGAGCCTGCTTCGGATTCTGTGTCTCCCTTTCTCTCTGCCCTTCCCCTGCTTGTGCTCTGTCTCTCTCTGTCCCTTAAAAATAAATGTGAAAAAAAAATTAAAATTCATTCTAGATGGAGCCAAAATGTGATGGATCTTTAAGCATTTAATAAAAGGATTAAACATTTAACGAATAAATTTTTCTTTCCAGCTGCAAATAAGGACTAAATAATGATTGATGTAGATAAGAATATGGTACACTCATTTCTAAGGCACAGTGTGTAACATTAGTACAGTTTTCCCCAGAAACTTCTAAATCAGAGCCCCGGTTTTCAGACTGATCTCAGGAGTTCAGGAGTTACAGGAGTTTTCTCAGGCATCACCTGGTGGGGGAAGGAATACAGGTAAGCATGTGTGTTAGGGGTCAACCTTGTTCCTCTGGTTTGCAGCTCTGGTTTTCTCTTATTTATTTGGTTCTGTATAAAAATGTAAGATTTTTATGAAATTTTTTTAAGGTTTATTTTTGAGAGAGAGAGCGCAAGTGGGGGAGGAGCAGAGGGAGAGGGAGAGACAAAATCCAAAGCAGGCTGTAGGCTCTGTGCTGTCAGCAGAGAGCCTGACAAGGAGCTCAAACCCACGAACCAGCGAGATCATGACCTGAGCCGAAGTCGGATGCTTAATCGACTGAGCCACCCAGGCGTCCCCACAATGTAAGATTTAAAGAAAGGTTTGCTTTTGTAAAAATGAAAAGTTGAAAAGTTAGTGTAGTGGGCTTTGGCATCTGTAACTTTCTGTCTAGAATGGTTTTTCTCCTATCTTCTGGTTCTTCTTGCATAGCTGCCTTTTGTCCCACGCTGTGCGCAGGCCTAGGTGCAGCAGTCTGCTGGAAGCCGTCCGTTACCGTGCCGCTTAGGTTTTCCCCCATCACAGAACTCATTTTGGAGACACACTGAGTTCAAGGGGTGGGCGTGGGACCCACCAGGTATTGCGTGTCCCATTTAGTAATTCTCTGCAGGTTCCAAGGGAAGACAGCCTTTCTTCGTGGATTGCCGCTGGTACACAGGCTGCTGAGTGGCCTCCCTCTGGGCTGTGTGGGAGAGCTACTGGATGGAGGGAGCACCACCAGGGGGCACGAGCCTTCATGCCACTTGGGAATGTGGGTCCCGCCCAGGCAAAGGCCTTTCACTCAAGGGCCGTTGACGAGGACCGTGCGTGTGTGCATGCTTGCTCACTATGTGGTGTTTTTTCCGCAGAGAATTAACAAGTAGGAGCTATACTGTTGGCCATAGTTAAAAGAATTAGAGTCTAGGCTTATAGTTTTTGACTTTAAAATTATTTTGTTTGGCTTGTTTGTGATAAGTTTATTTTGCACCTGGCCAGGAATACTTTGAAATAAAACATTTTGAATACCTTCTTGAAAAGTCTGTTCTTAGAACAGGATTACTCTGTGGTCTGTTAGTACTGCTGACATTATTTATACCCCAGAGGATTTGGGGCTCGAGGTTTGAAATATCTCCAGGACGCTAGAGCAGATGTGCCAGTTCCTGACCAGTTCTTGCCCCCACTGTTGCCTTTACGGCCTTACTTTCAGGAGTTGAGCACTTTCAGGACAGTGTCTTTAGGCTTTGTGGAACTCTTCGGGGATGCTTCTGTTGAGGGCATTCTGGAGGTCACTGTAAGAAGGAATCATATTCAGTAATTAAGCCTTCGAGGTAGGAATTCGTACTGCAGCTGTGACCCTTAGGGTCTTAGGGCAAATTGAGGAGGGTCTTGGTTGGGCTGAGTGAATTTTGAGGCTTGTGCCTTGCCGCTGGGGTTTTTGTCCTCCTTTATAGCAACACTTTCAAAAAGAAATTTTATAAACAAAATATAATAGCGCTTCGTACATTTTAAATCTGGTTGACTTGGTAAGCTGTGTGACATTAGGAGCAGGAGGAGAAGCGTTCTTACTCTTCAGTGGCCTTCGGCAATCTTAGACTGCAGGGAGCGCTTGTTAGTATCCAACTACTTCTGTTAGTTTGCTTCTTTACTGTGAGAATATAGACTTCAAGAGGGTTAGAGGTCAAGTTGGTTCAGCGTTAAGTTTTTCTCCTGCGGAGTACCTGCCAGAGTACACAGTTTGTCGAATGAGTGAATGGAGCTCCTGGGTTAAGGAATTTTCAATGATGGCTGGGGCTGATTGTCATTAGATCAGGTGTTTTAAAGCAAGTAGATGTTAAAGGAACACTGTTATGCAAATGTGTAGCTCTGGGGTAACCTGTTCAAATGCTAGGCTTACAACCTTAATACGTGCAGTGTGCCTGAGTGCGCCCACACACCCACACCCACTCAACCACCCCCTTAGGGGAAAATTAGGGAGTGTATGTCGAAAGACGTTCAAATCAATGTAACCAGATCTTTCTTTACATTCTCTTTTAATACTAGACCTTTTTAAATTTATTGACAATCTGCTATATAAACCACTGCTGAAGATGGCTGTTGAAACAAACTTTGCATTTTTGTGTGCTTTAAAACACGTCGAGAATATGCGACAAGCTAGTGCTGTGTTGATGGTCCCGTTTTGTCACCTGCTCCAGTGCTGTGGCTGCATCGCCACCACCCGGCGATGGGAGCAGTGGGACAGTGCCTTAGCAGGGCCCCGCCCCAAAGGAACAGAAGAGTGTCCTCAGGAAATTGTGAGCCCACTAGGGATGAGCGGAGGCGTTCCTTTGGGGAATTGCCATATTGGAAATGGTTCTCCCTATGTGTTATATGACGTATTTGACACGGAGGAGCAAGTCAGTATGTTTGAATAGCTAGGCTTCCAGTTGCCATTTATAGACTGTGTTGAAGAAACAAAATGGTGAGTTGAAAGTCCTATCTGTGGTGGTTCCACTAAGGTGGAATTTGAAGTGACACTGTAAGAAATTTAATGATGGTCAAAAGATAATAAACATATACCAAAAATCTTAGAAAATGTGTATAGCATATCTGTTACTGTAGTTGTTTCTATATTAAAATAATTTAATGGAAAAACCTCAGTTGAATTAGTACTAATTTTCTAAACACTTATGGTGAGACTAATTGTTTACCTTGTAGTACCTGATACTTGTTACTATTTGTTACTTAAACTTTGACCCTACTCTTTGTCCCACCTACTGGTGGGTTCTCTTAACTTGTATTTTAATTTCCTAATCTGGTCTCTTCCTTCCTTGTCCCCCCCCCCCCCCCCCCCATTTCCTGTACCTTCTGTGTCCATCCTTTGCCTGCTTTTTGATTGATTCTGTTTAAATCTACAAGTGGATTGTCTTATTTACTGACAAATGTCATAAGCAGTTTCAAATAGGATAAGTGCAAAATGTGCTTCCAGACGAACTTGCCTGTAGCTGCCTCCTTTCCAGAACTGTTGGCCAGAATCCTCCTTTGGTCATGCAAAATATATAAGGTCTTTTGTATTTTTACTAGACAAAAATTATAATTTTTGATTAGTACACCTGAGCAGGTTTTTTAATCTCAATTTCAAAATGACTAGCGAATTTTTCAGGATGATTATTTAAAATGCTGTACTGATAATAGATACCAAAAGTAAGCGATATGTACAAACTTGTGGAATCTATGGCTTTCTGTCTAGAATGGTTTTTCTTGTATCTTCTGGTTCTTTTAAAAAACCTGTTTTAAGTATTCTAGGTGTATACCTTGGAGCAGATTAATTTTTCAATGGCAGTCCTCCTCTTCCCTACATTGAGTTATGTCTTGGTAGTACTCTTTATTGCACACACTCAGACCTAAAGGACTTAAGGTTTATTACTGCAATTTTAGAGCAGGATGCAAAAGAAAGGAAAGGAAAAGAAGTTTCCTTACTGAAGGGACCTAGTTGTAATAGCATTCTGATCTGAGGACTACACTGTGATAAATAACTCTTACTGTAGAATCTGGATGAAATTAACCCTGGGAGAGTGTATGTATCCCTGAGGCATTAGGTGGCTGATTATGACTTGGTGTAAACTGTTCTGATACAGTGGAATGCCCAGATGTGTGTGTGAGCTGAGTGTAATCTGTTTTCAAATGGAGTGCACAGATGTGTGTGAGCTGAGTGTAAATGATCTGTTTTCATACGGTGGAATGCACATGTGTGTGAGCTGAATGTAATTGAGCAGTGTTTTCACATGGTGGAGTGCACATGTGTGTGTGAGCTGAGTGTAATCTGTTTTCACACAGTGGAGTGCACAGGTATGTGTGTATGAGCTGAGTGTAATTGAGTAATGTTTTCACTTGGAGTACACAGGTGTGTGTGAGCTGAGTGTAATAGATCAGTGTTTTCACACAGTGGACTGCACAGGTGTGTGTGTGAGCTGAGTGTTTTTGATCAATGTTTTCACACGATAGAGTGCACAGGTGTGTGAGCTGAGTGTAATTGATCTGTTTTCACATGGAGTGCACAGGTGTGTGTGTGAGCTGAGTGTAATTGAGCAATGTTTTCACACGGTGGAGTGAGCAGGTGTGTGTGTGTGTGTGTGTGTGTGTGTGTGTGTGTGTGTGTGTGTGTGTGTGTGTGTGTGTGAGAGCTGAGTGTAATTGCAGCCTGCCTTTACCTTTCCTTGACTGTCTCTTTGAAGACTCTTCTTGGAAAGGATTTATCTAACACCCAGTTAACTCTTACTTGAGTAGGATTTTGGTGATTGTTTGAATATAAATATGCAGTGGCAGAGAATGTATACAAAACCAAATTCATAATATTTTTGGGTTTACTATATCTGAAAAATGCTGTTTTTCCATATCTTTCTGATACCTTTACAAGCTTCATTAGAATACTAAGGTCTAAAAACTTTTTTCAATGTTAATTATTTTGAGAGAGTTTGTGAGTGAGCAGTGAGGGGCGGTGCAGAGAGAGGGAGTGAATCCCATGCAGGTTCTACACTGTTAGCACAGAACCCGCTGTGGGGCTTGATCCCACAAACCTTGAGATCATGACATGAACCAAGATTAAGAGTTGGACACTTAACCCATTGAGCCACCCAGGTGCCCCTAAGCCTGAGAATGCTTTTTTGGAATGTAATCAGGGGCGCCTGGTTGGCTTAGTTAACAGTCCAACTTTGGCTCAGGTCATGACCTCAATGGTTTGTGAGTTCAAGCCCCACTTCGGGCTCTGTGCTGACAGCTCAGAGCCTGCAGCCTGCTTCAGATTTTGTGTCTCCCTCTCTGCCACTCCCCCATGTTTGTGTGCTCACATACTCTCCTCAAAAGTAAAAAACAAACAAAAAAAAACATTAAATTTTTTTATTACAGTTTTTTTCTTTTCAGACTTCTGAAGGAATACACAAGATTTAGAATGCATTAACGCTTTGCAGTGTGAAATATTGAAACATATAACTAAGGAAAACAATATTGATTGAAAATTGCAGGAATATATAACCAGTTTTTTTTTCTTGGAAGACATTTTCCTGTACCATCTAAAAGGTACTTGTGGGGACTGTTATCCTTTTCTTTGACAGTTCTCCATGCTTATTTTACTAGACTTCTAAGAACTTGGATAACTTTAGGAAATATTTGTAACTTGTCATCTAAATTTTCGTTACTCATTTAAATTATTTTGAGATAACGGTACATTACAGAGAGATACTCTGCCTTTTTTTTTTTTTTTTAACCAAGTTTCTCTCAATGGTACCATCTTGACAACTATAGAACAATATCCTATCCAGGATGCTGACATTGATACAGTCAGGACTGAGAACATGCCCATTGCAAGGATTCTTCTTGTTACCCCCTCTAGCCACACCCATTTTCCTTCTGCTGCCCTCAGCACCACTCCTGGCAACCACTAATACGTTAATATTTTGTCACTTCAACAATTAGATACAGGGAGTCATACACATCGTAGCCATTGGGGTTGTCTTTTTCTGCTCAGCATAATTCTTTGGAGGTTTATTCCAGTTGTTGTGTATATCACTGATTTCGTTTTATTGTTGAGTGTGGTCCATGCTATTGATGTGTGAGTTTGCTTAACCATTCACCCTCCAAGGGCCTCTGAGTTGTTTCATGTTTTGGCTATTACATGTAAAACTGCTCTAAACATTTGTGTTGAGGTTTATTTTATTTTTTTGCCAATCTCATTTTTCTGTGACAAAAATGGGCTTAGGGATATAAATGTTAGTTGTATGTTAGATGAAGTTTTAATGTTTGAGAAACTTTTTCTGAGGTGGCTGTGCCTTTTTATATTGTCAGAAGCATTGAATGAATGATTAGTTTCTGCACATCCTCATCAGCATTTAGTGTTGTTTTACTTTAGCCATTTTGATAGGTGTGTAGTGATACTTCATTTGGATTTAAATTTATATTTCCCTAAGGTTGAACATCTTTTCATTTGCTTGTTTTTCTCCCATGTGTCCTTTATGGGGAAAAGTCACTCTATATCTTTTGCTGTTTTCTAATTAGTCTTTCAGTACTGAGTTTTGAGAGTTTTTAAATGTTTGCTTGTTTATTGAGTGGGGTGCAGGAGGGGGAGAGAGAAACGCAAGCAGATCCCATTCTGTCACTGCAGAGCCTCATATGGGGTCAATCCCACGAGCTGTGAGATAATGACCTGAGCTGAAATCAGGAGTCAGATAGATGCTTGACTGACTGAGCCACTCCAGGCATCCCCAAAAGTTCTTGATAGATTTTAAATACTAGTGTTTTGTCAGCTATATGGTTCACAAATATTTTCTCCCACTGTATAGACTCTTTTCATCCTTGTAACAGGGTCTTTTGTAGAGCAAAAGTTTAATTTTGGTGAAATTGAATTAATCAATTTTCCTCTTCTGGATCATGCTTTTGGTGTCAAGTCTAAGAACTTGTTGCCTAGCTATAAATCCTGAAGATTTTCTCCTATATTTCTTTCTCCTAAAGTTTTAGAGTTTTCTGTTTCACGTTAAAGTCCATGATGGGTTTGGAGTTAATTTTGTATATTGTTGAGGTTCAGTTTTCCACCTGTGGATGTCCATTTGTTTCAGCACCATTTGTTGAAAGGTTTTTTTTTTTTTTCCCTCCTCTCATCAAATTGCTTTGTACCATGACAGAGATCAGTTGGGATACATTTGCGAGTCTGTTTTCTACTTTGTTTCATTGATCTATGTGTCTATGAACCAATATTATACAATCTTTGGTTACTGTAGCTATATAATTTTTTTTTCAAGTTAACATACAGTGTAGTCTTGGCTTCAGGAGTAGAACCCAGTGATTTATCTCTAGCATATGACAACCAGTGCTCATTCTGAAAAGTGCCCTCCTATTAATGCCTGTCAACCATTTAATACCTCCTTCCCTACAACACTCAGTTTGTATGTATTTAAGAGTCTCTTATGGTTTGCCTCCCTCTGTTTTTATCTCTTTATTTCCCTTTCTCTGTGTTCATCTGTTGAGTTTCTCATACTCCATCTATGAGTGAAATCATGTATCTGTCTTTGACCTATTTCCCTTAGCATGATACTCTCCATTTGTATCCACATGGTGCAGATAGCAAGATGTCCTTCCTTTTCTTTGCTGGGTAGTTTTCCATTGTTTATATATACCACATCTTTTTAATCTTTTCATCAGTTGATGGACATTTGGGCTCTTTCCTTAATTTGGCTATTGTTGATAGTGCTGCTAGATGGGAGACAGGAAACCATCAAAATCCTACAGGAGAAAACAGGCAGCAACCCCTTTGATATAGGCTGCAGCAACAACTTCTTACTTGACATGTCTCTGGAGACAAAGGAAATAAAGATGAACTATTGGGACTTCATCAACATAGCAAAGGAAACAATAAAACTAGAAGGCAACCAACGGAATGGAAAAAGATACTTAGAAATTACATATCAAATAAAGATTTAGTATCCAAAATCTGTAAAGAACTTACCAAACACAACACCCAAATAAACAAAAATCCAGTGAAGAAATGGGCAGAAGACATAAATAGGCACTTTTCCAAAGAAGACACATGAAAAGATGCTCAGCGTCACTCATCAGGGAAATACAAATCGAAACCACAATGAAATACCACCTCACACCTGTCAGAATGGCTAAAAGTAACTCAGGAAACAACAGATGTTGGTGAGCATGCGGAGAAAGGGGAGCCCTTTTGCGCTGTTGATGGGAATGCAAAGTGGTGCAGCCACTCTAGAGAGCAGTATGGAGGTTCCTCAGAAAGTTAAAAATAGATCTACCCTTCCACCTAGCAATTGCACTATTAGGAATTTATCCAAAGCATAAATAGTACGTTTTAAAATAATATATTGATTATTCCTGCTTCGTTTTCAAAAATGTTCTAGCTATTCTTGTTCCTTTGCATTTCCATATAAACTTTAGAATACTCTTTATATCTACAAAATATCTTCCTGGACTTTTGGTAGGAATTGCATTAAATCCTTAGATCAATTTTGAGATACTTGACATCTATACTGTGTGGTTTTCCAACTCATGAACATGGTATGTGTCTCCATTTGTTTACCTCTTGTTTTATCAGCATTTTTTAGTTTTTGGCACACAAGGCCTGTACAAGGCCTGTATATTATTTAATTTTTCTTGGAACAGTTACAAATAATATTTTTAACTTTTGTGTCCATGTGTTCATTGCTAGCGTATAAAATTTTTATGTATTTATCTTATTTCTTGTAACCTTGCTGATAGATCACACACACTGCTTCATTGTAAATCTAAAGCCAGTGCACTTGAAGAAGGCAGAAAGGGAACTGGAGTAACTTAAACAGTTACTCTCTAGATTGCTAGAGAATGGTGGTGATGGAAATGCCTCTTGATTTTAAGGACTTTGAAGGCTTCACATATGTCACTCATTGTCAATTGGGAAATGCCACTTTTCGTCTTGTACTTTAAGACCTGAAGCCAGCATTGTCCCCAAGAAGCCCTGGTTTCTTTTAGAGCCACAGCATGTTCCCATACCAAGATATGGGCGCTATTGCATTAGGAGGCCGTTGCTTTAAAACTCTTTGCATAGTCAGAGCTAGGAGGTGAAAATAGAGTTCACATTGATATTTCACAGTCAAATTTAATAGCAGATTATTTCTCTTCTTTCACTTTATATTTCTTTCCTTCTTATACTGAAAATATTGGTTTCTTAATATTACCTATTAACTCTCAGTTCCATTTCTAACCCATTCACTCCTTACTAGTGTTCTGCCATTTTTATCTTATTTTTTTGTAAAAATAAGCAAATGCATATTTATTTTTATCTTTCTTAAACAAAAGATGTTATCCACCTGGCTTTTTTTATTTCCCAATATATCCTGGAGATTACCCTGTAATAGTACATAGAGCTTTTCCTCCTTTTTATAGCTGCATAAGTACTGCATAATTTTGCATATGTAATTTTATTAGATAATGCAAGATTCCCCTTTATAGGAATTTTGCTTTCTGCTTTTATCAATAGTGTTTGTGATTTTCAGTTTCTTTTCAGTCTTGCCAGGAGAGAGTGGATTTTTTCCAGATAGGTGACAAGTGGTGTCTCAGGGTAGTATTTTATTTTATTTTTTAATTTTAGTTGGGGGGAGAGAGAGACAGACAGACAGACTCTCAAGCAGGCTCTACACCCAGCACTGAGCCTGATGAGGGCTGCACGCTGCTACTCCAGGATCATGACCTGAGCCAAAATCAAGTCGGTTGCTCAACCAGGTGAGCTACCTAGGAGCCCCTCAGTGTAGTTTTAATTTACATACACTTCTCTGATGAGTATAGTTGAACATCTTTTTTATTTCAAGTTTTTTTTTTTTTTTTTTTAATTCTAGTTAGTTGACACATAGGGTAAAATGGCTTCTGGTGTAGAGTTCAGTGATTCATCACTGAACTACAGCACCTTGTGCTCACCATAACAAATGCCCTCCTTAATTCCCATCATCCATTTAGCCCATCCCCAGCCCACCTCCTTCCATCAACCTTCAGTTCTCTAAGAGTCTCTCTTAGGGTTTGCTTCTCCCTTTTGCTTCCCCCTTCCCCTATGCTCATGTTTTTGTTGGTTAAATTTGACATGAGTAAAATCATACAGTATTTGTCTTTCTCTGACTTCGCTTAACATAATACACTCTAGCCCCATCCATATTGTTGCAAATGGCAAGATTTCATTCTTTTTGATGGCTATATTCCATTGTATGTATGCCTTGTCTGTTTTTAAATTTTTTAAGTATATTCATTCGTTTTGGAAGAGAGAGGGAAGGAGGGAGGGAGTCTCATGCAGGCTCTGCACGGACAGCATGGAGTGGGGCTTCAGCTTACAAGCTGTTGAGGTCATGACCTGAGCTGAAATCAAGAGTAGGATCCTTAACTGACTGAGCCACCCAGGAGCCCTTGTACCATATCTTCCTTACCCATTGGTCAGTTACTGGATGGTTTGGCTCTTTCCGTAATTCGGCTATGGATGATGAGTTGAGCATCTTTTAAAAGGTCTGTGGGCTTTTTTCTTCTGTCAGCTGTTGGTTCATGTCTTTTGCCTCTTGGTCTCTCGGGTTTTGGGTACTTCCTGGATTGTTAAAGAAAGAAGAATATTGTGTCCTCAGAAAAAGAAACGTCAATATTATATCAGGTTGCCATTTGTCTTACGATTTGATTTTTGGATGGACAAGTTTTAAAAAATCTTATTTATTGTTATTTTATATGCTCTAGCTCGTTGTGCACACAATCTATGTAGCTGGGTTTAAGAAGTTAGGAGTTACCTTTCATGTTCACATTCTCTAACTGGTCACCTCTTTGGGCCATATTTCCAACCAGCTACTGCTAACAGTGTGTTATTCCAGGTCCTATGTTGATTAATCTTCTCACCATATAGCACAAAATAACACAATGCCATTACTGGCTTTTTTTTTTTTTTGTCTGTCCTAAACTTGTCATTTGTAAAATGGTTGCTTGGTGATGTTATTTAATTTTGTAGAATTGAATTCATGGTCTTTCTTTTCTTTGTAATTAATATCCATAATCTGTGTTCCTTTGGTCTCTTGTGTAGACTAGGAGATTTCATTCTTTTTCTGTAAAGGACCAGGAGTAAATATTACAGATTCTGCAGGGTGTATAATCTTTGTCACAATTATTCAGATTTGTTGTTGGAACATAAAAGTAGCCTTAGACAATATGTAAACAAATGGATGTAGCTGTGTCCCAGTTAAATTTTATTAACAAAAACAGGCAAGTTGAGTGGAGACAGGAGAGTGTGCATATTTGGGTCATGGGGCATAGTCTGCTGAACCCTGGTCTAGACCATTATATTTGAACTCCCCTTTGAATGGTTTAAATGCCTATTTCTTTGCTGTTCTTGGGAGTAAATTTAATATCACTCACCTAACTCTAAACTTGGATAATTGAGTCACGTACCTCCTGGGAAATCAGTATATTGTTTGGATGATGAGGATTAGATTTTATTTACTTTATTTTTAATGTTCACTATTATTACAGCACAAAATGAGTAGATAGGAAAATGTTTTTTCTTAGAAAATGAGAGTAACTAGAACATGCTTAAATTCCTATTAATTGGATACTAAGGCCACTGACAGTATTGCCTTTAGGATGAACCTTGCAGAAAGACTTAAACAGGGATACTGTCGCATCATCAGATCTTTTACCACTGTCCAAGTGATCATTCCAAGAGAAAATGATTTACAACAGGAAGGAGTACTGTCATATTTTTGCAGCTATATTCTTGTCTTCAGCTAAAGGTAAACTTAATAGTAAGGGCATCTGAGTAACAAAAAATCTGAAACAGATAAAATATGTAAAATTGAGTTAAATATTTACAAATCAGTTTTTTTTTAAAAATTTTTTTTTCAACGTTTTTTATTTATTTTTGGGACAGAGAGAAACAGAGCATGAACGGGTGAGGGGCAGAGAGAGAGGGAGACACAGAATCGGAAACAGGCTCCAGGCTCCGAGCCATCAGCCCAGAGCCTGACGCGGGGCTCGAACTCACAGACCGCGAGATCGTGACCTGGCTGAAGTCGGACGCTTAACCGACTGCGCCACCCAGGCGCCCCTACAAATCAGTTTTAAGGCCTGATCATTTCTAGGCATTACAAATAGAAGAAAGTGGTCTTAAGTTGCTCCTTTCCTGAAAGACAGAGCCTTCAGTGTATCTACTATTGACATCAAAGTTAGTTGTCTTCCCATTAGGCTACTGTTTAACGGAACATTTATTTATTTATTTTAGTAAATTATGTGTTTAGTAATTTGTTCCAGTCATTAACATATTTTTCTTTTGTTTCTGTAAAGGTGCCTCTTATTGATGACCTGATTGCTTGCTAAACAGAACAGAGTAGATGGTGGCTGACACCACTTGTACCATTAGGGCCTGAAATGACTGTCAGATTGGCGTTAAATAGTTTAACTGCTGCACAGGGTGGAACAGGTGCTATAGTACATAGACTGCTGTACTGTTTGAGCGTTTAAAAATCACCCTTTGCCCAGCTCACTTTGTAGGAAACATTTTGGTTCCGAATTTTATCGGGGATTGCAAGACTGATAATCTCTGCTGTATTTCCATCCAGTTTTGATGGTAATGAAGAACTGTCAGTTCTTCATAGGGGGTAGAGGACCCTAAGTGCAGTTGATAATTTGAGAAGTAAAGTTGACCAGGAAAGGTTTGGATTATGGAATGGTAGAGCTGAAAGGATAACCAGTAAGGATAGCAGCAGGCAGCGGCACTGGAACAGTTTAGGACTTGCTGAGTCTGTTACTTGAATGCAGAGCATGTGCCGTTTGGGCCTTGCCATACATCTCTTCCCTCTATTCAGTGTTTCCCCTTTGAAGGGAAAAGCAGCCTGATAGGACATGGCATCTTGTTTA
This sequence comes from Lynx rufus, assembly GCF_022079265.1. Lineage (NCBI taxonomy): Eukaryota > Metazoa > Chordata > Mammalia > Carnivora > Felidae > Lynx > Lynx rufus. The sequence continues at coordinate 2,608,441 of NW_025814842.1, forward strand.
TGTCTTACCGCTATTTCTAACCTTTCTGGGTTGCTGTTAATGTAAATCATTTGGAACAGTGCTTGACATGTCTAAGAGCTGAATACAATTTGATTGCTATTAAATAATATAGATACTTCTCCCTGTTGTGCATGTAAGAGTCAAGAAGTCTTTGTAATTCTGTGAAATTGTGATTTCCCAGATTGTTCTATCTCCTTGCTCTCTGCTGCTTCCTGCTGCTTCATTTAATAATGTAAATAAAGTTTTATTGACACACTGATGCTCATTTGTCCATGTATTGTCTATAGCTGTTTTCATTCTACAGTGGCCGAGTTGTATAGATGTGACAGAGATTATATGACCTGCAAGTCCATAAGTATTTACTCTATGGGTGTTACCGAAAAACTTGCTAACCCCTGATACATGGGGTCATCTGAACCAGAGTAACAGTGAATAAAAAGTACTCAATTACAGAATAGCTTTATGAGACCAGCATTTTATCTTCATTTGTTTTTACATCCCATATTGAAGGAAATGATTTTGTATAAGAGGATAGCACAAAATAAGATTTTTCCTTAGGTCTTCATTTATGTTGTTACCAAAGAGCTGATTGTGAAAAATTGTAAATTAATAAAACATTACAGATTTCAGGAAACTGCGTATATTAATTTAGAGATTTGAGGTTGTTTCTTCCATAATAAATGAAACACTAAACCCATAAAATGTGTGGTACATTTATTTTAAGAATAAATACCTACTCCCATTTATGGCAGGTAGTAGTTTACTTTCGTAAGAGTGTGAGTATTTCAGGGTAGTGCTGAGCCTTACTGTACTAAATACCAGCTCAGAGAACCTCCCTGGAGATGTGGGGAGTCAGTGGTATCACTTTACTCCATGGGATGCAGCATGTAACTAGCGAAAGGGACTTTTAAAACCAATCCTTGTTTTAGAATGTATCATTCCTATTATCTGAATCCCTCAGATTCAGAGTCATGAACAATGTGAACATAGGCCTTCGATAAAGCTTGAATTTAGGCCTGGTTTTAAACTGAATTATGTGTATTAGAGAGTATGGTTTTGGAAATGTGATAAGGTTTCAAAAGTGAACCTGCTTTATGCATACGTGGGTTTTCAGAGCAATCTCCTTACTGGCAGGGGAATAGCAGACAAGTGGCGTTTTTTAGACAGCAAGGCAGATGGCTCTTTTTCTTTAGTATAGGGTGTGCCGACCAAGAGAGACAGCTACACGACTGTTAACCCCTGAGGGAATGAAAAAACAATTGCTGTCAGTTGTTCTTTTTAAGTCTGTAGCTTGACTTCAGAGTGATGTGGAAAAATAATCTTTTAAGAAATGTATGCATGAAATGCACAAGTGCAGTCTGTAATCTCTGTTCTCACTAAAATAGATGACGGTGTAATTACTGAAACTCTTAGGTCCGACATTTCTGGGATAATGTCGTAGCAGACTACTTCGGTCTGATAGACCGCTTCCCAGTTCCCGTTAAAACATCCATGAAGGTGACAAAAACACGCAATTGCACTAGAAAGCATACACCCTATGCCAGGTTTGGAGTAGAAGACTCCTAAATGTGGACGAGACTAGATTTGGACTGCATAGCTTGTGTTCTCCTTCCCAGCTGGAATGGGGCAAGTAGCTCTGCACAAAGTAGGATGCGGTTTTGAAAATGAACGCCTTCATCGTGCCTGACTTCAGGAAGCACAGGGGTCATGCCACATGTCGAAAGTTTGCCTTTTGCAGGCTTTTGAGCCTGTCAGACCAGTGTCCTTACCCTGCCCCTTTCCCCATCGCCACTAGTCCTTTTCTATTTTCATCTGAAAACTTTAACTCCAAATGTGTAACCCAGCAACAGGAGCTACGGGAAATGATTGAGGGTACACTACACCCCCGAATGCATGTAATGTAAAGAAAAGTTTTTTATTTTTTCCAGTTTTATTTATTATTTTTTAAATGTAATTTGTCAAATTGGCTGTGTAAAGTGTGCTCTTGGTTTTCGGGGGTAGATTCCCATGGTTCATCGATGACATACAGCACCCAGTGCTCATCCCAACAAGTGTCCTCCTCAATTCCCATCACTCATTTTGTTCTCTCCCCTGCCCCTCCCCCATCCACCCTCAGTTTGTTCTCTGTATTTAAGAGTCTCTTAAGGTTTGCCAACCACCCTCTCTGTAACAGTTGTATTTCCCCCTCTCCTCCCCCATCATCTTGTGTTAAGTTTCTCAAGTTCCACAAGTGAAAACATATCTATCCTTGTCTGACGTACTTCACTTAGTGTAATACCCTCCAGTTGCAGTCACGTTGTTGCAAATGGCAGGATTTCATTCTTTCTCATTGCTAAGTAGTATTCCGTTGTATGTATAAACCACATCTTCTTTACCCATTCATCAGTTGATGGACATTTAGGCTCTTTCCATAATTTGGCTATTGTTGAAAGCACTGCTATAAACATTGGGGTACATGTGCCCCTATGTATCAGTACTCCTGGATCCTTTGAATAAATTCCTAGTAGTGCTATTGCTGGATCGTAGGGTAGTTCTATTTTTAATTTTTTGAGGAACCTCCACACTGTTTTCCAGAGTGGCTATACCAGTTTGCATTCCCACCAACAGTGCAAGAGGGTTCCCCATTTTTCCACCTCCTTGCCAGCATCTGTAGTTTGCTGAGTTGTTCATTTTAGCCACTCTGGCTGGAGTGAGGTGGTATCTCAGTGTGGTTTTGATTTGTATTTTCCTGATGATGAGTAACATTGAGCATCTTTTCATGTGTCTGTTGGCCATCTGGATGTCTTCTTTGGAAAAGTGTCTATTCATGTCTTCTGCCCATTTCTTCACTGGATTGTTTTTCGGATATAGAGTTCAAGTTCTTCTTAGATTTTGGATACTAACCCTTTATCTGATAAGTCATTTGCAAATACCTTTTCCCATTCTGTTGGTTGCCTTTTAGTTTTGTTGTTTCCTTTGCAGTGCAGAAGCTTTTTATCTTTTTTTTTTTTCAACGTTTTTATTTATTTTTGGGACAGAGAGAGACAGAGCATGAACGGGGGAGGGGCAGAGAGAGAGGGAGACACAGAATCGGAAACAGGCTCCAGGCTCTGAGCCATCAGCCCAGAGCCTGACGCGGGGCTCGAACTCCCGGACCGCGAGATCGTGACCTGGCTGAAGTCGGACGCTTAACCGACTGCGCCACCCAGGCGCCCCGAAGCTTTTTATCTTGATGAGGCCCCAGTAGTTCATTTTTGCTTTTAATTCCCTTGCCTTTGGAGATGTGTCAAGTAAGGTATTGCTGCAGCTGAGGTCAGAGAAGTTTTTTCCTGTTTTCTCCTCTAGGGTTTTTTATTTTTTTTATTTATTTTTTTCTTTAACATGTATTTATTTTAGAGACAGAGACAGAGCATGAGTAGGGGAGGGTCAGAGAGAGAGGGAGACACAGAATCTGAAACAGGCTCCAGGCTGTGAGCTGTCAGCACAGAGCCCAATGCAGGGCTCGAACTCACGGACCGTGAGACCATGACCTGAGCCGAAGTTGGACGCCCAACCGACTGAGCCACCCAGGTGCCCCATCTCCTTTAGGGTTTTGATGGTTCCTGTCTCACATTCAAGTCCTTCATTTTGAGTTTATTTTTGTATATGTTGTAAGAAGGTGGTTTAGTTTTATTCTTCTGCATGTTGCTATCTAGTTTTCCCAGCACCATTTGCTGAAGAGACTGTCTTTTTTTCCATTGGATACTCTTTTCTGCTTTATCTTTTTTTTTTTTTTTTAATGTTTATTTTTGAGACAGAGAGAGACAGAGCATGAACAGGGGAGGAGCAGAGAGAGAGAGGGAAACACAGAATCCGAAGCAGGCTCCAGGCTCTGAGCTGTCAGCACAGAGCCCGACGCGGGGCTTGAACTCACGGACCATGAGATCGTGACCTGAGCCGAAGTCAGATGCTTAACCAACTGAGCCACCCAGGTGCCCTCTTTTCTGGTTTATCAAAGATGAATTGTCCATATGTTTGTGGGTCCAATTCTGGGTTCTGTGTTCCATGGTCTGTGTGTCTGTTTTTGTGCCAGTACAGTACTGACTTGATGATTACAGCTTTGTAGAAGAGGCTAAAGTCTGGAATTGTGATGCCTTCTGTTGTGGTTTGTTTTTTTTTTCAATGTTACTCTGGCTATTTGGGGTATTTTGTGGTTCCATAGAAATTTTAGGATTGTTTGTTCTAGCTTTGGGAAGAATGCCAGTGCAATTTTGATTGGCATTGCATTGAATGTGTAGATTGCTTTGAGTAGTATTGACATTTTAACAGTATTCTTCCAATCCATGACATTGGAATGGTTTTCCATTTCTTTGTGTCTTCTTCAATTTCCTTCATAAGTTTTCTATCAATTTCAGCATATAGATATTTTACATCTTTGGTTAGGTTTATTCCTAGGTATTTTATGATTCTTGGTGCAATTGTAAATGAGATCAGTTTCTTGATTTCTCTTTCTGTTGCTTCACTGTTGGTGTATAAAAATGAAACCGGTTTCTGAACATTGATTTTATACCCTGCAACTTTGCTGAATACATGTGTCACTTATAGCAGTCTGTTGGTGGACTCTTGTGGGTTTTCCACGTAGGGTGCCATGTTGTCTGTGAAAAGTCAAAGTTTGATTTCTTCTTTGCCGTTTTTGATGCCTTTTATTTCATTTTGTTGTCTGAGTGCTGATGCTAGGACTTCCAGCACTATGTGAAACAACAGTGGTGAGAGTGGACATCCCTGTCCTGTTCCTGCTCTCAGGCGGAAAGCTCTCAGTTTTTCCCCATTGAGGATGATATTAGCTGTTGGCTCTTCATATATGGCTTTTATGAAATTTAGGTATGTTCCTTCTATCCTGACTTTCCTGTGGGTTTTATTAAGGAAGGATGCTGTATTTTGTCAAATGCTTTTACTGCATATATTGACAGGATCATATGGTTCTTATCCTTTCTTTTACTAATGTGATGTATCACATTGATTTGTGAATACTCAACCAGCCCTGCAACCCAGGAATGAAACCCACTTGATCATGGTGAATAATTCTTTTTATAAGCTATAGAATTCTATTTGCTAATATCTTGTTGAGAATTTTTGCATCCGTATTCATCAGGATTGGCCTATAATTCTTTTTTTTTGTGGGGTCTCTGTATGGTTTGGGAATCAAGGTAATGCTGGCTTTGTAGAATGAGTCCGGAAGTTTTCCTTCTATTTGTATTTTTTGGAACAGCTTGAGAAGGATAGGTATTAACTCTGCTTAAAATATCTGGTAGAATTCCCCTGGGAAGCCATTTGGCCTAGGATTCTTATTTGTTGGGAGATTTTTGATGACTGATTCAATTTCTTCACTAGTTATGGGTCTGTTCAAATTTTTTATTTCTTCCCCTTTGAGTTTTGGTAGTGTGTGGGTGTCGAGGGTGGAATTTGTCCATTTCTTTCAGGTTGTCCAGTTGGCTGGCATATAATTTTTCATCATATTCTCTGATAATTGCGTGTATTTCTGAGGGATTGGTTGTGATAAATCCATTTTCATTTGTGATTTTATTTTTTTTATTATGTTTTTGATCTTTACTTTTGAGAGAGAGGGACAGACACATCACACAAGAGGGGGAGGAACAGAGAGAGAAGGAGACACAGAACCTGAAGCATGCTTCAGGCTCTGAGCTGTTAGCACAGAGCCTGATATGGGGTTCGAACTCACAAACTGTGAGTTCATGACCTGAGCCGAAGTCCAACACTTAACCGACTGAGCCACCCAGGCACCCCTGTGATTTCATCTCTTTGGGTCCTCCTCTTTTTGAGAAGTTTGGCTAGGGGTTTATCACTTCTGTTTATTTTTTCAAAAAACCAACTCTGAGTTTCATTGATCTGTTGTACTGTGTTCTTGGAATCTATATTTTTTCTGCTTTGATCTTATTATTTCTCTTCTTCTTCTGGCCTTGGGTTTTTTTTTGTTTTTTGTTCTGCTTCTAGTTCCTGTAGGTGTGCTAAGAGATTTTGTATTTGGGATTATTCTTGTTTTTTGAGATAGGCCTGGATTGTACTGTATTTTCCTCTTAAGACTGCCTTTGCTGCATCCCAGAGGATTTGAACTGTTGGTTTTCATTTTAATTTGTTTCCATATGTTTAAATTTCTTTCATTGCCTGATTGACCCATTCATTTTTCAGTAGGATGTTCTTTAACCTCCATGCATTTTGGAGGTTTTCCAAACTTTTTCCTATGGTTGATTTCAAGTTTTGTAGCATTGTGATGTGAAAGTGTGCATGGTATGATCTCAGTTCTTTTATATTTATTGAGGGCTGTTTTGTGACCCAGTATGTGATCTATCTTGGAACATATTCCATGTGCACTCCAGAAAAATGTGTATTCTGCTGCTTTAGGATGAAAGTTCTGAATATATCTGTGAAGTCCATCTGGTCCAGTGTATCTTTCAGGGCCATTGTTTCTTTATTGATTTTCTGTGTAGATGATCTGTCCATTGTTGTAAGTGGAGTATTAAAATCCCCTGCAATTACCACATTCTTACCAATAAGTTTGCTTATGTTTGTGATTGTTTTATATATTGGAGTGCTACTGAATTTGGTACATAAACATTTATAATTGTCCCTCTTCTTGAGGGATAGACCCCATAATTATGATATAATGTCCTTCTTCATCTCTTGTTACAGCCTTTAAAGTCTAGTTTGTCTGATATAAGTATGGCTACTCCAGCTTTCTTTTGACTTCCAGTAGCATTATAGTTCTCCATCGCCTCACTTTCAATCTGAAGGTGTCCTCAGGTCTAAAATCGGTCTCTTGTAGACTGCAAATAGATGGGTCTTGTTTTTTTAATCCATTCTGATACCCTTTATATTTGATTGGAGCATTTAGTCCATTTATATTCAGTGTTGTTATGGAAAGATAGGTATTTAGAGTCATTGTGGGGGCGCCTGGGTGGCGCAGTCGGTTAAGCGTCCGACTTCAGCCAGGTCACGATCTCACGGTCTGTGAGTTCGAGCCCCGCATCGGGCTCTGGGCTGATGGCTCAGAGCCTGGAGCCTGTTTCCGATTCTGTGTCTCCCTCTCTCTGCCCCTCCCCCGTTCATGCTCTGTCTCTCTCTGTCCCAAAAATAAATAAACGTTGAAAAAAAAAATTTAGAGTCATTGTGTTACCTGTAGGTTTCATGCTTATAGTGGTGTCTCTGATCCTTTGTAGTCTTTGCAACATTGTGATCACACAGTCCCCTTTAGGAACTCCTGTAGGGCTGGTTTAGTGGTGATGAATTCCTTCAGTTTTTGTTTGTTTGGAAAAACATTTATCTCTCCTTCTATTCTGAATGACAGGCTTGCTGGATAAAGGATTCTTGGCTACTTATTTTTCGTGTTCAGCACATTGAAAATTTCCTGCCACTCCTTTCTGGCCTGCCAAGTTTCAGTAGATAGGTCTGCTACTACCCATACATGTCTCCCCTTGTAGGTTCAAACCCGTTTATCCCTAGCTGTTTTCAGAATTCTCACTTTATCTTTGTATTTCGGCAGTTTCACTGTAATACATCATGCAGAAGATCAATTAAAGTTATGTCTGAAGGGGCTTCTTTGTGCCTCCTGGATTTCAATGTCTGTTTCATTCCCCAGATTAGGGAAGTTCTCAGCTATGATTTGTTCAAGTACACCTTCTGCCCCTTTCTCTCTCTCCTTCTGGAACTCCTATGATATAGATGTTGTTCCATTTCATTGAATCACTTCTCTAATTCTCCCCTTGTGGTCCATGTTTTTTTTTTTTAGCTCTCTTTTCCTCAGCTTCGTCTTTTTCCATAGTTTTATCTTCTGTTTCACTTAATCTCCACTCTGCCTCTTCAGTCCTCATTGTCACTGCCTCTACTTTATTTTGCCCCATATTTACAGCATTTTTAAATTCATCATGACTATTTTTTAGTTCCTTAATCTCTGCAGCAATAGATTCTCTGCTGTCTTCTATGCTAAGAAAAACTTTAAAAATAGGGCCGTGGGTGCCTGTGTTACATGTATTATGTACTGTGCATATGACAGCTGATAGGAGCACCTATCAGAGCAGGAAGAGTTCTTGCCACATGCTTACATTAGAGGGAATATGTGTCACATACTACCAGTCCAGCTGGGAGTGGGACGCACCCATTTCCAAGTTTCAATCAGAGAGAACCTTCCAGCATTCGGTGGGCATTGAGATGAAGGACATGTTACCTATCTGAAAGAACATCAGATCTAAAAAGAACTCCTCTTCGAAATACATAGAAGATGCCTAGCATGTGGCTTTTGAAAAGATTCTGAAAATAGGAAGAATGACTTCAAAAGACCTAGTGCATCTCTTTGAAAATTACATGTAAACATCTTTACTATAAAGTTAGAACTAGTGTAAATCTTGTGTCTTAAAACATCATGGCCTCGAGTAAAAAGCCAGAAAACCCTGAGGAACATGATGAGATGATGTGAGAAATGCTAAAACCATTTGAAATAAAAGAATGCAAGGAACCAAACTTGCAATAAAATTTAAATTTCTATTAAGGCCACCAAAAGAAGACTTGAAAACATGGAAGAGTAGTACGGATAAAAAACAAAACAAAAAAAAAAAAACAAAACAAAAAAACAACCCTTGAGAACACTTTGAGAATGCAGGGGGAAAAGTGGCAAAGACTGACCAGTGTGAAGAGCAGGTGTGGAGGACACACTGCAGGTCTTCAACTCCAGAGGTGTTGCGGAACAGGAAACCAGGGCAGGCATCAGGGAAGTCGTGAGGGAACTTTGCTATGTCAGGGAAGAGTGTGAGGAAATACCAAATGGGTCCCCTGAGAACCAGTCAGAAGTACTGAGAAAAGGTTTCTGCTTAGATCTATCTGGGAAAAATATTTGAATTGTAAGGATAAAACAAGCCCAGGAGATAAAGCAGGTTACCTACAAAGGAACACAAATTAGGTTTGTCTCAGTATCTTGTCTATGAAATGTCAGAAGTCTGTGGCCTGGTAAACATGTTTTGCTAAGTTGTTGATATGGAATAAAATGGCTGTTTTCAGGTGCAAAACAGCATTCATAGTTCATCCCTTAAGAAGCTACTTAGATATTTATCCCTGGAGGAGACCACGCTTGCTCTTGAGCCCGTTTGTCGACTTTGAAGGGACAGTGTGAAGCCATGTAGCCTCCTGACCTTTTGGGAGTTACTTGGCATGGCCTGTGATTGGCGGTTGGCAACACAGGTGCGTTCCCAGGCTAGTGCAGCTCAACTGATCAGGGAGTTGGGTCCTTCAAAGAAAAATGTATCCCAAGTTACAGTTAGAGCATTAAAAACCTACGAACCAAACGTAAAACCAAAAACAGTCCGAGTATATTTCCTTTGTAAAAGCTACATTTGGAAGAAAAAAAAAAAGGAAATGGTAAATGCAAACAAAATGTAGGAGTTCTATTAGTACTGTAAGAACATTAAAATGGGACAGAAGTAATCATGAAGATGAAAGGTGTAAGCCATGGTAAAATAATTTTTATGGGTGAGATTACATCACAGTGAACATGATGGGAAGATGTAACGAAAAGCAGAGTAATACACTAATAGGTTTGTTTTTCATAGATTAATTAGATAATAATGGTAGAGGTTATGAATAATCATTAAGGACGCTCTAGGAGATACATATTGAGAGTTTACCCTGCACATAGAAATGATGTCTTCTTTTAAGGACCCCGAAGAAATTTTTTTTTTCTAGATCATAAATCTAAACTTCGAACAAACTGGGAATAATATAAAATACATTGTCTAGGGACGCCTGGGTGGCGCAGTCGGTTAAGCGTCGGACTTCAGCCAGGTCACGATCTCGCGGTCCGTGAGTTCGAGCCCCGCGTCGGGCTCTGGGCTGATGGCTCAGAGCCTGGAGCCTGTTTCCGATTCTGTGTCTCCCTCTCTCTCTGCCCCTCGCCCATTCATGCTCTGTCTCTCTCTGTCCCAAAAATAAATAAACGTTGAAAAAAAAAATTTAAAATACATTGTGTAACCACAATGAAATTTCAAAAATGTATATGAAAATTAAAAAAAAAAACATAGATTCTTGTGTAGCCCCCACTTCCTAAATAACTTTTGATGGGGTCAAAGAGGAAAGCAAAACTAAAATTACAAAAGTTCTAGAAGTTCCTAGAACAAATTACGGGAAGTGCATATTAATACTGAGATGTGATCAAAGCAGGACCTAGAGGAAAAGTAATGTTTTTAAGTTTCTTAGCAAAAGGGAATAAAAATCACGCACTTTAGCTCAGACATTCTAAAAGAAAACAAAGTTATTAAAGATAAAAATACTAGAAAACAGAATAACAATACAATTGATAAATTTAAGTAGTTTTTTAGAGGAAAACAGGTAAGACTTTAGATATCCTAATTTAGACAGAAAACACAATATGAAAAATTAAGAATGGAAAGGGAAATCAGGAAAAATATCTTTTGGGTGACTATACAATGGACCCTTAATGTGGGGTAAAGAGGTGTCAACCACATAGAGTTTTTGACTCTCCAAAAACTTAATAGCCTATGGTTTGCCAGAAGTCTTATTGATAACAGGTTTTTTTTTTTTAAAAGTTATTTTGTATTCTTACAATAAGGTGAGCTAGAGAAAAGAAAATTTTAAGAAAATCATAAGAGAAAATATATTTACTGTGCTTGTATTTGAGAAAAAAATCCATGTATAAGTGGGTACACCCAGTCCAAACTTTGGTTGTTCAAAGGTCAGTATATATTCGTAAATTTGAAACTCAAACGGATACTTTTCTAGGAAAATGTTACTCAAATTGCCTTAAGTAGAGAAAACCCATAAAGATTTGCAGTACTAAATAGCAGAAAGTGAGGGTTAGAGAGTTAGCATTGCATTTCAGCACACATACACTTGGTTTTGTTGCTGAATTCTTCCTAACAGATCATATCTACGGTACTTAAATTCTTCCTAAATGTAGAGAGATGAGAAACTTTTTACCACCCTCTTGTCTGTCAGGTGTCCATTTTTCCTTGCCTTCTTCCTAAAAAGATTGCTGATTTTGTCAGGAATCCATCCCATCCTTAGCTCGGTGTGGTGGGCTATGATTGGTTCAGGTGCCAATTAATGGGAAAGAAATGGTCCTAGCACCATGTGTTGAAAAAACTATTCAATGGAAAGGAAGTAGGCTTTTTAACAATTGGGACAATTGGATCCTCAGGTGCAAAAAGAAGAATCTGGGGCCTTGCCTCACATATCTACTAAGATCAACTCAAAATGTGTCACTGACCTAAATATAAGAGCTCAGAAGACACAACTCTTAGAGGACATAGGACTAGGTAAATGCTTCCTTAGATGTGACATGAAAATCATGAGAGAGAAAAATTGGTAAGTTGAGTTTTATCAAAATTGACACTTTTGTGCTTCAGAACACTCCCAGTTGCTCCACACCATTTTGAAACTAGGAAGAGCAGCGATCTGTTGAGAGGTCTACTGCCCTGATAGGACGGAGCAGAGGCCAAGAACCTGAGTTTTTGAGATTATTGGGCCCCTGAACTAAAGAACCTTAAAATTAGTTCTAGCTTTATAGTGATAATTACGTGGGATTTTGAGTTGGAGTTTTAGTTATGTGCAGCTCAATGTACCTTTAGGGATACACACTGAAGTAAAAATAAGCTAGCCTCAGAAGATAGCACATGATGTAAGATAGTATACCCTGTATTGGCAGAATTGCAAATTATAAAGATGATAGATCTTATTTCAAAATCTAGAATTTTAAATTATCTAAATTCTGACATTCTAGAACTTTCCTTTTATTTTTTTGGTTATTTTCGCAATTTATTTTTTTAATGTTTTGCTTGTGAGACAGAGAAGCTGAGCACGAGCAGGGGAGGGGCAGATGGAGAGAGGGAGACACAGAGTCGGAAACAGGCTCCAGCCTCTGAGCTGTCAGCACAGAGCCCGACGCGGGGCTCGAACCCACGAACCGCAGGATCCGTGACAAGAGCCGAAGTTGCTTAATGGAGTTATGCTCTTAAGTCCAGGAGCTTAATGGACTGAGCCACCCAGGTGCCCATTTTCCCAGTTTAAAAAATACTTCCCAACAACAACATGCGAAAAAGAAAACTGTAGGATTTTGATGATAAATCTTAAATTTTAGAAACTAGAATGCAGCAGTTAATGTAAAAATAATAAGTGGAATTTTGCTCAGTCTAAGAATAATTGAAATTAGGAGTAAATCAATGGAAGAAAACTATTTGGTCTCAATAGGTGTTAGGAAGTTATTTGGTAATATTTAACATTTTTTGTTTTGAAAGAAAAAGAATACAAAGATTGAAGAGTATGTTCTAAACATAGTCAAAGATGTGGCTCAAAATAAGTCAACATCATTTATTCTGGTGTGATTCTAGAAACGCTTATTTAAATATTCCTAATGAAGTTATCAACAACATTTAAAAATTTCATTTTGGAAGTATGACATAATGTTATGTGACACTGAAAAACAGTGAATGACAGAAAGGAATCAAAATTATTACAATCTGAAGATGATAAATGATGAGAAAAACGAAAAAGATCAACTGATGAACACCTTTCTACACTTGAAAGCAAATTGCTTCTAATAGTTCAATGCTTTGAAAACTTCAAGTTCTTCCCCACCCCAGGCCCTTTATGTAGGATGTTCCTCGGCGTGGACCAATTTGTAATCATGGTCTCCCCACTCCTTACCACATAGACAAACACCTAGTTGACTCATTCAACCTTCAGAACTCAGATTTAGTGACAACCTAGATTTCTCTTGGCCTTTCAAAACTGATTCCCTTGTACTCACTAGTTCAGACTCTGTGGTTTCTTTCTTAATACTTACCTATAATCACACGTGGTTTTTGTTACAGTTTGTCATTCCCTTCAGAGGACAGAGACTGTATCTGTTTAGTTCTCCATTTTATATCTAGCACCTAAAAGGTACCTGCTACAGGGTAGACATTAAATACATATTTGCTGGTGAATGAATAAATGTGTAATGATTTAAAGCAAGGTTTATGAATAGTGTGCCTGTAACATATTTAGCGATGCTAATGTAGGCATTTTCCTAACACAGCTCCTGTCTGGAATCCTCAGCGCTGTCACAGGCCAATCTGGTCTCTCATTCTAACAAAGTTAACCTGACGTTCACTTACAAGAATATGGGCATACCTTGAAGATATTGCAGGTTCAGTTCCAGACCACTGTGATAAAGCAAATACTGCAATAAAGCAAGAATTATTTGGTTTCCCAGTATGTATAAATGTTACGTTTACCTTATTCTATAATGGCGTTATGTTTAAAAAAACGTACATACTAAAAATGGTAACCATCATCTGAGCTATCAGGGAATCATAATCTTTTTGTTGCTGGAGGGTTTTTCCTCGGTGCTGCTGACAGGTGACTGATCAGGGTGGAGACTCCTAGAAGTTGGGGTGGCTCTGGCAATTTCCTAGAATAGTAGTGAAGTTTCCTGCACTGATGGACTCTTCCTGTTTTGAAAAATTTCTCTGTAGCGTGGGATGCTGTTCAATAGCATCTTAGCCACTGGGGAACTTTCATGCCGGTAGTCGTCCTCTCAAACCTGCTGCTGCTTTATCAACTCAGTTTATGTGAGATTCTTAATTCTTTATTGTCATTTCAACAATCCTCACAGCATCTTCACCAGGAGTGGATTCCATCTCAAGAAACTACTTGCTCACCCATAAGAAGCTGATCCTGGTCTCTTACAGTGTGAGATGGAAGCAATTCAGTCCCACCTTCGGGCTCCACTTGTGGATAGTTCTTTTGCTGTTCCACCACGTCCACCAAGTCTTGAAACCCTTGAAGTCGTCCCTGAGGGCTGGAATCCACTTCTGTCAAACTCCTGTCACTATTGATATTTTGACCTCTTCCTCTGAATCCTGTATGATCTCAATGGCATCTAGAATGATGAATGCTTTCCAGCAGGTTTTCAGTGGACTTTTCCCACCAGAGGAATGACCATCTGTGGCAGCTATAGCCTTACAAAATGTACTTGTTAAATAACGCTTGAAAATTGAAATGACTCTTTGATCCCATGGGCTGCAGAATGGGTGTTGTGTTGAAAACCACATTAATCTCATTGCTCATCTCCATCAGAGCCCTGGGGTGAGCAGGTGCATGGTCAGTGAGCAGTTAGATTTTGAAAGGAACCTTTTTTCTGAGCAGTAAGCCTCAACAGTGGGCTTAAAATATTCAGTAAACTGTGTTGTAAACAGATGTGCTGTCATCTAGTCTGTTTTTCGTTTTTAGGGGACAGGCGGAATAGATTTAGCATAATTCCCAAGGGCCCTCAGATTTTCAGAATGGTCAATGTGCATTGGCTTCAACTTACAGTTACTAGCTGTAGCAGCCTCTAACAAGAGAGTCAGCCTGTCCTTTGAAACTTAAACCAGGTGTTGGCCTCTCTGTAGCTAGCCTTCTGATAGGCTATTTCATCTACACTGAAAATGTGTTGTTTGGTGTCGCCACCTTCCTTAATGATCTTAGCTAGATCTTCCGGATAATTTGCTGCTGCTTCTATATCAGTATTTACTGCTTCATCTTGTACTTTTATGTTCTGGAGATGGCTTCTTTCCTTAAACCTCATGAACCAGCCTCTTGTAGTTTCAAACTTAGGATCTTCATTTTCCTCACCTCTCTCAGCCTTCATGGAATTGAGAGTTAGGGTCTTTCTCTGGATTAGGCTTTGACTTAAGGGAACATTATGGCTAGTTTGATTTTCTGTCCTGACCACTAAAGCTTTCTCCATATCACCAATAAGGCTGTTTGGCTTTTTTATCATTGATGTATTCATTGGAGTAGCATTTGTATTTAAAATGTTTATTTACTTATTTTGAGAGAGAGGAACGGGCAGAGAGAGAGAATCCTAAGTAGAGGCTCTGCGCTGTCAGCACGGAGCCCAGCGCGGGGCTCCATCTCACAAACCCTGAGGCCATGACCTGAGCCCAGATCAAGAGTCAGAAGCTTAACCAACTGAGCCACCCAGGTGCCCCTGGAGTAGCACTTTTAATTTCCTTCAAGAACTTTTTCTTTTGCATCCACTACTTGGCTGTTTGGTGCCAGAGGCCTAGCTTTTGGCCTATCTCAGCTCTTGACATGCCTTCTCCACTGAGCATAATTATTTGTAACTTTAGATTTAAAGTGAGAGATGTGATACTCTTACTTTGACACTTAAAGGCTATTATAGAATTATTAGCCTAATTTAAATATTGTTGTGTCTCTGGGAATAGGGAGGCCCAGAGAGGGGCGGGGGAGATGGGGGAATGGTTGGTCAGTGGGGTAGTCAGAACACAAAACATTTATTAAGTGCACTGTCTTAAATGGAGGTGGTTTGTGGTGTCCCACCAAATGACAATATTACTATCAAATATCACTGACCACAGATCACCATAGTAAATATAATAATAGTGAAAAGGTTAGAAATATTGTGGTAATTACCAAGGTGTGACACAGAGACACAAAGTGAGCAAATGCTATTGGAGAAATGGTGCCAATAGACTTCCTCAGTGTAGGGTTACCACAGACCTTCAGTTTGTAAAAAAAAAAAAAAAAAAAAAAAAAAAAATTATATATATATATATATATATATATATATATATATAGTATCTTCAACACGTAGTCAAGGTATGCTTGTATTTGTGACCTGTGAAGAAAATTTTAGAAAGTGAACAGAAATGAAGGTAGACTTCCCTTTACACATAATGAACTTATGATGAAGTTGTAAATTATTAAATCATTGGAATAGTGGCCCAGAAATAGACAGGGGAATGAAATAAAGTCTGGAAGTAATCCCAAGCATATATGGAGATTTAGTATATGTCCAATATTTTTTATTTTAAATTAGTGGAAAAAAGATAGGTGGTAACCAGCCTTTAAGATGGCCTCCAATGATCCTGGCCTCCTAGTTCACCCTTTTTGGACCTTTCTCACAGTTGGATAGGACTAATTTGTGTAACCTAAAGGTTGTTTTGAAAATGTTGGTGTGCATCTTACACAGGTTGTAAAAGACATTGTGACCTCCGTCTTGTGCTCCCTTGGATCATTTGGTCTGGGGAAAGCCAGCTACTGTGTCTTGAGGACACTCAAACATCCCTATGGAGTGGTTCGTGTTAGGAGGAATTGAGGCCTTAGTCAACATCAACTTAGCAGCCATGAGAGTGTGCCCTGTTGGAAGTAGGTCCCTCAGCCCCAGTCAAGCCTTCAGATGATTGCAGCTGTGGGTGACATCTTGCTTTGAACTTCAAGAGGATCACCAAGCCAGAACCATAGAGTTGAGCTGCTTCCAAATTCCTGACCTAGAGAAACTGTGTGAGATGTTTATTGTTATCTTAAGCCACTACGTTTTGGGGTAATTTGTTATATAGCAGTAGGTAACTGATCAAATGGATTGTTAAGTAAGTGGTGTTGGGATAACTAGCCATTATTGGGGGGAAAAGTAAGTTGGATTCTTACTATGCCCCTTTTATCAAGGAAATTCCATATGGGTCAAAGATTTGAATACAAAGTGGAAGCATTAATGTATTTAGGAGAAAATAAAGTTGAACATTTTCATACTTTTGGGGTAGCAAAGGACTTAGTAATTATGAATGTGAAATCTCCATACCATAAAGTAAAATTCAGAACTTCTTTATGACCAGGAAATGGTATGAGCAAGGATGAAAGAAAAGACACCAATGGGGAAAACATGTTAGCAGCCTGTATTTTAAAAGGCAGTATGTCTTCAAGAACTCTTTATAAATGGAATGGCCAAGGACATGAGGAGGCAGTTCATAACAGAAATGCTGATAAAAGAATGAACAGTAGTTATCCAACAAATAGGATGAAGAACAATCAAAGATCAGGTTGTACCTGTCAGATTGGCAAAGGTGAAAATGGCTGATGAGGTAAAAAAGATGGCTTGATCTGGAGGAAGGTTAGAAAATGTGGGTGGGGATGTAGATGGGTCTCCCTTTTCTGGAAGGCCATCTGACAACATTTGCAGGTACAAAGTGAGTGCTCACTGTGATTTAGCTGTTCTACTTGTATAAATTTATTCTGTGGTACTGGTAGATGTATATATTATTATGAACCCCCCAAAATGGGATTCTTTGGGCTAGTCAGATTTCCTCTGCTTCCCTCCCCCCCTCCATTTTCCGCTTCTGTTATTTCTTTTTTTCCGTTCAGAAATTCCTGTTGGATCCTCCTGGATCTCTTCTTTACTTACCAACATTTTGATCTTACTATTTAATCTTTGTTTCTTCTGTATATTAGTAATTTCCTTAACTTCCATTTCCATGTTGCCTACTGTCCCTTGTTTTGTGTCTAGTCTAACATTTAACTCCACTTCAAAAAGTTTGTTTTGCCAGTTAATCGCAGCTTCTAAAAATACCTTATTGTTTCTGATAAATTCTTTTCCAGGAATCTGTTGCGTAATGTGTATAATAGCTCTTGAATCTTTCTGATTAGAATTTTTTTTTTAACTGCACATTCCTTGATTGTGACTTTCTTCCAGGGTTAACTGTTAGTGTCATTTTATCTTCTTCCCTCTCATTCTGTTAGATTGTCTCCAAAGCCTGATGATCCTTGGCTAACTGTTGATAGTTTTGAATGAGGGCCTGGGTTAATGAGTGGTGGTAGCTGTCACGGATTTGGTCTCCAGGCCTACAGGTCCATTTCTGCAGCCTGGAGTTGGGAGGGTTGACCGCAGGCTCCAGGTAGTGTGTGGAGCGGGTTGCTTGGCAGGCTTCCCTGTTGGGTGCTGCCGGGATGGGAAATGGGCCAGCAAGTTGGTTTGAGAAGGAGATTTTGTCCTGGAGTGCTTCAGTGTCTAGTGTTCCCAGGCAGAGTTGCTGCTTCCTCTTGCTCCCTTCACTCCTATGATTTTTTGTGTCCCAGTGTTCTTCAGCTTTACTTAAATACAGTTCACAAGGTCTTCGGTGGGAGGGGAGGTCTATAGATACTTGTGTTCAGATGACCTGTTCTTATTTTGTGCGGGTGTTATCTCTATGAATTTTTGAGTGTATTCATTTCAAAGTTTTCCTCTGCTTACTGTATTACCTGTTTCCTCAGGGGTTAGGAGTGTGCACATTACCCTGTTTTATACCTGAGGAAATGCTGAAATCATGGTCAGGATTCAGACTCTAAAAGCCCATCCTTGTATCTCCTAACTCCTTTGCCGTCTTTTCTGGGTGGATGGTGTCTCTCTTTCATGCTATTTTCTTTACCTCAAAGTTTGGTGTTTCTTGTATTTCGGTTCATATCTGTACATAAGGATCTATGATTAGATTTTCTTAGCTCAGTGGGGAGTTTCTCCTCACCTGTTGGCAAATGCAAGTTCAAATACAGGAGCTTGACCTCACGTAACTTTTTAGGGGAAGGCAGGGGGCAGATTGTAGGACAGGGTATTCGCTTAGCTGGCCTGCTGGGTGAGGCAGCTCTGCTCCACTTACTTGGTCCCTTTGTGGGCTCACCTGTCCTCTCTTCTAGGACTCTTCTATCAGACATCTGTGCTCATGGCCACCCACCCCTTTTCTGGAGCAAATTTCCAAGTCAGGCATTTGAAGTAGGGGGACTAACTCAGCTCTGTACCCTTTAGTTAATTACTTGGCCAGTTATCTGTGGTCAGCTCCCTTTTCTAGCCGGCACTGCACCAATAATGGGATTATTTGGAGGTTCTGTTAGGGAAACTTTTCATCTGTCACAGGTTCTTTGTATTTAGATTTGCCATCATTGTGTCTTGTCCGTTTTAGATTTTTTCCCCCAGAAATTCACTCATCTGTGTCACAAATGTTAGCGTGATGGGTGTTAGGAAATAAGGGTAAACAAGAGGAGAAACAGCCTGCTGTGCTGGACTTATATAGTCTCATGGGGAAGAGGCGTTAAATGACTGACTCAGGATTGCACATTCTTGGAGGAGAAGCTGCGGAGGCATATGTAAGGGCTGACGTACTGGGAGAGGGATTGCCCTGGAGTTCTGCCTGGAGTAAGTAACAGTTGACCTTCGATAAGAAGGAAGAGAAGAATGTAGATGATGAAGAATGAGGACAAGAGTGTTCCCGGCAGAGGGCACAGGGTGTGAAAAGACGTGTAGATGAAGGGGAACGTGGTCCAGTGCTGTCAGTCCTGAATATTTACTATTGCTATGGGTTTATTTTCATTGTATATTCCCTTTCTCATTCTTGCCATTGGGAAAGATGAAAAAGTTACGTAAATTGTCTTGAACTAGGAAGCCTCAAAGAATAATGTGGGAAAATTATATTAGCAAAAAACAAAAAAGCATAAACTTAAGTATCATGAATCAGAAAGCAATAAATATGCTAGTATCAAAAATGTTATCCTTGGGAGATGGATATGACCTTTTTCATACTTGTATATTTGATTTTCAAGTTTTCTATGAATGTGGATTGCTTTTATAATAAAAA
The DNA here is from genome assembly GCF_022079265.1 of Lynx rufus. Lineage (NCBI taxonomy): Eukaryota > Metazoa > Chordata > Mammalia > Carnivora > Felidae > Lynx > Lynx rufus. Next base: position 2,627,841 of record NW_025814842.1, read on the forward strand.
AAAGGTTCTGAAAAGAAACTGACATTTATTTTATGGTTTGGCTTATAATGATACAGAAAAAATGCAGTGTGTTAATAGGTGAAGGGAGTATTCATTACAGTTTTATGAAGATGTTAATATGTACTTGATGGAAATGGCATACCATTGTAGCTAAAGCAACCCATGCACTAGAAGAAAATTACTTTATACTTAAGAATTCTCACTAGCATCTCATGATATAATTGTTTTAAAGCTGTTAAGTGGTTCATAATCTTGAAAGACTTCAAATCTTTGTATCTTGCAAATAGTATTTTAAGAGTTACAGGAAAATGGGAGTTTTGGATACTTTGACACCGAAGTGTCTGCAGAATAGCTTGTAGCTTCAGGCCTAGCCTGTGTGTTTGAGGAGTTGGGGATTTAATTTAGCCAACTTTGGTGTTGTATCATTTAGGCTTGTATCAGATAGGCTGCAAGTAACTAAAACCCAGAGAAACAATTGTGTAAATAATTTAAAGAGAGCAATCTTTAAATTTAATTGTAACTTTTTAAAGTTAGGACATGCATGGTAGTTGAACGTGCCGTAAGGGATCCATTCTCTGTCTTGCTGATTGATCATCCTTCTATGGCTTTTGACTTCATGATAACAAGGTGGCTGCTGCATCTCTAGAAATTACAATTGTGCTCCAGGCGGGCAAAAGGAGGAAGGATGTTCCAGTTAGGTTTGTCCCCTTTTATCCAAAATAATAGCATTCATAGAAACCTCACCCGTTCATTTTCTGTTTACGTGTCTGTGGCCAGAAGTGTATCCCAGAACCATCTTTAATGATAAGGAAACCTGAGAAATCCAGCTTCTGCTTTTTGTTTTCAAAAGGGAGCACATTGCTCTTTAAAGCAAAAGCAGACTTCTATTAATAAAGGAGAGAGTGGACATTGGTTAGGCAACTTGCTGTGTCAGCCACAGGACTTATTTGCTAATGGGGTAATTGAAGTCAGGAGTGATTAAAATTATTCAGAGGAGTATGCAGAATAAGGAGAGAATCAGTAAAAGAACTTCACTGAGGAACGTTGTGTTGAAGGAACTGAGGAATATATATTCTCAAAGGGCACTAAGGAGTAGCCACGAGCGAATGGTGGGAGGGCGAGTCCCTGGATGGTGTGGTGTGTCACAAGCCCACGGAGAGGCAGAGTTTACATTGCCCTATGTGCTGGTTGGGCACTGAGGTATGAACTTGAGGTTTAGCAAAGGAAAGTCATTGGTGACCCTAGAGAAAGGTTATTTTCCAGAGCCCAGGGGGAAGGATAAGGTGGGAGAAAGGAAGGACATATGGATACAGAGGAACTTTTGTAGCTTGGCGACAGGCAGGGAATATGAGAGGTGACCTTTGTCTTCCCTAGGAAATGAGAAGAGGCATCATCCTCTGTGTTAGGACAGAGATGGGAGACCTGGAGTCTGGAGAGGATGGACAAGATCAGTGGTAACATTGTAAAGAATTTGGGAGATTGAAACGTGGGTCCTGGCTCTGTGTTAAGAGCCCAGCACATCGTTCAAGAAACTGCATTGCATAAAGTGCCATCCTGCCAGTCTGCTCATGCCATTAGCTTACATGGAAAGGATTTAAAAAATTATAGTTGACATTTTTGAATGATACTTAGGAGAGCTTTAGAAATACTGAACAATAAATATGTACAAAAAGCAGTTAAAACATGTTTTATAGTTTTCTTTGTCTCTAAAAGAATTTATATCAATGACTAACATTTGCTGAGGACCTGCCCTGACCCAGACAAAAAGCTAAACACCTTCTCTGCGTCATCTTTGCTGTCTTTATGAGAAAGACCTGTGAGGCAGGCGGGTGTTACTATTGTCTCCACTGTATTTTTTTTTTATTATTTTTTTTTAACGTTTATTTATTTTTGAGACCGAGAGACAGAGCATGAACAGGGGAGGGTCAGAGAGAGGGAGACACAGAATCTGAAACAGGCTCCAGGCTCTGAGCTGTCAGCACAGAGCCCGACGCGGGGCTTGAACTCACGGACTGCGAGATCATGACCTGAGCCGAAGTCGGCCGCTTAACCGACTGAGCCACCCAGGCGCCCCTATTGTCTCCACTTTAAAGATGACAGATACTAGGCTCAGAAAATTGAAATAGCATGTTCTAGATCACAGGGCTGCTAGGTGGTAACACCAGGATTTGAACTGCATCTTTGGACTCCGGAGTGGTTGTTAACTACTCTTGTGTGTATTTTGAGTCATACAAAATCGCCTGTGAGAAGAGACTGGCAATGTGGTAGTTCATCCTAACATACTTCCCAAAATATTTGCTAAGGTCAGTGGACTCTTTGTGCCAAGGCATTGCCCTAGGTACTTTAATTGCCATAATCTGTTGTAACAGTTTAAAATATTTATAGTCACAATTATTCTGATTTTTAAAATCATCACATTAATGCTAATTTTTGAATCACACACTTAGTTTACCTTAAATTTGAGTATATTTTTATAGTGATGTTACATTTTCCTGCCTATACTGACAAATCAGAACGGGCATGGGTTGCTGCTGGGAATATTGGCAAAAATATAGAAGAAAGCAAACGTAACAAATCTACTTTCTCATAACATGAATAAAACATAAAAACAAACTAAACTGTGGTAGTTGTAAGCCTGCTTATTTAATATTCATTTTCTTACCTATGTCTGTGTAATCATTATAAGCCAAAGTATAAGATAAACATGAGTTTCTTCAGGAACATTTGTTTCTGATTATAAAAGCAATCTATTATCCTAGAAAAGTTGAAAATCAAGTGTGTGTATATATATGTATATATACTTGAATTATTTGGATTCTTCACAACATCTGATTCAGTGAATGGTAACCACTTAAGAAACGTAGACTTATGGGTTCCTGGGTGGTTGAGTTGGTTAAGCGTCTGACTTTAGCTCAGGGTGTGATCTCGTGGTTGATGTGTTCGAGGCCCATGTTGGGCTCTATCTGGACAGCTCAGAGCCTGCAGCCTGCTTCAGGTTCTGTGTCTCCTGCTTTCTCTGACTCTCCCCACCCCCGAACATAAAAATAAACATTAAAAAAACGTAGATTCATTTTTAATGCAGTAGGTTTTTGGCTTATTATGCATTTGTTGACTCATAATCAACCTGATGCTCTGTCATTTCTGAAGCTTGTTTTGGTGGAAGGAAGGAATTTCTTCTCACTTTATCTCCAGGTTGTGAACACCCACAGGTATCAGTCAACGATATTAATTAAAAGTCACTCACTCTTTCACTTATAAAATATTAGTTCTTAAATTACATTCTCATACTTCAGTTAAAAACTCCCTTTTAAAATCTGAAGTAAGAAATCAGAATTCCTTTTCTAATTAAAAAGTCTTAAAAGGATAAAAAGCTATGCCTTCACTAGTGTTAGGTTATTCACAAACCTTGTGGAGGGTACTTGGCCATTTTTTGTTTTTGGCCCCGCCCCCCCATAGTCATATGGCGTGTGTATGTGAAATACTTGAAAAGTGTCCAGCTAATAGTACAGTCTATTGAAGACCTGATCTTAAACCGTACAATTACGGTATTTTCATGTAACTTTTAGTTCAGGTACAAGAATTCTTTTCTAAAAAGCACAGACAATTAATTATGTGACTGAGAAAAATAATTTCCCCCAAGTTAATTGCACAAATTACCGTAGCCCTAAAAGGTTAATGACTGTCAAACTTCTTTGATGCATAGAGCCCATTATGCCAGTATCATGTGAATAAATAACTACGACAGTCCTTCTGGGACAAATGGTCTTATCCAGAGGACAACAGTACACAGTGCCCTTTTTTATGTTTGAGAGGGAGGAACATTTTTAAAAAATTTTTTTACATTTATTCATTTATTTGAGACAGAGCACAAGTGGGGGAGGGGCAGAGAGAGAGGGAGACACAGAATCTGAAACAGGCTCCAGGCTCTGAGCTGTCAGCACAGAGCCCGACGTGGAGCTCAAACTCATAGACCATGAGATCATGACCTGAGCCGAAGTCGGACGCTTAACCGACTGAGCCATCCAGGTGCCCTTTCCCATCCTTGTTTAAAAACTTCCAGCCTTGGGGCGCCTGGGTGGCTCAGTCGGTTAAGCGTCCGACTTCGGCTCAGGTCATGATCTCGCGGTCTGTGAGTTCGAGCCCCGTGTCGGGCTCTGTGCTGACAGCTCAGAGCCTGGAGCCTGTTTCAGATTCTGTATCTCCCTTTCTCTCTGACCCTCCCCTGTTCATGCTCTCTGTCTCAGAAATAAATAAATGTTAAAACAACAACAACAACAACCCCCCCCCCCAAACTTCCAGCCTTTCTCAAAAGCTTCTGAAAACTAAAAATGCCTGAAGAGTAGATTTTTCTTGCTTTTATCCTCAGAGCCTTTGCACTTGGTCTGTCTGCCTGGAATGTTCTTCCACACATGGTGGTTTGCCGCTTCTCCTCACTTCCTGATCTCGTAAAAACTGTCCCTATATGTATGTCTCTATATTCCTTGACACTGTTTTACTTTTTATTTATAATTCTTATCACTATCCGACATTTTATTACATATATTGTTTACAAGGTGAAATGAAGGTCATACTCTATGGATCTATTAGTAAAGTATTATAATATTTTGTGATTTTGAATCTCAACAAAATTTCTGGGGAGCAGATTTGTATTTGCTTGCGTATAGTTTTTCATACGCTTATTTTAGCCCCTTAGAATGATCAAGCTGTTATTTAGTAATGATTCTTCTGTAAAATTCTCTAACAGAATTTGTATCAAAATTCATGTGCTCTCTCTTCCCTTTCTGCATGGATATCTCTTTCCCCACATGAAGGAAGCTGGGATAAAAATATTACATAATTTCACTAACCATTAATATTAAACAGTGGGAAAGTATTTCTCTTATTGAGTAGCTAACAGTAGGAAACACTGGAGCTACTTTAAAACTGATAACTTTCAGGGCACCTGGGTGGCTCCGTGGTTTAAGCATCTGACTTTGTCTCAGGTCATGATATCACGGTTTGTGGGTTCAAGCCCAGTGTTGGGCTCTGTACTGATAGCTTGGAGCCTGGAGCCTGCTTTGGATTATGTATCTCCCTCTCTCTCTGCCCCTCCCCGACTCACGGTCGCTCGTGCTCTCTCTCTCTCTGTCAAAAATAAATCAACATTAAAAAGTAAAAAAAACTGATAACTTTCAAAGAATACTCTGCGGTAGAAATAAGACTCCTTTATGCATTAGCAGCCGGCCAAATTTTAATAATAACATTGTATAATGTAAAGTTAATGATATTTGAAAGTGTGGAACATTGAATTTTCATTTGGATCTGTGAGAAGTGTGTTTTTTGTGGTGATACTTTTGTACGATGCAGATTATAATTTTGACTATCAGGAATTTAATACTTTAGGTAAAAAGAATTCTCCATTTTAAAGGGTTAGGGTTAAGGTTTTGTAAGAACATGATTTAGCTTGATGACATAGGCTTTGTAATAATTTTAAGACAAATGCATTTTTTGAGTTCATACTTTCAGCGTTAAAAGCCATCTGGAAGGAGTGTCTGGTTTTTCTTAGGTCCTTCATGATTCTGTTGAGATCTCTGTCTCTTCCTCCAAAGTGAACTCTCTTGAACGTCTGTCAGTATGTTCCTTCAGGAACTATGCCCAGTCCACCGATTCACCATCTGCAGGGAAACACTGCTTTCCTAATGAAAATCAAACTCAGACCTTCCAGTTGGGTTTCTGTATATAACTGGAGTGGGTGGCTTAGAGTTAATCCCAGGGACTCCATTTTTTTCTGGGCTTTCTGCTAATTACAGCTGCTTACTGCCATGTTTAGCTTTTGGGAGAATGGGTGTTGGTCCCTTTTAACGCTTGGTCCCCAAAGTAGACACCATATGTCATAATGAGACAAGGCTGTGTTTTAAAGACTTTTAAAGACGTGTTTAGTGAAAACTAATGAGTAATGCAGGGATGAGTACCCATAGAGAACTACGAATCATGAATTCAAGCATTCCAACACGAGGGCTGTGGCATATTCTTCAGGTAGGTCACACTGCTGATTGGACATACGTGCTTTCTTGCATTTAAAACAGTTCCCCAGTTGAGCATGTGTTTTCCTCTGGGCTGACCAATAACAAAGTGTTGTCCCTCTTAGGCATGTGCCGCCTTCTCCAGGCTGAACCGGCTACAGCTAGTGTGCATGGCACTAGGGCATGATTTCAGCTGCCACTCATCCTCCCAACCTGGGCACCTTTGTGCAGGACACATGCATATGTTGTGGCTCTGCCCTGAGGTCACTTAGCTTTTTCCATCTGTCCTTTTGCCTTCACAAAGCACAGATCACCTTTAACAGCTCCCCCTCCACCAACCAAGGTGGCTTTTAGAGGGCCTTAATCTCCTTATAGCAGGTGTGGGCTGATGGTCTCTTTCCATCTCGGCTCAGGGGTTCACCCCAGTGGTGCTGGTTTCTCCTCTGAAGCCCTGTTTTCCTTGTTGGCAGTTTGCACTAGGAATGAGCTTATCTTTCTGCCAGCACTGTCTCCTAACCAAATTAGAATAGAATCTAGCAAACTACATCATCATGTAAGAGATACTGATGCCAGTCACAGTGCAGATTTGATCTTTTACCAGGTCTCCATATTTTGAAGGTAAATGTTGGTTTCCATTTTTGTTTGCAAAAGTATGTGAGTTTGGGCAGCCATGACAAAATACCATTGCCTGGGTGTCTTAAGCAACAACATTTATTTATCATATTTCTGGAGCCTGGAAAGTCCAGGATCAAGTAGCTGGAGGATGAGTGTCTGATTAAGGCCCTCTCCTTGGTTTGCAGACTGCATTCCCGTACGGTAGAGAGAGAGATAATCTCTTTTGTGTCTCTTCTTATAAGGGCACTAATCACATTCACTAGTGGTTCACCCTCATGAGCTAATTACCTCCCAAAGTTCTCACCTCCAAATACCATCACAGTGGGAATTAGAGATTTACCTGTAGTCCATAGCAAAAACTAGATTACTTAATAAAATAATACCTGATAAAGGTCACCCATTTTTACTACCTGCCAGAGACTGGTCTGAGAATTTTGCATATTAGAATTAACTGAATCCTTACAACAAGGCTAGTATTATAATCTTTATTGTTCCAGTAAGGAAATTGTGTCACACTGGAGATGACATAACCTGCCCAGGATTGCCTGGCTGTTGCCTGGCAGAGCTGTATTCAAACCCAAGATATTTGGCTCCCTATTTGATGCTATACGCCACTACATTCCTACAAATAAATATTGCCCTAATTTGATTCTCTATTTGTATTTTGAGAGAATGAGGTTGGGACTGGGAGCCTGGAGACTCTGGCTGTGTGACTAGGCCACACTTGTGACTCTGGCAGTGTTGCTTCTTGGATCCTCCGTGATCTCAGCTGTAAAACATGGAGACTGTACAATGTTCATGATTAAATTCCTTTCTCATTCTAAATGCTTTGGTTGTGGTATGTTCTTGTACAGGCTCTAAGGCTCAGTGGTCTCTACCAACTACAGAGTCTCATCTCTCAAATGCTATGTGACTGAAGTAAGAAAAAATAATGTTAGTAAACTTCATTTAAAAAAGTTGTTTGGGGGTCGCCTGGGTGGCTGAGTTGGTTAAGCGTCTGACTTCAGCTCAGGTCAGGATCTCACAGTCCGTGAGTTCGAGCCCCGCGTCGGGCTCTGTGCTGACAGCTCAGAGCCTGGAGCCTGCTTCAGATTCTGTGTCTCCCTCTCTGTCTCTCTCTGTCCCTCCCCTGCTTATGCTCTGTCTCTCTCTGTCTCAAAAATAAATAAAAACATTTAAAAAAATTTTTTTAAATTGTTTGGGTTTTACAGCTGTTAAATGTGTACTTTCTCTTTATGATACCCACAACACAGGTAATAGTTGAATGGTAGGGTGTAGTTTCAAACATAAGTTTTTTTAGACTTTAGGTAATGTATTGAAAATTGTTTCTTACTAATTTTTTAAAATTTCAAAGAATTTTATAGCATGCTTGCTATATGTGTGTGTATACCACATAACGTGATACATATCTATCACATGAATATTTTGTGTTACATCTCATTTTAAAGAGATTCCTATCATATTCATTTGACAGATATTTATTGAATACCTACTAAGTGTCAGGCACTATGCGTGATGCTGAAGGATAGAGAGGATAAAGAGAAGATAGCTTGCCCAAATGGAGTTGGCATTCCAGTGGTGAAGGCAGCAGATGATCAAGTAAACACATCAGTGAATAAAATCAACAGAAGGTGTGATGCCTGCTGGGAAACAAATAGCAGAATGCTGTGATAGGGAGTCATGGTTGTGATAGAGATGGGATCAGCTTTTAGGGCAGTTTCGGAAGGCCTCTTAGAGGAAGTGGCATTTTCGAAGGTGACAGGAACAAGAAGGAGCCAGCTCTGGGAGGATTGTGGGCAGAGGCTAAGGAAGGGGTGGTGGGGGGAGAGGGAAGAATAGTGCTGTAGGTGAGTTTGGAAGGTTGAGTAATGGCTCCCAAAGATACACAGGCCCTAATTCCTGGACCCTTCAAACACTGCCTTTCATGTGGTTGGGGATTGTCGCAGACTGTTAGTTTGGAGTTCTCTCTTGTCCAGTCCAACAAGAGAGCTGACACAGAATTGAATATGAAATAGGCTAATGTCCGGGGGGAGACAAGAGCCCTGAACAGGGGTTCCATCTCCATATTTTTTGAGTTCACAAGATCTTACCCACGCGGTGAGCGTGAAGAAAACACTATCTTACACATGTGAACGTGGAGAAAGCAATCAGACAGTAGTGATTAACATGTGTATGTAAGAAGCAAAGGGTCTGGGGGCAAGTGGAGTTTGTTATCAAAGTACGATAGTATATTGGCACTAGATGGAAAGTAATTTCCTGCAGCTGATATAACAAGTTACTCCTGAGCACGTTACAATTATCTTGTGTTGAAACGGTGAGATTATCCTGGATTACCTGGTTGGTCTGTAACTATAAGTGTCCTTATAAGAGGGAGGTCCTGTAACAGAAACAGAGTTATACAAGATGCTACTCCCCTTGCTTGGAAGGTGGGTGAAGGGGCAGCAAACCAAGGAATGCAAAGGATGTGGATCTAGATGCCGGAGAAGGCAAGGATTCTCCTCTTGAGCTTCCAGAGGGAGTGCAGCTCTGCCAACACTTTGACTTTCCCCCTTTATGCTCGTGTTTTGGACTTCTGGCCTCTAGGACTGTTAGGACAACAAATTTCTGTTTTAAGCCATGGATTTGCAGTAGTTTGTTATGGCAACAACGGAAAAGTCATACAGATTTTGGTACCTGGAAGTGAGGCGCTGCTGTAACATGTAGCTAAAAGTGTGGAAGGGACTTCAGAAATGGTCGATGAGTAGAGATTGAATTTGGAGGTGCAAGATTGAAGAAACCTAGGCTGCCTTGGGTGGAAATAAGGAGGTTCATGGCTCAGAAGGATATGAGGAACCTGTGTTTGGAAACTGGGTGAAGCAGATTGTTGTTACATTGGCAGAAAGCTTAGCTGAATTATGTGCTGCAGTTTTATGGAAAGCAGGATGTGTAAGCGATGAATATTTAATAGCTGAGGACATTTTTAAGCAAAGTGTTGAAGTTGCTGTTTGGCTTTTTTCTTTTTTATTCAAGTATAATTAACACATTGTGTTACATTAGTTTCAGGTGTAGAATATAGCGATTCAGCAATTCTGTACCTTTCTCAGTGCTCATCAAGATAAATGTGCTCTTAATCCCCTTTAACTATTTCACCCATCCCTGCCACCTGCCGCCCCTCTGGCAACTACCAGTTTGTTCTCTGGACTTGAGTCTGGTTTTTTTTTGTTGTTGTTTATGTTTGTCTTTTTGTTAAATTGCACATAAGAGTGCAACATGGTATTTGTCTTTCTCTGACCTATTTCACTTAGCATTATATTCTTTTGGTTCATCTGTGTTGTTGCAAATGGCAAGATTTCATTCTTTTATGTGGCTGAGCAATACTCCATTGCGTATCTATATACCAAATCTTCGTTATCCATTCATCTATAGATGGACACTTGGGCTGCTTCCATATCCTGGCTATTGTAAGTAATGCTACAATAAATATGAGGTGTATATATCTTTTTGAATTAGTGTTTGTGTTTCTTTGGGTAAATACCCAGTAGTGCAGCTGCTGGATATTAAGGTAATTCTATTTTTAGTTTTTGAGGAACCTCCATACTGTTTTCCACAGTGGCTACACAAATTTGTATTCCCACCAACAGAGTAGGAGGGTTCCTTTTTCTCCACAAACTTGCCAACACTAGCTATTTCTTTTGGTTTTTATTTTAGCCATTCTGAAGGGTATAAAGTTGTATTGCATTGTGGTTTTAATTTGCATTTCCCTGATAATTGGTAATGCTGAACATCTTTTAATGTGTCTGGTCATCTGAATGTCATTTTTGGGAAAATATTTATTTAGGTCCTCTGCCCGTTTTTAACTAGATTATTATTTTTTTGAGTTCTTTGTATATTTTAGACATTAACCCTTTATCAGGTATGTCATTTGTACATATCTTCCGCTTAGTAGGTTGTCTTCTTGTTTTGTTGATGGTTTCCTTCACTGTACAAAAGCTTTGTACTTGGATGAAATAGTGAAAATTTTACTTCTTCCTTGCCAATTTAGATGCATTTTTTTTCTTTCTGATGTCTGATTGCTGTGGCTAGGACTTCCAGTACTGTGATGAATAAAAGTGGTGAGAGTGGGCATCCTTGTGTTGTTCCTGACCTTAGGGGAAAGCTCTGAGTTTTTCCCTAATGAGTATGATGTTACCTGTGGGTTTTTCATATATGGCCTGTATTATGTTGAGGTATGTTCCTTCTAAATCGACTTTATTGAGGGCTTTTATTGTGAATGGGTGTTGTACTTGGTCAAATCCTTTTTCTGTGTCTATTGAAATGATCCTATGGTTTTTATCCTTTCTCTTAATGATGTGATGTATCACATTGATTGATTTGAGAATATTGAACCACACTTACATCCCAGGAATAAATCCCATTTGATTGTGGTGAATGATTTTTTTAAATGTGTTGTCGGATGTGGTTTGCTAGTATTTTGTTGAAAGCTTTGCATTTATGTTAATCAGAGATATTGACTTCTAGTTTTGTTTTTTTTATAGTGTTTTTATCTGGTTTTGGTATCAGGGTAATGCTGGCCTTACAGAATGGGAAAATGTCTTTTTTTTCATATATATATTATATAAAATATACAATATAAACATACAAAAATATATATGTATATATACAGCAATAGTTTGAGAAGAATAGGTATTAATCCTGTAAAGTTTGGTAGAATTCACCTGTGAAGCCATCGGACCTGCACTTTTGTTTCTTGTTGCTGCTTATGGGAAAATGCAGGAAGAAATTCTATCTGTGGAGTGCAGCCTCAGTGCATGCCTGAGAGACCAATGTGCCTTTGCTGACAGCACGCCCTACAGAGCGTACTTTGAATAGCAAGATTGTATTTATAGTGTTAAACGCGTGTCATATGTACAAGAGTTTGAGTTTGATCACCAGCTTTCACATGTTTACCACTGATTTAATTAAACATGTGTAAGCAGTATGGAAGAATTGTGTATTCTCTCATTATTTTAGAAATTTTATTTGGCCTGCCTCCTGTATGGAGTTAAATAGTATTCCTCCAAATTTATGTTTACCTGGAACCTGTGAATGTGACCATATTTGGAAACAGGATCTTTGCAGATGGAATCAAGTTGAGATAAGGTCATACAAGACGAGGTGGTCTGTGATCCAAAGACGGGTGTCCTTATGTGATGAGGGGAGTTTGGACACCACGACACGGGGAGAATGCCATGTGAAGGTGGAAGCAGAGATCGACGTTGTGCTGCCACAAGCTAAGGGACGCCAAGTTGGTAGCCACCAGAAGGTAGGAGAGAGGCACGGAACAGATTCTTCTTCCAGCCCCCAGAAGGACCCAGCCCGACTGCCATCTTGATCTTGGCGTTCGTGTCTCCAGAATTCTGAGAGAATGTATTTCTGCTATTTTAAGCCACCCAGTTTGGGGTATTTTGTTATGGCAGCCCTAGGAAATGAATACATCTTCTAACAAGTAAAAGTTACGTAATGGACTCTATTTAGCAAATTAATTTTAAAAAAGATAGAAAATGTCACTTTTTCACAGAGCCAGTGTTTACTATGGTTGTTCTCCAGATTCAGAATTCTGGAAGTTTGTTCGCCACCATAGCTCCTTGAGTAATTCCTAACCTTTTGTACCAGGTGAGATTTAAAGGGGAGTAAAAAGTCCTTGAACACAGAATCAACATTAGTATCAAACTGAGAAGGGACAAGAAAGAACTAGAATGAAGGTTGCATAAAGTGGTGCCAGGTCTTCTGCAATTTGTTTCTTTACTGGTAATTTTTGACCTGGGTTGGCCAGGGAAATAATAGATACAGTCTACGGAAGTCAGCTCTTAAAAATGATTTTTCTATCATTCTTTTTCTCTGTCCTGTCAACCCCACATGAACTTTTGTTCCCCTGTGCAGGACTTAGAAATGCACCTTGAATGTAAGCAGTTGCCTATAGCAATGCCAGAAGTAAAAGGATGCCTCATTTTGTGGAATAGAGTTTTCTCTGGAAATTTTGCTTTCAAGTACATTCAGAAGTTATTTTTTCCTTTTAGTTTTTCTAGTGTAGAATAAAAGATTTCTTCCCACCAAAAAATAATAGAACCTGAAATGTATTTAAAAAACTGTTCGAGTAGATACATGTATCTTATTCTCAAACAATAGAAATATTTCAAAAATCATACTTAGCATATATTCATGATAGCAAAGTATACTGTAGTTAAAAAATGCAAATCTTTTACAGAGGTGTAAAAGGAGACACAGATAAATACATTGATGTTCCATATTTACAAGGCAAAGTATCAATACAATAAAGGTGGTGGTTGTCCCCGCATTATTTCACACATTTGGTTCCAGTCAGTAACTGAATACTTCAACATTTTTCATCACAGACATTTTCAAATTTCACAAAAGTAAAGAGAATACTGTAATGAACCCCCTGTGCCCAGCATCCACCTTTGACACTCACTGGCATTTTGGCAGTCCTGTTATAATGCCAGTGATTTGAGGGGGCGAGTGTGTGGTTTTATTTTCTTGGAGTATTTTAAAACAGGTCCAGAGGCTGTCAGGCCATTTTTACCTGTAAGTGCTTCAGGATGCATCTGTAACTAAGTGCTTATTTTTTAAAAACAACTACTCGTCCATTATCATACCTAGAGAAATGAATACTAATTCCTTAATATCATCTAATTTTCCATCCGTACGCACATTTCTCAGGTTGTCTCCACAAAGGCTTTTTACAGTTATTTTATTTGAATCAGCATGTAAACGTGGTCCTTACATTGTATTTGATTTTTATGCCCTTAAGCCTCTTTTATTTTATAATGGCCTCTCTTGTTTTTATTTTATGCAGGGGATTTACTGTGTGTTTGTGTGTGTGTGTGTGTGTGTGTGTGTGTTGCCGGGGGTATGAGCCTGATGCCTGTCTGATAAACTTCTTCCATCTGAGGCTTTAGCGTCCACTGATGGTTATTGCCTGAAATCATTAATTCCTTGGGGGTTGAAAAACAGCGCATTTCTAATTATATCATTACTTATGCTTTTATGAGATAGAATTCTTTATAGATCTTATCCCCCATCAGCCATGTAGTTACCCGGAAATGGTTTATACTAGAAAGGCAGGGTAGATGCTTGATTTTTTTTTCCTCTTATCAAAAACTCAAGAGGCATAAAACAACTATTGTATTAGGCATCATGATTTGATAGGTCAGACATTTTGGAAGGCTTGGCGGGAAGTTTTATTCTCTGCCAGAAAGGTAGTTAGCTGGTGGATGGACAGGTCTGGAGGGCCCTGGGTTCACTCACATCTCTGGCACCTTGATGGGGATAGTTAGAAGGGTGAGCTCGCCTGGGACTTTGGATCAGAGAGTCTATACATGTCCTCTCAGGCAATGTGATTCCAGAGTAGTTGGACTTTTTCCATGGCAGAATTCCCGGAGAAGTAGAGAGTTTTCAGCCATCTTTAATCTGCCATGATATCCTAGCAAATTTTACTGATGACCAATGATTTTAAAAACTTTAGTATCATTATTGATCTTTGTACTTTTGTATGTTTGGGGTGTTTAATCTATTTTACTCAGTAATTTTATTGATACTCAGATTGTGACATTGTTGGTCACTTGGGGCCCTTTTAGGTTGGATCTTGTGACCTTTTGACAGAACTTTGTTGTTATTTTAGTTGTGGTTAAAGTATAATATATAAAGTAAAATTTGTCATCTGGACCATTTTGAAGTATACGGTGTTGTGCAACCATCACGACTATTTCCAAACTTCATTCCCAACAGAAAGTCTGTAGCCATTAAGCAATAACTCTGCATTCCCTCCTCCACCAACCTCTAATTTAATTTCTGTCTTTATGAATTTGCCTATTCAAGATATTTTATATAAGTAGAATTATACAATATTTGCCCCTTTGTGATTGGCTTATTTCAGCTGGCATGTTTTCAAGGTTCATCCATCTTGTAGAATCTATCAGAATTTCATTCCTTTTTTGGCTGAATATTCCTTTGAATACTACATTTTGTGTATCCACTCCTTTGTTGAAGGACACATGGGTTATTTGTACCTTCTGGCTGTTAGGAGTGATGCTGTGATCTTAGCAGGCCAATGTCCCCTTTTTAAATTTTTGGTATATTCTTAGGAGTGAAATTGCTCAGCCATAGGGTAATTCTATGTTTAATTCTATGTCGAATTGCCAAACTGTTCTCCACCGAGGCTGTGCCATTTTATATTCTGTTAGCAATATATGAGGGTTCCAGTTTCTCTATATCCTTGCCAACACCTCTTATTTCCCTTTTGTTAAAAAAGAAAAACTATAGTCATTCCAGTAGGTGTGAAGTGATACACAATGTGGTTTTTTTGTTTGTTTGTTTTTGAGGGAGAAAGAGCCTGTGCATGTGTGCATGTGCGACAAAGGGAGAGGGTGAGAGAGAATCTTAAGCAGGCCCCATGCTCAGCCTGGAGCCAAACTTGGAGCTCAGTCTCATGAACCATGAGGTCATGACCTGGCCGAAATCAAGAGTCGTATGCTTAACCAACTGAGTCACCCAGGCGTCCCTACAGTGTAGCTCTCATTGGCATTTCCCTAATGACTATGATATTGAGCATCTTTTCATGTGCTTCTCAGCAGTTTGCCTGTCTACTTGGGAGAAATAACTATTCAGGTCCTTTGCTCTTTCTAAAATTGGTCTGTCTTTATTGTTGAGTTTAGGAGTTCTTTAGATACTTCTGGTATTAAACTGTAATCAGATACATTACTTGCAAATATTCTCTCCCATTCTATAGTTGACTTTTTCACTTCCTTGATCATATCCTTTGATGGAGTAAAGTTGAAAACACTTTTTTAAACGTTTCCTTAGCAATACTTTTTTCCCCCTGTTTTTACTATTTTGACAGAGTGCATTTTGACAAATCCATTTTGATCAAATCCAATTTATATTTTCTTTTCTTTCTCATGCTTTTGTTGTCATATCTAATAATCCATTGCGAAATCCAAAGTCATGAGGACTTACCCTTGTTTTCTTCTCATGATGTAATGGTTTTAGCTCCTATATTCAGATTGTTGAATTTTGAGTTAATTTTTGTATGTTAGCTGAAAGAATGTTTTAGCTTGATTACCTTGCATACAGAAATCCAGTTGTGCCAGAACTGTTTGTTGAAGACACAATTCTTTCCCCATTGAATGGACACGGCACCCTTGTCAATATTCATTTGGCCATAGATGGATGGGTTTCTTTCTGGACTCTCACTTCTATTCCATTGGTTGTATGTCTGTCCTCATGCCAGTACTATACTGTTGCGTTTGCTGTGGCTTTATAGTAACTTTAAAATGCAGAAGTGAGTCCTCCAACTTTGCTTTTCTTTTTCAAGATCGTTTGGATTATTTGGAACCCCTTGCAATTCCATATTAATTTGAGGATTGGTTTTTCCATTTCTATGAAAACGGCTCTTGTCATTTGCTAGAGATTGCATTGAATCTGCAGATCACTTTCGGTAGTACTGGCATCTTAATAATACTGAATTTTTTGATCTGTGAACGTAAGAGGTCTTTCCTATTATTTAGGACTTAATTCATTTCTTTCAATGTTATTTGTAGTTTTCAGTATGTGATTCTTTCATCTCCTTGATTAAACTTATACTTAGGTATTTATTCTATTTATTTTTATTTTTCATTTTTTCTACTTATCAAAAATTTTTAAAAAATTTTTGAATTATTTTTGAATTTACTTTTTAATTTACATCCAAGTTAGTTAGCATTTAGTGCAATAATGATTTCAGGAGTAGATTGTGGTGATTCATCCACTATGTATAACACCCAATGCTCATCCTAACAAGTATCATACTTAATGCCCCTTACCCATTTAGCCCATCCCCTCACCCACAATCCCTCCAGCACCTATCAGTTCTCTATATTTAAGACTGTCTTATGTTTTGTTCCCCTCCCTGTTTTTATATTATTTTTGCTTCCCTTCCCATATGTTCATCTATTTTGTATCTTAAATTCCACATGAGTGAAGTCATATGGGTATTCTTTTAGATGCTATTGTAAATTGTTAATTTCATTGTCAGATTATTTATTGCAGGTGTATGGAAATGCAACTGACTTTTTCACGTTGATTTTGTATTCTGCAGCTTTGCTAAATTCAGTTATTAAGCTCTAATATCTTAGGGATTTGGGGAATTGTTTATCAGTAGGATCATGTCATCTTTGAATTGAGATCTTTTTTTTCCAGTTTGGAAACCTTTTATTTGTTTTCCTTGGCGAAGTGCAAAGGCTAGAACTTTCAGGACAACGTTGAACAACAGGTGAAATTGGTCATCCTTGTCTTACTACTGATTGTAAGGGGGAAGCTTTCAGTCTTCCGCCTTTGAGAATGATGTTAGCTGTGGGTTTTTTGTAAAGGCACTTCATCATTTTGTGGAATTTCCTTTCTATTTCTCCTCCTTGTTTGGTATTTTTACCGCGAAAGGATATGGGATTTTGCCAGTGCTTTTTCTTGTCAGTTGTGATCATCAGGTGGTTTTATTCCTTTGTTCTATTAATGTGGTGTTTACACTGATTTTTTAAAGTTGTTTACTTATTTATATTTTGAGAGAGGGCACAATTGAGCGAGGGGCAGAGAGAGAGAGAGAACCCCATGAGAGGCAGAGAGAGCGAGCGAGAGAATCCTGAAGTGAGGCTTGAGCTCACCTGATGTGGAGCGCAAGCTCACACACCGTAAGATGACCCAAGCCAAAGTCGGATGCTTAACTGACTGAAGTACCCAAATGCCCCATGCATTGATTTTCTTCTGTGGAAAGACTCTTGAGGGTGCCTGGCTAGTTCAGTTGGAAAAGCATGTGACTCTTTTTTTTTTTTTTTTTTTTTTTCAACGTTTATTTATTTTTGGGACAGAGAGAGACAGAGCATGAACGGGGGAGGGGCAGAGAGAGAGGGAGACACAGAATCGGAAACAGGCTCCAGGCTCTGAGCCATCAGCCCAGAGCCTGACGCGGGGCTCGAACTCACGGACCGTGAGATCGTGACCTGGCTGAAGTCGGACGCTTAACCGACTGCGCCACCCAGGCGCCCCAATGTGACTCTTGATCTCAGGTTCATGAGTTTGAACCCCGTGTTGGGTGTAGAAATTACGTGAATAAATAAAAATAAACTTAAAAAAGAAACACTCTTGCATTCCTGGGTAAATCCAACTTGCTCATGGTAGATGATTTTTAATACTGCTGTGGGTTTGGTTTATTAATATTTTGTTGGGACCTCCATTAGTTTTTGATAGTTTTGTTGTTTTCTGGAATAACAAGTTGTCTTAGTCTCTCCTTGGACATTTCATGACCTCGCCCTGGAATCGGTCATTTCTGAAAATAGTCCCTGTTCCTTTTAGTGGAGATAGTATTTAGAAATCACAGTGTGGGTTTTGCTTTTTGGTATTTGCAGTGGTCAGAGCTAGGAAGTGCATACAAATGCATACCTATGTGTGAAATCATACACATACACACATATATATTCACAGTAATAGAGTAATAAATACAGTATACATTCATTTGAAATTAAGTGACGAACTGATGCTTTTAATTCAAATGAAAGATTGGTAGGGCTTTAATTTGATATTGGTATCCCTTTTCTCTTGGGCTGAAAGTCTGGCTTCCTTATGATACTACTCACTTGATTCATCCTATGATATGATCATAATAGTTTAAAAATAACAATACCAGTATTTCTATTTACAAAAAGACTGTAGAATGCCATTTAATATTGCTTAGCAGCTCTTTGCCTTCCCCCACCAGCTTAGGCCGTATTCCTCTGGAGAGATGTGCAGTCAAAATTCGTATTTTAAAGTAACTTGAAGTAATGATTTTCTCTATGTGGTTACACTATCAGCTCGATACGCAGTTTACTTCATTTTCTATTTCAGGAATTGCCTTTTCTTTGTTTTTACTTAATTTTTGAAAATTATGTGCTATTACATGCTTTCAATGTCTCCATTAAATAATTTTTTTAATGTTTGTTTATTTTTGAGACAGTGCAGACTGGGGCAGGGCAGACAAAGAGGGAGACAGGATCTGAATCAGGCTCTGCGCTGACAGCAGGGAGCCTGATGCGGGGCTCAAACTCATGAGTGGTGAGATCATGACCTGAGCTGAAGTCGGATGCTTAGCTGACTGAGCCACCCAGGCGCCCCAGCGTCTCCATTTTAAAACGAGGTATATACAAAGAGATGTCCCCCTTCTGTTTGTATTAATTTTAGTTTCTTCTGTATTCCCTCAAAGATTCCTTCTATAAACACTGAGCTGCCTTTTGCATTTTCACTTAACAATAAGCGAAACAACATGTGACCATATGGAGATCTCTGCACAGCAGTTTGTGGAGATTGTCCCTCGGCCTTTTCTCACCGTACACAACGAGTCCAAGAGGTCTTCTTGACACGTGATTTAACAAACTTCCTAAAATAACATAGTAGAGAGCCATGAATGGCCAAGACCTGTAGAAAAAGAAGAATGATGCACCTTACTAGTTACCAACAGTGGTAATAAAATTTTATTATTTGACAGCATGTTTTTGGTATAGGGATAGAAAATAGATCAGTGGCAGAAGACAGAGCCAGAAAAATAACCACATAAATGTGGGACCTGTGTGCGTGATAAAGATGGCATCTTTCACTGGGAGGTAGAGCAAACTGTTGAATAAATTATGGCAAGATACTTGGCCATTGATATTAATAAAGATAAAAAAAATGAGATTCCTACCTTACATTGGGGTAAAAAATAAACACCACATGGTGAAGACGTCAGTATGAAAAGCAAAACTCTAAAATTTCTTGAAGTAAATACAAAAAGATAGGTGTTTTTTGATATCTGGGTAGAGCAAGTTTTCTCAAATAAGTGTAAGTCATAAAGGAAAAGAGAAATAATTTTCTACACACAAAAATAAAAACCTTGTGTATGACCAAAACACAGCATAGCTACGTATTTTGAAGGCAGACCACATAGTAGACTAGTAACAGACATAACTGATAGATTTGTACTTAAGATGGATGATGGGCCACTCATAAATCTTAAGAAAAAGATAAATGATTCACAATCGAAATAGGAAGAGAGTATGACTAGGCTATTTACGTAAAAGAAATACAAATATCCAACACACATATAAAAATAGGTTCAATCTTATTATAAAGGGTGATATGCAGTTTGAAACAACATCTATCAGGCGGCCAAGATGAACTGTCCAGACTAGATGTTGATATAGAAGATGTGGGCAAACAGGAACTTTGGTATATTCCTGTGACAGGTGTCTGTGTGGAGAAACTTAAAAAATTTTTTTTAAATGCTTATTTCTTTTTTTGAGAGAGAGAGAGGGAGGGTGAGTGAGCACGGAAGGGGCAGGGAGAGAGGGAGACACAAAATCCAAAACAGGCTCCAGGCTCTGAACTGTTGGTACAGACCCAACGCAGGACTTGAACCCATGAACCGCAAGATCATGACCTGAGCCGAAGTCAGACACTTAACTGACTGAGCCACTCAGGTGTCCCTGCCCTAGAGAAATTTTTGCACTTGATTCCTGGAAGTTCATTCGGAAATTTTTATTGCAGCACAGTTTTAAGAGTAAAAAAATGGGTAAACATTGAAGTTACGCATCATAAAAGAGTACTTAGATAAACTGGACTTACTCATACAACAGAATACAGCAGTTAAAATGAATGGACTAGATTTACAGCTAGCATGATGGTTTAAGTTTCAAACAGGGTCAGGTGGAGGAGATGTGGATCCACACAATCTGAGGCACATGGCTGGCAGAAGCGTAAATTGTTCGATCATTTTGGAAAACTGTTGGATATTATATCGTAGAATTGAAAATCCGTGTACTTCACAGTGTAGCCCTTTCAATGCCAGTTATATATTTAAGAGAAGAGACTCTTGTTCTGTATATCAGGCATACATATGTGATGTTCGTGATAGCTCTGTTTACAATAGCAAAAAGTTTGCGAACAACCCAAATGCTTATTGAGAGGAAAGCAGATGAATAAACTCTGTATGTTCATATAGTGGAATACTATATAGCAGTCATTCAACATACAATGATCAGGATAATTTTTTTCTTGTTTAACACCTCCTCGTTTTTTTTTTTCCAAACAACTTTAGTGAAGTATATCTTAGGTATCCTAAAATTCACCCATTTCAAGTGCACAGATCAGTGACTTTTAGTAACTTTTTTGATTGGCATAGCCATCACCATAAATCTGCTTCAGAACATGTTCCTCCACATCTCTCTCCTGCACTAAGGCCCCTCCTGCCCATTTATAGTTAATCCCTGTCCCCACCGTCTACCATTCCTAGGCAAGCAGAATCTATCTTTTGGCCAAAAATTGGACATTTTATGTAACAAATATATATTTTTTATAAGACTATTTTATATATGGTCTTTCATGTTTAACTTATTTCACCTCAAATAATGTTTTTGAGGTTCATCCATGGCATAACCTATGTCTGTAGTCTTTTCCTTTTTATTACTGAATAGTTTTTCATATAGATAAAGCACATTTGATGCTTTCACCATTTGATGCGTAGTTAGGTTGTTTCCAGTTTGGGGCTGTTATGGATAATGCTGCTTTGAACATCTGTGTGCAAATGTTTGGACATAGGTTTTTGTTTTTCTAGGAGAGGAATTGCTGGATTGGGTAGTAGTTTTATTGTCAAGTTTCTGAGATACTGACAAACTATATTCCAAAGTGGCTGAATATTTTATATTTTCATCAGCAATCTTGAAGGTGGCTTTTTTTTTTTTTTGCTTCATCCTTACCAACATTATTGTACTCTTGATTGTAGTTCTTCTCATGAGTGTAAAAGTGATATTGCCGTTTTACTTTGTGTTTTACTAATCACTAATGGTGATGAGCATCTTTCCATGCACTTAGTAGCCATTCCTATATCTTATTTGCTGAAATGTATGTTCATATCTTTTGTCTATCTCTTGATTTGGTCATTTTTCTTATTTTTATTGAGTTATAGGGGTTGCTTGTAAATTCTACATACCCGTCCTTTATCTAGTGTCTACTTTGTAAACATTGTCCTCCAGTCTGTAGCTTGACTTTTCATTTGCCTAATGGTGTCTTTGAAGTGGAAATTTAAAATTTTTATGAGGTTCAATTTATCAGTTTTTTTTTTAAATGAACAATGCTTTTGGTGTCCTATCTAAGATATTTGGCTAAACAAAGTTTTGAACTTTATAACTTCTTCTAAAAAGTTATAGAAGCTTGAAGGCTATGATCATTTTGAGTTAATTTTTGTGTGTGGTGTGAGGGAAGTTCTAAGACCATTTCTTTGCATGTGTATAATCCGCTTGTCTCAGTTTCATTTGTTGGGCATACTCTACATTCCCCAATGAATTGCCTTCCCATATTTGTTAGAAATCAATGGACTGTAAATTTAAGGACTTATTTTTGGAGGTCAGTCTTGTTCCACCTACCAACGTCTGTCTTACTGCCAGTAGCACACTACCTTGATAACTTGAGTTTTATGTTGTTTTGAAATTGAGATGTGAAATTCTTCCAAATTTGTTGTTTCGAAAATTGTTTTGGCTATTCTAAATGTTTTGCATTTTTATATAAACTTTGTGATCTTCCTCCCAATTTTTGTGAAAAAGGTTGCTGGAATATTGAAAAGGATTTCATTGAATCTGTAGATCAATTTGAGAATTGCTGGCTTTAATAATAAGTCTTCCAATCCATGAACATTGAATGTCTTTCCATTTTTAAATGATCTTTAATTTCTTCAAAAAAGTTTTGTAATTTCCAAAGTGTAAGTCTTGCACTTATAAAATTTATTCCTAAGTACCTAATTCTTTTTAATCTAATTATGAATGAAATTATGCCCTTAATTTCATTTTCAGATTGTTACTTTTTAATACGTATATATACATATATATATATATATATATATATATATATTGGTTTTATATAACCAATATATATAATTGGTTTTATATATTGATGTTATATTGCCTATCCTGCAGCATTGATGTACTTATTTATTAGTTTTAATTTTTTGTGGATTCCTGAGGATTTTCTGTGTATAGGGTCATGCCATCTGCAAAAAGAGAGAGTTTTAATATTTCCTTTACAAACTGGATGCCATTTATTTATTTCTTTTGGGTGGGTAGGACTTCCAGTACTATTATTAAATAGAACTGATGAGAGCAGACATCCTTGCCTTGTTCCCCATGTGAGGGGAAAAGAGTTTAGTTTTCCATTATATGTATGGTATTTTCTATAGGTTTTTTTTGTGTACTCTTTATCAGGTTGAGGAAATTGTTTTCTACTCCAAGTTTGTTAAGAATTTTTACCATGAATGGATATTGGGCTTTGTCAAATGCACCTACTGCATTGTTCATGTGCTTTTTGCCCTTTATTCTATTAATATGGTGTGTTACTTTAATTGATTTTCAGCTGTTCAACCAACCTTGTATTCCTGGGGTATTTCCTATTTTATCCTGGTTTATAATAGGTCTTTTCAAAGTTTATTTATTTTGAGAGGGACAATGCTTGTGTGCCTGAGTTGGGGAGGGCTAAAGAGAGAGGGAGAGAGAATTCCAAGCAGTCTCCTTGCTGTCAGCACAGAGCCCAGTGTGAGGCTTGATCTCACGAACCATGAGATCATGACCTGAGCCAAGATCCAGAGTGAGACAATTAATGGACTGAGCCATCCAGGTGCTCCTATAATAGTTTTTATATGTTGTTGGCTTTGGGTTGCTAATATTTTGTTGAGTTTTTTTCTCATCTCTATTTGTGAGGGATGTTGATTTGTAGTTTTTTGTTTTTATTTTTCTCTTGTGATGGCTTTGGTGTCAGGGTGATTCTGTCCTCATAGGATGAATTAGGAAGTGTTGCATCCTCTTTTACTTTCTAAAAGAATGTTTTATGGAATATTTTATTCTTTAAATATTTTATAAAATTCACCAGTGAAGTCCTCTAGATCTAGACTTTTTTTGGGGGCAAGATTTTAAATTGCTTATTCACTGCCTGTGCTTGTTACAGATCTATACAGATTTTCTCTTTATTCTTTAGTCAATTTTAGCAGTTGGTGACTTTTCTAGGAGTTTGTCCATTTTATCTCATTTGTTGGATTCATTGACACAAAGTTCATAGTATTTCCTCATAATCCTTTTAATATTTGAGGGTCAGAGGTAGTCTCTCCTTCCTGTTTTTGTGGGTTTTTTTTTTCCTTCTTTTTTTTTCCTGCTAAAGGTTTGTCTACTTAAGGGTTTGTCTATTTTGTTAATATATTTAAAAAAAAATTTTTTTTAATGTTTGTTTATTTTTGAGACAGAGAGAGACAGAGCATGAACGGAGGAGAGTCAGACAGAGGGAGACACAGAATCTGAAACAGGCTCCAGGCTCTGAGCTGTCAGCACAGAGCGCGACGCAGGGCTCGAACTCACGGACCGCAAGATCATGACCTAAGCCGAAGTGGGACGCTTAACCGACTGAGCCACCCAGGCACCCCTATTTTGTTAATATTTTAAAAGAACCTACACTTGGTTGTTTAAATTTATCTTATATAATTTATTTATTTCCCCTATTGTTTTTCTGTTTTATATTTCTTTAGGTTCCACTCTACTCTTTATTATTTCTTTCTTAATGATTATGTTCAGTGTGTTTTCCTTTTCTTTTTCTACATTTTTAAAAATTTTTTTTTTTTTTTTTCAACGTTTATTTTATTTTTGGGACAGAGAGAGACAGAGCATGAACGGGGGAGGGGCAGAGAGAGAGGGAGACACAGAATCGGAAACAGGCTCCAGGCTCTGAGCCATCAGCCCAGAGCCCGACGCGGGGCTCGAACTCCCGGACCGCGAGATCGTGACCTGGCTGAAGTCGGATGCTTAACCGACTGCGCCACCCAGGCGCCCCTCTTTTTCTACATTTTTAAAGTGAACATTTAGATTATTGATTTGAGAGCTTTTTTCACTACTATGGGCATTTAGTGCTATGACTTACCCTCTATGTCTGCATTAGCTGTGTTCCATACATTCTGACCCTCTCCACACCAATACAATTACACTTTTTTTTTTTTGAGACAGGGAGAGACAGAGCATGAACAGGCGAGGGTCAGAGAGAGGGAGACACAGAATCTGAAACAGGCTCCAGGCTCTGAGCTGTTAGCACAGAGCCTGATGCGGGGCTCAAACCCACGGACCGCGAGATCATGACCTGAGCCGAAGTCGGCCGCTTAACCGACTGAGCCACCCAGGCGCCCCTACACTGTCTTTTATGTTTACCAATGTAATTTCCTTCCCTGGTCTTCTTTGATTCCTCATGTGGACTGAGATACCATTTAGTTTCATTTTATTTCAGATTGAAGGAATCCCTTTAGTATTTCTTACAGAGTATGTTTGCTGGTCACACGTTCTTTCAGTTTTTCTTTATCTGTTATTTACTTTACTTTTTGAAGGATGGTTTTGCTGGATTTATAATTCTTGGTTGATACTTTTTTGTTTGTTTGTTTTAGCACTTGGAAAATACCACCTCATTGTCTTCTAGTCTGCATGGTTTCTAATGAGATCTTACTGAGGATCCCTTGTAGTAGATGAGCCTTTTTTTTTTTCCTGCTGCTCTTAAGATTCTCTATCTTTAAGTAGTTTGTAAGAGTTTGTCTAGGTGTAGATCTCTTTGAGTTATCCTCTTTGGTTGGAGTTCATTCAGCTTCTGGATGGTAATTTAATGTTTTTCATCAAACATGAATTTTTGGCCATCTTTCTGTTACAGTGTTTTTGAATTCTGATATTTCACTTTGATTTTTTTAAAATTTAAATCTCTCTGCTTATGTTTCCCATCTATTTCTGCATGTTGTATGCTTTTTCCATTAGAGCCTTTTAGCATATTAATCAGAGTTACTTTAATTTGGTTTGACAATTCCAAAATCTGTGTTGTATATGAATCTGGTTCTGATGCTTACTTTGTTCCTTCAGACTTTGTGTTTTCTTGCCTTTTAGTATGCTTTATAATTTTTGTTGAAAGCTGGACATATTATACTGGGTAATAGGATCTAAGGTAATTAGGTGTTTACTGTGAGGTTTTGTGTTTATCTGGCATGGAGTTAGGCTTAGTGTTAGCTCTAACTGCAAGTGTTAGAGGCTTTTGTTTCCTCTTATATTCTTGTTGTTGTTCTTCTTTTTCTTTTTCCTGTTTATTTGTTATTGTGCTCCCCTAGAAACGTGTTCCTAAATAGGGACTGTATCTTGAAGGTTTTTTTTTTTTTTTTTTTTTTAGTTGTAATCCACTGTTGCTTTCCTGGAGCCCTGTAGGGTGGTGGTAAGGTATTGTGGGGAAAAAAGCATTCTATAATTTTATGATCAAATCTCAGATTATTATTTATTATTATTTTTTTTAGTGGAGGTAAATATCTGGGATATGATCTTAGGAAGACTTTCTTAGCATTGTTTCCTTCACTTAGGTGAGGCAGGGAGGGGTGCTAGAAGGGACCGGATTTTTAATTATTTTTTTTGTAGGTCAGATACTCTTCTGGTAAAATAGTTTTCCCTTGTTATGGGGAACAGAATGCTCTGGGAATATTTCAAAATGCTTCGACTCCCAGTGTGCTTACCTTTGTGTATTTGGCGATGTCCCAGAGGTCTCAGAAGTGCTGTTTATTTTTGTTCACTTTTCCTCTGTTTTTCAAACTGGATAATCCCAGTTGAGGTGTCTTCAAATTTTCTGGTCGTTAATTTGGCCACTTCATCTATGCTGTGGAGCCTTTGTAGTGCATATTTCCTTTCAGTTGTAGTTTTCAACTGCAGAGTGTTTAGTGGGTTCCTTTTCATAAGATGCATATTTTTATTACAATTCATTATTTTGTGAGACATTGTTTTCAATTTTACTTTAATTTTTTGTGACATGATTTAATTCTTTTTTTAAGTTTTATTTATTTTGAGAGAGAGAGAGAGCGTGCGCACGCGCGCACATGAGCAGGGGAAGGGCATAGAGAGAGAGAAAGTATCTCAAGCAGGCTCTGCACTCATAGTGCAGAGCCTGATGTGGGGCTCGAACTCAGGAACTGTGAAATCATGACCTGAGCTGAAATCAGGAGTTGGATGCTTAAATGAGCCACCCAGGCACCCCTCCTTTAAGTCTTTGAAAATATTTATGATAGATGATTTATAGCCTTAGTTTAGTGAGTCCCAGGGATGGTTTCTATTGATAGCTCTTTTTCTCATGTATGGGCTGTACTGGGCCATACTTTGTTGCTTCATTGCATGTCTTGTAATTTTTTTATCACAACTGGAAATTTTAATGATGCAATGTGTAAACTTTGGAACTCCGAATTCCTCATCTCCCCAGGACGTCATCTTCTTGTGTTGCTGCTGTTTGTTTGTATTGTGACTTTTCTGGATATGAATCCTCTAAAATCTCTTTTCTTTCTTGTCTCTTTCTTCATTGACTAAAGTCTACTCTTAGTTTGATTAGTGTTAGCCAATGGTTAGACAAAGATTTCCTTAAATTCATATTACCAGTAATTCTCCTAGCCTTCTGTGAGTGGCCTGGTGTGGTGAATGGCTCTGACACTTTCAGCATGAAGGTACTTTTTTGTGTCTGCCTTCACTCTCTAGTAGTGTAGGGCCTCAGGGTCATCCGGGAGTGAGAGACTTGGGTCCTCTTGAGCTTTTTTTCTGGACATGCACATAGTCCTACCTATGTGTGTGGAGTCCTGTGTCCCCCAGGATTTCTATGATATGTTCAAAACCTTCTGTGGACTTTTTATTCTACAGATCTTCCTTTTATTTTGTTTTATTTATTTATTTTATTTATTTAAAAATATTTATTTTGGGCAGAGTGCAAGTAGGGGAGGGGCAGATAGAGGGGGACAGAGGATCCAAAGCAGACTCTGTGCTGGCAGGCTGACAGCAGCAAGCCTGATGTGGGGCTTGAACTCATGAACTGTGTGAGATCGTGACTTGAGCTGGGGTCGGACACTCAGCTGACTGAGTCACCCGGGTGGATCTTCGTTTTAAGTTTTGGGCTAAAACTCTTGTTTGCCCAACTGGTAGGACAGACTTAGTAGTGGTGATGTTAATCAATTGCAGCTAATTGTTTTTGACAGACACCCTGGAGATAGGGCTTTTCTTGTTTCCTGAGCTCTGAGTCACATCAAATAATGATGATGCTATGCGAATGGGGCTTTTCCAGGGAGCTGAGACAGGTCTAATAGTGTCTGTGTTCTGGAGATGGTGCTTTTCGGGGAGATCCAAACCTGGAAGCTGCAGAACTACAGTTTTTGTCAGTTACTGTGTTTGGGAGGCTGTTGGTTTGTGAGGTTGCTTATTTTTAAGGCTACCATAGAGCTCAGGAGAGGAGGATCCCGTAGATCAGAGTGAAATGTCAGAAATTCAGCTGTTTGAACCAAGGCTCAGCAGTTTTTCTAGGATAATGCTTCTTAGATTTTTATAAGCCTTTGATTAACCTCCAGAATTTTGAAAAGTTGATGTTCACAATTATGCCAGTATTTTCATTGTTTTTATGGGTTCTTACTTCACTATTCTGGTAGTTCTGTGCCTCTGCCCCCAATATGGATGAGTTTTAATAGCAAGTGAAAAAAGTAAATCCCTGAAGATTACGTATAGCATTTATAAATTTGATAAACTTAGAAACAACTAAAAGAATATATGTAGAAATATGCATATATGTGTGTATATATGTATATGTATATATGAAACATTTTTATTATACAAAAATACATGAACTTATATCTGTAAAAAGTATAGGATTCCAGATAGTGGTCATCTTAGGTAGGGGCAGATCCAGGAATGGGGTGAGAATACATAGGACGATGTCTATTATAATTAAGATCCAGTTATGTTTTCAAGTAATGGTTTCAATTTTTATTCCATCATTGAAAACGTACACACAAGCAAAAAAACATTTCATGGTTGTGGTTGATTTCACATTAACATGTGAGATGGGGAATCTGTTATGCAATGGAGTTTGTTATAAAGGAGCTTTGACCTCAACTTTTAAAGCCATTTTTATGGCTACAGGAATTAG
Organism: Lynx rufus; assembly: GCF_022079265.1. Lineage (NCBI taxonomy): Eukaryota > Metazoa > Chordata > Mammalia > Carnivora > Felidae > Lynx > Lynx rufus. Next base: position 2,656,463 of record NW_025814842.1, read on the forward strand.
TCAGGGGAGGATATGTCTCGAGTCTCACATGGGAGCTGCTTCAGCTAGCCTGACTCTAGTATCAGGACAGGATAGATGATTATGAAAGCGGTGACGGCTGCTAGTGCCACTTTGAGATGAGTAGTTGTCTCATACTGCCCCTGCCTAGGTCCCTTGCAGCCCATATCTTCATAACCTGATCTGGAGGGTGTTAGTAAACGTACAGGAGCTATCACTGAAGTCCAATAAATACCCAGATAATGCTACCCTTATTGAATTCCATACTTACAGCATGATGTTCACAACTTCCACAAGTGTTGACAGGCTTTAAATTTTTTTTGAATCTTCTGTGTAATTTTTGACAGAGAGAGGGAGAGAGAGTGCACATAGGGGAGGGACAGAGAGAGAGGGGGACAGAGGATCTGAAGCAGGCTTCGTGTTGACAGCAGGGAGCCTGATGCGGGGCTTGAACACGAACTGTGAGATCATGACCTGAGAGGAAGTCGGATGCTTAACTGAGCTACCCCGGTGCACCGAAAAGCTTTTTAGAATAATGTTGTGAAGGCTTCTGGGTGGCTCAGTCTGTTAAGCGTTTGACTTGAGGTTTTGGCCTAGGTCATGATCTTACGGTTCGTGTGATTGAGCCCTGTGGGATTCTCTTTCTCTCTCTGTCCCCCGCTGCCCCAATAAATAAACAATCTTTAAAAAATGCAGAATAATCATGTGAAGATTTTGGGGGAATACCTAAAACTGCATGGAAGATGGGTTGAGCATAATATCATGGAAGCAGGATCAGAACAGAAAGGTGACTAAGAAAATGGAAATTTAAAATTTGTAGTTTTCCTGCTTTAACTAATGAGTGTGTTTTTTTAAAAATTCATCGCATTTTATTTTCATTTCAGTATAGTTAATACGGTGTTACATTAGCTTCAGGTGTACAGTGTAGTGATTGAACAATACAGTGCATTGCCCAGTGCTCATCCTAAGTGTACTCTTCAATCCCTATCACCGATTGAATTTATCCCTCCCCAACTCTTTTCCTCTTAACCATCAGTTCTCTATAGTTAAGAGTCTGTTTCTTTGTCTCTTTCTCTTTTTTCTTTGCTCGTTTGTTTTGTTTCTTAAATTATACATATAAGTGAAATCATATAGTATTTGTTTTTCTCTGACTTAATTTGCTTAGCATTACACTCTCGAGCTCCATCCGTGTTATTGCAAATGTCAAGATTTCATTCCTTCTAGGGCTGAATAATATTCCATTGTGTGTGTGTGTGTGTACACGTACACACACACACACACACACACACACACACACACTGTTTATCCCTTTATCAGTTGATGGACACTTGGACTGTTTCCATAATTGGGCTCTTGTAAATCATGCTGCAGTAAACATAGCGGTGCATGTATCCTTTGAGTTAGTGTTTTTGTATTTTTTTGGTAAATGCCCAGTAGTGTGGTGACTAGATCATAGGGTAGTTCTATTTTTAACTTTTTGAGGAACCTCCATATGGTTTTCCATAGTGGCTGCTCCAGTTTGCAAGAGGGTTCCCTTTTCTCCACATCCTTCCCAACACTTGTTGTCTCTTGTGTTTTTGATTTTAGCCATTCTAACAGGTGTGAGGTGATAACACCTGGTAGTTTTGATTTGCATTTCCCTGATCAGGAGTGATGTTGAGCATCTTTTCGTGTGTTTGTTGGCTATCTGTGTGTCGTCTTTGGAGAAGTACCTGTTCAGTCTTCTGCCCATTTTTAAATTGAATTAGTTTCTAGGTGCTGAGTTGTAGAAGTTCTTTATATATTTTGGATGCTATCCCTGTATCAGATATGTCATTTTCTAATATCTTCTCCCATTCAGATGGTTGCCTTTTAGTTTTGATGATTGTTTTCTTGGCTGTGCAGAAGCTTTTTACTTGATGTTGTCCAATAGTTTATTTTTGCTTTGGAGACATACCTAGAAGAAAGTTGTGATGGCCAATTTGAGAGACATTGCTGCCTGTGTTCTCTACTAGGATTTTTATGGTTTCAGATCTCGTATCTAGATCTTTAGTCCATTTTGAGCTTATTTTTGTGCATGATGTAAGCAAGTGGTCCCATTTCATTCCTTTGCATGTTGCTGTCCAGTTTTCCCAGCACCATTTGTTGAAGAGACTTTTTTTCTGCTTTGTCAAAGATTAATTGACCATATAATTGTGGGTTTATTTATGGGTTTTCTATTCTGTTCCATTGATCTCTGTATCTGTTAGTGTGCCAGTACCATACTGTTACCAAAAAGAGAGAAATACAGGCCAGTATCTCTGATGAAGAGAGATGTAAAAATCCTCAACAAAATAGTAGCAAATTGAATCCAACAATACATTAAAAAAAAAATCATTCACCACAATCAAGTGGGCTTTATTCCTGGGATGCAGGGGTGGTTCAGTATTCGCAAATCAATCTATGTGATACGTCATATTAATAGGAGAAAGGAAAGAAAAACAGATCATTTGAGTAGACACAGAAAAAGTATTTGACAAAGTACAATACCCATTCATGATTAAAGCCATCAACCAAATAAACTTAGAGGGAACGTACCTCAACATAATAAAGGCCATATATGAAAAACCCATAGGGAGTATCCTGCTCAGCAGACAAAACTGAGAGCTTTCCCCCTAAGGTCAGGAACAAGAGAAAGATGTTTACTCTCACTTTTATTCAACATAGTACTGGAAGTCTTAGCCGTAGCAATCAGACAACAAAAAGAAAAAGCATCCAAATTGGTAAGAAAGAAGTAAAATTTTCACTATTTGCAGATGCCATGATACTATATATAGAAAACCCTAAAGATTCCACCAAAAAACTACTAAAACTGATGAATGAATTTAGTAAAGGCATAAGATACAAAATCAATGCATAGAAATCTGTTGAATTTCTACACGTATGGCTTTTATGTGTGAATCATGAATGATAAAGTGGTGTCATTTACAGAAAATAATGTGCAGGGAATAAATGCAAAAAGACCTTAATGAAGAGAAGACTCCGCGTGGCTTAGTGTCATGCCCTCAGTAGGGCATGCAGGGGAAATGTGTAAGATCTAATTGAGATTCTTAGCAAAAGGTGTTAATGAGGTCTGAAGAACTGGATGATCAGACATACTGGATGGTGAGGTTTGGCTCTTCAAAGGGTAATGGGTTCAATGGTTTTTATTGTGTCTTCCCAAGAAATTCACTTGGAACCACAATTTATATTTCTGAAGAGGCAAAGACTAAGTTTTAGAAAAGAAATTTCGCCTAGATACTATTACATAGTTTGAGTATTTCTATTATGATTTTATTACTTCCCATCTGTGGTAGATGTTTTATTGAAATTATTTGGATGTTATCATCAAGCTGTGACAATGATGCTTTAAAGGTCATACGCAGAACACAATTAAATTTTCCAAGTGAAATAAGAATATGCATTGTGAAAGGCAAATAATTTGAAATGGTTCCTTTTTTTTTTCATGTGGACTATTTTATGATGACATTTTGAGGTGTTTAAATCATTGTGTTTTTCTTTTTGATTGCAATTTTCCCTTCACTGTTTGTGTAGATTAAAAAAAGAAACCTGTGTGTTTAAACTTGGAGTCTATTAGTTAATATAAACTTATTGTAAACTCAACAATAGACTCTATTATAACTGTGTGGAAATTTATTAAAATTTTTTAGCTCTTATGTAAATGTGATGGCTCCTGATTGATATTTAATTACGCACACTTCAGTTTATTCTAAATTACATAAACCAACATTTCTGTACCTCTGCTTGTCATTAGTTTACTCATTAGGAGATCTCAACATTTCCTTTAGTCTAAAATTTTGTGATTTTATGTTACTTCTCCACCCATAAAAGTAATGAATGCTTGCTTCTTTCAGATGTTTGAAATTAATACTGGAAAAATTGTAGTTATTATTGCCCATCTCGGATTGTTTTAATATTGTGGCTGTTTGACAGTGTTTTCTGTTTGATTTGTGGTGCTGACTCATAAATGCCACTGAAAAACAGATGTTTTGTTTCTGATTTAAGGAGCCCCTGTTTAGGTAGCAGCATAACGACAGGCAAACAAAAATTTCTTTCCACCTAGGGAGAAAATGACCGATGGTACCTAGCTATGTGAATAAAAGTGAAAAGAGCAGAAGAATAATAAGAAAGGGAGACTCAATGCCACATCACATTTTTAATGTAAAGTAGCCCACTGGTAACTACCTGTTAAGGTAGCCTCTTAGTGTTGTCTGTTGCCATACTGGTTGCACTCTGTTGTGCCCTCTCTGAAAGGGTGGGAGCATTGCCATCTCTCAGTATTGGAGTAGCCTGTGTCTCGTGTGGTATTAAACCAATACTGTATATGTGTATCTATATCTGTCGTTCTCGTGTAATGGAGAATTGAGAGCATTAGTACTAGTGCGGGTTGTTGACTTGACTTTGTTTACCTAAACAATGTATTCATTTGCCCTTAGTTTGACATTTATGTAGGGGTGCAAGAATGCTTACTGGCAAAGTAGTTTGAGATGTTTAGAATTACGATATCCCTCTGCACTGGGTTTGAAAGCTTCTCTGGGCTGAAAGCCAGTTGATGCTGGTCAGTGTTTTTACATGACTGAGGTCGATTACTTCAGAGGTTGAACAGCTGCAGCCTTGGTAAGTGGTTCACTTCTGTCCAGTGGTACAATATAGGATCCTTTTAAATGCTGCTGTAATTAGTATTGTAATAAATGTGTTTGGATTGGACAAGAATGTGGAAGCCATTTTGGAGTATTTTCAAAGGCATGAAGTTTAAAATACTGTAACTTGTTAATTTTGTGTTCTGTAATGTATGTAATAAGGTTGAGGTTTCAATGTTTGTATTAAGTAAAAAAAAATATTCAGATGAACCTCTTCTATTCGAAAAGTTGCCCAATGTAGAAAGATGCTGAGCAGAAACATTTGGATTTAAAAATTAACTAGTTGCCAGAGGGCCTGGGTTCTGATGATGGCCTACCTACGGGCAACATTTGTGATTCTGGCAAGTCTTTCTTCATTTCTTTCCTTTCCCTCCCCTCTTCCCTCTTTGTCTCTTGCTCTCTCAAAAACAAATATGTTTAAAAAATGCATGGATACAGTGTATATACATATATACAATAGGTGTAAATACATCGTATATAAAATCTGTGAGAACGCTTTACAGATATCCCAGATGATATAAATAATCCCAGATTTGCACCTAAGTGGTAAATGTGTTTCTCATTTTTCTCTCTGTGGAATTATCAGTTGTGTCTGAGACCTTGATGTATTATTGTCAAGGTCATATACTCTGGGATCAGATCTTCTTGTTCACATCTTGCCTCTCACTCTTCGACTTTGGGCCAATTCATTAATCCACCTTAGTTTTGGCTTCTCACTCCATGGATCATTTTGGGGATTGAAAGAAACCTCGTAACCAAAAGCATTTACCTTTACCATGCAGACAAGGGTACTAAACAAGGAAAGGCCAGTCTCTTGGCTTTTGGGTATGTTTCAGAAGGGATATTTAACAGGAAATAGGAATTTCTGATCATTCATTAAATACTTTGTGTCCACAGTAAGTGCACACAGACGTACATAAGGGCAGTTTTATTTGTGCATGTATACAGACAGTGATAGACACACAAAATGAATATAGAAAGTCAGTTGATGGAATTGATGAGGAAGTTTTCATTTTGTAAGATCAGCATGTACAGTACATTTATAATGTTAGCAGTCCACTTTTATACTAAAACGGAAAAGCAGAAGATGTCTACAAAGAGGCAAAAATTAGAATAGATAAGTTTGAGTAAATTGCAGAGTGGTTGAGTGGTTGAGACTTGATTGATTACCAGTGGGATCAACAACCCTAGAGGAGAGGGCAGAGATTATTTTTTCCAACCAAAATTGCTCTGTTTCTCTATAATGGGTAGGGAAAAACCAGCCACCCAAGCACACAGTAAACGGAGACAGGGAATACCAGTCTGTGCTAATGATGGTTGGGGTCAAAGAAGACTCTGCAAGGTGGCTTCTCTTGCCCCCTGAGTTGACAACCCGCTCAGAATTCAGTGGGCTTCCTGGAACATTATATTAAAATTTTGATAGATCACAGCAGGGATTTTTAAACAACATAATCTTTGCTGATAGCCCTTACGAAACATTTGTTCTTTCGATGTTGGATAGAAAACAAAGCTTCTCTGAGGCTTCTTGTACAGCGTCAGGCTTCACAGATTTTGCATCATGTGAAATGGTATTTTTTTGTGGCCAGTGCATGGTTGACTGGCCTCAGCTATGTGCTTAAATATCTGCAATTAAAAGATAGTAATGAAAGAACAAATAAATGAAGGAAAAATACAGATAGCGACATTATCCTTACATTCAGAAATACGTTGATCTTCGTGTGTGATGTTGGGCAGCCGGTCCTCTGATCTAATAAATGAGATTTTCCAGAAATCAACTTAAAGTGAGTGACACATTAGTGCATTAGAAAATCGCAAGCTGTGTGACGTAAGTTGGAAATAAAGATTGTTCATTTAGTAAACATAACTTGGGTGCATATTCTGTGTCAGGCACTGTGGTAGGTGTTTGGTATACAAGGATAAGTAAGAATTGGTCCGTCCTTCCAGGAAGTTCCTACTTTTGTGGCAGAGACATATGTGTAAGCAAGTCCTTGAATGCCTGCTTACTGCCCGACTGCCATGTGCCGGGCCTGGTACGAGGCTCTGGAGGCAGAGGCGGATGTAGTCTTGCTCTCAGCAGGCGCCACGTCTGTTGTGAGGAAGGTAGAGGCAGCACGTGTCCCTCTGGGAGCAGGTTCCTTGGGGAAGCACCACGGGAACCTGAGAATCGGAGACCCCCTGAACTGTTAGGACCTGGAGAATGCCATAGTGTACTGTTTTCTTTCCTCTCACATAATTCCCTTCATGACTAAAATGTTGCTTTTCCTCTATATTACCACTTAATAAACCTCTTTGTAGTCTTTAACTGTGAGCTGTGGCTTTATTGTTTGCTTGTTTTTTTTTTTTTTTTTAATTTACACTCTGGTTATTCTTTGTAAAGGAGTTGGGAACAAATTCCATACAGCATCCCATTTGATAAATTACGGAAAACATAAGATTTAAGTACTGTATTTGAGTATCTCATTCATTTTGTTACTGAAGGAGGTTTTGGCCAGTTAATCTTTGCTTTTCCTATGGTGAATTGATCCTTCTTTTTAAGCACCTGTGTATATAAACTTACTGATTTGCCCTGTACTTGAATTAACTGTTTACAATTGATATGTTGGATAATACCATGGGTTACTCTATGTAAGTTGTTCTGTATTAATACAAATTTTAAATTCTGCCTTTAGAACTTTATTTGCTTTTGCATACTCAACTATATTCACTAATGTTTGATGATAATAATGCATTATAGAACGGCAGTGCCATTTATTTACCAAAGGCTTTGCAATATTTATTTAGCAGTTTCCAGTTTTGCAATAATTAAGTGATGCTGATGTACAGTTCCCATTGCATTTTAAAGGCCTAGCTAGTTAATTAGCTTAAGTGGTTCCGTCAGCCCTATTGACAGTTGGAGGCACGTAGTGCTGGCTTGTCCCGCCAATAAAACGAAACATCTAAGAATGGCCTTGCTGTGGTTCGCTTCTTTCCCTCCCCACCCTTGAAAGAGGAGTTTGCTTTCTTTTTCATGACATGAAAACAAAACCAAATAATGTAAACTGGCAGTTGTGCTTCCGATTAACGTGGCTTTTAATTCCATGTGTCTTAGTGTTTTCTCGTCCCTCTTGCTCACCTTTCACCATCTTGGTAACCTTGCATCCCACCTCTCCCTCACGGTGGTCTCTCCTAAGATTTTATTACATTTTTGGTTGGGTTGCTGTCAAGGTCATTTGGTGACTCAGAGCAGATTCCAGTCTGATCACTTATTTGCTCCTGTGTCTGTCGTCTGGTTGCCTGCCCCATCAGGGGTCTTGTTCCCCTCGTCCCTCTGCTGCCTTTCAGACGCCCCTTACGCCTGACCTTTGAGGTGTTGCTGCTTCTTGTTTGCGTCAAACTTTAAGCTACGGAATACTTCGGAAGCATGTGTCCTGTGTAGTTTGTTTGGCTCTGGAATCCAGCTGTCTGGCAGGACAGAGGTAGAGAAGGAAGACGTGGAGAAAAGAGGAGGAGGAACAGGTAGGAAGATGCCCAGGCTGGGGCTGGACAGAAGACGGGGGGCGCTGCAGGTTAAACCCAAGGTGATGGTTGTACCCCTGGAAGGTTGAGAGCTGTGTGTTGTGTGTGGGTAGGGTGGGCACAGGGGAATGGGATGTGGGCCTTGAGTTTTGACATTCTTACATTCACGTTGGTGAGACATGGTGTGGAAATCCCCCCGGCAAAGTTGGAGTGAATGAAGATATATATTGTATGTTGTGTATGTTGGAGAGTCACAGCAGAGAGGTGTTCCTGAGAGCGGCCTCGATGGGTTGAGTGCCTGTTAGCCACTGTGAAAGGGCTTTATGGGTATGCTCTCTCTGCCTTAGTTTGCTCATCTGTAACATGGCATGATAGGATTCTTGTGAAGATTAAGTGAGTTAATATGTGTAGAGTGCTTAACAGTATCTGGCACAGATATTTAAACGCCATCATCGTCATCACAATTGAATCCAAAACCCCTTTGGACAGAGGCAGTATTATACACACTTGGTACAAGAGGCAGTTCCAGCAACCTAACTGCTCTGCCAGAGGTCACCTAACTAGTAAGTGACAGCGTTAGAATTGGACCTACCCTCTTCTCTCTCCTTTGTTGGCTACCACAGGCTCTTGAGCAGAGGCTGTGCGATGTGAGGGAAGGTGGAAGCTGGAGTGCCCGACACAGAATGAGGTTTTGAATGTTAAATGGACAGTGTCCTTTCAAAGCACCGTAAGAAGAGCTTTCTAGTAACAATTATTATAACAGAAAATCTTACGGAAGGGGGAGGATGAGGCTTGGCGTTAGGGAAGAGCACAGGAGAGAAGGGGGAAGATCAACGCAGACAGAAGGAGAGGGCGGAACGAAGGTGGTGCAGCGGCCACACTTGGGGATGAGAGAGCTTCGTGAAGCACCTGTCAGTTGGCATGGTCAAGTGCCGCGTGGAGGTCACGCGGAACGAGGCCTGAGGACGGGTGTCCGCGTCCCTCTTTGGTGTTCACAGAGTAGATGACATTTATTTCCCTGTGGAGCTAAAAACAACTGGCTGTCAGCACAGAAGAAACAGAAACGTATGATCCAGTGATAAATTGGGAGCTAACATTTAGATCCACCCCCCCCCCCCGCAGTTCATACATTTAGTAGAATATTCTAGTTTGTCATTTGTCAGCTTAATTAGAGATCCATTCAGCTATCTCGTGCATCTGTGATGCTTCTCGGCACATTAGAAATGCAGTAGATACACCACCACGAAACGAACAGTACGCTGATGTTAACCTGGAGAAGCTCCCTTTCAGTGCAGTGATTTCTGGTACTGAGACTAATTCTTCTCATTTTTTCCTGTACATCTTGTGTCTGCTCTCTCCACAATTAAAACAGTCTGAGTTGCCTGGACTAGAACTTGAGAGCAACATCCTGTGAGTCCTGGAGTTTAATTGTTTAGTGTCTGTGAAGGCTTGACAGGAGCTGGAACTCGGTTCACTAGGTATGAACCTATCGCCTTGGGTAATAAGTCCTTATTAAGTGTACTTTAAATGAGGAATGAAGGAACTCTCCATAGAACTTCATATTGATCTATAAATAATTTATCCGACACAGTGTAATGTACGTAATTATTGTATTGTTTCAAAGTTAACGAAAAGCAGAAAACAGACTAGGTAAATTGCCATTAAATATGATTTCTATAATACAGTCAAATTTTATGTAGTTCATGTGGTCCATACGTGTATGGATGGTAGGTGGGAGGATTATGGAGCTAAGCTCAAGACCCTGGACGGAAATTCTAGACCCCTCCCCACCAACCTGTGACTCAGCCTGCTTGAGCTGCCTGAGATGCCTTGTTTGCAGGTTTTCAGGCCCTCTTCATCAAGTGCTAGAAGATGGCACACTGTGAATGCCTGTAATCCAGGAACCCACTAAACTTACGCTTTGATGGCCTCCACCCTCTTGAATAAGAATTCTCTTTCATCTTACTAAAAGCAAAGAATAGGTATGAATTGGGATAGTCGAGGAGTGAAGTTTCCAGTGAATCTGGAGTGATGAGATTCTTGGTGTCCCTAACACTGATGTAGCAGATACACAACTTGAGAACCTACCACGCACAAGATAGTTCGTGGGGTGCAGAGATGAATACGGCACAGTTTCTATCTGGGAAAATTTACAGCTTAGAAAATTTTTTTGAGATAAACTTCACATACCGTGAAATTCCCCATTTTCAGGTACACAGGTTAGTGGTTTTTAGTGCTCTCACAAGGTTGTGCAGACATGACCACTATCTAATTCAGAACACTTGGATCACTACAGAGGGAAATCTCATACTGATTAGAAAGGGCTCCCCTTTTTCCACTCCCCTGCAGCCCGTAGCAACCACTGTCTTTACCTTCTGTCTTATGAATGTATCTATTCTGGTTCTTTCCTATAAGTGGAATCATAAATATGTGGCTTTTTGTGACTGGCTTCCCCCCCCCCCTTTTTTCTCTTAACCCATAATGTTTCCACAGTTCATCAATGTAGTCGGTGTCAGTACTCTGTCCCTTTTCACTGTTGCCTAACATTCCATTGTATGGATGTGTCACCTTTTATGTATTTGTCAAGTGATGGACATTTGATTTGTGTCTGCTTTTTGGCTATTATAAATGATACTGTAGTACTGCTGGGATCATACACATACAAGTTTTTGTGTGAATGTGTTTTTGTTTCTCTGGATATATATCTAGGAGAGGAATCACTGAGTCATATAGTAATCTGTGTTTTCCTGTTTTTTTTTTTTAATGCTTATTTATTTATTTTTTCAAAATTTTTTTTTCAACGTTTATTTATTTTTTTTGGGACAGAGAGAGACAGAGCATGAATGGGGGAGGGGCAGAGAGAGAGGGAGACACAGAATCGGAAACAGGCTCCAGGCTCTGAGCCATCAGCCCACAGCCTGATGCGGGGCTCGAACTCACGGACCGCGAGATCGTGACCTGGCTGAAGTCGGACGCTTAACCGACTGCGCCACCCAGGCGCCCCATATTTATTTTGAGAGAGAGAGAGAACAAGTATGAGCTGGGAGGGGCGGAAAGAGTGGTAGAGAGAGAATCCTAAGCAGGCTCTGTGATGCCAGCACAGAGCCCAAGGTGGGCCTTGATCCCATAAACGATGAGATCATGACCTGAGCTGAAATCAAGAGTCAGTCCGTATGCTTAACAGACTGAGCCTCCCAAGCACCCCCATGTTTACCTTTTCAAGGTTGTATGGAAATTGACTATTTAGAAAGTGCTTCATAACGTTTATATTATTTATTCATCATAGTAGCTAAGAAAGAAAACTGAAGATCTGAAAGGTTAGATGGCCTAGAGGAAAACTTGCATGTGTGACAAACATATATTTAAAATGATATTCGTCGATATATCACTTAAGGTAGGGAGAACTGTGGCCTCACTATATATTGGTAAATGTGTGCTATTCATGTAGTAGAAGGCTGTATTGCAGGTGTGTCTTTGGGTGCGTAGCAGCTTTGTATGTATATAAACAGGGACATGCTTGAAACTACGTAACATGAGGCGAGTGAAAAAACTGAATTGCAGCATGATTATCATCTATGGAAGTTAAGAAAACCATAAAGTAATACTGTATATTGCCATGCACATGGAGAGGTATAAAACCAGATGTGAAGGACATCCACCAGTCTATGTAGTGGTTGCCCTGCATCCCCGCTCCTGAGCTGTAAAATCTCTGCCATGTCTCCTTACTGTATATTTAGCAAAATTATTTCTATCACAAGCCTGTCAGTTTCTTCAGAAGACCATATTTTCTCTACTGCTTTATCTCCATTGTCTGGTACAATTTGCCTAGCATGTAAGTGTGAAAACCTATTTTTGAATGGCTAAGCAAATGAATACTAGGCTGCTTAAAATACCCTGGGAACAAGGTAGGGCAAGACTAAACAAATTAGCCGTTGTCTCCCTTTCTGCGTGTTGTCTCTTCCATACCTTTGTATCCTGCTAGTGTTATCATAATGTGAGGCTCGCAATTGCAAGAGCAGTTCTATGTGACATGACGTGCTAATAAAGCAGATGGTGTGTGCAAATAAGCAAAATCAAAGATACCTTTGCTGCACGAGTCACTGCTGTCTCCTTTAAAGTATGGAGTATTTTATGATGGTAGATTTTATCTTCGTTGTCAAGGTAATGATTATGGGTCCTATAAATCTTTATGGCTTTGTTGTATCAAGTGTCAAATTACATGGCTTAAGTCAGGTAGTTGTAGAAAGAAAGATATCCATGATCAGATTTGGAAGTAGTTATTACTAAATTTTTTGCCTTTCAGAAAGGTGCTGGTCTCACTTCTTTGTGTTTACGTAGAGGAGACGAACTCTGTTTCCACTTGGAGTCTCTCCCTCCTTTCTCTTTATTAGCTTCTTCCCATGGGGGAAACAGTGGCAAATTGTGAACTTCAGAGCCTGGCAGTGACATGGGTGAAAGTGCTGTGTCTGCAACACAGCCTCTGTTCTGCTTCTCACTCAGGGCTTCCTGGGTAGACGCACGGGGCTCTCCTCCACTTCTTGCCTCTGCCTTCAGGCAAGAGCTAGAACAGGGGACATGGGGTCCTGGCAGCGCCAGCCTCATCTATGCTGTTTCTAGTTCTGGGTTTCAGCCTTCCTGTGGGTGAGTGACTCAGTTAAGTCCGGCTCTCTGGTCCTGGACATCCTCAGGTCAGGAGGCTGGACATAGGAACCCCATTTGGACTTTAGGCCTAAGCTACATCCTTTAACGGGGTTGACCAGAAGCCCTGGGGGTGTTGTAGGCTACCAGTTCTCTAATGAAGCCCATGTTCTGGGGCCCCGTCTGTTTTCATCCTCATTATTTGTGGTTATGCTCTCTTGTTGAGAGCTGAGAGAGGTGCTAGAAGAAAGCCCTGCATTTCCCATGCACTCTGTTTTCTCCCCTGGTGGTGGTGATATTCCTGATTTTTACCATTCTCGACAATTGTCGAAACTTGTTTCTTTATAATTATGTCCTGCAGAGTCTTCAGCCAGCGTCTTGGCAGTGTAGGAATTTACTCAGCTTTGTAGAAGAAATTTGACCTATCTGAACCCCTAAAAGCAGTTACAATCCTAAGGGATTCTGTCAGAGCACATAGTTAATGGTTGTTTTTATAGGTGGGGAAGCCTTTTATTTTCACCTATGAAAGTATACCACAGCAGTCTGCCTTCCTTGAAACAAATACTTACTCAGTGTGGGAGCGTTTTACTTAAAAAAGAATCGGGATATTAGACTTAATTGAATCTTTGATGTCACTAATGAAGAAGATACACTGTTGTTTTATGTCTCATTAAAACACAATGCTGCAAATGAATTATAAGATGTCAACCCATTTTGCAGATGTTAGACTATGAAAGGAAAAAGAGCTACCAAACAAGGGAGTCGTTGCTGAGTGATTGTTCATTTGTGGAACAAGTCAACAGAGGCAGGTTGGTGTGTGTGAAGAAGCACAGGACGGGGAACCTGCCATTTGGAGACTGAGGCTCTGGTTGTGGATGTGGGGTCAAATGTATACCGTTGCCTTTTAAAACTACAACTGATAGAGTTTGGAACACCTTCTGGTCCTTGCCCACATCTCCAGCATTCTGACACTTTGTCTTCTTTCTGCTTCCTGAGTCTGACCTCCTTTTGTTTCTCCAGCTCAGCAAGCTTCCTTCAGCCCTGTGTCCATTGCATGTGCTGTTTTCTCTCCCTCAGTCCCATCTTCTTTGCTCAAGTCCTACTGACTCTTCAAGCTTATACTTAATTTTTTTTTAATGTTTATTTATTTATTATTGAAAGACAGAGACAGAGCGTGAGTCAGGGAGAGGCAGAGAGAGAGGGAGACACAGAATCCAAAGCAGGCTCCAGGCTCTGAGCTGTCAGCACAGAGCCCGACGCAGGGCTCGAACTCAGAGACCACGAGATCATGACCTGAGCTGAAGTTGGGCGCTCAACCGACTGAGCCACCTAGGCACCCCAAGCTTATACTTAAATATGACTTTCTCTGACCCTCTAGGTCATGTTTGATTGCTTTAGTGCACTAAGGGCAATATACTGTAAGTATATGCACTCACTGCTCCCTTCATTTCTCTTCAGTAACGTTTGTCACAAGTGTAATTAAATATTTACTTGTGCAGTTACTTGTCTGTCACCTTTCTGCCTCCCATGACAGTCTCTTTCATGCTGTATCCACTGTGTCTAGTACGGTGCCTCGTGCATGTTCCATGCTGAAGAGAAATTTGTTAAGTGAATGAAATCGTGTCACAGTGACATGTGCTGCTGAGATATGACAAGTCCATGTCCGAAAAGCGTCTGTGGTATTTGGCGAGCAGAAGTTCTTGGATATTTTAGAAGGTATAGTTTTAGTAGAGTGGTAGGGAGGGAAGTGAGATTGCAAAATACTTCAGAATGAAAAGACCTCATCACTTGCTGTAAAACACTAAAACACTTGCAAATGATTTCTCTAATGATAGCACCTTTCCTTGAGTTTTACTAATTTGGTAGAAGCTGTCAGACTCCTCCAAATTACAACAGGATAAAAAAAATAAATCCCAAGGTATACTGTGGTTTCTTTTTTCAGTGGTTGTGATGGAATGGAGTATTCACTTGAGTACAAAAAATCACAGGCAGGCAGGTCAGTGCATTCTGCTCCAGAAAGAGCAAAGAGTAACCCAGACGTTCCTGATCCCCTCTGCTTATCACTGAACCAAAACCACAGTCATTAAAAAAAATTACCAGTGTATCAGAAAATATGTATGCTTTCATCTCTGTGCTCAACAGGTTGAAATAGAACCTTAATACAATCAACTCTCCACATGAGGATAAAACAATTTGAAAGTACTTAATGTAAAGAAATTGGCTTTCTGAAGACATTTATTGTGAAAACCTTCCAGGGTGTATTCTGGGAGTTGTTGTGGGCAGTGCTATGCATTGTCTTCATTTGTTCTACTCACGAAGATTAATAATAGTAACAAGTACGCACAATACTTTAGCACAGTTAACTGTTATAAGCACTTTATGTATATAAACTCATTTCATCCTCACAACAAATGCTGTGAGGAAGCTGCCCTATTCCTTTTTTACTGATCAGGAAACTGATGAGGCCACAGAGCCTAAGTAGCTTGCCCAGGGCGGCAGAATTGGCATTCAGAGGCAGGCACTTGGGCTTCAGAATCCACATTCTTACCTATGTGACATGCCACGTCTCTGTGGACACTTGATTTTAAAGTCGGTACTTAGGGCAGGCTGCCATGTCTCTTCTGCCTTGATCCTCCTGCCCATTTTGTCACCCCTGAAGCTAGGGCACCTGTTCCCTCTTCTCCTCTAGGGTGGACGTCTAGAGAAGCAGCGGTGCAGAGGCTTCCCTTGGCTCCCACCAGCGCAGCCTGCCGGGAAGTCGTTGTGTCGGAACACCTTCTTCAGCCCTGTAGGATTTCTTTGTAATAGGAGCTTCACGGTGGGTTCAGTTTTTGAAGGCTGGTCAGGAATCCTCCTCACCCTTCACAACACTGGTCACATGGGGAAATACGTTCCTAGTTCCAGCAACCGATTTACGTGTCCACTTTTGGAACATAATCTGTTTTCAAGTTGATAACTACCTGTGTAAGCATTAAGTACTGAAGTTCCCAGTGTTCAAGAAATACACTATGCTAGGGGCGCCTGGGTGGCGCAGTCGGTTAAGCGTCCGACTTCAGCCAGGTCACGATCTAGCGGTCCGTGAGTTCGAGCCCCGCGTCGGGCTCTGGGCTGATGGCTCAGAGCCTGGAGCCTGTTTCCCATTCTGTGTCTCCCTCTCTCTCTGGCCCTCCCCCGTTCATGCTCTGTCTCTCTCTCTGTCCCAAAAATAAATAAACGTTGAAAAAAAAAATTAAAAAAAAAAAAAAAAGAAATACACTATGCTATTAAAAGAGAATTAACAGCTTTCTCTAAAGAACAAAACTAAGCTCAATGTGGCCCGATATTAATCCCTGCCTAGAAGTTCCACAATCAAAAGGGCGAAATGTGGAACAGCAAAGATAAATAAGTAAAACTGGAAAATATGCAAAGCCATTAGAGTTGTACCAGAGACTCAGAAGTAGGCGATACAGGGAAATGCGCCCAACCCCTGTGGTCGTGAGCGTGCCACCGAAGGATGGGGCTTTTGAAGTGTTTCTCTGGCGCTCAAACCTCTTTGCCAGTGGCAAACTGGAGTGCCTTCCATAGTTACTGTGAGGAAAAGAATGCCCTAGAGTGAAAACAAAATGCTATTTATTATTCAATTTGATATCCTTTAAATTTAAAAGTGTTAGTAATAATAATATAGCAGGATTAACAGGATTGTCCTATCAGCATTGAAATTTTCCTGTGATTTTTTTTTTTTTACTTGGTGAATTTGGAAGTATTGTTTAACCTAAAAGATTTTAAAAGGTTAGGTGAGATAGCATTTATAGTGCAGGTTTGATGGATGGCAGCGGTGGGGAGACTTTATAGCTCAGACGGTTTCAATACCCGTCTGATCTTCTTTTTGCATTTTTCTTTTCTCGTTAAATTTTCTTCCAGAGCAGGCATCAAATCATTTTACCGTATGTAAAACTGTACCGTATGAGCATCTGAGGAGATGCTTGAGTAGTTCGGTGTTAATCAACTTTTCCTGCACATTTTACATGTCTGTGTATCTTCTTCATCATAGCTCTTAATACTCTGAACAGTCTTTGGGGAGAGATGAGGGGGAGGTTTTGCTTAATTTGGGGACATAGGTTGTTTTCTGTAGAGCTTGGTATGTGGCTCAACACCAAGTAGGATTATAATAAGTTGTTGTTTTAGAGAAACTGAATGTTTTCTCATTGTACTGATTTTAGCCAAGAGAATCTTTGTGGCAGAATTTGCCACATCTCAGAACAGTTATTTTTAAAGCATAATACTTGGATTGTTTTATTTATTGCATTGTTGCCTAAGTGGTAGTCCAAAGGAGAAAGGGCAACTTAAAACCTTTTACCAGTGATTTTTTTTAATAACACATTTCCTTGTCTATACACCCACCTCTAATTATTTCAGTGTTAAATTTAGTGTGTCACTAAATAATTGTCATGTTCACAATTACTAAATCTTTTACAACTGCACTTCATATTTTTTCTTTCTGATAAACACCTTTTGACCTAAATATTTTATGAATATGTTAAAAATGTCATATTATTGATACTAGTCTAGATATGTAAAGTTGAGTTAATTTTAATTACTGAGTACCATATATACACTGTTGTATTGTGAGATGAAATCAGTAGAAAATGGCTATTTTCTACATCGTATAGGTGTTTGAGACTGAAGAACACATCTAGAGCAGCAAGGCGGCTTCTTGTTAGTTCTTGGTTGGGATGAAACTCCTATGGACTTGGCTGGCAGTGGTTGTTCTACAAGAGTGTGCTTTCCTTCTCTAATTTAAAGATGACATTTAGAGTAGTGCGGGTTTTTGAGAACCTGCTCTTAACCTCAAATAATAGAACTTGTCCAGCGGATGTGTCTCTTCTTTTTGGTTTCTGGGTGCTCGAGGCTCTTTTGGGAAGTGGGCAAAAGTTCTTCTAAGATGAGCGATCGGTTCCATCAACCTAAGGTCCCGAGTGGCTGAGCCTCTCCTACGGAATCTAAGTGCTACTTCTTCCTTCAGCAGAGCTTCCCTAGTTCTTTGTGACTCTGAATAACAGCCAGACAGCCTGGGTTTTCGTTTGGGTCCACACTGGATGCCTCACGAATGACATTTAGGTTGAGACCTGGTAAGTTTTTGATGAAATTTGCCTTGTGCTGAATCCATAAAATGAGAGACTGATATCAAAAAGAAACACTTGACATTGGGAAAGAATTCTTGGAGATGCAAAGCATTGTTGTCAAATAGGGGAGTTAAATACACTGGATGGTGCTTGAAATTAAATAGTCATTCGGGAAGCAGAAGGCCTGATTAATAACAGCAATAACAGTAGGCATATAATGAAATAATTATCTATATATAGATATACAGATAGATATATTGATATATCTGTAAGGAGATTCCTGAATTTCAAAAAAAAAAAAATCCTCAAGTTTCAGAATAAAACATGATACCTTCAAGTGGAAGAAGCTCAGACAGACCCTAGAATTCTGTAGGCAGCTAAACTATATACTGTTCAGGTGGGTCAAGGATCAATATTTGCACATGTGGTATGTTCTAACTATGAATCCTTTGAGAAGAAATTAAGAAAATCCTGTGGGTAATGGCAAAATCAGGGGTGAAAAACCCACACACCATAATAGAAGAGAACTAACAGCTCGTATGCAACCAATGGAACTTGAATTGAATCTAAATAATTGTTAATAGATTGTGAAGCTAAGTGGATTCATTGCACGAAGTATACCGTAGAACACGAACAGTGTTTCTTTCCTTAATGACACCTTTACAAAACTCAAAGAAATTACTTCTTTCTGGAGCTCTGAGTTCACATGCATTTCTAATTAATTTGATTGAAAAATCTACTCGCAAAACTTGGGGCCCAGGGATGAGAAGTAGAGAGAGAAAGTGGGGATATCTAGTGTATGGAAAGTGGTACAGATATGGTAGATGAGCCATTCTAGGGAAAAATACAAGAAATAGTTGATCTGATTATCAAAAGTAATCATAAATACGGACTGCATTTATTAAATAATGTAGGGTTCTGTACCAAGTATTTTTTTTTTTAATTTTTTTTTCAAAGTTTATTTATTTTTGGGACAGAGAGAGACAGAGCATGAACGGGGGAGGGGCAGAGAGAGAGGGAGACACAGAAGCGGAAACAGGCTCCAGGCTCTGAGCCATCAGCCCAGAGCCCGACGAGGGGCTCGAACTCACGGACCGCGAGATCGTGACCTGGCTGAAGTCGGACGCTTAACCGACTGCGCCACCCAGGCGCCCCTGTACCAAGTATTTTTTGTTATCTCCTTTTATCCTGCATATTATCAGAGTTTAATGGGCAGGCCAATTTTATATAGCTGCAGAAGTGTAATGAGCATTCTTTAATATTATAGATACTAATGTATAGATACATTAATTGCAAAGTGTTTTTTTTTTTTTTTTGGCTTCTTCCCTTTTAATTGCAAAGTCTAGGGAGTGATCATAATAAGTAGTCAGAGGAAACTATTTTCCTTTGTAAGCATGTAAAGACAAAAGAGGAACTTGGTGGAAGCTGCCATCCTTTTCCCAAGAAAATTGAAGCACAAATGATTCTAATAATTTACATTTTTTATTATGGCCAATATAGTTGGCGTGGTTTCTATCAGATGGTAGACAAGAGTAAAATTCTTATTGAGGGTTCAGGAAGGACCTGAGTTTGCTTTCTTTGAAAGAGGAGAATATGTAGTTAATTTTCATGATTCCTATCAAAAGAACAATGAACTTTTGAGCAGAATGTCTGCTAAGAAAAAGGAGTAGAGGGCAGAACTAACTGAATCTTCAACAGGGACAATTTCTTGAGATAAGCAGGTTTCTATGATTTCCTAAGATGGATTTTTTTTTTTTAATTTTTTTTTTTCCACGTTTATTTATTTTTGGGACAGAGAGAGACAGAGTATGAACGGGGGAGGGGCAGAGAGAGGGAGACACAGAATCGGAAACAGGCTCCAGGCTCTGAGCCATCAGCCCAGAGCCCGACGCGGGGCTCGAACCCACGGACCGTGAGATCGTGACCTGGCTGAAGTCGGACGCTTAACCGACTGCGCCACCCAGGCGCCCCTCCTAAGATGGATTTTTTGAGGCAGTGAGAACATAACAATAAATTCAGGAATGAAAAGTCAATCGATACAGACCCAGAATTGTGTTTTAATCATGGAGTAAATTCCTTTTTATTTTTTGTTTTTACTTCCCATACAGCGAATTCTAAAAATAAAGGAAGTACATTTCTAGGTAGTACTGGATTATAGGACTCAGTAAATTAAACTGGGTTTAGTTTTGCTTTTGATATCTGAAGGGATTAGGAAAATTCCTTTTGGACAACCAGGGACCAGAAGATCAGACAGACACCATATCACTTATTTGGTATGAAAATGATAATTCCACCTTATAAAAGTGTTCTAATGTTACAGTCTCTGTAAATGATAGAGCAGGTAAAACCATTATACTTTCTGAAAAAATAAATGGTTCTTGGCAAATACATGTTAATTTAATTTTAGGAATGTTATTTTGTAGTTCATTGTGAAAAAAAGTTGTAAAAAGATGAATTATTTTATGCTGAAATGTGCTGAGGTAGCTTACTGTACCTGTTTGGTGTCTTTTTGGAATACCTTTGTTTAGATAAATCTTTTCTCTGGGATTGTGCCCTTAAATATTTAAACCTCTTTATGCTGCCCTCAAGTATAAGGGATTTGAGAACTTAGACTTACGTGGGATACTTCAGGAAATCTCTTCATGCTGATGCAAACAGGAGACTATAGTATAATAATGGAAAGAAAAAAAATGTGAGATTTGTGAGGAAATAGCTCTTTTGTGCTTCTTACTGTATCAAAATTTAATCATTTTCTTTTCTTTTCCGTCCAGCCATTGTGAAGTTTAGTTTACTTTTCTAAGAACTTCCCCTCAAAAACAAAATACATTGACATTTAACCCATTTACTCTTAGCAGAAAAAAAAAATTAAGATGGACACCAAAATGTTTTTAATTTTTTGACAGTAGCCATTTCTAGCTAAATCAAGTATTTATTAATGTAGTTGTCACATCTTCTATATGGAAAAAGTATGCAAACCTTGAGGTCTTTGTTTTTCCATTCTTGACTGTCATAAAATTGTAAGCTCTTTTGCAAGTGACAGGAAAGTTGTAGGAACTACTGAACTAAAAATTATCTCTTTTTCCCCATAAGCTAGCTGCTCAACATCTGAGTGATCTCAGGGAGGCAAGCCTGTGTGATCCTCCTGTGGCAATGATTTACATTTGACAGAGAGCAAATTTATGGCCCTTATCTGTTGAAGACTTTTATGAATGACTGATATAAATCAAGAACTGAATGACTGTTTTTCCCTTTGAGCATAAATCTATGATGGGGAGATTGACTTCTGAGAAACTCTTCGGTAACCCATTTAAATTATCATCTTCTACCAATTTTCTATATTTTGGCATAAACTGAATCACTAAAATATAGCTTAATACTGGTGTGATAGATTTTTCTTCTGTTAGATCTGGAATTTACTTGGACCCCTCATATAACTCAATAAATTACTCAGTTAATAGAGTAGAAAACAAATGTATATAGTGGGAAACCCATTGATGGGAATAACTAAAGCAACTGTATCTACCTTTTAGGGAAGAGAGGGAAAATAAAAGTTTAATTTCAAAGATACTTAGGATAAAATGTGCCATTAGTTGGTGGGGGTGGGGTGGGGGATAAATAGGTAGAAAAAGCCAGTTATATCTGGGACGTTTGCAGACTAACTCGGGAGTCCTAGAAAAGTATAAAAATATGTTAGCCCAGGATATTTTGAATACACTTTCTGGAGAGGCTTTCTTTCAGGAAGAGAGGTCTCTCTAAAACAAGATGGGAGATATAGGAGCCCACCTAAGATGGAAAGCTAGGTTCAAGTGGTTTAAAAAATAGTTTAATAGACAGTGCTTTTCTTCCTCTCACAAAAATTTTTTATCTACGGATGACAACTTATGGGTGAAGGGTTGCAAGACACATGAAATTATACTATTTTCTTCTCAGATAAGTGGTCCTTTCCATGTTTTCCTCTTGTTCTGTGCAATTGTACAACTTAGAGTGGAAGAAAAGAGCGGTTAGGAGATCAGGAGTTGATCCCGGCCAGTGTGATATGGAACTTTTAAAAAGGACAGTGCTGGTCACATGGTGCCAGTATGTATTTGCTCAAGGGCGGAAAGAAGGCAAGCAGCCTGCTACGGAGGCGTGACGACACAAGGGGGCTCTGTGTGCCGTGACGGGGGGCAGACATGAAGAGAGGGTGGCCCCTGGTGAGCGGGAAGAGAGTGGGATCCGACTGTGGCTCTGGACCGAGGCACCCTGGTCCGCATCCCAGCACCACACTGCTTCTTGCCTGTGTGATCCGGGGCAGGTTCCTCACCTTCCCTGCGCTGCCTCACTCTCCTTATCTCTAAGTGACAATGGTAAGAGAGCCTCCCTCCTAAATGTGTTAGGATTTGCTGAGTTAATATGTAGGTGTAAAGCCCTTAGGACAGTAGCTGGTACACGGCTTTCAACAAATGTCAGCAGGTACCACCCTGGCCAGACAGCCACGGCCATTCTCAGCACCTGTCTCTAGTTAGTCACCACCTTTGGTCAGTTCTACGTTTAAATTTTTCTTTCTTTCTTTCTTTTTTTTAATATGAAATTTATTGTCAAGTTGGTTTCCATACAACACTCAGTGCTTATCCCAACAGGTGCCCTCCTCAATACCCATCAGCCACTCTCCCCGGCCTCCCACCGCCCCCCCCCCCCCATCAACCCTCAGTTTGTTCTCAGTTTTTAAGGGTCTCTTATGTTTTGGCTCCCTCCCTCTCTAACCTTTTTTTCTTTTTTCCTTCCCCTCCCTCATGGTCTTTGGTTAAATTTCTCAGGATCCACGTATGAGTGAAAACATACGGTATCTCTTTCTCTGTATGACTTATTTCACTTAGCATAACACTCTCCAGTTTCATCCACGTTGCTATGAAAGGTCATATTTCATTCTTTCTCATTGCCACGTAGTATTCCATTGTGTATATAAACCACAATTTCTTTATCCATTCATCAGTTGATGGACATTTAGGCTCTTTCCATAATTTGGCTATTGTTGAAAGCGCTGCTATAAACATTGGGGTACAAGTGCCCCTGTGCATCAGCACTCCTGTATGCCTTGGATAAATTCCTAGCAGTGCTATTGCTGGGTCATAGGGTAGATCTATTTTTAATTTTTTGAGGAACCTCCACACTGTTTTCGAGAGTGGCTACACCAGTTTGCATTCCCACCAACAGTGCAAGAGGGTTCCCGTTTCTCCACATCCTTGCCAGCATCTATAGTCTCCTGATTAGTTCATTTGGTGTAAGGTCGTATCTGAGTGTGGTTTTGATTTGTATTTCCCTGATGAGGAGCGACATTGAGCATCTTTTCATGTGCTGTTGGCCATCTGGATGTTTTCTTTAGAGAAGTGTCTATTCATGTCTTCTGCCCATTTCTTCACTGGTTTATTTGTTTTTTGGATGTTTTTTGGATGTTTTTTGGAGTTTGGTGAGCTCTTTATAGATTTTGGATACTAGCCCTTTGTCCAATATGTCATTTGCAAATATCTTTTCCCATTCCGTTGGTTGCCTTTTAGTTTGGTTGTTTCCTTTGCAGTGCAGAAGCTTTTTATCTTCGTGAGGTCCCAATAGTTCATTTTTGCTTTTAATTCCCTTGCCTTTGGGGATGTGTCAAGTAAGAAATTGCTACGGCTGAGATCAGAGAGGTCTTTTCCTGCTTTCTCCTCTAGGGTTTTGATGGCTTCCTGTCCCACATTGAGGTCCTTTATCCATTTTGAGTTTATTTTTGTGAATGGTGTAAGAAAGTGGTCTAGTTTCATCCTTATGCATGTTGCTGTCCAGTTCTCCCAGCACCATTTGTTAAAGAGACTGTCTTTTTTCCACTGGATATTCTTTCCTGCTTTGTCAAAGATTAGCTGGCCATACTTTTGTGGGTCTAATTCTGGGGTTTCTATTCTATTCCATTGATCTGTGTGTCTGTTTTTGTGCCAATACCATGCTGTCTTGATGATTACAGCTTTATAGTAGAGGCTTTCTATAGTTTTCAGCATACAGATCTTGTACATCTTTGGTTAGGTTTATTCCTAGGTATTTTACGCTTCTTGGTGCAATTGTGAATGGGATCAGTTTCTTTATTTGTCTTTCTGTTGCTTCATTAGTAGTGTATAATAATGCAACTGGTTTCTGTACATTAATTTTGTATCCTGCGACTTTGCTGAATTCACGTATCAGTTCTCGCAGACTTTTGGTGGAGTCTATCGGGTTTTTCACATATAATATCATGTCATCTGCAAAAAGTGAAAGCTTGACATCATCTTTGCCAATTTTGATGCTTTTGATTTCCTTTTGTTGTCTGATTGCTGATGCTAGAACTTCCAACACTATGTTAAACAACAGTGGTGAGAATGGACATCCCTGTTGTGTTCCTGATCTCAGGGGGAAGGCTCTCAGTTTTTCCCCATTGAGGATGATACTAGCTGTGGGCTTTTCATAAATGGCTTTTTCATAAATGATGTATAAGTATGTTCCTTCTATCCCGACTTTCTGGAGGGTTTTTATTAAGAAAGGATGCTGAATTTTGTCAAAAGCTTTTTCTGCATTGATTGACAGGATCATTTGGTTCTTATCTTTTCTTTTATTAATGTGATGTATCACATTGATTGATTTGTGAATGTTGAACCAGCCCTGCATCCCAGGAATGAATCCCACTTGATCATGGTGAATAATTCTTTATATATGCTGTTGAATTCGATTTGCTAGTATCCTATTAAGAATTTTTGCATCCGTATTCATCAGGGATATTGGCCTGTAGTTGTCTTTTTTTGCTAGGTCTCTGTCTGGTTTAGGAATCAAAGTAATGCTGGTTGCATAGAATGAGTCTGGAAGTTTTCCTTCCCTTTGTATTTTTTGGAACAGGTTGAGAAAGATAGGTATTACCTCTGCTTTAAATGTCTGGTAGAATTCCCCTGGGAAGCCATCTGGTCCTGGACTCCTATTTGTTGGGAGATTTTTGATAACTGATTCAATTTCTTCTCTGGTTATGGGTCTGTTCAAGTTTTCTATTTCTTCCTGTTTGAGTTTTGGAAGTGTGTGGGTGCTTAGGAATTTGTCCATTTCTTGGTTATCCAGTTTGTTGTCCAAACTGGTTGTCCAGTTTGTTGGCATATAATTTTTCATAGTATTCCTTGATAATTGCTTGTATTTCTCAGGGATTGGTTGTAATTCCATTTTCATTCATGATTTTATCTATTTGGGTCACCTCCCTTTTCTTGTTGAGAAGCCTGGCTAGAGGTTTATCAATTTTATTTTTTCAAAAAACCAACTCTTGGTTTCATTGGTCTGCTCTACAGTTTTTTAAGATTCTATATTGTTTATTTCTGCTCTGATCTTTATTGTTTCTCTTTTTCTCTTGGGTTTGGGGTGTCTTTGCTGTTTGGCTTCTATTTCCTTTAGGTGTGCTGGAAGATTTTGTATTTGGGATTTTTCTTGTTTCTTGAGATAGGCCTGGATTGCAATGTATTTCCCTCTCAGGACTGCCTTCGCTGCATCCCAGAGCGTTTGGATTGTTGTATTTTCATTTTTCATTTGTTCCCATTTTTTAAAAATTTCTTCTTTAATTGCCTGGTTGACCCATTCATTCTTTAGTAGGGTGTTCTTTAACCTCCATGCTTTTGGAGGTTTTCCAGACTTTTTCCTGTCTTTGATTTCAAGCTTCATAGCATTGTGGTCTGAAAGTGTGCATGGTATGATCTCAATTCTTTTATACTTATGAAGGGCTGTTTTGTGACCCAGTATGTGATCTCTGTTGGAGAATGTTGCATGTGCACTCGAGAAGAAAGTATATTCTGTTGCTTTGGGATACAGAGTTCTAAATGTATCTGTCAAGTCCATCTGATCCAGTGTATCATTCAGGGCCCTTGTTACTTTATTGATCCTGTGTCTAGATGATCTATCCATTGTTGTGAGTGGGGTATTAAAGTCCCCTGCAATTCCCACACTTATCAATAAGGTTGCTTATGTTTGTGATTAATTGTTTTATATATTTGGGGGCTCCCATATTCGGTGCATAGACATTTATAATTGTTAGCTCTTCCTGATGGATAGACCCTTTAATTATTATATAATGTCCTTCTTAATCTCTTGTTACAGCCTTTAATTTATACTAGTTTGTCTGATACAAGTATGGCTACTCCAGCTTTCTTTTGACTTCCAGTAGCATGATAGATAGTTCTCCATCCCCTCGCTTTCAATCTGAAGGTGTCCTCAGGTCTAAAACGAGTCTCTTGTAGACAGCAAATAGATGAGTCTTGTTTTTTTTTTATCCATTCTGATACCCTATGTCTTTTGGTTGGAACATTTTGTCCAATTTACATTCAGTGTTACTATAGAAAGATAGGGGTTTAGAGTCATTGTGATGTCTGTAGGTTTCATGCTTCTTGTGATGTCTCTGGTACCTTGTGGTCCTTGCAACATTTCACTCAAAAAATCCCCCTTAGGATCTCTTGTAGGGCTGGTTTAGTGGTGATGAATTCCTTCAGTTTTTGTTTGGGAAGACCTTTATCTCTCCTTGCACTCTGAATGACAGACTTGCTGGATAAAGGATTCTCAGCTGCATATTTTTTCTGTTCATCACATTGAAGATTTCCTGCCATTCCTTTCTGGCCTGCCAAGTTTCAGTAGATAGGTCTGTCACTAGTCTTATGGGTCTCCCTTTATATGTTAAAGCGTGTTTATCCCTAGCTGCTCTCAGAATTTTCTCTTTATCCTTGTATTTTGCCAGTTTCACTATGATATGTCGTGCAGAAGATCGATTCAGGTTACGTCTGAAGGGAGTTCTCTGTGCCTCTTGGATTTCAATGCCTTTTTCCTTCCCCAGATCAGGGAAGTTCTCAGCTATGATTTCTTCAAGTACACCTTCAGCACCTTTCTCTCTCTTCCTCCTCTGGAATCCCAATTTTGTGTACATTATTTCGTTTAATTACATCACTTAGTTCTCTAAGTCTCCCCTCACACTCCTGGATTTTTTTAATCTTTTTCTCAGCAGCTTCTTTTTCCATAATTTTATCTTCTAATTCACCTATTCTCTCCTCTGCCCCTTCAATCTGAGCTGTGGTCGCCTCCATTGTATTTTGCACCTCATTTAGAGCATTTTTAGCTCCTCCTGACTATTTCTTAGTCCCTTGATCTCTGTAACAATAGATTCTCTGCTGTCCTCTATACTTTTTTCAAGACCAGCGATTAATTTTATGACTATTATTCTAAATTCTTGTTCCGTTACATTGCTTAAATCGTTTTTGATCAATTCATTAGCTGTCGCTACTTCCTGGAGTTTCTTTTGAGGAGAATTCTTCTGTTTCATCATTTTGCATAGTCCCTGGGGTGGCGTGGAACGGCGGGGCACTTCCCCTGTGCTGTCTGGAGTAACTTGTGTTGGTGGGCAGGGCTGCAGTCAGACTGATGTCTGTCCCCAGCCCACCGCTGGGGCCAGTCACACTGGTGTGTACCTTATCTTCCCCTCTCCCAGTGGCAGGACTTACCGTGGAGTGGTGTGGCCCCTGTCTGGGCTACTTGGCACACTTCCAGGCTTGTGGTGCAGCTTTGGTGGGATCTGGTGTATTAGCCAGGGTGGATCTGCAAGTTGCACAGTGGCGGGAGGGCAGGCTCAGCTCGCTTTGCTGTCGGAGGTCCTTTGCGGGAGGGGCCCTGCAGCATGGGAGGGAGGCAGGCAGACCTGTAGGAGGGGTGGATCCACAGAAGCACAGCGTTGGGTGTTTGCGCGGTGCAAGCAAGTTCGGTGACAGAAACTGGTTCCCCTTGGGATTTCGGCTGGGGGATGGGAGAGGAAGATGGTGCTGGCCAGCGCCTTTGTTCCCCACTGAGCTGAGCTCTGTTCTCCGGGGCTCAACACCTCTCCCTCCTGGTGTCCTCTTGCCCTCCTGCTCTCTGAGCAGAGCTGTTGACTTGTAACATTCCAGATGTTAAGTCCCGCTGGCTGTCAGAACTCGCGCAGTCTGGCCCTCAGCTTTTGCGAGCCAGACTCTGGGGCTCTGCCTTGCCTCCCGCCAGTCTGTGTAGCGCGCACCGCCTCTCCGCCCTTCCTGCCCTCTTCCCTGGGCCTCTTGTCTACGCTTGGCTCCGGAGAGTCCGTTCTGCTAGTCTTCTGGCGGTTTTCTGGGTTATTTAGGCAGATGTGGGTGGAATCTAAGCGATCGGCAGGACGAGGTGAGCCCAGTGTCCTCCTACGCTGCCATCTTCTCCTCTTAAATATTTCTTAAAAATGGTTTCTCTATGCTGAAGGCTACAGCTGTAGTTCAGAGAACGCTAATCTTAATTCACTTGGTTCTTGGAGTAAAATCTTCCTAAAGTTCAAACTGCTCAGTATGACCTATTATCTTTCCAAAATGCACGCCTTGCCCTTCCACTCTCCTTAAATCCCTTCAGTGGCTCCTCGCCATCATTAAGTAATTTGTAATTAATCTTCAGTGTTAAGGGCATTTGGGGTTCTTGAGGATTGAGCCTATGCTTGCCGTCCAGCCTCAACTCCCAACAGATGCTTTATGAACCTCATATCGCTTACTCCTTACTACAGCCTTCCAAAGCACGTGCAGGCGGTCCTTGCTTTGCCGGGCAGTGCAGGACCCGACCAGGCCTGGTGCAGCCTAGACTGTGCCCTGTGATCTCAATAACCCCTGGGAAAAATTTCACTAGTTCCAGACCTTTAAAAATGATTGAGAAAATGCTAAAAACTCCCTTGCTGTTGTTATACATGTAGGTAAATGAAAAAATAGTAAAACTAATACTGATTTAGTACATTGTACCGTAAAACATTAGAAACGTTGGCAATTAAAAACTTACCAAGAGCAGTGTGAACAGTTTGTCCCTTCTTCATCTTGTGTGACATAGAACCTGGAGCACCTCTTCTGTACACCTGAGTTTGGCTCAGCTTCCAGCATTTTATCCTCTTTGCTTTCAGTGTTTTGAAATATCTCCTGGAGTTCCTTTATTGTGATTTCTTTTTTTTTTTTTTTTTTTTTTTTTTGTCGGCATCACTTGCTCTGGACCTCTTGATTCTTTTGCTCATGAATGTTGATACATGTGTTGGCTTCACAAGGTCCTGTGGCTGTGCATCCAGTCTGTCAAACAGTGATGGTGTCAGCTGTTGCTTCTGTAAACCACTTTTCTGCTGGATCCACATTTCACTTCCAGTTTTACTACTGTGTGTTTCCTTGCTGCACTTTCATCTGTGTTGTGACCAAGAGTCTCTTTGGGTTACCCTTTTTTCAAAGATGTCAAGTGGATTTATCCCTGGGAGACCAGGTGGCATCAAACTACATGCTTTGCTGTCTGTGCGTGAACTACCACACGCATAAGGACCAGTCGCTGACAGGCTTTGAAAGGAGTGATGTGATTGGTCGTGGATCGTGATACCCATGTGTAACTTAGGTAGTGATTTGTGGATTGAAGAGCTGGTGGTGAAGTTTGTCTATTTATGTAATTATTCACGGTTATATACCACAGTAACTGACATTTGAACCTAGTTATGGGGAGAATGGTGTTACTTAACTAAACTGTGGTGACTGAAATGTGCACATCTCAGAATTGTGAAAAGCAAGGACTCCCTACGTGTTAGAACCACTTTATGAACAAAGAAACTGAGTCTCAGGAAGATTAAGTAACTTCCTAAGGTCACTTAGCTAAAAAGTGTCAGAGACCCATTAACATACCTTTTCCAAAGTCTCCGGCCTTGAATGTCCTATGGAGGCGCAACCTGTCTCTGGATGCTCTTGTCAAAATATTGATGGCATTTGAATCACTAATGGATTGTTTTCAAAAAAGTCATTAGCGTGTCTAATCCAGTCTATAGGCCTGTAGGGACTCTGTCTCTATGTAACTGGACTGTGTAATATTGCCAGGGCTTACATGAAAAATGAATTATTGTACAAAGCTTCTGTAAGCTGCGTACACACCTGACTTTAGGAGTTTCTTGGAATGAATCAAGAGTCCCCAGCCTCGAAATGAAGGAGGGACTGATGCAAGGTATCAGAAGTCCTTGAGAAGGACAGGAACATCCTAGCAGTCAAATGGGAAAAAGTGGGCTAAATAGTTAGCAGTGGAGATACTGGTTAGGATGACAGATAAGCAGAGTAGGTTAAGAGATAGGACTCTCAGCTTCCAGGATTCAGAGATGGCTTCCACAGCCTCTGCTGCATTCATTGGCCGGCAGGTAATAGTGCAGGTCAAGTAGTTAAATCTGGATGTGGATGAGTCTGATTCTGACATGCAGTCTAGCTTCTAAAACTGAGGAGGCCCAATCTGGAGCATCTAAAGGTGTCCAGGGCAGAGTAGAGCTGTGATACGGAGGTGGAATGAAAGGGTTACACTAAGCCCTGGAAAGATGAAGGCTGAGAAGAAAATATGATTAAAGAAAAAGAGGCATTATTCAGTGTCTCTCAAATGCCAGGCCTCGTGCCTGGCTTGTACTGATTGAGTATGTAATTCTTGTAAAAATCTTGTTAGCGGTTGTTCCAGTGAGATTCAGAAAAGTTAAGTAACTTTTCTAAGGTCACAGAGAATGTGGTAAAGCTGAAAGTTTGTTTTTACACCGAGACCCCTCCCCCGCTTTTTAAAAAGTTTATTTATTTATTTTGAGAGAGAGGGGGTTGGGTGAGCAAGGGAGGGGCAGAGCGAGAGGGAGAGAGGGAATCCCCAGTAGGCTCCACATTATCAGCGAGGAACCCGATGTGGACCTCTAACCCATGAACCGTAAGTTCATGACCTGAGCCAAAATTAAGAGTGAGTCACTTAACGTATGGAGCCACCCAGGTGCCCCCCCCGCCCCGACCCTTTTAATACATCACATAGCTCTTAAGGAAAAGATACCAGACTAAACGTTATTAAAAGAAAAGTAAGGTATTTATGGAGTGATGGAGTGCATCTCTGATCTTTGGTCTTGAGCTAAGCCTATTGTATGGACCTCAGACTGCACTTTGCTGTAGAAATATGTTTGAAAATGTAATTTGCTACCTGGGCCATACTGTAAAATCCTATTTTTTATGCATACCTATATGTATCTGTGTCTCTGTATCTCTTCATATATATCTTTCTGTGCTACTTAAAATGCACATCGTTACTGTATGAAATACTACATTTTGAGTCCCAACTTGAGTATCCTGGTAATTGCTCCTCACCTTAAGGGCAGCCCTTCCTGTCAGCCACACTACAGATGAATTAGAGCTCTGCTAAGTTATTGAAAGTTTACGTCTGTGCAGGAACGGCCATCTGCCTTCGTTTGTACTCGATAGTTATTTGATACTCTACATCCCATTTCTCAGACTCTATACATGTTCTTGATGAATTGTTTTTGTATATTGCCACTGTGTCTTAATCATTAAAGTTGTTTTGATAGTGAGTAACAGAAACAGACTGTACCTACTGAAAGACACCAGCTCTAAGGCTATGGCGGGTGTATCACAGGTGGAATTGCCAGGCCCCCCAGGGATCAGGGACTGAGCTCTGTGACATACTCAGGAGCTTCTCTCTCTGTCTGCAGTTTGGCCCCTTCTCTGTCACTATGTTTGCTTCTCCGGCTTTGAGGTCATTTGAAGCAAGGTTTTCTTTGCTTGTCTGCTTCATTCTTCTCTCTCCATTGACTGGCTTTCTCTAGACGTCTTAGCATATGTCTCACATGATGGCCTCCTGGCTCATGGTTTTGTATCTCATCGGTGTCAGTGATGAGCAGATTCTAACAAGAGTCTCTGAGATTGGGTTCCAGAACTCAGAAGACAGACTGACTTCAGTTAGGTAGGTCTGCATCCCTGGTTAGGTCTCCATTACAGATAGATCTCTATCTATCTGTAGGCCACCGTCACAGTTAGGTCCCCGTCACTGGTTAGGCCTCTGTCACTAGTGCGGTTGTCTGCAACCTGAGGAGCTGACTCCTGTCCTCTCTACATGCTCCTCTTGGAACAAGAGCAGAGGAAGAATATGAACTGACTGCTCGGATCTATTATCACTACTTGTATTTAGCTTTTTTTTTTTGCTTCTGGCATTTTGTCTGTTTTATTACTTTAAAACTAAGGAGATAGTATAACCACACATTCTATGTTTTCTTTTTTTTTTTAATTAAAAATTTTTTTAATGGGAGCGCCTGGGTGGCTCAGTCAGTTGACTGTCTGACTTGGTTTTGGCTTAGGTCATGATCTCACGGTTTGTGAGTTCAAGCCCACATCGGGCTCTGTGCTGATGGTGCAGAGCCTGCTTGGGATTCTCTCTCTCCATCTTTCTCTGCCCCTCCCATACATAAATTTTTAAAAAAAGTTTTTTAATGTTTATTTTTGAGAGAGAGACAGACGTAATGTGATCGGGAGAGGGGCAGAGAGAGAGAGGGAGACACAGAATCCGAAGCAGGCTCCAGGCTCCGAGCTGTCAGCACAGAGCCTGATGTGGGGCTCAAACTCATGAGCCATGAGGTCATGACTTGAGCCGAAGTCATACGCTCAACTGACTGAGCCACCCAGGTGTCCCTCCCATTCTATGTTTTCTATTAAAATTTCACATGTAAAGTATTCCTGATAATGAAGGGATCCCAAAATCTGTGAAACAAAGGAGGACCAGGAAAAGACTTCCTCTGGAAACTATGGAAGATACTTCAAAATAAGTATACCTGTTTTACTTAACCAGAAAGAATCCTGACAGCCCGCTGACTCTTTAGGTGAGGAATCTGAAAAGGCAGACGTTGGTACAGCCGATGAGTAGGACCGTGCCTTTTACTCACATTCTCTGCTGCTTCAGTGCAATGAAAAATACCAAAGGTGAATGCAAGTCACTTTTTCAGTATTGTACTTGTAAAGGCAGTCCATGAAGGGGAGAATGGAAGATTCAAACTTGTATGGTTATCTTTTATTGTAACCTATTTCTGGTTAGAGAAGCAGTGTGGCCCATTGGACTAAGGGGAGGATAGGGAATTTGGAGCTCTGAGAGAAAATCTCTTTTGCAACTGACTGGCTTCGTGACCTTGAGAAAGCACATTAACCTCTGTCTACTTCCTCATTTGTAAAATGGGATCTACCTGATAGAAATAGAGGTACCTTCTGATTTGAGCAAACTGAGTAAGAAAGATTTTATACAAATCAGGAGTGATTTTCTTTCTTCGCTTCTCTTTTCTTTTCTTTCACCAGGAGCCTGGGGTTTATAAAAAGATTCTCTGTGGAATTCCTTTAAGACTCAACCTCTTCCCAACCTTTGAAGCTGTGATTAATTGACAAAAGTTAAATTTATACATACCAGTTTAAAAAATACACCCACTGGATAGAATGAGAAAAAGAATAATCTCATGGAATTATGACAAGAGCTCAGTAAATTTATGTGAAATACTCCAAAAACAGTGTTTTACAGGCTGTGATAAAGAACATCTCCAGACCTTAGATTTTAGGGTGAACTTTTTCTAGTATGAGAATGACATTAGTGCCAATTTTGCCATATATTTGCTACCTTGTTGACATTGGTATCATCATATTGGTCTTGGCGTCTTGACGCTGGTGCTGAGTTGACATTGACCCTGGCACCATGTCATCCTGACCCAGCCGGCAGTGACTGTATGCTGTTGCATTTTCTGCGGCTGCTAGAATTTTGATGTAGCAGTTTTGAAGGTTTGGTCTGTACTCTGGAAATCTTAGGCCTACTTGTAAATTAATTCTCCAGAGGATGGAATATCCTAACAGCTAAACTGTAAACAAGCTCAAAGGGTTAAAGTAGTAGGAAGCAATAGTACTTGTCATATATTTTTGTTGAATTTGCATAACATTGTTATCTAGAAGCATGTCACTGTAGGAAAGAAGCACGTTCTGCTGATTTTCACAGAGAGAAACTCTTGAAGCACAGAGATCAAGTAGCTAGAGACACAGACAAGTACCTGAGTCTTCAGAAGAAGACTGGTCGTGTCGACTGCACCCTGAGCTGTCATGGAGCGGTGTTGGTGGACTGAGTTGCGCAACAGCCCGATAGCTACATTTGAGTTGCTTTTGAAGGACTCTGTTTCCCTCCACAAATAGGGCAACAAAATTTGCTTGTAATCACAAATACAATTGTTTTTCTCCATTAAAAAGGAAGTCTTCCAATCCAGTCTGAAGATGAATATTGCTGTGTCACATTTTCCAGAAAGAATTTCATGACCGACCCTCACAGGTTCATAGCTTGTTATTAGTAACTTGTAAATACTCATGTACGGAAAAGAGTGACTAGAGTCTTTAAGAGTTCTTTTCTATTGGTGTGTAGCTTTCTTTTCAAGTTAAGCTAGTTTTCATTCATTTTCCCAGAAGGTTTTCCTAAAGTTTCATTTTGACTGCTAAAACATATCCCCAGAGATTCCACTTAGTATAATTCATGCGGACCAGCTGATTCCAAGTGTGAGGGTGCGGTATTCCACAAGTCCAAGTGAATCAGGCAGAGGCCAGAGAACAGACCTGCTTTTGCCTAAATTATCTGGTTAACTACTTGAGACCTGTTTCAACTGGTCTTGAATGAATCTTAAACCGGGGATCCATTTTGTAGCCTTTTGGAGTACTATAAATGTTTCGACATTGCAATTACTAGTTGATACAGTCACACTTCAAAAGGTGCGTGCAAACTGATGTTTGGTTTAGTCATTTTAGTACTTGAGTGGAGGGGTAGGTTGGATTAGAATTGTGTTTTCTGGGGCGCCTGGGTGGCGCAGTCGGTTAAGCGTCCGACTTCAGCCAGGTCACGATCTCGCGCTCCGTGAGTTCGAGCCCCGCGTCAGGCTCTGGGCTGATGGCTCAGAGCCTGGAGCCCGTTTCCGATTCTGTGTCTCCCTCTCTCTCTGCCCCTCCCCCGTTCATGCTCTGTCTCTCTCTGTCCCAAAAATAAATAAACGTTGAAAAAAAAAAAAAAAAAAAAAGAATTGTGTTTTCTTTGAGGATGATAGGGCAGGTTCTCAGTATTTAGTTAATAAGTTCCCTTCTCCTTCCCCCTCTTCTTGCCTCCCCCTCTCTTCCTCTCTTCCTTCCTCCCCTCCATTCTCCTCCCCTCCCTCCCCCTTCCCCCTCTCCTCCTTCTACTACTCCCTCCTTGTACTCTTCCTTCCCTCCCTTCTTCTACTCCCCTCCCTTCTTCTACTCTTCCTCCTCCTCTCCCTTTCTCCTCCCTCCCCTTCTCCTCCCTCCCCCTCTCCTCCCTCCCCCTTTCTTCCTCCTCCCCCTCCTCTCTCCCCCCCTCCCTCCCCTTCTTCTCCTCCCTGCTCCTCTCCTCATCCTCTCCTCTCCCGCTCTCTTCTTCATCCTCCTCCCTCCCCCTCCTCCATCCTCCTCCTCCTCCTCCTCCTCCCTCCTTCTCCTTCTCCACCTGCATCTCCATCTGTATCTTCAAACTTTCTCTCTCTTCCCCTCTTATTTCCTCCCCCTCTTCTTTAGCTTTCTATCACATAGAAAAAAAAAACATTCCAGCCCAATGCCTGAGTGAATTGCAACATTAAAAACTGCTTGGCCAAGAAGCTATTAATCTTGGTATGGCAGCCTTTAGGGACCAGCGTCAAATGCAAACATGTTACAAGTATTTTGGCCATTCCAGCTGAATTGACGCAGAAAATTTTTAGGAGCAATAGTCAGTGCTTAGTAGAAAAGAACCAGACTTTTGTAAATTTGGGGAACTCTCATCTGTGACATAGGTCTTGTGTATCAGCAGCTTGACACCCTTACAGATGGGTGCTTCCTGCAGCTGACTTCAGAAATTTGGGTTTTAAACACAATTTTACATCAAAGTTTCCTGTGAACTTAGTGATTTATTAATAAGTTTAGCTTGTGTTGAATAGTCAGGTTACTTTTCATATAAACACTACATTAGAGTAAGGAAGCATTGGGAGGAATCGTTACCGCACGTATCTGGTGCTGGAAAGCACCAGAGTAGAGCGTCTAAGCAGTCCGTTGAAGGGAGTTCAGTGCAAGATTAATAACAGAAAAGAGGCAAAAACCTTAGATACGGGTCTGTCTTATAACCTGTTTTTGCTGGCAGTTTGGGCCCATTTTGTGATGGGTGTTTTTTCTTTCTCTTGGAAGACAGAGTGTTAGAATGTCTGGTGCCTGTGCTACTCCCTTTTCTAGGTCCTAGAGTCAAAGTGCTGGGGAGATAAGGAAGCTGTGTTTTCAAAGACTCATTTAATGCAGATGAATATGTTAATCTGACTTTTCTTAAATTAGGGACCTGTGAGAGAATTTCCACTTTGTTCCCCTTGATTTTGGTGTGTGAGGTGGGATTTTAAGTCCTTTCTTAGTTTACTTTGTTGAGGTCGAATATGCTAGCTATGTCAGCTTGCACTTAGCTGAAAAGATATGTTTAGTCGCAAGTGCCACCCATTTTCTTGGAGAAGATGGAATGCCATGACTGTAGCTGTCGTTTATCCAGGATTGCCTGTGTTTCTTCATTTTAATCCTCATAACTCCATAAATATCCTTTCCATTTCACCTATGAGGACAGCTGTGGCTCAGAGATGTTGAGAAGCTCATTCAGGGTCATTTTTCCAGGTAAGCGACCACGCTGGGATTCTAGCCCAAGTCAACTGGACCGAACACAGATAGTCCTAACTACTTCTCTAGACTGCTGCCCCATGAGCTGTGAGTTGCTGCCATCACCTACTCAGACCTCTTTGCCTTTGGAGTTCTGAAGCGCAGAAATTCTGCACATCCTGGCGGAGCCTTCCATTGACCCACAGTAAACTCAGACACAGATTACAATTGACTCATTTCATAGTGATGTTTATTTTACGTTTCGCAGGGATTTTACTGGAGGAGAGATGGGCTAAAATTCTAGATCAGTTAAAAAATTTTTAGTTTATTTTGAGAGAGAGCATTCAAGCATGAGTGGGGGAGGGACAGAGAGAGGGGGAGAGAATCCCAAACAGGTTCCTCACTGTCTGTGAAGAGCCCAATGTGGGGCTCGATCTCCTGAACTGTGAGATCATGACATGAACCTAAATATTATAATTCTTATTCTGATCAGTTAACTGCAGTCTGTTCAGCTTCAAATGAATTAAAGATTGCTAACTTACAGTCAGTTGATTTTTGTGATTTGTAATACTTTTACAAATGCTTCTTTATATTATTATTGACATAAATCTTTTTCTCACTGTGTTATAGAAGATCATGACTATGA
This sequence comes from Lynx rufus, assembly GCF_022079265.1. Classification (NCBI taxonomy): domain Eukaryota; kingdom Metazoa; phylum Chordata; class Mammalia; order Carnivora; family Felidae; genus Lynx; species Lynx rufus. The sequence continues at coordinate 2,693,472 of NW_025814842.1, forward strand.
AAAAAAGCAAATTATTATTAAGCATAAAAACAGATTACATTAGAAATCGTTTTCAGTGTTATTTCAAAACCCACATGTTTAGACACATGGGTTAGTAAGGGGGCTACTGTTTAAAGAGGGACTAGAGGAGAACTAACCTCTATGCTGTTTTACATGTGCCTTCCCTAGCCCCACCTTGACCCACCTTCTTTGGGCATCTTCTGACTTGTCTCCCCTTTTCCAACCCCTCTGTCTGTGTCTACTCTCTGGGGACCTCATCCTTTCTTATGGATTTATAGTGATACTTGTAATCTTCTATTTCTGGCCCTGCTCTCTCCCCTATGATCACTTGTTAGCCACAAGATTGTATAAATGGAACAAACAAAGAGTTTTCTTTTGTCTGCTGAAAATATTAAAAAAGGCAGGACTGTTGGTCTTGACTAAATGTTAGCTTTGCAAATTAAGTCTAAATTATGTTTAAGGTTGTAAATGAGCTTAGCATCATATGCTTACATGGTAAGTCATTTTAAAAAGAGTTTAGTTCCATAATGGTTTCAGATAATTATGTCATTTTGTTTTCCACATAATATGGATTTTAATTGTAATACTAATGAGCACTGAGGACACTTTTTTACATTCAGTTGTATAAAGTTATTTGATGAAGTAAGGTGACATTTGATGGATTTACTGGAAGTTTGGATCCAATTTGCATTTCAGTGGTATTTTATGGCTGACTTTAGAAAACTTTTTAGATGGGATTTCTTGGTAAATTAAAGGATTTAGAGAGATGATTATGAAGTAATTGATTAAAAAGTGTGTAATATTAGTTTTCATTGAACTGAAGCTTGTATGAGTTCAATTTAAAACCTAATTCAATACATTTTAGATTTTATATTTCCCTGAAACTCTTTTGGAGTATTAATTTTGTCATGCTTGTCATTCTAATCTAATGATGATTTAATGTTTGCAAACCTGAATAAATTTGTATGCAAGGGGTTCTGCTGTGTTTTCAATCAGTGAAGATTGAAATTTGGCAACTGAGATGATAAAAAAATGAAAAATTTTAAATAGAAAATGAAAATAATGATTAAACTTTAGAAAGTACTTTTGTTAATGTTCTTGGCTATGAACCATGTAATAATTTTCTCTTCTTTTTATCGTGTAACATTTAGAAGGTGATTGAACCTTAAAAGAAGTAATTACTACTAAATTGTGAAGAATATTTAAATTAGAACAGAACCTTTGTGCTCACTTTCTCCCCTTTTGCCTGAAACCTGTGATCTAGGGTTATAAAACAAAAGCCAGAAAGATGCTAGCCTACTTGTAAAAAACTCATGGACCTTCTCCAGAAAGCTGCACAGACCATAGAATGTTCTCTAATGAAAGTATATCCTTACTTCATTATTATTTATTGGATAAAAATGTGGAAATTAGAATGTTTAATAAATTGGTCACATCAGAAAAAAAAAATCTGGGTTTAGGAATCTGGGGGTCAGCAGCCCCTCCTTCCTCATTCCAGGAGAGCCCTGTGTGGTTTCACATTGCTTATCTTTTACAAAGCTCTCATGACACTAAAAGACAATTGATACAATCCTGAGAAATCAATACAGGACATTATATTATTGTCCTTCACCTTTATCGCTCAGTGCCCTTCAAGGGTGAAAGGAGATATTTCAATGCAAAAACTAGGTCTGAAAACCTAACCAAGTAATAAGTAATAAATGATTAAAAAAAAAAAAAACACCTTAGGTTGTTATTTCCCAGAATTTAGGGGTGGAATTTGAGGTGGAATAAAGATGAATGTGATTATTTTCAAGGCTGAAATTTGACTCATTAAAAAGAGTGATTTAGTGTGATAACACAAGTGTTTTATAGTATGTGGAAAGTTAGGAAACCTGTAATCCACTATTAGGTGTTAGCATTTAAAATTAGATACGATTCAGGAAAACAAAAATTATTCAGAGAGCTTTGTAGAAGCTTTGGCTGAATGGAAGCTTCAACTTATTTATAGTATTGGAAATTACTAGTGAAGAAACCGCACAGTGACATCCCCGAAAGAGATGATGTGGTGACAGTGAGATTCCCTGTACATGTGTGAGAGATGGGATGGTCACTTTCACCTCCTCTCATTTGATCCTCTCAACCCTGAGACCTTGTGAGGGCAGGCGTGGTTATTCTACCTACGTGTTACAGCTGACAGAGTGGACTTGGGACAACTCAGTTGTTCAAGGCTGCACATTTATATGTGCAACTGACCTCCCCTCCGGGGCTGTTTATCCTCTTCCCCCCTCCAGTCTTATTAAAATGCTGCATTGTGTAGTCTCTTGATGACCTTTTGATTTTATGCATCAAATTTAACACTAAGCCAAAATTTGCTACTGAGACCTATGTAGCATTACCAGTTCATATTCCCAATGAATATGACTTGTGCAAAAAAACACGTAACAAGGGTTATCCTTTTATAGTTAGGGCATCTTTCTTCCGGCTAAATTCTACACCTTCATTTAAAGACATAAAAGATACTAGCCCTCTATAAAACAAAAATAAAAATAAATAAAAATTTAAAAAAGGGGTGCCTGGGTGGGTCAGCTGGTTGAGGGTCTGGCACTCTTGATTTTGGCCCATGTCATGATCCCAGGGTTGTGAGATTGGTCCCTGCGTCGGGCTCTACGCTGAGTTTGGGGTTCTCCCTCTGCCCCTCTTCTCCACTTGTGCTGTCTCTAAAATAGTATTAAAAAAATAAAAATAAAGACACAGAAGATAGAATGTGCCGAGAATTCACAATGATCTCTCAGTCTTTAAGCCATAGCATATTCTTGGTCCTAAGGTCTCATTATGAGACACGCCGTACAGAAGTTCATATACTGCGGACAGCTGCGGAGACCCCGCCAGCCTCAGGAAATGTCCACTGCAAAGGTCTCTTGCCCATGTGTCAGTGCCACTGATGGCGTGAACGAATGGTGGGCAGGAGTCTGGCTCCGGGGCAGGCTGTGTCTGGGGCCGCTCCTGGCCTATCTCTCAGTTGGCAGGGACCTCATGTTCACTGCCAGCCCTCATCTTTGGTTCTTTGTTTCCTCCCTTAGGTTTGTAATCTTTCTCTGTGTGGACTCTTCTCTCACTTCAAGACAACCACGTATCCCGGTCCTGAAAGTTTATTCCTCACTAATTCCTCCACAGCCAGTACTCCTGTTTCTCCGTTCCGTGGATTGTTTATCACTTTGCGTGTAGAGGGCGTGGCAGATTTTAGTTGTACTTCAGCTGGTTAGACGCTGTATCATTAACCCATTTTTAGAAGATAAATAACTGGCTAGAGTGAACATTCCATCCAAAACGTAGGAACATTCCTTCCCTTTCCTTCTTAAAAACCGGTAAAGTGAATGTTCCCCCGGTGATTCCACGTGAGGAGCACGCAAGCTCCAGATGCAGCTGTCCCACTGGAGACCGCCGTTGTGTTCCTTACAAACCTGAGGAGACGTAATCACAAGTGATACTAGGTTGTTGTGGGGTGTGGTCACCCTTTCCTAAGACCGACTTCATGGATAGCAGTCAGTTATATGGAAGACGCAGGAGTTAAATCCAAAATTCCATGTATGAATACTACTGAATAGCCTGTATCAGCTGGTTAATACTTCCCAGTGAAGTAAAAAAAAAAAAAAAAAAAAAAAAAAAAAAAAAAAAAAAAAAAAAAAAAAAAAAAAATTTAAGAGCTCAAGTTTATTATTTTGAGAGAGAGAAGGCACAAGTCAGGGAGGGGAGAGAGAGAGAGAATATGAATCCCAAGCAGGCTCTGCCCTGTCAGTGCAGAGTCCAAGGTGGGTCTTGAACCCACGAACCATGAGATCTTGACTTGAGCCCAAGTTGGATGCTTAAGCAACTGAGCCACCCAGGTGCTCCTTTTCTTCCTTTTAATTAGTTAATTAATGACTTGATTCACTTTGGGATGAGATACCATAGTTTGCTTTATAAAACAGAAAAACCCATTTTCATTCATATGTTATTTAGTTTTATTATAATGACTTAAAGCCATCCTCTTTGTGAGAGGAAGACTGTCATATGGCCAACACAGCTCTGACTCCACTTAGGAAGACCTTCGTCCTTACCAGAGGGCCCTTTTGTTGTGCCAGAAGCTTCTCAGGTGGATCAGAATGGGGACATTAATTAGCTCCCAAACTAACCTTATTGGTCTTTTTTTTTTTTTTTTTTAAGTTACAGCTCTGCTGAGGTGTAATTAACATACCCTCACCACAATCAAGACAGTGTGTGTGTATGTGTGTGTGTATGTGTGTGTATATATATATATATATACACACACACACACACCTCCCCCTAAATTTCATTGAGCAGAGTTATAATTATTCTGTCAGGTTTGTTGCACATGCCCCCATCATCAGTCACTGATCTGCTTTTTGTAACTACAGATGAGTTTGCATTTTCTAGAGTTTTATTAAAAAAGAAGGCTGTATAGCACATCTTCTTTTTGTCATTGAGATTCATCCATGTTTTTATATGTATTGTTCATTGTTCATTTTTAGTGCCAAGTAAGTCTTCCCTCGTGTAGATATGCCACAATGTTTTCATCCATTTACCTGCTGATGAATACTTGGATTATTTCCAGGTTTGGGCTAGCTATTACAAATCAAGTTGGCAGGGACATTTGTGTGAAAGAGTTTATCTGGACATGTACTTCCTTTTCTTTTGAGCAAAATGTAGGATTAGACTAGTGGGGTCATAGGATAGGTACATGTTTTAAGAAACTGTTTCCAGAGTGACCCCATCATGCTCTCTGGTACAGCTCGAGTTTCTCCACACCCCTGCCAACACTTGGAGTGGTCAGTCTTTGTCATTTTAGCCATTCTGGATGAGTGTGTAGAGGTATATCGTCGTGGTTTCAGTTTTCACGTCCCTGGTGACTGACAGTGTTGGGTATCTTTTCATGAGCTTGTTGGCCATCCGTGTATCTTGTTTGCTGAGATGTCTTTGCAGATCTGTTGTCTGTTTTAAATAGGGTTGTTCCCTTTGTTGAAATTTTTAGAGTTCTTTGTTTAGAAAGCAAGCTTATTACATATATATTTTTCATAGATTTCTTCCAGCCTGTGACTTGCCTCTGCATGTTCTTCACAGCATCTTTGGAAAGTAGAAGTTTTTAATTTTGATGAGGTGAGATTTTCCAATATGTTTTTTACATAGCATGCTTTTGGTGTCATATCTAAGAAATCTTTGTCTAACCAAGAGTGTAAATATTTTCTCCTAATTTTTTTCCTAAAAAGGTTAATAGTTTTAGCTTTTACATTTAAGCCTGTGGCCTATCTTGAGTTAAGTTTCATATATAGTGTGGGGTATGGATCCAGTCATGTTTTGTGTTTTTTATTTAATCATTTAGTGTCGATCGTCCATGTATGTGTTGGTGTATTTTTGGACTCCCTGTTTGGATTCATTGAGCTTTTTGTGTCCCCTTACACCAGTGCTAGAATATCAGTGCAGGAACTTTATAATGATTCTTGAAGTCAGGTAGCATGAGCCCTCCAACTTTGTTGTTCTTTTTCAAAGGTGTTTTGGCTCTGCCATACAAATTTCAGAATCAGCTTGTCAATTTGTACCAGAATGTCTGCTGGAATTTTGATAGGGATTACAGTGCGTTTATAGGTCAACTTGGGAGAATTGATGTCTTGACAATATTGAGTCTTCCAAACCATGAACAAAGTCTCTGGATCTCTGAAATTTAAAACTGTTATCTGGGTTTAAATATAAGCCACTTGGGATTACTGACCAGGAAAGAAAGCAAAAGGGGTACTCCGGGTGCTTCACAGTTAGATAAGCAGGATACTGGGGATTGGTCTTTTTGCTTGATTTGCCTGACCGGTTCTCCACACAATTCTCATTTAATATGAGATGTCTAAACATTAGATGTCTTACCCAAAAAAAGATCCTTGAGTCCTCCACAAGCTTCCTTGTCCCACAGATGCCAGTCGACCACGAATATGTATACTCACCTAATCTACTCCATGGAGGATGGAGGGCATTTTGGGTGAGACTAGGATGGGTTTAAATCACAGATCCAAGAATATTCAAATCCTCCCCTGGTCAACTACCTTTTTGGGGGAGTTTAATGCAGGAATGACACCAGAACACATATAACAAAGATTAAACCATTATTAATAGGAGCAACGTAATTCTGGTTGTGAAGGAGAGAGGTCAGTGTACCATGGATATTTAGATAATCGTGTGATTTATAGAATATAGCCTTTCATGTTGGGGCTGCAGATTTTTCTGAAGGAGTGTCAGTTACAGTAATGAGACTGAGCTTTGACTTCTATGAAGGCAACAGATGGAATGGTGACCAGGTCATTGCAAATTAACCACCAATTCTTCAAGGACAAGTGGGAACATATTTGTCATTGACTGTCGGCCTATAGTGTCCTCCACTGTGGGGAATAGGAACAGTCAGCATGCCTGGATTCACGTGACCACTCTGCCTTTGCACATGTGGGGGCTGCATTGCTCGAGCCTCTTTTCCTTAAAGAAAAGAATTGTCCTGGAGAGATTGAAAGCAAACGGTTGGGCTTAGCGTACTCGGTGTAGTTTGTGTTTGTAGCACAATATAGTTTTTCGACTTTTATCGTTTATGTTGTATGTTCTTGTTAACCACTACCTGTGAAGCGTGGCCTTCGTGTGTTCGCTGGACCACTCCTGCTTTGCTTTGCTTTGCTTTGCTTTCTGTCAGTTACTTATTCTCAGTGGCCAACTGTCACCTCCCTTCTGACTTTCTGATCTTCTCTTGCACCCCAACTGGACTTCTCTCCCACTTCTAAATGAGTTTCTTCCAAGAAGCCTGCCCTCGTGCACCCCACATGACTCTGAGATAGAGGAGGGACGGGGAACATGCTTACTTACAAAGCACACGAACAGCCTGTCCGTATCTCGTCTGTAGAAACCAAAAGCCACATGCTCTTTTCTACGCTGAAGTAAAGAGAAGAGCTTTAGGGTTGTATCTTTAACATGTAATTTAGAGAGTTCAAAATATTTTGTGTCCTGTATAGCAATTCTGGGAGTGTTTAATAAGCACTGACAAAAAAATTTAACCATGTGGTAGATAGTATTCTGCCACTTAACAGTTTATTTTATTTAGCTGCAGAGTGAACTGTGTCAGTATGAGAGCTAACTACTGATTTCTGACAATTTTAGTATAGGAAGAAGACAAAAATACTCAACGCAGATAATGGTTGCTTGAAAACCATTTATGTCAAATATATTAAAATTTGAAATAGTTGAAGGCTAAAATCCAAATTCAGGAGTAATTAACCAAAATAGTTGACAGATGTCAGCTATGCTAATAAAATTTGTATACCCTGAATATTTTCCAGCTTGTAATTAACTGTGCAGATGATGTGATCTGATTTTTGTCACTAGCTGCTTATTAATGAAGGGGATGATGACTAGTTAGAAAATCCATAGTGTTAGCTGAATACCAAGTTTAAATATTTCTCAAACAGCTGGCATAAATAGGAGCTACACAAGTCTTGATGCTGGTTTGATTTGTGCTTGCTTTGTTCATCTGTGATTGCCAAGGGGAAACGGGATTTGTTAAATCCAGCTCTGAGTGACCTTGAAGATAGTAAATCTGTTTTTATTTGATGGTCAGCAAGCATAATGGCTTTTATTTCTAGATTCTCTTATAAATTTATGTCATCAGGCTGGTGATACACCATGGGAAGTTCCATAATAAAGTGCAAAAAGATAATTTTAAGTTCAACGAAAGCTAGGCAGGACACAGTCTGCCAATATGACTTGAAGACTTGAATGCAGAATACTATTAACAGAAATGGTGTGATAACAAACTAGCATTATTCATTACCATCATATAATGTGGCATTTAACATGAAAGAGAAATACTGTTCAGATGGCTGGTGAACTCCTAAACATAAACGAGAGGTGGTATCAGGTGTTTCTGACTCCAGTGCTTGTGCTCACTAGTGCCCGTGAGCCCTTGCTCCTGGATGCCATTCATCTCCTCTGCCAACCAGTGCTTATCAAGAGCCGGCTTTATGTTGGGCACCAAAGTAAGTGCTGGGGACACAGTCGTGAGCCCATCATTCAGCGTCTGTAAGCAGCTTACCCTCTAGAGGGAGGTAGACAAGTACTCACACCAAAACTTCTAACAGCGGCCAGTGTTTTGAAGGGCCGGAACATTTTATTGTCATTGTTGCTGGAGGTCAAGAAAGACGTCCTAGAGGCCTAGCTGCTTCAGGTGTTATGTGAAGTTGACCAGGTGCAAAGGGAGTGAAGAGTGTGCTGGTATTGGGAGCAGCGAGTGCTGAGTCCCGGTGCTGGGAGACAACACCCAGCACAGCACACTCAGTATTTGAGGTGCTTGGAGAAGTCCAGTGAGGCTGGGACCCGGCGGGCCGGGGGTCAGATGGCAGATGGTTCTGGAGAGCTAGGTAAGAGAGGACACGGGGTCCTGAAAATCAACTTCAGGATTCGTGTCTGCTTGCTCTAAGAGCAAAGGGAACCCTGGGAGGGGTTAGAGAAAGGAGGTAACGTAAGCACATTTCAGTTGTGACCAAAATCTCTGTGGCTGCAACTGGAAAATGGATTGAAAAGAGTCAGAAGACATGGGGGCCTGGGCAGTTAGGGAGCACTGACAGTTGTTGGGGCAACAGGCATGGAGGCCTGGCAGGAAGCAGAAAGATTCCAGAGAGCCTTCCCACAGCACCAGCCCTCTGTCTCGACACACCGTCGCTCTCCCACCTCTTGAGGACTCTACCCCTGTTGCTGTTCTCTTGTTTGCTTTCCTCCCTGTCGAGGACAAGTTTATTCAGTTCCATCCTCACTTGTGGTGGACATTTTCTGGAAGCACACCTCAGCTCTTGGCTTTCTTCCTTGGTGGTGGTCTTTCCAGGACACTGGCTTTGCAGTATTGACGCTCCTCTGCCCGATAGGTGGGCCTGTTTGACGTGTCCACTTGAGTGTCTCCCAGACATCTCCAACTACACAAGTCCTTACTGTCACTTTGATTTTACTGTCTCCAAGCTGGTTTCTCTACCTCATCCTTCCCTTGTCTCTTACTCATTTTTGTGTCCCTGACTTTAGGATAATAAATATTTGTTGAATGATGATAGTGGTAGGTAGTTCCAAGAACAGGGAAGATTCTTTCCTCATACCATCTAATAACAAGAAAACTCCACTTCTTTTGTAAGGAAACTGTAATTTTTCAAAGTTATTTTAAAAAATGGGCCACTCGGAACTGGGCATACTTCCTTATTGCCCACTGCTAGTTCTCTTCAGAGGCTCCCACTTCTATACTTTCCTCCCTAGCTACGTTTATCTACTCCATAGTCAGTTGTTAGATTGCTGTCATTGATTAATATTTCATTTTCGATAAGCCCATATACAGCTTGGTTGGAGGGAGTTACTTTTATATAAAGCAGTGATCCCCATTTGCCCAGATGATTCAGTGGCAGAGGTTGGAATTTTTACTGCAGGTGGTGATCAAAGTCTTTTGTCTTCTCTGATATCACCCCTGGAGGTTGGGGGAGCAGTGCCATGATTTGGCTGGGCAAGGATGGCAGTCTGAGCAGCTCACTTGGCTTTTACTTATAAGGATATGGTTGTTCTGTGGTGTTTGGCTGGAGTAGAGTGGCCATTGTCTAAAAGTTTTCTGTCTTCTTAGGTTGTGCCCTTCCTCATCCTTTGGTTAGAAAGAGCAAGTCTCTAGGAGATACATACATAGACATATGTACGTATATATAGGTATACGTATATATATATGTATATGTATATATAGGTATATGTACATATATAGACGTACGTATATATATATCTCTCCCCAAGAGCAACTTGCTCACACACACATATGTGTGTTTATGTGTGTATATATATATATATATATTTTTTTTTTTTTTGTCTGTTCCCATTGGTTTTTCTAGGTTGCCATTTTCTCCAGCATTGAATCTGGGATGAACCAAAAAGAAAATTTAAGGAATATACTGCTGTGTCATTCTTTGAGTCCCGAGGTCCAGTATGACTGACTTTATCTGCCTTTCAGAGTCTTTTAATGATTGTTTTATATGTAATGTTCAGAGTTTTTAGCTGTACTTTGCAGGAGGAATGGAGATACGTAATTTGGCTCCTTCTTGGTTTGGAGCTGGAAATGAGGAATCTCTCTATAATGATGATGTGCCATTCATTCATTCATTCATTCATTTTTTTTTATTTTAGAGAGTGTGTGTACGAGTGGGGCAGAGGAAGAGAGGGAGAATATCCCAAATAGGCTCCACACTCAGCAGTGAGCCTGACGCCAGGCTCTATCCCATGTCCCTGGGATCATGACCTGAGCTGAAATCAAGAGTTAGATGCTAGGGGTGCCTGGGTGGCTCAGTCGGTTAAGCGTCCAACTTCGGCTCAGGTCATGATCTCACGGTTCGTGAGTTCGAGCCCCACGTCGGGCTCTGTGCTGATAGCTTGGCGCCTGGAGCCTACATTGGATTCTGTGTCTGTCTCTGTCTGCCCCTCCGCTGATCATGCTGTGTCTGTCTCTCTCTGCCCCTCCCCTGATCATGCTGTGTCTGTCTCTCTCTCCCTCCGAAAAATAATGAAACATTAAAAAAAAAAAAAAAGATGCTCAACCGCTGAGTCACCCAGGTGCACCTATATGTTTTTAAAGTAAAATTCGGCCTTTCAATTAAATCAGCATATACTCTTTCTGTAGGAGAATGTAATGTTCAGTAAGTTTAACTTATACCTGTTATGTGTATATATGTGTTTATTGCAGAAAATCTCAGGAGTTTGTAAAATTTCCACCAGCCCTTGATACACAACAAAATTACTTTATCAGTGCTTTATATGACATTTTTAAAGTAGGATCTTAAAAAGAGTATGAGTAAGATCAACTAATGTACTTTTAGAAACTTTCTCAAATTAAGTATGTTAGATTTATCAAGTCTTTGCTTTTAATTTTCTCTAGTAGATTCCTTACAATGTATTGTACAATAGCATTTGTAGGAGAAGTTAACGATTTGAAGCAATCCCTGTTTTCAAACAAGATTAAACTGTATTTGGATTCAGTCCCTAAGAAATAACTAGTATCAAATCAGTAGCTCTACACAGAGTGAAGTTAATATCCCAGGATATTGTTTCAGCTACAAGTGTTTGCAGATGTTAAACTGTACTGTGAAGTGCGTTTGCTTTTGAGATTATTGCTTTACCATGAACTTTTTCTCTGCAAAATCTTGTTCAGACTTTGCAGTTACATGGCTCATCTTTTTAGACAGCATGTAATCAATAGAACAGCTTTCAAGAAAAAAGTTGAAAAACAGATGAATTTCATGAAGGGGAAAGTTAGTGAACCAATGTGAAATATGAATGAATCTGGGTGTGCATTGGCGTTTAGCCCCCCCCCCCCCTTTTTTTGTGCGAGTGACAGGTTAGAAGGCTCTGAACTTAATATCTTCTAAAATCTTTGAGGATTCAGAGTAAGTCTTATTTTAAAAATGTTCTTCACCCAGCAGGTTTATAATATGGTATTACTTGTATCTGTTTCATTGTACTAAATACTATAAAGTAAACTACATTAGAGGAGACACTTTTTGTTTTTTAATATTTTCTTCCCTTAATTATGAAACTTAATGGTAACGATTGAAGGAATTGACATATTGTAAAGGAAAAGTTAATAATTTTCCCGCAGCCTCCTCTCTTCCATCCTCGCTCCCTCTCTCCAACTAATGTTAACATTGTAGGGTTTATCTTTCCACACCTTTGTTCATGCTAAAGCATATACACTTCATGTGTATCAGACCCCACTAATAATTATATGCTTCATAATGGCATCATTCTTTATACATCAGAGTCTTGAAATCGCCTGTTTCCTCTCATTCTTCCAGAACAAGAGACAGAATTCAAAGTTATTTAAAATAGCCTGGAGTATCTTTCGAATGGGTGTGTCCGTTTATTCAGTCATTCCTTTTGATGGACATCTGGGTAGTTTCCTGTGACATTGGGTATTGCTTATTGCTACACGCACAGTGTTTGTGGTTATTACAGTGAGGCTTCTCTGTCTGCGGTCTTCAATAACAATGCTTTTATTTCTAAAGGGTAGATTTCTGATAACGAGACCTCCGGGCCAGAGGCTATATGTACTTAATTTTGTGTAAATATTGTTGTATTTCCTTCCCTGATGTTTACTGCATTTCCTAGTCCTAATAGTATTGTATGAGAGTGCTCATTTTCTCACACGGGGCTCACACTCACAATCCCCAGATGAAGAGTCGCACACTTTCCTGACTGAGCCAGCTGGGGCCCCTTTCTTTCTCACATGCTTAATTACATGAGATGTTCTCTTTCAAAATTTTATTAATTTGATGGGTAAAGAACAGTACCTCATTTTTGCATTAAGTGGCATTTTCTGATGATTGGTGGAGTTGAACACCTTTGGGTGTTTCTTGGCCACTTCAGTTTAGTCTTTGAATTTCCTCTTGATGTTGTTAGCTTGTTTTACTCTCCAGTTTTCTTTTTCTTACCAGTTTGTGGGAGTGCTTTCTGCATCAGAGGTGTTAACTCTTTGATGATCATTTATTTTGGAAGTTTTTTTTTCTTTTTTTTTTTTTTTTTACTGCTCTATACATTTTTAGAGTGGTTGGTAGTATTTTTTTTAATTACAGAATAAATAGTGCTATTACTGTTATCTATCTTTATATCTTTATGGCTTTCCTATCCTTACTTTTAAAGACATTCTCTTAAATTCTCTTATTCAGAATTTCTTATTTTTTATACGAAATTTTTTTTTTTTTGGTAAGTGTTTTATTTTGAGAGAGAGCACAAATGGAAGCAGGGCAGAGAGACCGGGGGAGAGGGAATCCTGAGCAGGCTCCACGCTGCAGTGCAGACCCTGATGCGGGGCTTGAACCTGCAAACCGTGAGATCATGACCTGAGCCAAAACCAAGAGTAGGACACTTAACTCACTGAGCGACCCAGGTGCTCCCTAATGGAGATATTCAATTCATCTGGAATTTACTTTTATGTATGTTGGGATATAGGAGCCAAGCTTTGCCTTTTTCCTGATAGCTAGCCATTTATTATGCTAATGCCATTTAGTAAATAAACCAGCCTTTTCCCCTCTGAATTTAAATGCCATCAGTATCCTTTTAAAATATTTAAGTGATTGTATTTCTTCTCCAGCTTAACCCATTTTCAGTACGGTAATGACTTTTTAAAAGCAGGATTTAGTAAATTGGAAAGGTTATTTCTCTGCTCTCAAATGTCAAATGCTCCCTGATACTCTTTATTGTTGCTGACTAAAATCGCAGGTGCAAGAAGGATTATTGCCGTGAACAAATCCACAATTTTAAGACCCTGGGTAAAAACTGGGAAAATTTGGAGTATTCATTCAATGCTTCTCCAAAAGCAGTAACTTGTAACCACTGTGCAGAAGTCACTTATTAAATATAAGAAAGAAATCTCTTCCTCGATTGAACCATATGCAGAGAGACCACGTGCACAGAGGCCTGCCTTCTCCTTGAGGGAGGAGCTGCACGGGGGTGCCTCTCTAAGTAAGGCTGTGGGGGGCCCTCTGGGCACCGGGTGCCTGGCGGCTGTAGCTCCGCGGAGATGGGCAGGCAGCTGTGTAGTTCACGTGTATTTTGGGCTCATCCTTTGAGTTACGCCCTGCACAGGGAGCCCAAATCCTGACATAGCTTTTTCTCATGCTGTTTGGAAATAGGTCCTTGGGCTCAGTGTTACAACATCGTGCTTTCCAATATCTTCTTGCTGGGGAGTGCTGATTGGATTTACTCAGCATTGTACAGGTGAGGATGTAACAGGGGCCGAGGGGTGCAGGTGCACCTGGCTCTGGGCGTCCCACATAGACCAGGTTGGGCCGCTCACTGCCGGCAAAATCCAAAGGCGGAGAGACGTTGTGGAGCGAGAATTGAGTTACCCGCGGCCAACGCTGGGAGACCGCGGACTGTTGTCTCAGAGACTGCAAAGTGCTGTAGATACTGTGGGGTCTGTGTGAGGACAGTGAGGCCTAGAGGTCGGTGGTACATGCTGGTGTGCGGAAGAGTCCGCGGGATCGCTGTCCCGGGGGCAGGCACGTGGGGTCCTGCTGGCGTCAGGCAGTGCTTGTTGATTGAGGGCTAGTTTTGGTTCATGTTGTGGGGTGCTGTGCCTGCCAGGGCTTTTGCCTGAATTGGAGATAAGCCACACAGAAGAACTTAATGAGCTAGAAAGTACAGACTGAGGGCAGACCGGAGGTGCTAGCGTCCTCTTTCAGTGAGGGAGAAGCGAAGGGGACTCCTGCGTCTCTAATCAGGCGGTGGCTGGAAGAATTGCGTAGATTACAGATCTGAGAAGATTGGGTTATATGTGGCAATATAGTAATGATAGATCATCTTTATAATTAGAAATAGGATCTTGGGGTATGAAGAATCCTTTATTGAACTGCTAAAATACCTGACAGTGAGGGCATAAGTAAATAGAATATGCTGTATCTTAGGATGGAATAGTATGTAGCTATGAAATAATGTTTTTCTGATGCATATTTATAGTAGGTAAATATTCTTACAATATTCTATTTCATGACAATGGATGTCTAGCATTTAAACTAAAAAGATCCCAAGTAGGAGAGGCGCTTGTGTGAACCGTTGGTTCATTCATTCATTCATCAATTTTACCCAGTGTTTACTGAGTATCAGCAATGCCGGAAGCCTTCCATGAGGCCGTAGCCAACAGTGATGAGGGGCAGAGTCTTTTCCTCCCAGTAGTTCACAAGCATGTGAACATGTGAGTTGTATCATCACAATACCGTGTTTAACAGTCACGTGAAGGCTCAGGGTGCTGTGAGAGTGTAGTGCAGGCACACAAATCAGACTGGGGGCATGGGGTCTGTAGGACTTCGAGCTGAGTTCAAAAGGAGGAGAAGAATTAGCCAAGCAAAAAGATGGTGATTGGAGGGACCGAAGCTTTCTGGTAGGAGTGTTAGGAAATGGGGACACTGAAGAAGGCTAGCTGAGTGTCATATCATGATAAATTCCAAGTCCGTCTTCCTTGTGACTGCCTCAGCAGGTGCGGGTATGTGCGTGTGCACGTATCAGTGTGGGACACGATGTGTAGAGTTTCGCAGTAGTGAGGTCCCGTAACTTTTCTTACCCCAGACTAAGGAGACTAGGTCTGATCCTAAAGGAGGATGTGAAGCAGGAGAGCAGTCTTTTCAGATGTGCTGTTTAGAAAGCTTTCTCTGGGGATCCAGTGAAGGATGGATGAGGTGTTGCCAAGTCCAGAGTCGTGAAAACTGGTAGCACAGAGGCAGAACGATCCCAGTGAGAACTGTAATGTGTATCTAGAGGTTTCAGGAAGTAGCATTGCTAGGACTCAGGATGGGAAGGAAGGAAAGGAGGCTCGGATGATGCCTAGATTTCTGGTTTGGAGCAAGTGGATGTGTGTGGATTTGGTCCATGAAAACTAGGAGAGGATGAATTTGGGAATGGGAAGATACTGAGCCCCGTTTGGGATTTAAACATCTTATGGTCTCTGGGGAGAAATGATAACATTCATTGGTCACCTGAGCAGATGTGACCTTGGCACATGAGGGAGTTGAAGATCTAGGTGTTGTCAGCAGGTAGGTGGTGATTTGAGTGTGGGCAGTACACGAGATTGCAGCAAGGAAAGAGAAAAGGACTGAGGGTGCAGACAGGGCCCCAGAATTTAAAATGGAGGCAGAGGAACCTGAGAAGGCGACTGAGCTGGAACAGCCAGAAAGTAGGAAGGAAATCAGAAGAGAGCAGCTCAGTGGAAGCCAGAAGGGAGACTGTCCTGAGGGAAGTGATTGTCCCTGTGATCGGATGGCCCAGAGATTTCACGTGAGCTCAGTTCGTTAAGGGCGTCTGTTGGCTTTGGCGCAGCGAGGTTGTTAGCGGTGTAGGCCAGAGCGTGTTCCTGGAGCGGCGCTTGTAAATGGCGGCATGCAGGGATTGCACAGGGAGTGGCAAGCGAAGAAGAAATGACTGTTTCAGTGGGTTGGCACTTAACAAAAGTAGACGATACAGCTGGAAGGAGATGGTGCAGGGCTGAGGGAGGTGTGTGTAGGGCTGTGTGTGTATGAGGTGAATGCGAGGGAGGATAAAAATAAAGGCGGTAAGGCAGGTTATGGATGTGAGGTCTCTAGAGAGGTGAGGGAGCCTGCAGCTCTGTAAGAACAGAGACCCCTTTCCTACAGAGTCTGTGGGGAGGAGAGACGGAAGAAAAGGTTGCGACCAAGGTGCCGGCACGTTTGGCTCAGAGGCCGAGCAGGCAGGGGTAAGAGCCAGGCCAGCTGCGTTTTCCTCCGTGAATCGAGGGGTGCCTTCTGAGGACAGAGAGAGAAGACACAGAGACCGGAGGACTCTCAGGACGCGGGGAGGGGAGCCGCACAGCACACACACCTCTGCTCGTGGCCCGGTCATCGTCCTGCCAGGGATGCATCCACATGGAATCAGAACAAAGCAGGTTGAATTTAACTTCCACTGTCTTTCATTATGTAAAATGTTTGGGTATGTTTCAGGTGGGACTGAACAATTTACTGAAATTTAAGCTAAAGTAAACATTTGACAAACAATACACGTATAAAATTAAAAAGTTCCATCAGTCTCCAGGAGACCTGCTTTACCTGTTCGCTTTGCATTTTGTTCTGCTTCCAAATGTTAGCGTTGTATTTTTTTCTCTCACCGAACTGACCATTTGAAAGCCACCTATACTCAGCCAGTCAGACCAGTGCGGTCCGGGAGAGACTTGGGGAAATAGATGAAGGGTGCCTCCAGGGTCGCCAAGGAAAGAGGCTCCAAGTGGGGGTGTTAACAGAGTAGATTTCCCTGCTTATGAGCTCTGACTATGATCTTGATGTGTGTGAATATAGGAAAAATAATTCATTCAAAGGGCATTAGAGTGAATACACTTGTATGTTTGAACCAGGAGCAGAGGACTACATCTTTTATTGAGCTAAATTGTGCAAGTTTATCAAGGGTTATTAAAGCTGACTTAGATGGTTAAACATAATCAAGTTATGGACATCTTTGCGTCTTACTTGTTGAACACATCCGGGGCCCTGTCGTCACCTTTCTTAAGAACAGGCATTAGCATTTCACCTAAACTTTTCAAAACAAGTGTTCTGGAATGATGTGGATATTTCAGATTTTTAGATGCTGGCTGTATATGACCTTCACTAAGCATCTCATTTCTTTCTGTCACTGTCTAGAAGCAGGTGGTTGATATTAGAAATTGACAGGTTGGGAGTGATGTACTTACACGTTAATAACAGATTTATTCATTTTGACTCACAGGGACATTCTTACCATAAACATCTCTGGAATAAAGTTAATCCTGTGATTTTTGTATCAAAAATAAAAGACAGGGAAGTTATTTTGAAAGTCCGTTAATCAAAACCTTTACTACTAAAATGTCACATTAAGAACATTCTTGGGGCACCTGGGTATCTCGGTGGTTGAGTGTCCGACTCTTGATTTTAGGTCAGGTCATGATCTCGCGGTTTGTGGGTTTGAGCCCCATGTCAGGTTCTGTGCTGACAGTGTGGAGCCTGGTTGGGATTCTCTCTGCCCCCCCACACTTGGCTCGAGCCCACAGGTGTGTGCTCATGTGCACACTCTCCCTCAAAATAAACAAAACAAAACAAAACTTTGTGTTTACTTGCTCCACGACTAACATCATAATGCGGTCTTGCAAATAGTGAAAAAATGAAAATATTTTCCAGCCTGTTGTGTTACAGTATAGAAAAATTTCCCGCAATACTGTCCCATTTATGAAGACATTTAGAATTCAAAGAAATATATGTAGTTATGTGACTTTGGGAATTTCTCTTTCTTCGTCCACCACCCCGTTGTAAACCTCATTGTTTACTGTTTGCAAAAGTCTTGTCAGGTTTGTTAATAATCAGATTCAAGTTGTGCTGAGATATCCCTTTCTTCCCCCCTTTTTGTTTTCTGGTTCTTCCTGTTTTTTTTTCTCACCTCAGAGCGTATCCACTGTGAAGTCCCTAATGATGTCCGTTAACCCATTTCCACCTTAACCATGAGAAAACCACATGCAACCAACCGTTGTTGTTGTTGTTTTGTAATTTTTAATGGTGTGTGTTGCTACCTCAGCTCTGTCGACACCATGATAGAACTGATCCTGCAGCCACAGCCCCTCTGTCCTGGTCCTGCCACTGGAACTGTAGCAGAGCTTAGACCCCCGTGTCCCCTACTCCATTCTCCCCAATGTGCTGAAGCCCCATACCAGTGCCTGAGCAGGGCAAGTGCTTGATTTTGTGGCCGGTCTTTCTCAGTGCTTACAGTGGTTGCTGGGACACTTGACTTGGTCCAAGGGGCATCACCGGCATGTAAAGAATGCTGATTTCTGGTCCCCACAATCAGAGGTCCTGATTCGGTAGCTGTGGTAGCCTGAAAAATGACACCCCCCCACCAAATATCCAACATCACATCTCCAGATCTGTGAATATTCCCTTATTTGGAAAGAGGGTCTTGGTGGATGTGATTAAATCCAGGATCTGAGGATGAGATTATTTTGGATTCTCTAGGTGGGCTCTGAACGTCATTGCAGGTGTCCTTATAAGAGAGACACAGGGGAGAAGACAGACTGAGGAGGAGGAAGAGGCGGTGTGACCACAGAGGCAGAGATGGGATTCGCGTGGCCGCATGTAGAGGAATGCTGATAGCCGCCAGAAGCTGGAAAAGGCAAGGAGTGGATTTTTCCTGAGAGCTTCCAGAAATCTAACAGAGGACCTTGTGTTGTCTGAAGCACCCAGTTTGCATTTTGTGATGGCAGCCACAGGCAACTGACCTGGTGGCTGTGGATGGAGCCCAGGAATATGCATTTTTGACAAGCACCTGGGTGATTCTGATACCAGTGCTCACCTCACTACCCTGCGCGCATATTGGCTGGGAAGTTGGGGCCTCCTGTTTGTGCCCTCTGACCTGCAGCCAACGTGAGAGGACAGCTAGCATCTCAAGTTGACACTTGGACGCACTTTTTACTGGACTGAGAGACAGTGGTGGTCTTGAGTTCTCTTGGAACTGTAATCTGGGTTGGTTTGGATTAACTGTTGGTCTGGTCTAGGTCTCTAAGGTCTGTAAAGTAATCTCATTCATTACTCCATTTTGCTACAAAGCATGGCTATGAGGTGGGAAAGGAGACAAGTAGGAAGATTTTAGGAAGTACAAGTTATGTGGGATTTTTTATATGGAGAACTTTGTCATTTTCATTAAAGTGCTAACCTGTTCACTGTAATTTATTTCCTGTTCATGGTAAATAGTAAATAACAACTGCTTTCTTCTTTCTTACATAAACCTGGACCCAAGGTTGATGGGTTGGCAATTTATATATGACTTATTCTACAACATTTTTGAGGCACTATGCAATAAGAATACATGAATACAGCATCCAGAAAACCAAATTGCAAGATGAAGTTGATATAATCAGATCATAAAAACCAACTCAGTTTCTAGAGTGTTGTCTTTATCATTCATTTTCAATGTTAACCTGTTTTTTCTTTGAAGTTTCCCCTTTAAAAGTTAGAGCTTTCACTTCGTTACTAAATCTTTGTTACTAAATTTTATTAAAAGTTTTCAAGTCTCCTCAGATGTACTTGTGTTGGTGTGTGCGCGCGCAAGCACTGAGTTCTGTGTCATGGATGTAGGTTGGTGTTTCCACAGCCAGGACGCAGAAAAGTTCTGTTCGTACGAGGACCTCTTGTGTTGTGCTTTCATAACCACCCCTGCCTCAGTCTCTCATCTGTGGCAGTGACAAATTTGTTTTCCATTTGTCTAATTTGTCGTTTGAAAAATGTCACAGTATGTAACTTTTCAGGATTTGCTTTCTCACTCAGCATAATTTTCTAGGACATCATCTACATTGTTGTATTTATCAACACGTCTTCCTTTTTATCGCCAAGGAGTATTTGATGATCTCTCTCTACCGCGGTTCGTGTAACCATTTGCCCATCGAGGGACCTCTGGTTTATTTCCATGTTTTGGCTATTGCCAGTCAAGCTGCTGTGAACATTTATGTGCAGGTTTCTTTGTGAACGTGAGTTTTCCTTTCTCTGGGATAAATGCCCAAGAGTGCAATTGTTGGGTTGTAGAATAATTGCATGTTCAGTTTCATGAGAAACTGTCAAACTATTTTTCAGAGCGGCCATACAATTTTTAGCATTCCATCCGCAATGTATGAATGGTGTAGTTTCTCTGCATCCTTGCCAGTGTTGGTTATTGTCATTGTTGTCAAGCTTCGACATTCAAGTTTAGACATGATGGCTTCATACTGCTGTAATGGCTGTTGACTTAGACGTCTTTGGATGCCTGTTGTACAGTTGGATTTTTTTTGTTGGGTTTTGAGAGTTCTCTATATATTCAGATACTTGTTCTTTGTTGCATATATAGTTTGAAAACATTTTCTCCCAGTCTGTAGATTTTTTTATCCTCTTAACAGGATCTTCGTAGAACAAAGGTTTATAATTCTGATAAAGTCCAGTTTATCAAGTTTTCCTTTATGGATTATGCCTTTAAGAGTCAAGTCTAAGAACTTATTGTCTACCATTAATTTCCTAAGATGTTCTCCAATTAAAAAAAACTTTTGGAGTTTCAAACTTTAGGTTTAAGTCTGTGAACCATTTTGAGTTAATTTTTGTATAAGATTTGAGACTTAGGTTGAGGTTCTTTTTTTTTTTTTTCTTTCCCTTATAACCCATGTATATCCCTGTGTTCCAGCTCCATGTGTTGAAAAGGCTTTTCTTTTACTGAATTGTTTTTGCACCTTTACCAAAAATCAGTTGAACATATTTGTGTGTGTATTTCTGGATTTTCTCTTCTGTTCCATCCGTCTCTGTTCCTCTGCCAGTACCATCCAGTTGTGATTATTGTGGACTGTGGGCCCTAACATGGGGTAGAGGGATACTTTTCACTTTGTTCTTCTCTGTCGAGATTATTGTAGCTATTCTAGGTTCTTCACATAGGAATTTTTGAGATCTCTTTTCTACCTATGTCTTCAACGTCTATATTTGTACTGGGATTTTGATAGAAACCATGTTAAATCAATAGATCAGTGTGTAAGGGGAAGATTGACATTCTTTAAGGAAAGGTTTGCTACTCATAAATTCTTTGTTTGCCTTTATCACAAATGTTTTTATTCCCTCTTCATTCCTCAAGGACGTTTTTATTGATACAGAAATTATGGTTGACAGCTGTCTTTTTTCAGCACTTGAAGAATGTGTCACTTCCTTCTGGTCTTCACAGATTTTGCTGGGAAATCTGTCATTTGAATTGTTACCCCTCTATAAGTAAGTTTCTCTTGTACTGATTTCAGTTTTTTTCTTTAGTTTTCATTGATTTGTCTTGGTGTGAATTTTTTTAGAGGAGGTAGAGGAGGGTGGCTATCCTGTGAGGGATTTATTCAGCTTCTTGAATTTGTAGATTTATGTCTTTTGCTAAATTTGGGAAATACTATTTCTTCGAATAATTCTTTCAGCCCCACTAGCTTCTCCTGTCTTTGTGGGACTCCAGTGATACAAATTTGGACCTTTGGTTATTGTACTACAGGTTCAGAGGCTCTGTATTGTCTCTGTGATGTTGTGATCACTAAGTTTTGTTGTTCAGTCTTCAGTCCTGTTATTTACATTTTCCAATTGAATGCTTCCAGAAGGTTTGTTTTTAAATTTCTCTTACTGTAATTTTCAATTCTGGAACTTGTATTTGGATTCCTTTTTTATAGCTTCTGTCTTATTTTTTTGCTGAGATTATCATTTCCTTTTTTCTTTCATTTGTTTTAAGAGAATTTATAATTGCTTGGTGGTGCGTCTTTATGATGGCTGCTTTAAAATTCTTGTCAGATACTGTGGACAACAGTATGGCGGTTCCTCAAAAAATTAAAAATAGAAGCACCATATGATCCAACAATTCCTACTATTGGCTATTTACACAAAGAAAATTAAAACATTAGTTTAAAAAGATATACATACCCCATGTTTATTGCAGCATTATTTAGAAAAACCAAGAATACAGAAGCCACCCAAGTGTCTATCAGTAGATGAAGGCATAAAGAAGATGTGTGTGCATCTACACACACACACACACACACACACACACACACACACACACACACACACAATGGAATATTACTGAGCCATAAAAAGGATGAGATCTTGGTGTTTGCAACATGGATGGCTCTGGAGAGCATTAGGCCAAGTGAAATAAGTCAGACTGAGAAAGACAAATACCATAGAATTTCACTCATGTGGAATCTAAAAACCAAAACAAATGGATAAACAAAAAAGCAGGATCAGACCTATACATACGGAGAACAAAGTGGTGGTTGCCAGAAGGAAGGGGGATGAAGGATGTGTGTGCAAAATGGGTGAAGGGGAGAGGGAGACACAGGCTTCCAGTTATGGAATGAATGAGTCACGGGAATAAAAGGCCCAACATAGGGAATATCATCAATGATACTCTAACAGTGTTGTATGGTCACAGAAGATAGCTACTCTTGACAGCCTCATATACGCAGAAGTTGAGTCACTACTTTGTACACCTGAAACTAATGTAGCATTCTGTATCAACTATACTTAAAAAAATTAAAAATAAATAAATACAATTCTCATCAGAAAATTCTAACATGTGTTAGAGTGTTGGGAATCTTGTCTCATTCAAGTTGTGATTTTTCTGATTTCTGATTTTCACTTGTGCCTTGGACGTTTTGGCTATCAACTGTTTGGTCCTACTTAAACCTTTTACTTTAATTGACAGTCACCATGTTTAGGTTCAGCACTTGGATCCTGGTCAACTTTTGTTAGTGGTTCCAATGACATCTTAATTTTTAGAGCCTTTGTCTTATTGTTTTGATCTGTTTGTTTTCGTCTGCTGCCTACAGGCTTTTGCACCGATTCCTGCTGCTGCCTCCTGGAGGTGCAGAAGGTGCCTTCATGTTCTGTGCTTCTCAGTGACATTGAGTAGAAGAAGGGAGTCTCAGACCTGGGGGCAAAGAGGAATTCTGTTCCCAGCCCCTTGTTGTCAGTGAGGTTCTTAACTGAACCCCCTTTGGTAATGCTGTGCTCACCTGCTGTCCTTGCTGGGATTCCCGTTGACCAGCGGGGGTTGGGGGGAGGGCGTGGAAAGGAGCTTGCTAGTTGAGAGGTGGAAAAACACCAGGCCTGGCTTGCTGTCCTCTCTTGGGTTGGGATTCCTAAGATGCCTGCCAATCTTGGCATCCCTCACTGATCGACTTCTTCTTTCTGCCTTTCAGAAGTCTTGAAGGATGAGGGTCTGTCATAATTGGTGTCTGTGTCCTTCCCCAATCTGTTCCCATGCGTGTCACACACATGTCCTCTGCCCTCCCGTCATCCTCCCAATTCACAGCTTTTACTTAAAACGGAACTTGGTGCTTATGTTTTATGACTGTTCAGTATTGTTCTTTATTATTCCTAGCTGGCCCGCACTGTACCCCATGATGATATTTCTTTCCTTCACAGGTTTCTGTTTTGTTTAGTTTTCTGTCTATTTATTATTAGCTTACCCCTAAACTCCATGAAGTTCAACTTAAAATGGCCAAACATACCAGTTGGCTTACTATTCAGTGTTTGTTTTTGTTTTTAATCATTTCTCTTTATTCTTTCCCTTGGAGATGTTCCTCTGAGAGCCGGGGTCAGTCTGAGCTGGTTGTTCCCTGGGACTTCTGCTCAGCTCCCATCTTGGAGTTTTATGTCACCAATATTGTACCTGCTTCCTTCGCTGGTCTCCTTTGTTGTGTCTCTGATTCTCTCCATTCCACATGTCTATTTCTTTTTTTTAATCCTTGTTCATTGGTGCACACCCTCTGGGTATTTTCTGAGAATGCACATATGAAAAGTAAGTTTTTAGATACCTTAAATCTTTGAAAACATCTTTATTTTACTCATGTAGCTATGAAATTCTTGGTCAGAAATCATTTTCCTTTAGAATTTTTCACAGTATTCCCCCATTGTCTTACAGCCTGCAGTGATTGTCTTGGGAAATAAAATGACATTCTGATTCTTCTATTTGACATTCAAAAATATGAGTACTTTTAGATAATTGTCTTTATCTTTGATGTTGTGAAATTTTGCATTGATAGGCCTTTATGTGGCATTGTGGGTCTGGGCTGGATCTAACTGGTGTTCTTTAATCTGGAAACTGTTGTTCTTTCCTGGGAATATGTCTAATATTGTTAGTATTATTGGTCAAGTCTTTCCTCTTGTGTTTCTCCTCTTGCTTCTGGAACTCTGCTAGAATATAAGCTCTACAACTCGAGGAATTTGTGTCTCTTTTGTTTATTGTATCCTGAGTGCCTAGAACAGCGTCTTTACAGAGTAAGTACTCTGTACAATAAATATTTGTTGAATGAATGAAGTGAACTTCTTCTGTTTGACAGTTAAATGTCCTGGATTTATACTCTAATTGTCTTTCCTCTTCTCTTGTGCAGCTGTTTTGCCTTTTTTTTTGTACATGGGGAGATTCCGTCACTGGTTCTTTGCAGTTTTCTTTTGTTTTGTCTGCTAGTATATTATTATTTCTAAGATTATTACTATTATTTCCACCTTTTTTCACTTCTGTATATTTTTTGTAAAGCACCTTTATGGGCAGGGTTCTGGTGAGAAACAGAATAATCGAACACGTATACTGTTAACTGGAATTGGTTATTATATATATGATGATGAGGTAGAGGTCCAGATTTACTTTTTCCATACGTGTATCTGACACAACATCATTATTAATATGATCATCCTTTCTCAGGCACTGTAGTACCACATTTGTTATAAATTCAGTGACTATGTTAGTCTGTATTATTCTTTTTTAAGATTCTTGTGCTATTACCACACTATTTTAATTACTCCAGTTTTTTTAAATTTTTTAAAAATTTTTTAATTTTTTAAAATTTATATCCAAATCAGTTAGCATATAGCGCAATACTGATTTCAGGAGTAGATTCCTTGATGCCCCTTACCTATTTAGCCCATCCCCCCTCCCACAACCCCTCCAGTAACCCTCAGTTTGTTCTCCATATTTATGAGTCTCCTCTGTTTTGTCCCTCTCCCTGTTTTTATATTAATTTTGTTTTCCTTCCCTTATGTTCATCTGTTTTGCGTCTTAAAGTCCTCATATGAGTGAAGTCAAATGATTTTTGTCTTTCTCTGACTAATTTCACTTAGCATAATACCTTCCAGTTCCATCCATGTAGTCACAAATGGCAAGATTTCATTCTTTTTGATTGCTGAGTAATACTCCACTGTATATATATGCCACATCTTCTTTATCCGTTCATCCATCGATGGACATTTGGGGTCTTTCCATACTTTGGCTATTGTTGATAGTGCTGCTATAAACATGGGGGTGCATGTGTCCCTTCGAAACAGCACACCTGTATCCCGTGGATAAATGCCTAGTAGTGCAATTGCTGGGTCATAGGGTAGTTCTATTTTTAGTTTTTTGAGGAACCTCCATACTGTTTTCCAGAGTGGCTGCACCAGCTTCCATTCCCATAATTAATCCAGTTTTATAAACAGATTTTATATTAGGTAATGAAAGTCTCTAAATTTCTTCTTCAACATTGTCTCGATTATTATTGACCTTTTTATATTTCCTTATAAGTTTGTAGAATCAATGGTCAAATCACAGACACACACAAACACTTAAAAATACTCTGCTAAGATTGTGAATGGGATTGCATTAAATCTGTAGGTCAGTGTGAGGACAACTGACATCATTAAAGATCTGTATTTAAAAAAAAATTTTTTTTAACGTTTATTTATTTTTGAGACAGAGAGAGAGAACATGAACAGGGGAGGGTCAGAGAAAGAGGGAGACACAGAATCTGAAACAGGCTCCAGGCTCTGAGCTGTCAGCACAGAGCCTGATGCAGGGCTCAAACCCATGGACCGCGAGATCATGACCTGAGCCGAAGTCTGACGCTTAACCGACTGAGCCACCCAGGTGCCCCTACTGTTCTGTATTTTTAATGTATGACTTTAGCATGTTATTCTTTCTATTTTAAGTTTTGCATGTTTAGAGAACAGATGGCTTGATATTTTGTCTGTCTGTGCCCTGAAGTATTTTGTCCATTTAGTAGGAATTTGTGTTGTATTTGTAGTAAATTCTTATACCCATTTTTTGCAGAGGATATACTTTTAGGTTTGAAGTTTTATATACTTGATCACTTTGAAATGTGTTTGGTTCCAAGCGATTTGAAACTCATGAATCCTCCCTGTGTTTTGTTTTGTTTTAAAATTTATCTGAAGTTGACAGATACTCAGGACAGGGCTGGATGTTGCCACTCCTCAGTGCCATCAGGAACTCTGGCTCTCCTGGTCTTTCTGCTTCTCCTTCCTGAATGCGCTGGTTTCTGTCCTTATGCTTGACACCTCTTAGCTGAGACATCACTTCTCTGTTCCAGGCAGGAAGTGGGGAAAAGGGCCGAGAGATGAAAGGAGATGTCTGCAAAATGGATTTGTTCTTTCTCTCTTTTAAAACCAAGAAAGCAAACACTTTGCCAAGTCTCCTCCCCACACATTGCTGCCTCCAGAACTGAGAACTGTTGTTGGCCAGAACTCAGTCTCACAGACCCTCCAGACCCATCACAAATCAATGACAGTAAGGTCACCACAGTGACCAGTTCATCTAAACCAGTTGTAATTCCTATCCAGGGCCTGAGGTGAGGGCCTCCTCTCCCTCTCTACTGCTACCTGAACTGGCTGGGGTTCTATTAGCAGAAAAAGAGGAGAGAGAAGTACTGTGGAGGTAAGAGAAGGTGTCTGTCATATTTATTGACATTTCCAAATGTTTAATATGTTAATTTTCTGAAACTTTCCTGTTTCTGGATAGGCAAGAAAATGATTTTAATTTTTAGTATTTTTGTTTTTTGTCCAACATTTTAAAATCACGTGATTTTGGGATGTGTTTATTTTGAAGTCTGTTTTTTGTTCGTTTGTTTTTTGTTTTGTTTTTTTTTTTTTTATCTGTTAAGCAAGATCTGGTGATATTTTAAGATGGTAAATGGCATCCCTACTTCCATAAACCATTGCTCTCTGAAGTGTTTTAGGCATAATGGAATTTATCTTTTTAATGGGAAAATGCTTTTTAAATTTTCATCAGCCAAACTGTAGAAATGGGACAGCTATAGTGACCTGGGCCACATACTGTCAGCTGCTTGCTGCAGTATGTTTGGGGATGATTAAGTTATATGTTTCATAAGAATAGTCTGAGGAAGATGGAAATAGGTGAATTAAATCACTTCATCCCAGAAGGGTTGGTTAGTGAATTATTAATTTTTAGGAACTCTGCTTTAGAATCTGAATCAGTAAATATCTTTACTATAGACTATAGGTATTTATGTTACTGAAAAACTGAAATTGTTTTTTGTATATCTGTTATTTGATGACAATTCAGTTTTTAGAACTGATTTTATTTTTTCAGCTCTCAAGGAAGGAATTTGGAAATGTGCTTTTAAGGATGAGCAGATGTTATAGTAGTTTATAGTGTGTTAATATGTCCTAAGTTAACGTATCCAGAATCTCATTCACTCACTTTCCAAATGTAATGACATAATCTTGCAGTTTTCCCCCCTTCATGTCTATCTTTATTTTATAGGTTATATTATCTTGCCTAATGTCCCAATTTGAGAAGAATTAGGAATATTTTGGCCCTTGAACACCAGGGGGCTTAAGGGTGCCAACCTCTGTGTAGTCAAAAATCTGAATATAACTTATGATTCTTCCAAAACTTAACTATTACAACTTACTGTTGACCAGAATTCTTATCAATAGCAAAAACAGTTACCATCTATTTGTATGTTATACGTATTGTATATGTTATATTATATATTATGTTATATATAATATGTGTACGACGTATTCTTACACTACCATAAGCTAGAGAAAAGAAAGTGTTATTAAAATCATAAGAGACAGTGCACTTACGGTACTGTTTTGTATTTATTAAAAATAACCAAATGTAAGTAAACCATGGAGTGCAAACCCGTGTCGTTCAAGGGTCAACTATGTGTGTGGTGTCAAGTAGCTTTGTTAGTCATTGTGAATAAATCAATTAAAAACTGACGTAAGGGCCAAAACAACCCAATTATTATAAATTGGACGATGAATGAATCTTAAAATTATTCAACTTACTTCGAGAAACCACTTTTGGTTATCTGTATTTCCTCGTGGCTCTGTTCCTTATCATTTGGCATTTTAAAAATAAGAAATCTTAGACTAGATTCTTGACTGAAGACCCTTTTTATTTTTGATAAATGTTTCTTTTTACATTCCAAATAATACATAAACGAGAACAAATCACAGCCAATTTGAGAAACATATGTATCTGAGGTGGAGATACCACCGGCTAACATAGGATTTAACTAGATTGTACACATTTTGATGTTTTTGATGGCTTGTAAAGTTTTCACTTTAACTCTCATATATGATGGTTGGTGTGTTGTACGAGTCAATTTGGAGAGCGATCTAGCTAAGAAATGCTGAAACTCTGACTCAGAGGTCAGAGGCCCTAAGTAGCCTTTCTGTTGTTGGATCTTGGCTTTTGTCTAGCTTTTCTTGATTCTTGCCCATTTTTGAAGCCTTGTTTTCCACTCGTAACAACTCTGTGAGCATCGTGGTCTCATTCCCATGAATTCCTTGCCTACTTGATGTGCCTAAAGTTGGACGCTATGATTTAAAACCATCACCATGAGCGGTATAACAAGCACATGAAGTTTTAGACAGCATCCACGTCTCCCTGAGAAGTCTTGTGATTTCGCTAGGCAGGATGTCTTTGTGCCAGAGTCACAGTTGGGAAAAATAATGTGGAGGAAAAACCAAACCAGAGGACAGAGCAACAGCTGCTGTCGAGTGACATCAGGGCTGAATTCAAGTTTTAAGATCTGGATTAGAATCCTCCGGGCACTTAGGGGCAGGGCACCTGGGTGGCTCAGTCGGTTAAGCGTCTGACTCTTGGCTTCAGCTGTGGTCATGATCTTATGGCTCATGAGTTTGAGCCCCACGTCAGGCTTCCCTCTGATAGAGTGGATCCTACTTGGGATTCTTTTTCTCCCTCTCTCTCTCTCTGCCCCTCCCCTGCTTGCTCTCTCTCTCTCTAAATAAACAAACTGAACAACAAAACAAGAATCCTTCTGGTACTTAGCAGTTGTGTGACTTTGGTCATTGTTGAACTATTCTGAGATGTTTGTTTTTGGCCTCAAAAGTTTTCCCCATCCTTCTTCTGTTCATCTTTTGAATAGATGACTCAGCTTACACTTGGCAGAGAAACACAAGTCGTGAGATTAAAAACTCCCTCAATATTCTGCTTCCAAAAATGACTGAGTTATGTACATTTCCAGAATTTCCTCCTTTTGTTAAATATTTAAGGTCAGTTATCTCCATTTGGATTTGCAATTGCATCCTGTTCTATCCTCCTAAGAAATGTGTACTATCAGTTGATCTTGTTTCCTTTCCTAAATATTCAAGCTGTTCCTCTTAACCAAAACAATTCTGTAAGCATTTAAACATATTCAAGACTCTTCTCTGTTAAAAAAGAACCACGCCCTTTCTACATCTACCTAGCTATTGTCTTCTTTCTCTTGTCTTTCCATTTACAACACACTTATGGAAAGAGTTGTCTGTATTTGCTGCCCAGCTCAGATTTTTCTAAATTGGCTTCTCTTTCCATCATTGTATCACAATTGCCCTGGATAAGGTGATGAGTGCCCTTAGGGAAACCAAACCTAAAGGAGGTTCTTGAGTTCACATGTCACTGGACTGCTCAGTAGCTTGCTTCCGGAATGGTCTCTTAGTCTTTTTTTTTTTTTTTTTCAACGTTTATTTATTTTTGGGACAGAGAGAGACAGAGCATGAACGGGGGAGGGGCAGAGAGAGAGGGAGACACAGAATCAGAAACAGGCTCCAGGCTCTGAGCCATCAGCCCAGAGCCCGACGCGGGGCTCGAACTCACGGACCGCGAGATCGTGACCTGGCTGAAGTCGGACGCTTAACCGACTGCGCCACCCAGGCGCCCCTCTCTTAGTCTTTTTGAAACAGTTACAAGAAGCCTTCTCTCTTGGTTTTCTTCCTGAATGACTCCTGATTTCTCTCTCTTTCTGGGGAGCTGGGTAGTGTTATGCCCAGAATGATCCCCAGAGACCACCAGGGAGCCGAGTCCGATGCAAAAGCAAAGAGCCTTTATTCTAGCTAGCTCGAGCTCAATCCCCTACCTGCACCGACGCAGCAGTGAGATACAGGGGAGAGAGAGTGAGTTTCAAAAGCACAAAGGTTTTATTGGGGTCTAGGGGCAGTTGGTGAGGTAATGGCTGTGGCCTCAGCCGATTGGCTGGGGGAAGGGTCGGAGTCCTGTTATGCAGGTCGCAGGGTGTTTTGATCGGGAAGTTTGAACAGGTGAGCGGGGAGGTTACTTCAAGGGGAGGAGGCGTGGTCAAGGTGGAGGACACAACAAGATGGAGTTGGCTGGCGTAGGTCTGCCCTTTCACTACCAGGTGTTGAGTGTTGGAACTCCCCAAAGCCAGTCCCACTTCTCTGCCTCTCCTGCTCAGTTTTCTTCCTGAGATTTGCATTTACGGACATGGTTTGCATTGCCCTCTGCATGTGTTATATACTAATGACTCCAAAATATTTCTGAGCTCTCGTGCTCTCTATCCAACCGTCACCTGGATAGTTTCACTTGGATATTTCCAGGGCACCTCAGACTCTTCTACCCAAACACTCCATAACTTCGGAGTCGTCTGTGATGCCTCATCTGCATTATTCCCACATTTCACTGTTTTCCTTCCCGATGTCTTTCTCACCTGACCTCTCCGTGTTTCTGCTGCTGTCACCCTAACCCAAGCTAACACTGTCTCTTTCTTGGACAACTCTAGTGGTTTTGTATGGGATCTGGTTTCATCCATTCTGGTCCCCTTCCTGTCTGTTTGCCACTCATTGCCAAGAGGATTTCTGAAACACAAATATAATATGCTATCCCACCTACTTATTTTTCACTGCCTTCCCATTGATGTTTGAATAAAGACCAAAATCCTTAAATGGGCTGCGTGGTCTGGATTTTACCTCCCTACTCTCTCTCTTCCTTTCTCTGACATGTGAGTGAATGCCTTGCTCCCTCCTGCTTTGGGACTTTATGCTTGTTTCTTTTTCCTCCCTCATCGAACTTTGATCCTTCCGATGTTAGCACAGGTGGTGTTTCCTCAGGGAAGTTGTCCCTGATTCCCATGGAGATTGGGTGAGGACTTGTAGTCTTCCCTTGTCCTTCATAGCCCTTTACACATGTGTAACTTTATGTTTAATTATGTGAGGATTTGATTAATGTCTCTTTCCCCATGACAACAAGTACCATGTCCTTCCTCCTCTCCCCCCACCATTGTAGCCTTGGTGCTGCAAAATACTATTATATGGTTGGAACTGACATTCTTGAATGAGTGAATGAATGAGGAATGAATGAATCAGTGACATCAGTTAGATGGGAGTTTGAGTGCTGGCTCCTCCACTTAATGGTTATTTGACTTTGAGCAAGCTTCTACAGAGTCAGGGTCTCTAAAAGCCTTTCTTCCTCATCTGTAATATGGGGATAATAATTTTATAGAATATAAGAATATAAATGAAAATTGCATAGTTTAGTTCTAGCTCATGATAAGTGCCAATTAATCATCAGACGATCATGGTATTACTACAGGAGTGTTAGTAAATTCTGTTTTTCTCAGGTAAGTGAGTTTTCTGTGCATGTTTAAACTACTTTAGCCTGAAGGAAAAAATGGTGGGCTTGGAAGCTCGTGAGCCCCCGTCTCCTCTTATCTGTCCTTTAATGCTGGTCTTTCCATACGTTTGTCCATGTTGGTGTCTGATTTTAACACATCTTTCCATAACAGGCTGTACAAGGAAGAACTAATTAAATGGTGACTTTGGCACCTAAACTGGCTTTTTTGACACGTTCCAGGCACGTGAACCGAATCTTTGTCCTTTAATCCCACTCTGGACACCTCTAAGCTCAGAGCCATTTCCCCCATCTTTGGGACTTTAGAACCCAGAGGGCCAAGCAGATATAAAATGTTGTTACTTTTAATTTTTCCTTTGCTGACAGTTTGAATCTAAAAACAATGAACTTCTTTTAGGATGTTTTTACTATGACTTAATCAGTCATTTAAAATATTTTATATACAGGGGTGCCTGAGTGGCTCAGTTGGTTAAGTGTCTGACTTTGGCTCAGGTCATGATCTCATAGTTTGTGAGTTTGAGCCCCTCGTCGGTTTCTGTGCTGACAGCTCGGAGCCTGGAGCCTGCTTCGGATTCTGTGTCTCCCTCTCTCTCTGTCCCTCCCCCACTCACACTGTCTTGATAAACGTTAAAAAAATTAAAAAATAAAATACTTTATATACTTATTTATGAATACTCTTACACTGACACATCTTTCTCTGAAACATGCACACCTTGCGAGTATAGGAAGTGCTTTTTGGGGACTGAACTTTTGTTTTCTATTGTTAGCAAAACAATAAAGTTAAAATTTGGAGTCCCTTTTCATTCTCTCTCTCTCTCTCTCTCACTTTCTGTCTCAATCTCTCTCTCCGTCTCTTGTTTTTTTTTTTAAGAGAAGCTATGCTTTTAAAGCCAAATTTATAATATGAGGATAATACATATTTATTTGCTTAATACCTGATTCATAGGGTGTTTTTAACACGGTCTGTGCATGTATGTATATATTTATGCACACATATAAAGTACTTGGCTAAAGTACATTTCAGTTTTGTGACTTTTAGTTCAGTGTTGTTGTAGTGGATTTTTACAGAATATATCGTGACTTGATATTCCATTAGTCCTTATCTGGAGAAACATACACACTTAATTGATTTTTTTCCCTTTAGTATTTGCTATCAAACTATAGTTTACACTGAGTATTAAAAAAGTCATATACTCGATGTTGCTGAGGCTAACATTTTTGCTAACCACTGGTACACTAGAGAAGGACCCATGAAAGGGGGTGCATATTCTCTTACAGGAACCAAGAGTCAGCAATTGGGGCATGGTGCAGATAATTCTACCAGTGAGGCTGCTGATGGAGCACTTCCCAGGGCAAATTGGAGTGATGTCTCCCCTCTGAGTGGTGACTGGAACTCTGAGGATGAATCCCGCGGAGTGTCCTTTTTGATTTACGATATGGGCCTGCTTCGGAGGTGAAGTGCAGGCTCTCATGTCTAGTTCGTCGCTAAGGACAGTCAGTGGCATTCTCATGTTTCTTACCAATATTTGTATAACACACGCAAATTCAACTATGAATAAAACTATTTACATCAAAAATGAAAATGAGGAGAAATGGGTATATAAAACAAGGTGAATAACCTCAGCATAATTAGAGATTTCAGCAAGTGAAGACTAAAGTTGAGAAGAAGTATTTTCAGTAGAGATCCTCTCATGTCCCTGACCATCAGTTTTTCTTGTTATTTAATACCTACAAAGGCTTTCCTTACTTCTTTGAATGGCCTTACATCCCTGTAAGTGCTGAGTTTTATATAATGTTGGACTGTTGCTGGGCTGAAGCCCACGACTGTAACACACTCTTCCTGATGAATTACTTTTGGAGGATGGGAAGGTCATGTAAAGGACGGTGCATCTATGTTCTCTTCTCTGCTTTTCTGACAATTTAGGAAGACTTGGAAGGTCTGGAAGGAGTTCTGGTGAGCCAGCCTAGAGCATTATGTTGCTAAAGAGCAAAATTACTAAAGGATTTTACAGCTTATGGGTAGAGCATTTCAGGGAATCAACATTGAGTTATTGGTCTAAAATCCTAACCAACTATAGGGTTACAGAGGGGGAGTTTTTGTTAAGCACACCTGAGACATGTTCGCATGACCAAATCCTTTCTGAATAAAAGGTCCTGCCGGAGTTTTCCATCACTCTGTTTTTCCGGACTGATAATAAAGCACAGACCATGATCCCTTTGAATGCTACTTCAGGAGGTGGTGATTTTTCATTCCTCGAATGGACAGCTCCAAGAAGATCAGGTTTTGTTAATGCGTCTGCCTTGGCTTCCACTCTTAGGATGGAACTGTTGGACACATTGGCAGCTGTGATTTGGCACATTGAAACTCATGGGAAACTTGCTAATGTTGCTTGGTTCTTGGGATAGGAAGAGTCTTAGTGTCTTTAGGCAGATTCTTAGCTTTTATATGCTAATTCTGGGAGCAGTGTTCTGCAGGGTATGGATGCAGAAATTGGCCTTACAATGAGGCCCTGATGCTGCTTCCCCAACATTCATAGGAAGCACATCTAATTATTCTTTCTCTCTGATACTGGAGAAATGCTGGGTGTGCTTACTTGGGGAACATTTTTCTGTCACAGGCAGGATTCTTACCTAGTTTATGTCCTAACCTCAAGAATCTGGTTGGATTGTGTCTTCCCATTTGGGTTTTTTTAGCTTGGGCTGTGAGCTCAGCCTTGCACTTTTTTGGGCAGATTTTCTCCTCTCCATCTACTCATCTCAGAATGAGTATATCTTTTTTGAGCCATGTTCTGTATCCATAGTTCATATGAAATGGCTTGTCATTCTTGCTTATCACTTAAAATAATAACTGGCTTCTTCCTGTTGTAGCATTTGCTAATAATGGCAGAGCTTTCCAAAAGATTATGATAATCTGTCAAGAGGATTGCACAAAGTCTACCCCCACCTGCCTTCTTCAAAGCAGAGTTGAATTGAACAACATAAAGTGAATTTTCAAAGCTAAGGATTTTGACTAAAGTTTTACTGTGTTAAATTGATACCAAATGACTGGAGGCATTGAGTTTTTAAAATTGGAAATATGTGTACAGCATCCATGGTAAACATCCAATTCTTTTTTATTAGTGTCTTTTTTCTACTGCTTTCGAATAATATGCTGTAAAAGTCTCTCTCTCTCTCTCTCTCCATACACACACACACACACCTGTGCATGCACACACACATATATACACATACATTTGCACACATGTATATACACCATATGTATATATATATACCATATATATATTGAAAAAATATACGTAGTTAGTAAATAAGACTTTAAGGAAAGACACCAAAATGTTGATAAATGTGGTTATACCTGGGTGGTAGAATTGGGATACTATTTACTTCTTTATACTTTGCTCTGTGTTTCTTAGGGAACATGTGTTATTTTTATGATCAATAAAAATACTTTTTATCTGATCACATATTTTTGTACTAAAAGAATGCTTTAAAAATTTGCCAATAATTAAAGACAGTAAAACTTGTATATTGACCAACATTTGAATTGGAGCTAAAAACCTCTTAGGTTTTTCACATCAAGGAAACTATTTCACTTCTATAATTAAGACCCCTACTGATGGGTGTTTAAGAATTGTCCACTGTACTTTGGATACATGTAAAAACTACACCTGGTAAAATAACTATCTAATTGGGTTTTGGAAAACTGGGTAGATATTGTTTCATCTGAGTGAATTTGTTTGCTTTTAGCTGATTATCATAGTAAATTCTTTTAAATTTGGTATCTGTTAATAAAATACAACAGAAATCAGTCCATCTTTGCGACTCTCAAGATTCCTTAAGCACGTTTGTTGCAACTTATTAAGAATTTGTCTTAAAACCAATTTCTTCATTAGTGATTTCTTTCTACATTTTTGAGCTTATTTTGAGATAGTTTTAAAGATAAAGCTAATTTTATGTTAAATATTTTAAATTGGATATTATTTAATTAAAACTTATTCTCCAAGTGAAAATTAATTTCTTTCCCACAGCATTAGACTTTATTTATTAGCTTATGCACTGGAACAGTGCTTGGAGAAATATGAGAATGCATCACAAATTTATCAGAGATCTTTTGTATAATTTTTAAGCTTTCTGAGTTTCTAATTGTTATACATAGGTGACCCAATCATTACTGTTATCATATTTCCTTAATGAGGATTTAAGCAGTTCTTAACTTCAGACATTTATAATGTAAAACCTCTAAGAAATGAATAGATAGCTCAGTATTTCTGGAGGAAAAAAGTAGAGCATAGAGGAGTCATTAGTTGAAGTTGAGGAGAATTTCAGATTATATATTCAACATTTCTCTATTCCTACCTCATGTGAGGTACTACTCTTGGTGTCCAAGAGAAGCGTTGGTATTTTTTTGTTTTTTTTTTGTTTTTTTTTGTTTTTTGTTTGTTACTACTAGTGAAAAGCAGCTGTCTTGTGCCCAATACTGCGTTTTCTACAGGGGTATAAATAGAAATTGGTTAATATCATTGTAGGGGCTGGCTAACTTTACACAATTTGGGCTTTTCTCTGGCTACATGAAATTATAAAATACTTATTAACAATATGTTGTTAGGTGTAAAGATTGTCTTTTCTGATCATCTGGTAATATACATGCTGGTTTCAAATTTGGAATTTTGAATCAAGTGATTTAATCACATATTGTTCAGTAGAATAGAACTGAAGGCATGTAGTAAGTAGCATTAGGTTATGTATATTTCAGTATTTGTGAGTATTTATGGAGAGCTTGTCTACTTACTTAAATGTGATTTAGTTTTTCCAGTCAGGGCTTACTTCTAGTTGGGTTTTCCAAAGAAAATTTGTGTGTGTGTGAATGCCACACTTTTCCTTATCCATTGACCTTTCTGAAGACTTTGTATTCTCCATTTGATGCCTAATTATTTAAGGATTCTCTGAGCAGTTTGCTTGAAGTCTGTTTTTCCCTCTTAGCCCTTGACAGCAAAACACATCTTCCTGAGTGAGGCCCCTTTGATCTTCAGAGAGCTTTATCTAAAGGGAGATTAAAAAGAAGTCTGTCAGGCATTTTCCCAAAGAAATTGAAAACGCTTCCTAAGATTTCAGATCAGGTGAAGCTTCTTCTCTGAATTAAGACATAGGAAAATAACTCAGTTTATCAGTGGTTAAATCATAAGTTAAAGATATCAGAGATTTGCCTTACTTGGTATGAGGGAATGTTTGTTATTTTGGCACAGGTATAAATTTTATGCAGTAATATTGATGGCCAGAAGCAGCTTGTGTCCATGAACTTTACTGTTTTTAATACGACTAGTGTCTCTGGAGAAGAGAAGAACGAGGTTCTGTTCGTTCTTGGCGTTGTTGGGGCCTAGTGTCATGGGAAGAATTTTTAACTGGCCTTCTCTGTATCTAGAGTTGAAAGATTTCAAGGATACATATGCTGGCCTCTCTCTCTCGTGTGTGTGTGTGTGTGTGTGTGTGTGTGTGTGTGTGTATACACGTACGTACATGTGTAGTGTACCAATTTTGTGCCACTCTGGATTTGTACTATTTACCCAGATCAGACCTAACACGTGTAGGACCTGATAAGCTGTGGGTCTCAGAGAGAGTCGATGTACTGTCCTTAAAACACTATATACAACTATTTAAAGATCTCTTGAAGAGCCTCACTTTTAATGAAGAAATATAAAATCTATACTCCAACTAAATTGTATTTCTGATTTACTATTAATTTTAATCTTTAAAAGGGAGCTAAGAACAGCCAATGAAAATAATTTATAACATAAAACACGTCTGTAAGAAGTGCTTCGAGCCTCTCAGTCAGTCAGTGAGAAAACCTTGAGGAGAAAGAAAAAGCTGTATCTGGTTACAATGGAAGCTCTTTATTGAATTTTGGGGTATGGAAGGAGAGGAAACAATAAGAAACTTTAACAAGGGGTTACAGTTTGATTTCTGAAATGAATGGTTGAAAGGACAGAGAAAATAAGGAACTGACAGGAGAATCAAGCTATCCAAATTTTTTTTTTCAGAAATTCCAGCCTTTTTATGAAATTTCCAGAAAATGGCTTAGCCTTATGTTTTCCCATTTTGAGCTGCTTGGAAGAGAATATCATATAAATGCAAATTTCCGCTATAATCATTTATTCGCCTTGTATTTTGTGCTTAAAGAGTTGGAGAATCCAGAAGCTGTTTAATATACAAGTCATTGCCTATAAAATACTCCTTTATCACATAAATAATTTGCTGTATTTGACAAGCAGCTACCTCTCTCTCCTCCTCATTTTCGCCACTGAACAATCTCTGAGTTGACCAAGAAGACCCTGTCAACATCTGGCAATTATTATAGCTGCTTGAGGACTATGGGTATATGACTTGAGTTGCTATTAGTTGATAACATTTTGATGTCCTTCATTTCATTAATTAGTTTAGGAAAATGATTTGGATTTCAGATACAAGTGCTTGCTAATTACTTGAGTCACAAGAAGACTCAGAGAGGTCCAAGTGTCCTATTAATTCCTTTGAGTCTGAAAATTTTCTCATAATTGGTTTGGCAAGAAGAATGAGTGAGATTAGTTGCTAATGAGGAGATAAATACATAATTTTAGCATGATGTAAAGCTGTGATTGTCAGTAAGTGGTATTAGGAATCGAGATTATTTTTATTAGACCTTGTTTCTTTCTGCAAAATCATTATCATCTCCTGATATTGTAAATTGGGTTATTTCACAACATTATTTTTAATACGTGTTAATCCTCACACTACAGGTACTGAAAACCTTGTTAATTAAGGAGTCATTAATAAAGTTAGCAATATGAGCAGTCAGTTTATATTCTTCAACTAATTCAGATGAAATCCAATTTTGCATATTTACCTTGTGTTTTCAAGTTGGCTGAAATACTTGAAGTCAAGAATAAGAAATGTCAGTTCACATAGGCAAACTCCGGTTGTGTTCAAGTGGACTGATAACGTTGTAGAGCAAGAAGAAATGCTGCTTGTCGTTGCCAAGAACAAAATAAGCTTTGTATGGTTTTGCTTTTGATAGTCTGTTTATAGTCCATTTGGCTTGGTGTTCCCAGTGCGTGTCCGGTGGTGCTCCTTTGAAGGCCACGCTGGGCCTCCCGTGGTTGGTAAACTTTAGGGCAGCGTGCACTTTCTCTGCATTTGATTTGTGGAAAAGGCTTAGTTTCCTCTTAAAAAATCGCCCTCTTCAGATGATTCATAACTGCAGCCACTATTACTTGACCCCTGAATTATGGTCCTGAGTCCTTTTTTTTTTTTTACTTTTGTACCTTCATACCCCTCTGTCCATAGTTTTGCTCATGCAAAAGAAGCCGTGTTGTTACAGTGTCTTTGGGTGCTTCCTCATCCTGTGTCTGTGGCTCTGGTTAGTGAATCCATAGTTCTCGCCATTACTTTCTGTTGGCAAAAAGGATCATAAGTATTATTTTGCATCTCTTGTTTTCCAGATGTCCTCAGAACTGCATCTCTTGTTGCAGGCGAGGGATTGAAAGCCCAGTTTAGTTTCTACACGTTACACATTTTGCACAAAGTTTATTTGAGCATCTAGCACATGCTGGGTGTGTTGCTAGGCCCTGTTAAGGAAATGAAAAACAATTTAGTGATTTTTCTTTCTGGGGAGAGTCACTATCTAGAGTGACAAGGCTAATAAGGTAGGAAACAATACAAGGCAAAGATAATACGTAAGTATGTGTTAAAAAAAAACAAATATATTTGATTATTGTGATACTTCACAGAAAAATTGTAACTGATAACGACTAGTTCTGTACTTAGTTAAAAATGTTTACTTCTCCATCACAGAACCTTGCAATAAATAAATAGGGTACTAGCATTTCAATTTTAAAGAAAATGAAGCGCTATCTCACTAAAGTTTGTGGAGCATCAGACTTTCAAAATTCAGAACTTTAGCCTAAATTAGTCAATCTCTATTTGAAATGGAAGAAACCGAGGCCAGCGACTTGCTTCAGTTACACAGCTAGCTAATGGTACTGCAGCCTTAGAACACGGGGTGACCGCTCCCACGTTGCGGTGGCCCACAGTACTTAGGGAAGACACGCTTGTGAGTATTGACGATGGAAGAAAATGAAAGAAAGCCCCTTTCCGTACCCCCCCATCTCTATTTTCCTTTTTTCCTCTTGCTACTCTTCTTTTTCCATCATCAGCAGCATCTTCAGTGTCATTGCCCCTGATACTTGCATGGCTTCTAATGGTTTAGGAAATATTTTCATGTATACCAGTTTACCTGAGCATCCCATCAACTTGGTGAGGTAGGTCAAGTTGATGTTGATCTAAGATGAAAAAAACACACCTGCAAATCAGTGAAATGATTTGCTAAAGTAAGTGAAGCCAAACCTCAAACTCAAATTGCATACTCCATGCCTTCCACACCACTGCTCAGAAGGCTGACTCCACCCCAAATCCTCCCCCAAATGAGGAGAATCAATGAGAAAAACTTGGAGAAAATGAGTGAAATTGTGTTTAAATACTTATTGTGGTTACTTGGCTTGTACTGCTTAAAGTGCTTTACAAATAAACTTCTTCGGCAATCCTTGTAGACTTACGTTGTATGCATTAGAGGTGGTTCCACAGCATAAACAAAAATCGAGGCTGGCTTGAAGAATAGCTTTGTGGAGTTTTAAAGCCCTGAGGGATCGCCCCTCTCTAGATGGGGCCCTTGCGTAGAGTGGGATGTTGGCAGTCCTAAATGACCTCCAAAAGAGCCTTTTGAATTCTTTCCTACACTTCCATACTTATTCATTTACTACATGTTCCCTACAGGTTCAGCTTACTGCTTTAAAATTGTTTTTCTTGGGGCGCCTGGGTGGCTCAGTTGGTTAAGCATCTGACTTCAGCTCAGGTCATGATCTTGCTGTTTGTGGGTTTGAACCCTGCATTGGGCTCTGTGCTGACAGCTCGGAGCCCAGAGCCTACTTCGGATTCTGTGTCGCCCTCTCTCTCTGTCCCTCTCCCGCTCACCTCTGTCTCTCTGTCTCAAAAGAAATAAACAAACAAAAAAAAAAACTATCTTAGTATTTAAAAAATTATTTTTCTTTCTGGTTACCTTTTTCTACTTCCACCTTCTTCCTAAACATAAAGCCCTAGTTCCCAAAATAAGGTGTTAATATATATGACCATGTTCAGGAAGTGTGGTAGAAATGAGGTGATCATTTTAGACCATTGTATTGCCTTTATTTTGCTTGAGCTATTGTTCAGAGTTCATATAGGTTTCTAACTACCACAGCAGTGAAGGGTAGTGAAAGGAATATGGCTTTCAGGTCAGAATAATTTGGATTAAAAGATGCCCTCCACCATTTGCTAGCTGTGTGACTTTAGGCAAATGCCTTGACATCTTTGGGCCTTGACATCTTTGGGCCTTTTTCACCTGTAAGATACGGCAGATACCTGCTATATAGGGCTGTATGAGTGTCATCCACCTGTCCACTTGACTTTGGCCCCAGATGCTCATCTTGTCCAATACTAGTCTCAGTCTGTCCCTGCAACCCTGATGCACACCTGACCTGATCCCCTCTCACTCTTCTCCAGTTTGTTAATGCCACCATCCTCCATCTACATACATGTTTCTTTCTCTTTCATACTTTATATCTAATTCATTGCTGTTTTGTCGTGTTTACCACCTATATTTCTCTCTGAGCTGTCTCCTTTTCTCCACCTGTAATGACCTCGTATTAGTTCACACAACTACCATCTCTCAGCGGGGTCATTGTGGTAAGATCCTGGCTGATGTCCTTGTATTCACTCTGGTACCCCGCGGGCCATCCTGTACACAGCAACCAGGATGATGTTTTTCAAACAAAGTTAATCATGCCACTCGGCTCCTTCCCATTGTCCCTTCTGTAGCACGTGGCCTATAATGAGGTCCGGTGATCTGGAGCCTGCACTGTCCCTCTTGCTCTTGAGCTGTCAGCTGCTTTCTGTTACCTTCCAGGCATGGCTTGTTCTGCCTCTTGGTCTGGAATTACTGCTCCATGCTTCCGGCCACCCTCCCCAGTCCTGTGCCCTTAATTGTCCCACCGTCTCTCTGGAACGCTGCCACTTAGTCTAGAGTCCTCTGGGAAGACGTTCTCATTGCTGTGTCTCCTTGTGGATCTGCCAAACCACGTGGGCTTCTTCGTGACCCTTCCAGAGTCAGATGTCGTCTCCTCAGAGCACGTGTGTCTCACTACTCCACGTACGTTCCCTTGGTTTGGCGGAAAGCAAATGGGGCACGGTAGACACCTGGCATACTTTCTTCTACCTCCACTTAATTTTCCACTGTGAAATTTATTTGATTATTGATGTTTTATTGGAAAGTAGTCATTTCTTTTTGTGTGATTTTTGAAAGATTTACTTTGAGGTATTACTTGTCCAAGTCATGGCCAGGTTTCCCCCTCCAGGTAGAGGTCTATGGGGGAATTGGACAAGAAATAAAAAAATTCACTTGGCGAGTCCAGCTTGTATGGTGTACGCATGTTAAAGAACGATGTATATTCTTCCTGCCCATGACAGTCTTCACGTACAAATCTGTGATCTCATGGTGGGTCTGCATTGTTTAAAAGGTTACCTTAGCTCTTCTCTAGTTTTCTGTGGCAACATGAGGTATTAGTTTTTCATTGTTCTATATGATTTCTGCCCAAAGACATTAATTAACTCACAAATTTTGACTTTGCCTTTAAAATTCCACCATAATAATTTAGTATGTTTAGTTTAGTTTTAAAGTCTGTTTATATATTCTGCTTATTATCTTTTGTTAATTAAAACTTGTACTTATCATGGAAAGGGCTCTCTATTTTAAAAAACCTGTGTTTTGAAAACCAATTTAAAACCCGTTTCACAGCAGTGTTCCTCATTTATGGATGATGTGATTAATTTTATTTATATTCTGTCTCATCAAAAGTTTTGGAGTGCTTCCTGAAATGTATAATATGCATATGGAAGCTGTTCCTGTAATAATATTTCTTTGATCAGTTTCTGCCTTTAATGGCTTTCTTTAATGTCCTTGACCTGAACAGGATTCCATGATCTCAAGAAGTATGTCATTTCCATGTAGACATTCTTCTTCAGTTGTTACCATTACCTGTCTTGGTAATATCCAACACTACAAGGCTGTATTTTCAAACAGTGGTCAGTGGTGATTTCAATATTAATTTTTTTTAAAGCAGACATTACAGTTTTCTCTAAATTATTAAATTGTTACTCTCTTTGAAATCTATATTCCACTTTTCTGCCAAATGATACAGCTTTGTAAAATCCTCCAAGATTTTATTACCAAAAGCTGGTGGTCATACAGAACTCTACCATTCTTTTACTTCAGTATATATGTTTTTCTTTCTGTGTCACTGTCTTTTGATTTTGTAAGGGGTGGGTTTATTTTCTGTATTGAAATTTAGCATTTCTGTATAACTAAATTTGTCAATTTCTTTATAGTAAACTTTTCAAACTTCTAGTTCTTTCTCCCCACCCATTTTCTGCAACTCCAATTTAGTTTGGATGACCTCACCCAAGGATTGACCCTGTGTGGTTGACTTGAAAGGCAAAATCCTGGGCCCTTTCCTGTGAACGGAATTCAGGCTTAATCCACCCAGTGTACAGCATTCTCTTTGTTACAGTAACTGTCAAGAGGGACCTGCCTGACTAGGTCTCCTGGCAGTGGATGGAGGAAGAGAAACTCCATTTGAGATGGTGAGGCATACGGATGTAAGGCCTGAGACCCTGTAGGCTTGATGGAAGTCATGCCGTGGAAGAACCGGCACGTGCTGAAGGGGGCAGGTTCCAGAGAACCACAGCAAAGTGGAACCAGTACTTTGATCAAAATGAACCTGAGGGGCACCTGGGGGGCTCAGTCGGTTAGGTGTCTGACTTCAACCCAGGTCACGATCTCAGGTTCATGAGTTTGGGCCCTGTGTCAGGCTCTGTGCTGACAGCTCAGACCCTGGAGCCTGTTACGGATTCTTTGTTTCGTTCTCTCTCTGCCCCTACCCGACTAGTGCTCTGTCTCTCAAAAATAAATAAATGAAAATAAAATTTAAAAAAAAGTGAACCTGAAACATGACCTACCCTCCGTGCTTCACAATTATGTCAGCCGTTAAATTATTTCCTTGTTGAAGCCAGTTGCAGTAGACACCCTATTTGCAAAAGGTGACGTCCTAGTGATTCAGTTTTGCTTTATGGTTTTTATCTAATGTGTACAACGAGAAGTTGGATGAAAACATACCTGTACTTTCTTCTCATGGAAGTGTATCCTTTTCCATTGATTTAAAACATACTTCTTATGAAACATTACCCTTGTGGATTTTCTGTTTGGTTTTACTGACTTGAAATCTCTATATCAGTTAAAAAAAAAAAAAAGATTAAAGCATTATCTTCTTGTATTACATTTTAATGTTTTTAGGGTAAATCTCCCTTGTTATTTTTCCAAAATGTCTTGGCCATTAACCTCCATTTACTCTAAGATTAACTTGTAAATTGTTTTATAAAATTTTGGAATTTGGATTAAAATTCCTTTTATTTTGTAAATTTGTCTTACAAGTTAATGTGGAACTTCTGGTATCTTTATGTTATTAGGTTTTGCTGTCTATCCCAGAACATGGCACATCTCTTTATATATCCACTGTTTTTATGTCCCTAATTTTTGGAGGTAGATTCTCCACATTTCTTGTTAATGTACTATTAGGCATTTAATACTGTTATTTTGTTGTGAATGAGGTCTTCACTTGTTTCCTTTTTTGTTGTTGTTGTTTAAGTTGGAGAAAAAAGATTTTTTTTTAAAGTTTATTTATTTTGAGAGAGAGAGAGGGAGCAACAGGAGCAGGGGAGAGGCAGAGAGAGAATGAGAGAGAGAATCCCAAGCAGGCTCCTTGCTGTCAGCATACAGAGCCTGATTTGGGGCTCGATCTCATGAACCATGAGATTATGACCTGAGTTGAAATC
This sequence comes from Lynx rufus, assembly GCF_022079265.1. Classification (NCBI taxonomy): domain Eukaryota; kingdom Metazoa; phylum Chordata; class Mammalia; order Carnivora; family Felidae; genus Lynx; species Lynx rufus. Next base: position 2,738,151 of record NW_025814842.1, read on the forward strand.
AAGAGCAGGACACTTAACTGACTGAGCCGCCCAGGCACCCCGTAATTTGGAGAAAATTTTTAAACATGCAAATAGAATTATTAGAAAAAGAATCCTGGAATGCCATATTTACATCTTCTCTTTAAATAAAATTCAAATAAAGTTGAATATCCAATGACCATGAATTTTACATGTATCTTTGTCTGTTTTCATTTGTGTGGGGACCTCTTTCTTTCTTTCTTCCTGATCAGTGTTGCTAGAAATTTATCAATTTTATTAGGCTTTTCAAGGAACCAAAGGTTTACTCTGTTGTTCCTTTCCTAATTCTTAAATTAGATGCGTATCAGTTCATTGTTTTCAGCCTATCATTTTTTATAATTGAAGCATTTAAATTTATAAATTCTCTGTCACTTTTGTTGCTTCTTGGAAGTTCTGATATGTGGTATTTTCCTTATTGTTCTAGTATAAGTTAACAATTTAATTATGATTTCTTGTCTAATCAATGAATTATTTAGGTATGTGTTTTTAAATTAAATTTCCTTATTGTTTTCTGAAATACTGATTTCTAATTTAACTACATTATAGTCATAGAATTTGAGGTATATTAAGATGATTGTTTAAAATTTCTTGAGACTCACTTTATGGCCCAGTATGTGGTCACTTTTGTAAATGTTTCACATTTGCATAAGAGTATCTATTCTCTGATACAGGTTCTAAAAATACCTATTAATCAGGTTGTTAATTATATTGTGCAAGTCTTCAATATCTTTAATGATTGTTTTTAAGTCTGATTAGCTAGCAATTACTGAGAGACATATGTTGAAATATTCCACTAAATGTTGTGTCTGTAAATTTCTCCAAGTTCTTTCAATTTGTTCTTTATAAATTAGAGACTGTGTTATTAAGTAGGCAGAATAATGTCTTCCTCTATCTTACCCCCAACCCCCCTGCCCCAACAAAAAGATGCTTATATCCTAATTTCCAAAACCTGTGACTATGTTCTCTTACATGGCAAAGGGGAATTAAGGTTGCTAATCATGTGATCTTAAAATATGTCGATTATCCTGGATTATCTTGCTAGGCCAGATATAATCATAGTGGTCTTGGAATATGGACTACGAATAGTGGAATATGGGGGCAGAAGAAGAAGGCAGAGTGGTGTGATGTGAACAGTAGTACATCAGCTGGTGCTGGCTTGAAGACGGACGGACGAGGCCATGAGTAAATGCAGGCAGCTTCTAGAAATTTGAACAGGAAAGGAAATGGATTCTTTCCTAGGGCCTCCAGAAAGGATGTATAGCTCTGCCCATTTCAGACCTACGTCCAGTTTCTTGTCAGTACTTCCCTGCTGTATCTTTTTCCTCCTTTTAACTTGCTGTCTGTCTGTATGCTTATGTTTTATAATCGTCATGTCTGTAGATTATGATTTTTTTTTTACATAATTTGACAATACTTGTTTTTAATTAAAGAACTCAGAATAATTATACTTATTATGATTATGGATGTACTTGGACTTATTTTTACCATTGTATTTCTGCCATTTTATTTTGTTCCACTTTTGCTTTTGAACTTTTCTCTTTATTCTGTTTTCCTCCGCTCTTTTGGATTTAATAGATTATATTTCTGTTGTTTTTGTAGTTACTGTTAACATTCAAGGACCTGTAAATGATTTTAATTCTTGTCATTTCTTTTCCACATTCTTATTTTCTAGTATATTTAGTTCTCTCTTGTTTTCCTGTAAATCCCAAATTCAATATCATTATTGTTGTTTTTATATGGTTAAATTTGTTTGGAATTTATTATGTTTACTATTTTCTTGACCCAGCTTTTTGTCTTGGATCTCAGAGCATCCTTCTGGGTTTTTCTTGTTGTTTGCTTGTTCATTTGTTTGCTTACTTTTCAAAGTATATATAATTTAGAAGTTCTTTTTGCATTTTTTGGTTTCATTTGCCTGAAAAATATTTTTATTTTGTGTTGTATTTGAAATCTATTTTATTTGCTACAGAATTTTAGACTAGCAGTTGATTTCTCTATCATGAAGATATAATTTTTGATTAATAGTTACTTTCTGTTTGCTGTCATAAAATTGTCTTTTGTCTTTGGGCTTCCAATATTGCTATTGTAAAGTTCTCTGTAAATTTATTTGCTGTTTCTAAGATGATCTATTTTTGGTGTTTTTTAGTTTTGTGATAAGGTGTGGATTCTTAATAAATACCTTAATTGTTTTGGGCTTCACTGTATTTCCTGCATCTGAGGATTTATGTCTGTCACCAACTCTGGAATATTTTCAGTCACTATTTCTTCCGTCTTTCATTTTCTTTGGAGGTGCCGTCACATGTATCTTATGTTTTACTTAGGCTGCTTTCTAGGGAACTTCCTCTTTCCCATCTCCCAGCTCACAAGTTCTCTTTGAAGCTGTATCTGATTTGCTGTTTAGGTCATTCTGTTTTTACAGTGCCAGAAGGTGTATTCTTTGTAAAATATGCTTGGTCATATTTTCATTGTCTCACGGTTTTTACAAACATACTGAATATCATACCTCATGTTCTGCTTGTGAACATTCTGTATATCTTAAGGTCTTTTTGTTTTTATGAGTCTGAAGTTTGTGTTTGCTTTTTCTATTGACCCTCTCTGCGATGACTTGCTTCCCTTATATGTTACCGTTTTTATTTTGAGTTCAGATGTGTGGAGATTTTAATTGTAAAAATTCTGTGAGGGCTGTGTCTCAGGAACCCTTGTCTAGAGATGATTATGTTTTCTCTGTTTTGTGTTTGGAATGGCTAGCAGTGTGGGACTACTTCAAATTAATTGCTCTGTTTGGGCTGTGTTGGACCACACAGGTAGGGTAAAGTGAAATGTCAGTCATTTGTGTTTAAAACTCAGACTTTTCCCCCCCACCTTTGTCCATAATCAAGACAAAAAAAAGCAACTTTGGTTTTCCACTTAATGATTTTTTTTCTGTTTTATATCTTTTAAATCTTTTTTCTGTTTTAAATCTTGTGTTACAGAAGGTAGAGACCTTTAGTTGTTCTGGCTTGATTATAATTTCCCACTTTATGTAGACCCAAGGTCTTGTCTCCAGTGTTTTGTGCAGTTGTTAAAAACACAATCCCCACATTGCGGGCTTGCCAACTTCGGCCCTCTGGGTGTGTGCTCCACCTTCATGTTCTGGGGCTCTTCGTTGTGTCCTTTGAGGAGGAGTTCTCCTTCCTTTCCTGTAAGCTGGGCTCTGCACATAAAGAGTTTCAAATATTTGTCTTGGTGTATTTTATTGCGAGGAAATCTTTGGGTGATCTACATTAGTTTTTTTTTCTTCTCTTTCTTACAATGTACATATTTTTAGAAGGTGAACATTTGTGAAGTGTCCACTACTCCTTTATGAATGTGTAGTTTTAAAAATATATGAACAGTATACCATGTTTGTTCTTAAATGCTGTTTTACTTACCGTATTTTTTAGATTTATCCATGTAAATACATATGGATATAACATGTCACTTTTAACTGTCACATGAAATTCTATCTTATGAATAAATAGTGACGTGTTATTCATTCTTTCTCAAACAAAATGTAACTAACAAAAATATTCTCATATGTTTCTTTGTGCGTATTTTGGAGAATTTCTCTAAGTTAAACAATTAAAAGGGAATTGAAATCAGTTAAGGTCTGCCATTCTGTATTTCAACTGGTCTGGTCTCTTCTATCGGTCGTGAGGAAAAAATGTTGAAGATTGCTGGAGATTAAAACTCCCTTCACAGTTGAGCTCATAACCAAATGTAGTGTGTTGCTATTGGTTGGATTCAAATAAACCAGCTGTAATTGTTTTAAACATTTGTAGAAATTTGAATATGGACTGAAGGTAAGATGAAATTAAGGAATTGTTAATTTTGTTATCTGTGACGATAGTGTGACTTTATACAAAAATATCCTTATTTCTAGAAGATGCATGCTGAGTATGTGTGAGGCTATATCATGATGTCTAGTATTTACCTGGAAATAATTCAACAAAATATTGATAAGACAAATGTAGAAAAATGTTCATATTGAACTTGGATATTGGATACATATTTGTTAGACAATTTTTATACTTTACATTTGAGACTTTCACCATAGTTGAAAAAGACCAAAAAACAAATTATTTGTGCTTCGTTCTGTAATTTGAAAGACTGTAGTTTTAGGGCCATATCTGGCCCGGTGCTGGTTCTTGTAAATAAAGTTTTATTGGAACACAGTCTTGCTTATTTTGGCCTACATTTGTACCACGTGGCAGAGTTGAGTAGTTTTGACTGAGGCCATTTGGCCTGGACAGCCTAAAATATTTACTATCTGGCCATTTACAGAAAAAGTTTGCTCTATATACTTACCCTGATTCAGTTTTCTTTGTAGCCTTTAACTCCACCCTTCTCTCTCCTCTTAACAGGTAATTGTTTATTTATTGTTTGGCTCTGATCACAATACTACAAATTAAGCAGACTTTGTGTTTTCACTAAAATAATACCAGGTACACATTAGGAGCTCAGTAAACATTTGTTGAGTAAGTGAGTTATAGCAACATGTGAGAATCCAGTTGGCCCACGTCCTTGGTAGCACCTAATGTTATGAGACTTATAAATTTTGCCAATAAAGTGGGTGAAATGATATTTCATTATCGTGTTCATTTGCGTGTCTTTGGTTAGTACCAGTGAGATGATGCATCTTTTTTGATGTTCTCTGCTTATTGATTCTGTACATTTCATCTTGGGTGAATTGCTTGCTACTCCTTTACCTGTTTTTCTGTTTGGCTCCTTTCAGCAATGCCTAGAGTACTGAGTTGAAGCCGCTCTCCTCCGGAGGGGAATGGCATTTGTTTTTGCTAGTTGCCCAGGGGCACGACTGCTGAAGGCTACATTTAAAAATGGGTTGCTTGAGGCTGTTTGTGGGCTTCCTGGTAGTGTAGCTGGAATCTGAGCTACAGGCCTGTGTGAGGCCCCCTGGTGGTTATAAATTATCTGGGAAGAGCTCTAAGTCAGACTTGTTTCTTGGCTTTTCTCTTCCACACGGTGATTCATTTCACTCACCTTTACACTGTGGTCAGAGGGCTCTGGGCTTCCAGTATAATTCAGAAGTTTCTTTGGAGCTTCCCATTTTGTGGAGACTGTAGACTTTCGCGCCTGTTTCCGGTGGTCCCGGTGATCATCACGCCAAAGCTCCAGGCCACCAGAATTCAGAGACGGTGAAAGCTGTCCCTGAGTGCAGCTTCCTCATTTTCCCCCTGCCGATTTCTTACTCTCTTGGCTGATCAGAAATACAGTTTAGAATACGCTTCTTTGAAATATTTAACATTTTTAATTGTTTCAGTAGGCACACAGTTTAGGGTGTAGGTATCATGTGTCTGTAGGATGAAACTGCTATCTTTTTCACACACCAGTACTATACATTTTATTACTGGAGCTTTGCAGTAAGTTTGGGAAAATCTGTCCTTTCAGTTTACTGTTGTGTGGCTTATCTTTCCCGGGGATGTTTTGACATTCTTTACATGCTTTAATTGTTACTCCTTTCTTACATTAAAAGTTCTTCCCAAATCTGTTGACTATTTTTTTGTTACACAAAATTAAAAATTTTAATGTCATTAAATTCATACAGTTTTTCTCTTACGTGTTTTAAGTTTTGTGTCTTTTTGAAAAAGGAATCCTCACCCAGCGTTATAAAATATTTTCCTATACCTTCTGTTAATATAGTTTTGCTTTGAATATAGTGATCTTCAATTTGTCTGGAATATTTTTTGTAAGTTCTTTGAGGGAGGGCTTTGACTGTTCATATTCCTAAAAGGATAGCTGATTTAATTAACGGATCTTTTCTCAGTGTATCTGTCAGGGTCCTGGCGGAAAACAGATTGTGCAAGCGAACAGGGGTCATTTGAGAACAGAGTTTAATAAAGGGACTTTCCCAAATGTGTACCAGTTTAGGGAAACTGAAAGGAATTCTGTTGTACTCTGAAGCAAGTAGCAGCTGCTTTTCCTCCATGAGGTCTTAAAGGATAAGGCATGGACTTGGGAAATGGATGTTGAGAAGGCTGAGTGGAAAGAGCTACCTGATAGGAGCTGTGGCATTTTGTCCGGTAGTGAGCCTGGTGGTAACCTTACAGAAACAGAATAGTCCCTGGAGGTGAGGGGACAGGAAGAGTTGAGGGACCAGAATTAGTCCCTTGACCTAATTCTTCATCTTTGTTCCCCATTGGCTAAAGACAACTGGAAGTCACAGAAGCCCACTGATGTAGTCCCAGCAGGTCAGCCTCCTGGGGCACAGAGCAGGGAGCGGAAGAGCGTAGAGAGGTCTATGACGATATTCAACATGTCCGTTGACTGGAAATTTTTACCTTTTTTACCTCTCAAACTTCATGAACTCTAGCAGGATAATTTGGCGGTTACTCTGAGCAGATGTACTGGGCTTGAATCCAGATTCTGCAAAGCACTAGTTGTGGGACCTTAGGCAAGTTATTTAGCCTTTTTGTGTCTTAGTGTTCTCAGTTGTAAAGTGGGAATAATGAAAATACCTACTTTAATGGGTTGTTGTGAGAATTAACTGAGGTTGTCTATGTAATAAGCTCGGAACCGCTTCTGACACGTGAGTGCCAAGTAAATGCTAGCTGTGATGAAGACAGTGGCAGCGGTGATGATGTTGATGGTTTCAAGCTTTCTAATTCTTTCTGTATTTATATCCCACCATTTTAACACAGTGCTATATTGCTTTTGTGTTGTTTTGTATAGCTCATAGTCTTCCATTATTTTTTATTTTTTATTTTTTAACATTTTCTTACGTATTTTTCACTTTCTGTAAATTTTGGGATTAGCTTGTCAAGTTACAGAAAAGTCATGTTTGAATTTTGGTAGGGATAGGGATTACATTTATTAATGAATTTGTTTAAAATGGACACCTTTACAATATTGAGTCTCACCATTCTTGAACAAAGTGTATCTTTTCATTTTCCAGGCTTCTTTTATGTTCTTCAGTAAAGTTTTATAGTTGTCTTCATAAAGATCTTGAACATTTCTTTTAGTTTTATACCCACTTTAACGTTTATGTTGCTTTTTTCTATTAGATTCTTAAATTGGCTATTTTGGAGGTGTAAGAGAGCTATGGATTTTTGTGTTGACCTTGTATGTGGCCCACTTGCCAAATTTCTTATTTTTTCTGTTGGTTGCTTTTGATTTTCTAGGTGAATAATCATAATGTTTGTGAATTATAATCTTGTTTTTTCCTTTTCAATAACTTATAGCTGTAAGTTTTTGTTTATCTTATTGCAACACCAAATTAGTACAATGTAGGATTGTAGCAAGGAGAGAGTATCTCCCTGTTTTACTCTTCCTTTTAATGAATACTTCTAATATTTTACTACAAAGGTAAAATTTTCTCTAAATTTCTGGTATATACCCTTTGTTTGGTTTTGCTGAGCATTTTTGTTAGGAATTGGAGTTGAATATTATCAAATGATATTTCAGCCTCTATTTGATAATCTTATGATTTTTCTCCTTTAATATATTAATACAGTATATTCATTGGGCCTTCCCCCCCCCCTTTTTTTTAATCTTTGAACTATATGTATATACCTTAGGTAAACCCCACATGGTCATAACACTTGGCTGACTTTTTCCTTTACAATAATATTTTGTTGGAAAATGTTACTTACGTTCATGTTCATAAATGCTATTTTCATCTAAGCTTGTTATCATACTTATCCTGTTTACAAATCCAGTTATGTTGTTGGCCTCTTAAAATATGTTAAGTAGCTAAAAAAAAAAATCTTTTTCTTTGCCCTACAGCACTTTTATGTAACATGGGAATCATCTATTCCCTGAAGATTTAGAAAACTTCCAAAAACCACCTAAGCTGAGTGCTTTTTCTTTTTCTTTAAGAGTTAAATCATTATCTGTCATTTTAGTTGTGTCAGTGATGATTTGGTCTACTCATGTTTTTATTTTATGAAATTTTCAGTACATTTTTGTTTTGTGGGCCAGATGTTTTCTGTCACAACTACTCAACTCTGCCATTGTAGTGTGAAATCAGCCTTAAACAACAGGTAAATGAGAGTGGGGCTGTGTTTCATTAAAACTTGATAGAAACGTGTGGCAGGCCAATTGGCCCACTGGTCTTAGTTTACGAACTCCTGATCTAGCATAAGGATTATGAGAATCTGAAATTTAGATATTATCCATACGTAATAGCATTTGTGTCTGTTAATCTTTTTGGTGGTAATTTGTTGAAAACTTGTACAGCCTTATCCATTGTTTTTGATATTTTTTATATTTTCTCTCTTGAATCAGTGTGGAAAGTCCTCATTTTTCTAGAACATTATATTTAGTAGTAATGCATGTATTGTAAGCAAGCATGATATTATGAAAATTGGTTTGGGTTTGGGGGAGGCAAAAAAAAAAAAAAACAACAACCTTGAGAATTACGATGGCGTATGGCCCTCCAAAGCTCAGTCCTACCCAACAAAATCTTACTCCTTAGGGTTTAATTTCAAGGGTAGGATATTGATTAGGAAAGGCTTCCTTAGGGGCATGATAATGAGAAAATGGTTAAGCATTCAGATTTAGTACTGTTGGCTGAATGTAAAATCCTTTAAAAATTTTTATAGGACCTGGTTCTAAGTTTACATTTTGCTTGCTCCCACTGTTGCAAATTGTCTTCTCCCTAATTGTTCTTTATTATACTAGCTAAAAGCTTGTCTTCCCTACCCTCTTCAAAGAAGCTCTCTGGGATTAGTTTTCCAAGTCACCTTGTTTCCAGATTCATCTATTTTTATCTTTTATCTTTGTTTATTGGTGTTTGCTTTCTGATATCTTTAAATAAATGAATAATTGGTTTCCTACCTCCCATCTCCTCAATTATTTGCTCTTCTGATTATAAATCTGGCTTTATTTCTTCTTTCTTTTATTATTTTTCTGGTGTGTGTCATTTTTACTATCATTTTCTAAAGATTTTGTAATTGCTTCTGTAGTTTCTTTAACAAATAATTTCATTTTGGAGGAGAATTAAAAAATTTTCCCCTTATTTACCTATTTTTGTCATGAATTTCAGTTTTGGTTACATTATCTTCAGAGAATTTCTCTATAATTTATGTTCTTTTGAATTGAGGCTTAGCTTATGGCAAAATTTGTAATCAAGTTTTATAAGTGTTAGACAATTATGACATTATTTTTGAAGTCCATTACAGTGATCATCATTTAGGATGCCTTTATCTAAAGGCAGTAGAAAGCCAACTGAAAATGGCTTAAGCTGAAAGGAAATTTGTTATCTGCATGACAAGAAGGCTTGAAGTAGAGTAACTCTAGGCACTGTTAAGTGGGGGCATCACTAACATCATCAAAAACCTGTGTTTCACCCATTTTTCCTTTGTTATCTTCCTTAGCCTGACAGTTTAGGCTTCTTGTCTTAGACTGGCTTTCTTCAAAGTTTCAGGATGGCCGTCACAGAAAATGACCAGAGGCTTCCCTATTGAAGTGCTTGTGTGTGGAAGTCCTTCTCGGAAGCTTCGTATAGATCCAGCAAGCCCTTTCAATGACCAGAATTGTGTCCCAAGCCCATTACTAAACCAGTCATTGGGAAGGAGATCACCGTGGGTCGTAAGTGCAGTAACAGTTTGTTGCCTGAGGGTAAGTTGGGGCTGGCATATTTGAAGGTCGCCATTCCTGAAGAACGTAGACCTTGGACAGAGTGAACAGAATCAGGGTTGTGAGAGTAAGTTACAGCCTGGGTGTGACAGAGGGTGCAGGGACAGTGGCTGGGTGGGAAACCAGTGTCATCACCCACACAGTGGAATACTTAATCAGCCATGACATGGACTAATGTACACCCTTCGTTTAGAATATTTATTCCTTCAGGTGTAACTTAACAAGCATCATTTTTGCTATAAATAATTGAGTTTCTCATAGAAAGTTAGCTATGATTTTTGCCTTTAATGAATAATTGCTGCCCCACCAACAAGTGATTATAAAAAATTCTCTGTTACTGTTAGTATATCAGATAGATATTTTTGCTATTTATAATACAGTAATTGGGAGAAGATCTTAGGGCTTTGGGAAGAGTGTGGGGGTGGGGTGGGGGGGATTACTGTTCATCCAGCACTGAGTACTGGATTTCTAGAAACCAATTAGTAGTAATAATGGAAGGTGTGTATCTGAGATAGATTGAAGTGTAACTCAAGATGTGATTTGCTACCTAGTTTGTTTTTAGTAAAATGTTTTTTTCCTGCATGTTTGTAACCCAGTGAAAGTTTCTAATATGAAAAGTAAAGTAGATTTATTTTAAGGCAACGTATAAAAAATAATTGGTCTAACAGCATTGTGTGAATACAGATGAGATGGTCCTATTAAAATTTAGTCACAAAGTATATATGGTAATGCAGCAAGATTCATGCCAACTAATTACTAGTTCAAGTTTGTTGGAAAATCCTGAATTAATGGGAAGTTGTAGTATCACCGAATGAGTCCTGTCGTGAGGAAATGATACTGCCAGGGACATAAAATAGTCAAAGGCTAATACATGTGGATAAGTAATTCTAAGGATGAACTTTTTTTTTTTTTTTACCTGCCTTGTGCTTACCGGTCATTTGTTTATTTTTGTTGCTGTTGATGAGAGAATATACAAAAATGATACATTATCACTTGCCTTCAAGCTGGAATTATTTGTCTTTGTACTTAGACATAGGGACCAATTAAATGAAAAGAAATCTGTCTTAAGTAAAATTATTACTACTAGTAGAGTGTATCTTGTAACTGTTTAATCTTGTAACTGCTAGGTTTCTTCCTTTGCATCCAGGTAATGTAAGATGAATGATGGATTATTAAATTATTTTCATAGAAAATAGTCATATTTTAAGTTAATAGTCCTTATCACTGATACCAATTAGTAGAAGAGAAATGAATTCCAGGATTTATATTTCTTAACGGCACTTTCAGGATTGTTTTTGTTATTCTTGGGGAATATGTATGAAATTCGGCCTAGGGATCATATCTGGCACAGAATAAATTTATTAATTAATTCAACAAATATTTGTTGAGTGCCTGTGATCCCTAGTCATTCATGTGTTCCATACATCATTTTAAAGATTGCCATTCCGTTTCTTCTGCTGTTTCTTAAGAGACCTTATTTTGTGTTAATTTGCCATACAGAAGGACGCCTGGGTGGTTCAGTCCATTGAGCGTCCCACTTCGGCTCAGGTCACGATCTTGTGGTTTGTGAGTTCAAGCCCTGCGTCAGGCTGTGTGCCGACAGCTCGGAGCCTGGAGCCTGCTTTGGATTAGGGGTGTCCCTCTTTGTTTGCCCCTCCCCCCTCTCACTCTGTCTCTCTGTCAAAAATAAATCAACAACAACAAAAACAGTTTACCATATAGAATGCTAGGACTTCTATCACATCCATGTAACTTTCTGTCAGGGATAGACTTCAGTGTGAACACACCAAAGCACCACGTGCCCAGACGCTCAAGTGCTTGAAATGTCTGGTGACTGGAAACCACTGCCTGAGCCCACATCCCTGAATCAGGTGGTCTCTCAGCCCCCACCCCCCTTCTTTACAGGATATTGCAGGGGTCCTAATTCAACATGTGGGCAATCTCCTAGGTTCTCCCAAGGCTTCCTTTAGGCCTTGATGAAGTGTATTCTGTCTCGTTTCTTTTTTTTTTTTTTTTTTTTAATTTTTTTTTTAATGTTTATTTATTTTGGGGACAGAGAGAGACAGAGCATGAACGGGGGAGGGGCAGAAAGAGAGGGAGACACAGAATCGGAAGCAGGCTCCAGGCTCTGAGCCATCAGCCCAGAGCCTGACGCGGGGCTCGAACTCCCGGACCGCGAGATCGTGACCTGGCTGAAGTCGGACGCTTAACCGACTGCGCCACCCAGGCGCCCCTCTGTCTCGTTTCTTAAAGCATTCATAGAACCCTGGAAGATAAGAGAGGAGTACATTCTCCCTGTCTACCAGGCCCACGGGCAAATTTGCTTCTGTTTGGCATTTATGCCCGTGTAGCATACAAACTGGGGCCCCACAATGCAATGGTGAAATAGCTATCAACACACTGATCACATTCCCCACACCTTTGCTCTAACCCTCACTTGATGCCCACTTGATAAATGACAGGGAAAAAAGGACCAGGATCTTGTTTGGATTGCCTGGTGGAAGTCTGAGTATTTGATGGGAGTGTGTAGCCTTATGTGAGTGGGATGTCCAAGCCTCCCTGGTGGTTAAGGGGCTCACTTTGGCTTCCATTCAGCGGTCTCCCGTGTTGACAACGTACAGTGAGGCTGCAGCTGGAGAGGTCAGTGTGGCTTCGTATTGCGGGTATTGTGGTGCCTCCGTATGGAGTACGACAAGTAGATCCGGTTTGGTGACTTAGCAGGCTAGAGTTTCTGAGGAGCTGTCTTAGGCTTACAGTGGCAGTTCCCTCTGGGCGTTGGAATCACTGGGGGAACTTTTCACGCCACCAATACTCACACTGCCTCCTCCAGCCAATTGAATCGGAGTCTGTGGAGGTAGAACCCAGGCATCAGTGTTTTGTGAAGTTCCCAAATGATTTCAGTATGCCGCCGAGGGTAAGAACCACTGGTTAAGAGCTTTGAACAGGGCAGCTGTTGATGCATTTTAGGGTAGATGTCATGGAAATATGTTGTGGAATTGCCTGTAGAATGGATTAAAGATTAAAGCATTTCTTTTCTCCCCATTCATAAACCATTGTGATAGCAGTCTTAACTTTTATAGAATTACCTAATTTTGCCTGATGAGATTTACTTAGAAAAGGAAATAAACACACAGCTATATCTCTCCTGAAGTCTTTTTGTAGCTACTAATTAAGGCAGTACACACGTTCTTAGCTGAGGTAGAACTTGAGATACTGTGTCTTTGCGCCACTGAATGTAACATGAGTGTTATGGCTTTTTAAATGAATCAGAGCAATAAATCCAATGCTGTGTGCAAGCCAGATAACTTCTTCTCATATGCCAACAATTATGTAATCAAAGTATAAACTAGCCATTTAAGGATCCTTGCTCTTGAACAGAATTTAAATTTAAGAATTAGAAATAGTAATTAGCATAGATAAAAGTATCTTATTGATGGCCCCGTTTAGTTGATGCAGTGAATACAAGGTGCTCTTGTGGAAACATGGGCATTTAACATCCTATCCATATGGAAAGCATTACCTTTTGTTCAGGTTATACTGACTTCGTGTTACTTTCTGGATACTGTGCAAGGTGTTCGTTTCATTTGCAAAAGCCAGATGTGATTTGGACATTTGGCAGGCTAAAGCTTAAATTTCTTCTAATACATGCCTTTTAGGGACCTAAAACATGAGAAAAACAATACTAACCACTTTTTGAAATCCCGAGTGTTCCCAGAAGTCTTTCCCGTTCGTCTAAAACTTTGTCCTCTGCTAAAATTGGTGGTGGTGTGTGGGGGCAGTTTTGTGAGTTAAAGAGTAATGTCTCTAATTAAAAGGCATGACAGATAGGTCTGTGAGATGGGATGACCTTACCAGAGGGATGCGTGGACAGCAGGCGGAGCAGTGAGTAGTCCTTCACCAGCGTGGCCCCTCCTCTTCGGCCCCGTGTGCTCGATCCTGCATCGCATCAGTTCACATTGAACAAGTGCCCTGTTGCTTTCTGGTTGACTGACGTTCTGTTTGTTACATAACGTCTTGACATCCTATAAAGACTGTAATTACACAACAGAGTCCCTGCTCATTGACAAGGATGGCAGACAGAAAGATGCAGCTGTTTATCTTGCTATTCTTGATTGAACACAGAACTTCATTTGATCTTTAGTTGACTAATGGCTAAAATTTTTATATTTAAGGTGAACTGAGAAAATATGGGAATTTGATAGTCAGTACGCAGTTGTTGCGTTTACTGTGTTCTAAGACTTTTTTGATGTGTCTGTCTCCTTCCCTGCCTACCTACCTGCCTACCTGTCATCTATTTATCCATCTTTGCCATTCCTTGAGAACTAAAACTCTACCTGAGTTTTTTTTTTTAACGTTTATTCATTTTTTTTTTAATTTTTTTTTTCAACGTTTATTTATTTTTGGGACAGAGAGAGACAGAGCATGAACGGGGGAGGGGCAGAGAGAGAGGGAGACACAGAATCGGAAACAGGCTCCAGGCTCTGAGCCATCAGCCCAGAGCCCGACGCGGGGCTCGAACTCACGGACCGCGAGATCGTGACCTGGCTGAAGTCGGACGCTTAACCGACTGCGCCACCCAGGCGCCCCCGTTTATTCATTTTTGAGAGAGAAAGAAAGCACACGTGCGAGCAGGGGAGGGGCAGAGAGAGGGAGAGAGAATCCCAAGCAGGCTCCTCACTGTCGGCACAGAGCCTGACGCGGGGCTTGAGCTCACGAACCATGAGATCTTGACCTGAGCTGAAATGGAGAGTCAGATGCTTAAGTGATTGAACCATCCACGTGCCTCCTCCACGTGAGTTTTGAACCTTTAAGACCAGAACTCAGTCCACTGAGTTATCGTATTCATCAAATTTTAATGATGGTTATATATTCTCAAAAAAGATTTAAAAGTGTTACTTTCTGTGTAGTGTGCTGTTCTCACTACAGAGTATTGTTTCTTTTATTTCTAACTTATATGTATTTATAAGGAAGTACCCATGCTGATAAAATAGTGATAATTAAGAAATTTGATTTTCTTGGACTGTTATTTAGCTCACTAAAGAAAAGGAGAATTACAGAAGGAATTTTATGAATCCTATCTTCATGAGTCAGAGCTTTTGCATTGCTAGGGCTTTTCAGCTTCAATTTCTCTCTTGCAAGGTTAAAAGAATCATTCTTGTGTTAGCGCACCAATACTGCGTTTGATCATCCTGTCTTGCTTATGACATAGCCTCTGTGACTTACGGAACATTGGATTTGCTATAGTAGATCAGTCTGAATTTGTCTCTGCATGGGGTGAACAGACTGAATTGGCCTCAAAGTTCCACTACAGATCCTTCGTCCGGTCTTCCAGTTTGAATTGGAAATTACAAATCCTTCGTCCAGTCTTTGAGTTTGAATTGGAAACATCAATGCAAGCAGCTCATAAGTTGTTTCGCGTTTCAGCCAGTTGTCACAGCCACAACCAGCAAAAGAGCAAGTTCTGGTAGAGACTTGTCCGTGAAGGAGGCCAGGTTTGTGTTATATCTAGGTGAGTTTTGAAAACTTAGGTTTTGTTTTTTCTTCAAGTAAACTTTGATCCCATTTATTTAGAAGCCAGATACGTTCCAAGAAACTAAAATAGCTTAAGTCCTTTTTTTATTGCATTGGGAAGACTTTTATGCTTTTTAAACTTGAATCAGTACTTTTTTTTTTTTAATACACAGTTTTCATGAGTTTTCTTATATGTTGTTATAGTCAAGATTGAAGATAGGAATTCGGAGGTGGGGGTGAGTAGTGGTAGGAGCACTGAGAAATGAGCGGGGCATCATACCTGGAAGAGAAGAAGGGACTAGACTGGTCCAGGGGCATTTCGGGGGGGGGGGGTGGTAACGAGCTCTGAGTCAGTAATAACTTCTGAGGGTATCATAACATTATGTTATAGTAAGAAAATTAGTGTTAGAAATTACACATTTTTGAAAAAGGGTTATGTTTTATATATTTTATTAAAGAAATCAGGGACTATATTGGGGCAATCATCAAAGTTACTAAAACTTTAACCTAATTTTTAAAATGATACAAGCAAACATTTGTCACCTATTTGAATTGCCTCCTTCACTGATTGTGCTGCATAATTCAGAGATTACCACTTACACTTTACTTGGTAAACGTTTATCGTGTGCGAGAAGTGACATGGGGACTTCTCCACTCTGTGGTCCCATGGTTTCAGGTCTGTCTCTCTACCTGCAACCAAACTTTGCGTTGTAGGCCTGTCTTCAAGGCGTTCACGTTTAGCGCCTTTCTCTCCTGTGGGAACCTGCTACCTGCTGTCACTCAAATGCATTTGTGGAAAAAGAGCGAATCATAGTAGGACATTTGGGGAAACATCCGAAGGGTCCGTGGGCTGGGAAAACTTACCTTCTTAAGATGAAAACATGGGGACTGATTCAAGAGTGTCTTTTGGGAATAGTTCATTCCCTCTTGGGCTGCGTAAATGCTTTTCCTCTCTGTGAAGTGTAGGAATTAACCTATTAATTCTCACTGTTGATGCCGCCTTTCTAACTGTGGTGCTGGGAGTGTCTGAGAACCACCACCCTGCCTGTTAGAGGGCGGACCTCTGCCCACAGAGCGTACCTTCCACCCATTCGTAAAGCATATCTGTAAGTGACGGACTTGCTCTGCTCTCTGTATTTAAGAACTCTTGGGATGGGAAAAAGGAGCTTTCCCACATTTTAAATTTGTAATAAAGGCGTTGAAAAGCCTTGTGTCTTTGTAAAGTGCTGCTGCTCCAGGGCATTCCCTGTCTTGGTTAATGAGGGACATCACTGTCCGTCTCTAATGCTTGAAGCTTCAGCACATTCTCTGCCCTTTCCTTAGCATCCACAGCCTGCTGGAGACCCCACACTAGGACTCAGAACTGTTCTCTCATTGGGCCCTCCCTCTCGTTTTTAGTTAACCGTAGTTCAGGGCCTGCACTTGGAGCAGGAACCAGTTCTCACTGGTTTCTCTGTGTTGAGGCTCTCCATAATGTAGACGAAATTACTCTTTAAAAAAACGGTGGTGATGTCATGCTTCGCCCAAGATCTCCGTTGATCTTGGCTGCATCTCTGTCAGCTCGGTTTCCTCCACTGACTGCCCTGCTCCACCTGCCCCACTTGTCCGCCCAGGAGGCTGCGTGCCATCGTGGCTCTGTGCCTTTGCCCATGCTCTTCTCATTGCTTTGGAGGCTCTAAAAACATGGAAGCCAAGGAGGTGACATGCCACCTCTGTCCCGAACGCACATCTTACTCTGTCATAGGTCTGTTTGCCTGCGCTTGTCACAATTTCAGTTCATGAATTCTGCGTGAATTTGTATATAATTAGAGCGTGTTGATCATATGTCCTGTCACTGTAATATAAAATGGGATCTTGATTGTAAGATAAACTTACTGATAAACTTTTCCAAGGGAGAGAGACCATCTAACATAATGGTTAAGACGTGGGACTTGAACTCTGGGCAGTGCATGGCTCGGTCTTGAACCCCTGCTCCACCATGGAGTCCGTAGCTGCACGACAGACCTCTGGGCCAGCCCTTCCCCTGCATCACTGAAGTGACTATAACGTGCTGCCCGTCTCATACAGTTGCTGCAGGAGCGAAGAAGCTAGCATGTCTGAAGCTCTGAGGACAGTGTCTGGTATGGAGCCATGTGCCGTATATATCAGCTCTTGTGACTGTCATTGCCATCCATCCATCGCCACACACAACGCCACGTTGTGTATGTATACAGCCATATGTGAATTATATACTATATGTTACATACGTTTTAAAGTTTCTCTAGCTTCTCAGGGTATCAAGCTGTCACCACTGTGTCATCGGCATTATAGAAGGATGTTGTCTGTATCTACTTTTGTTTTGCTTCCTAATCATAAAATATAGGGAAAATAATATTTGGCCTTGGCCAGTGAGTTGATTGGAACAGGTTGCATGGTGAAGGTGAAAATTTAAAACTGAGGATTCCGATCAAGTGTAATACATTGGCTTATGCTTCATAAACTTCAAAATAATGAATTTTCACATGTTGACTTTGCCTGTTTCATGAAGAATGTCTAGATTTTGAATGTTTTGCTGCTCAAGTCCATTTCATTTGTTAGGTTCTGAAAGCATAAAGGATGGGCCATTGGTTAATTCATTTAGTGTAGTGAAGGTATACAAATTCAAGCTAAATTTGGCTAATTTCTTCTACAGACTAGAAGATAAAAATCCTTTTGCCTCCCACAGTTAGGTTAGTAGTGCATGACCAGACTCCTTTTCAGAGGTCACCTGATTTAATTGTGGCTGTGAAGCAGCCGGATAATCTGAGTCCCCGCGTTCCTGTTTCTGTCCCCATACATTATCAGCACAGAATGATTAAATTGCTGTTGGTCATGTCATTTTCCCAGTGAAAAACGTTGGCAGTGAAAACGAGAGTTAAAATCCTTCTAGATGGGAGTGTTTATTAATGGACAAGACAGTGCTTATTCCTAAGGCTTTGTTTGAATCTATAGTTTTAACTCAAGACGGAGATGCTGATAACTGCCCCAGCAAGGACGTTTCCTCTCCATGAGGGCGACGGCTACTCCTGTCTTTTTTAGATGGTTTTGCCCCAAACGTAGGCATCTCCAGTGCCGAAATTGTGAAACAAATACACGCAGGGGCCTGGTGCCTGTAGATTTGTGTGAATAAATACCTTGTTCGCGAGGAATGTCAAGATACCTACTCTATTTATGTTTTATTTTTCTATTTTTTGATGGATGATGTTTATCACTCTTTTGTAGCTCTCTGCTGCAGACATCATTGCACCTTTATCATGAACGTGCTGTGGCTTTTCAGTCCTCGCTGCTCCAGAGTGAGTTTCTGAAGCAGCGGGAGTGAGATGGTTTTGCAAATTACAAAATTATACCACATATGATCTTGTCTCAACCTGTACCACGTGTATCCTCACAGAAGTAACATTTAATTACGGCGCTGTCCTTGCTGATAGCAGGCATGGTATGGCACCTGTGAAGATTATATTATTGGTAGTAAGGTGGGGTAAAAACAGGTTTAAAGATGAAGGAATAAAATCACATACCTTGATAAACCCCTTAGATGCCACTTAGGCTGTGGAGAGCTCTGATTTTGTTTCCTCTCTTTACTCCCACAATAAAAATGCAAACAATAATTTGACAGACAAACACTGTCAGACGCTGTAACCCCATCTAATCCCCTCACTGCACATCTTAATCCCTGATGGACTTCTCTCAGATACATGGGCTGTGAGGTTAGGGAGTTTCTGGATGTGACACTTTTTCCAGAGTCTCCCAGTGACAGATGCGGTGACCTTATCATGCAGACAGCTCTATCCAGTTTGACAGTCTGGCCATCTGGCTTCTATCGATCATAATTGATTTAAAGAAACCAGCCCTAGAAAGTTGGTCATTTAAAACCCTCAGGCTAAATTGGCCTACATTTAATTTGAAGTTTTAAACCTTTGTTCTTGAAACTTGTTTTGAATTGATTTGTGAAGTTAATCCTAGTTTCTTGTCTGCGTGAGGTTTTAGGGTAAAAAAAAAACAAAACCTTGGAGCTTGCCTTGAAAATGTCACCTTTTATGAGGCATATTTTACACTCTATATATGCATGTGTTCTCATGGTTTCAATTTACATCTCTTGGTACATTTTGCAGGAGTTGAAAACTTAGGTGTACTGAGTATTAGTCCTGGCCTCCTCCTCTCCCAACTTGCTAGATTGGCGCTTATGACTACACCTCTCACAGTCTCTAGACTCTACATGGGGGCGATGGTAGTAGGTGTTTCACAGCAAGGCTGGGAAACTCAAGTGAAATAACCCATGTCAGGTGCTTCATGTGCTGCCGAGCACATGGTGGGGGAGAAGTGAAGGTTTATTTACTATTGATTACTGTTACTAATTATCAGCTGCTGTTAATAGCTGTTTCTACTTCCTCTCTTGAATCACGATTCCCTCTCACTTTGTTCTCTTCCAATGTCACTGACACGGTGGCTCAGTCTTTCACCTGCTTCTTCATCTCTCTGCCCGTTCAGTATTGGAATTTCTTGGGATTTGACTTGCCGGCTTTAGCTTCGTTGACTTTTTGCTCTCTGTGGATAATCTCAGGCCCAGCCAAGATTGCAGCTCTCACTTGCATGCTGATGTGGTTGTCCCCAACCCAGGTCTCTCTTTTGGGCTTCTGAAAGGCCCTTCTTAGCCTGCTGCATGGCAGCTGAGAGGACCCAGTGGCCATAGGGGCAGGTGAAGATCAATTTGGGAGTGGATACCATTGATCTGGAGCCAACTTTTATTGGTTAATTGGTAAGAATTTGTGGGAATCCCACATTAATTAAATTGTAGGCGTTTTGTCCTTTGTTTTGTAACATCTGATGTCGGCATATCACATTATAACACAAATACATTTCAGTCAGCTTGGTGACTGAACTGGTTATGATGCTGCCTCTGGAATTAGTTGTTTTAGAAAAATCTAGTTTTCTGAATTGCCGAGACTGTACTCAGCACAGCACTAAGTGGTTTCTTTGAGATGGACATCTTTCCAGATTAATTGAATGTTATGATTTGACAATTACTAGTTGCATAACTAAGTGGCCTATGTTTCTTGGCCAGCTACATTTTGTGTTTTACTTTTTGATAGAGGATGCTTAGCACTTGTTGTAGCTCTCTGCTGCAGACATCATTGCACCTTTATCCACGTGCTGTGGCTTTCCAGTCATTTTAATAAGGCATTAACTTGCTTTATTAAAACACTTGATTCACCAATCATTCCTTAATGCCTTAGCCATATTTTTGGCTATTTTTGTTTTCATTTTTTTTTTAAATTGTGAGGCGTATACTACGTGAGGAAGAGTACATCGAATGTGTGTTACTGTTTAAAGAATAATATTAAATGAACACCTAAGTACCCAGCTTCCAGATTAAGGAAACATTATCAGTATCTTACAAACCACCACGTATCCCTCCTCCAGCCTCAGAGATAAACCCGTAATGTTTCCTTGCTCTTCTTTACAGGTTAACCACCACGTCGTTATTTTGTATAAAATGATTTGTTGTTTTGAAAAATTGAGTGAGTTACATACACCTCGCTGTGTAAGAGAAGGGTGGTGTTGCCACTGCAGGTTTCCATAATTACAGAAGCTGAACTGAGCTTCTAGGTCAGGGCTGGTCTTCATTATCCTTGGGAATCTACACAGGCCCTTCTGGGGAGGGTAGTGGGCAAGGTCATGGATGAGTCCTGGGGGGAGCATAGGGCTTACTCTAGTCACAACAGGGCTGTTGGTGTGGGTCACGTGTTAGATGCCTGGCAGAAATATGGAAAGGGGATGAGCACTTCTGTATTTTCTGTTTCTACATTCCTTGTATCAACCCCAGCTCTCTAGAGTAGACCAGAGTAGCCATTGCAGGGTGAAAGGAGTGTCCTTAGTGGATGAAGGTGTCAAAGTGCTGTTGAGAGTTGGGGGGGTGGGGGTGGGGACGGGGATAGAGTAGAAACTCCATCAACTTGTGGTTGGAACAAGCCAAGTACATACAAGAGTCTGGGTTGGGCTCACCTGGGCATTTTGTGTTGAGGTGGAAAAGATGGTTAAAGGGCTTGGGGGAGGTGGTTTGTGGTGTCATTCTGCAGCGTGTCTGTCTCTTGAGACCCATTGTTGAAATCTGGATCACTGTACCCTTTAATTGTTGTGTAGCTCTGATCACAGGATCTTTTTCACTGTGTTTCATGGATACCATTTGCTTCTTGCCTGTGCTGGATCCCGTGCTTCCTGTATCCCACATTTCCCTCTTTCTTAGATTACTTTCTTGTTTTGGTGGAGTACATCCTCCAGTATCTTTTGAGAGCAGGCTGCCTAGGAGATGATGTTTTGAGATCTTATATCTCTAAAAATTTCTTTGTTCTAACTTCATTTTTAGAAGGATAGGTTAGAGAATACTTGGTTGGAAATCAGTTTTGCCAGTAATTTGAAGATATTGTGCCATTGTCTTGCTTCCAGTATTAAGAAGTTAAAAGCCAATCTGCTTTCTATTTCTTTGATGTGATCTTGGGATTTCTCTTTGCTGTTTGTAAGAATTTCTCTTTTCCCCAGTGTTTTGAAGTTTCACAATGATATACTTGGGTGGAGATCAATTTTCTTCCATTGTGGTGGGTGCTCAGTGGGTCCTTTTAAACCCAGAACTGATTTCTTTCAGTTCTGAGTTTTCTAGAGTAATTTCCTTATGATTTTCTCTCCCTTTATTTTTTTCTGTCCTTCCTTTCTGGGATTCCTATTATTTGGATGTTGTACCTCCTGGACTGGCCCTCTATTTCTTTTCTTTTACCTTTCTTTGACTTTATGCTCTACTTTCTTTCTGGGAGACTTCTATAACTTCATGCTCTAACTCTGTTTTTCCCCCTATCATTTTGTTAATTTTGTTAATTTTTAAGAGTTCTTGTTCTGTTCTTTCCCTTTTCATAGCCTCCTGTTCGTGTTTAATAGATGCAATACTTTGATCATATCTGAAAAGTTTAATAATTTTTTTGAAATTTTCTCTTCTCTTTATAGTCTTTATTTTCCCTATGGTTGTTTTGATTTCCACCTTCTCTGTTGAAGTATTTCCATACATGACTATGAATATTAGATACGTGCTTGTAATACAGACTAGCAGGCTAAAATAAAATGCTGATTGAAAGTGCTGAGCCTATGGGTGGGGCATGTTAACTCTGAGTAGCATTGTTGGGTGATCTGCTTGAGCTCCTTTTGGGTCACCTTTCATGTTAGGACCTTTAGAGAACCTCTCCTGCATTGTCAGATTCCCTAGAGACAGTTTCTTCAATCCCTTACTTGGCTTTTGTTGCTTTTCTTCCCTTTCCTTGTCTCTCATTTGCTGTCCAATTGCTATGGTCTGGAGAATCAGGGGAAAATCTTGATTAGGATTGTTTGAAATTAGAACAATTAGATTCTGAGTGGCAGCCTAAGGGACTGCCCTGTGCATAAGATGTTTTAAATGTGTGGATTTTTGGCATCTGATTTGGTGACCCAGAAACCAGTTTTTATTTATTTTGTATTCTTGGGTGTATTCTGGAAACCTGATGTATTCATGTAATAGGATTCTCAATAGATGAAGGATTGATGCAGATTGTTCTGGAACAGTTTGTTTTTTCTTAGCTATTTCAGTTGATCCAGTACATGTACTTATCTAGTTGATTATAAAATAATGTATTCATTAATTTGTTCTCTAATCTTAGCAATTATTGCAGTAAACAATACTGGTCCATAATTGCCATAATCTTCCTTTTATTTTTTGTTGAAGTAGAGCAGTTGTTTTAACCTTTTCCAATTATTGTAGAAAATCCACAAGTTCTCAAAACTAATGGGAGACTATGGTTGAGAAATATTTTTTACTTTTGACATTTTCCAAGGTTTGTGTCCTGAATTCCTGTTGATTTACAGATACTTGGAAATTTAAAGTATCCTGCAGCCATTTTAGCTTATTCTTGCCTGTGGTTTGACTTCCCAGCGAAAGATGTTTGTTCTTTATAACTTTATATGGTTTTTTACAACATGTGAAATTTTAGTGATAGACAAATCTTTAACAAAAATTTCATTTATTTGCTACATTTCATTTAACAAAAATGTCCTTTGGTTACTGCAATTAGACATAGGAATGTTATAATTAGGGTTTATTTAGCCACTGCCATGAAAAAAAAAACCTATGAGATGAAAATTCAGTGTACACAAGGATCATTAATTGAGGATTGCTTTTTCAGAGAGTTTTAACAGTCATTGTTTCAACTACAAATTTTTACAAAATGTTTCATAAGGTAATTTTGATTTTAATAGCACCTCTAATACACTTAAAGCATGATCACATAAACAAAATGTGGATTCACGTACATTTCTATAGTTATGTATTTTATATAAGCAAACCACTCTGACTTCTTGACAAGTGAAAGGGGCTTTTGTTAGAATCAGCTCCAGCTTCTGATTTTCTGAATGACCTTGAGGAAGTTGTTTACTTTGTTCTATATAATACACTTTTCCTGGCTATAAAACTAAGATGAAGATGTTAATCCTGAGCCCACCAAATCATTGCCATGTTGTAGCGGTTAATGAACTAGTGTTTGTAGAATATTTTGTTCTGTGTAAAACTGGAATTACCCAAATAGATGATATTATCATTAATATTATGTATTATGTTTAGCACAGTGGACTAGATAATAATGCCATTGTATCATCTAATGTTTTAGATGTCTTTTAATTAAAATTACATGGAGATACTGGTATGCTTTCTGCAATCTTGTCTTTCCCTGCAAATAACAAGTGAATATTAACATGAAATATTTCAGTTATACATAATTACAAGGTTCTTAAGAATTTGTCAGCTCCAGGGAAAAAGAGGGAGTAAAAAAAATATTCATTAAGACTCAGGAATTCCAGCAGTCATATTTGGAAGAATTGGATTATCTGGCTTATGGTATTAATAATATTTCATAATAATCCCTCTTCGCCAGTGATGATTGGGTCATGTCAAACATAGTATACAGTAGTGAACAATCTGCAAATGAAATTAAGAAAACAGCCATATTTATAATAGCATCAAAAAGAGTGAAATCTTAAGAATGAAAACCAAGTTAAGATTGGTACACTGAAAGTCATAAAACGTTAAATTAAAGAAGATCTAAATAAAGAAAAGACATGAAGTGTTTATAGATTGGAAGACTTAATATCAGTAAAATGGCATTATTCCCCCAAATTGATGTACAGATTAAATACAATTCATATAAAAAAATCCCAGCTGAATCTTTGTGTTGTTGCAGAAATCAGTCAGCTGATCCTAAAATTGCATGGAAATACAAGGCATCCAGAATAACCAAACAATACTGAAAATGAAAATCAAAGTTGGAGGATTCACACTTTTCACTTTGAAGCACTCCAAAGTTGCAGTCATCCAGAGGTGTGGTCCTGGCATAAAGACATAGAGACCGATGGAATAGAATTGAAAGTCCAAAAATAAACCCGTACATTTATAGTCACTTGATTTTTGACCAAAGTGCCAAGATGATCAAATGGAGGAAAGAATAGTGTTTGCAGCACATTGTGCTGGGACAACTGGATATCCATGGGAAAAAAAACATTGGGACCCCTACTTCACACCTGTACAAAAATTAACCCAAAGTTCTTTTTTTTTTTTTTTAGCTAAATCTATATAACTCTTAGAAGGAAATACAGGAGTATATCTTGAGACATTGGGTTAGATAAGAGTTTCTTAGATACTATACAAAAAGCACACTTTAGGGGCACCTGGATGGGTCAGTTGGTTAAGCCTTCCATTTCAGCTCAGGTCTTGATCTCATGGTTTGTGAGTTCGAGCCCCACGTTGGGCTCTGTGCTGACAGCTCAGAGCCTGGAGTCTGCTTTGGATTCTGTGTCTCCCTCACTCTCTGCCCCTTCCCTGCTCATGCTCTGCCTCTCTCTGTCTGTCTGTCTCTTTCTCTCAAAAGTAAACATTTTAAAAAGTAAAAAGCACAGTTTATTCATTCACTGAATATTTATCTCATGCACCTTGCATAATATAAATAAGTAAAAATAAAATACATAACATTTCAAGGGGTGATACACAACTCTAGATTTGTTTTTGGCTGCTTTAATATGAAAATCCTCTTTGACTATTAGAATAATTTTCCTTAAAAAATACCAGTTGCATGTACTTGAAAACACGTAGAAATTTTCCTTTTTTCCCTGAACTTGCTATGGATTAAATGTTTTTAAGTATAACCTGTTATCTCTCTTTTGTCTTACCAACTAAACCTTGTTGATTTTTACTGGTTGCTCTAGGATATACAATGCACTTATTTATTGTTGTTTGTCTCTAAATAATATTCTGTCCCTTTGTGTGAACGAGAATACCTTAAACCGGTACACTTTCATCTCCCCCTTCTTGCCCTTTGTGCTGTTACCATTTTCCATCTTTTGTATATGATTCAAGCCCTGTAGCAAGTTGTATTTTGCTTTCACTCTCAATTGTCTCTTAAAGAAATGTAAAAATCCGAAAAAATTGATTTATAATTACCCATGTTTACCACTTATGATGCTTTTTATTCCTTTTTGTAGGTACACCTTGGCATCCTGTAACATTGTCTTTTTGCCTGAAGACCCTTTTAAAGCTTTTCTTGTTCACGTCTTTTGAAAACAAATTCTCTAAGCTTTTCTTTGGTTGCAAACCAATTTTGGTTCTATTTTTAAATGACATTTTCAGTGGATATAGAATTCCAAGGTGACAGTTTTATTTATTTTTCCTCAAAGATAAGGATGGTCTTCCATTGTCTTCTGACTTGTATTGTTTCCGATGAAAAGTCAATAGTAACTCTTCCTGTTCCCTGTGTGTAATTTATCTTGTTTTCCCCTCTAGCTGCTTTATAAGCATTTCTATTGTCACTGTCTTTAAGGATTTTCATTAGGATGTGCCTTGGTATGTTGGCTTGGTTCTTACTTTGTTGGGGGTTTATCAGCCTTTGGGATATACGGGCTTATATTTTTAACTAATTTGCTAAAAGTTAAATGTTATATCTTTGTATCATTTTCCCTCTTCCAGAACTCCAATGAGATGTATAGTATATTGCTTGATGATTTCCCGGTTTACCCAGGTATTTTTTCAAGCTTTTTCTCTCCATGCTTCAGTCTGTACACTTTCTATTGCCCTGTCTTTGAATTCACTGATTTTTTCTTCTCCTATGTTTATGTACATTAAAGCAAATCCACTGACTTTTTCATTTCATTTCAGTTTTCAACTCTAGATGTTTTTTCCCTGTGTTTTCATCTATGTTCATTATGTTCTTGTTTCTCTTTAAATCCTCAGATATATTTATGAACTCATTTGAAGTCCTCGCCTGTTAATTCCATCATCTCTGTCATTGCTTCATCTCTTGATATTGTCTGATTGTTTTCCTGGTTAAGATTTGCATTTTTCAGTTGGTTTAGTGGCCGACTCTTGATTTTGGCCCAGGTCATAGTTCTGGGGTCATGGGATTGGGCTCCACACTGAGTCTGGAGCCTGCTCAGATTCTCCCTCCCTCCCTCTTGCATGCGTGCTCTCTCTCTCTCTGTCCCTCTGTCTCTGTCTCTGTCTCTCTCATTCCCCCACACCTCCTCTCCCCCACTCGCATGCTCTGTCTCAAAAAAAAAAAAAAGTTGCATTTTCTTCCAAAAAATATGTATTTTTATTCTGGAAGCAAGCTATATTACATGTTTATAAACTCTATCTCATCAAGTCTATCTTGTGTGCTCTGCTGGTGGGGAAACTGTACTTGTTGATGACTTGGGTGAGTCTCTATGGCAGCATTTGTTTATCTTGATTCTAATGCGTGGTCTTCTAGGGCTCTTGTGCAGCCCCACGTGTTGAAGGAGGTTCCTGTGTGCACTCCAGAAGTCCTTCACGCATACTGTTTAGGATTCAGACCAAGAGTGGAGGGGACTCATTTGTAGTTTTTGGGACTTATTTGTCTGTAGAACTTCTCCGTTTTAGTACTCTGGCCAGCGGTCTCCTCTCATCACTGTGTCCTCCGCTGACAAGACCACTGTGCCCTGCTTGGGCTCCCACTCTCACACCATACTGCAGTAAATGCCTCCAGCAGAGACCCACGATACCTGTGGGGCTTGCCTCATTTGTTTGCTGTTTCTCATGCCTCCTAGTCCAGTGACAGAAAACATTTCTTCCTCATATTTTGTCCCATTTTCTAGCTTTTTACTCCAGGAGGGCTAGTACAATGCCAGTTAGTCTACAATGTCTGGGAATCCCTTATTTATTATTATTATTTAACTTGGTAATTTTTTGTTAATGCAGAGACTTTCTCATGTCTTTGCTGTATTACTGCATCTAGAACAAAACCTGATGCACAGTAAGTGCTTAATAAATATTTGCAGAATGCTTTATTCAACTGATGATCTCCTTTGCTCCTGTATGTTCGCTGTCTTCTGTACTCACTTCTTCTAATTAGCATTGAAGTATGCTGATCTCCCCTTGTCTTAAACAGCCATATCTGGACCTGCGATCACTTAATTCTGAACCTACTCCATTCTAGTTTCACCTAGTAGTTTCCCTGCAGTAGTATTCACCAGGGTTACTCATGGACCTGTCTCAGTACTAATCTACCTTGATTTCTGGTGACACTCTTAACTCTTTGAGAGTTTCCTTTCCCCTGACTGTTTTGAGATAGTAAGTCCCTCCCTTTCTTTTTTGCCTTCTGGCTCTCCCTTTCTTGTCTGGTTTCCTTTTCTCTTCCCAACTATTAAATGCTGATGATTCTTGGAGTATTGCTTATGGCCTTTGTCTTACCTAATTCAATACACTCTTCCTTAGCAATCCTCTACACATCGATAACTTCAGTTACCATTCACGTGTTGCTGTTGTCCGTATTTTTTTTTTTTCCGATCACATTTTTATTTGAGCTTCTGATTCATGTAGACAACTGGCTCTTGGCTTCCTTGTCCACCAGGCTCTTAAACTCATTGTACCCCAAGCTGAACTAATCGTTACTCTTGCCTGTCTAACATCATCACGAAAGTTTTCTGTACTTACGTATCTTAACACTTAAAGCCCTTCTATGAAAATTGCCTTATATTGCATTATCCTTGTTCCAAAGTTGCTTGTCTCCCTTTTTCTTATTATTTTTCTTATTTCTAACAATTATTCTTATTGTAAATTCTTTGATGGCAGGGACTGTTTCTGTCAGTGGTTGCTCAGTATGCATGTGTTGAATAAACAAATGAAGGAATGAGTATGATTCATAGGAAGTGGTTATTTTATTGAATGTGACATGTAGTTGATTGTTTTTCTCTTGAAAAATAAACACCTCTACGATGTTTTGGTCACTGGAATGTATTAATAGTGGTGGCAGTGACAGTGGTCTTAGGCAGGGAGCAGTGGTGAATTGAACATTATGTGGCAGCCTATGGAATGAGGTGGGTGTGTATCTGTGTGTCTTTGTGTGCATGCCTGTCAGGTATGTACACGCACACACACATACACATACACACACACACACACAATATCCATTCTAAGGGAGCAGTCAGAACACTGAGTAAGATCCAGTTGTGGTAGAGAGTGGAATTGTGCCCAGTGACTTGACCCCCAAGCTACCAGCTCTGTGACGGATGCTTGTGGGGGATCCTTGGACTTTGCTAGTTGTGCCGTTTTTCCAGCGTTAGTGATGTGACCTGCACAGGCCAACCTGGAGCCAGGATTGCTTGGATTTGAATTCCAGCTCTGCCAAAATGTGACCTTGGGTAAGTTTCTTCCTCTTTTTGTGTTTTAGTTTCTCTACATGTAAAGTGGGGATGATGAGAATACTCACAGAGGAAATGTCTGTAAAGGACTTAAAGCTGCCTGGCACATAATAATTGCTATTTAAGGGTTTGTTAAATGAATTCTTAAAATCAGGGCACCTGGGAAACCCAATCAGTTAAGCATTTGACATTAGCTCAGGTCATGATCTCATGGCTTGTGGGTTTGAATCCCGCATCTGGCTCTGTGCTGACAGCTCAGAGCCTGGAGCCTGCTTCAGATTCTGTGTCTCCATCTCTCTCTGCCCCTCCCTTGCTCGTGCTGTCTCTCTCTCTCTCTCTCTCAAAAATAAATACACATTAAAACTAAAAAAAAAAAAAAGAATTCTTACAAGCATAGTGTTAGAAGTCATTCTTTCACTTCTGTTCTACAGATCTAGATCTGAGGCCCAGACAGCTGACGTGTTACCGAAGGTTCCTCAAGTAGCAGAGGAATCTTCTGTCCCCGTGCCAGTTCCCCTAGACCACACCCTCCTCTTCACTCACTGTGACACCCTCCACTTGATGTCACAGGGCAGGCTCACATGGTACAGGCATTCTCTGCCCTTGGCCCTAGGTAGGATTGCTAGAAGAAAAGGAAAAAGACAGGTACAGAGAGCCCACAAATACACATAGGCCGTGAGCATTTGGAGACTAAATTTTAGAGAATAGAATGAGTTAGGTCAGTGGTTCTCAACTCAGGCTGCACATGAGGATCAGACCTCCAGCAGGTGGGGGCCAGTACTTTTCGCAGCCCCCCTGTGACTGTGAGGTGCAGCTGTGGTTGAGAAGAACCACCAAGGAAGAGCTGGTGGGGGCTTGGGTCCAATCTTGTTCCCCGAGGCTCTCTAAGAGAGCCTTATCAAAATCTCACAGTGTTTTCCCAGTGCATGGAGCTGGGTTCGTTTTTTTTTCTTTTTTCTTTTTTTTTCTTTTTTAACTGCAAGTTAAATTCAACTTTGCAAACAATGTGTGCTGCTAGTCGGCTTGGCAAGGGAAGAGCTTTGCTCAAGGTGATGAGACAGCCAGTGTGGAAGAGCTTTGCTCAAAGTGATGAGAGAGCCAGTGTGTCTCTGGGAGTTGAAGGTTTTATAGGGAGGCAGTGGCTACTTGATCACCTTGTAATTGGTTTGCACAGGACGTTCCCTTGCCGGAATAGGTGTGCCTTATAATGTTGTGGTTGCTCAAAGTTGTCACTCTGCTGGCCATGGCAGCATTTGATTGTTTGTGTCATGTGACAGTATCGCAATTGGCT
This sequence comes from Lynx rufus, assembly GCF_022079265.1. Taxonomy (NCBI): domain Eukaryota; kingdom Metazoa; phylum Chordata; class Mammalia; order Carnivora; family Felidae; genus Lynx; species Lynx rufus. Next base: position 2,768,314 of record NW_025814842.1, read on the forward strand.
GCCGATGTTCTCGTTTTTGCTTTTTAAGAAAAAATGAATTCGTACGCCAGATGGAGGACCAAATGAGGAATTGAAGGATAGGAGAGGCTGGCTTCGGGGAAGGAGCGTCTTTATCTTTCTTTCCAGACATTCTTTCCAAGTGTTTCAGTGTACGTTTTTCTCCATGAGGAGGTTACTTTGCTGATAATTGACAATAGTCACCTTTAGCAGTGCACACATTAAGTGTCACTGGTCTTTTTTTTTCATTTAACCTTTTTTTTTTTTTTTTTTAACATTTATTTCGTTTCGAGAGACAGAGCACAAGTGGGGGGAGTGCAGAGAGAGAAGGAGACACAGAATCCGAAGCAGGCTCCAGGCTCTGAGCTGTCAGCACAGGGCATGACGTGGGGCTGGAACTCACAAGCTGTGATATCATGACCTGAGCTGAAGTCGGACGCTCAACCGACTGAACCACCCAGGCGCCCCAAGTGTCACTGGTCTTAAAGAGAGAAGTGTAACATTTTAAGTTAATTTTAGGCACATTTCCCTTGGTGATCATGTGTATCATGGGAAATGTACTGCTTTTTTTCATTTGTTCAATACATATTTATTTAGCAGGTACTATGTGCCAGTTAAACTCTAGATGCTTGGAAGACAGTGAACCAAAGGGACAGAAATGCCTACCCTTCTTGAGCTTTTGTTTAGTGACAACATTCAGAGGGGACAAAGACTAAATGGTAAACATAAATAAATGATATAGTAGGTCGTAAGGTGATAAATGCTATGCGGATAGAAAAGGGCAGGGGGTAAATGATGCAGTTTTAAACCTAGCGGTTGAGGAGTGGATCATGGGGTCACTGACATTTGAGCAAAGACTTGAGAGGAGTGAGGGGGTGTGCCCTGCAGTTTCTCCAGAAAGAGCATTCTGGGGGGTGCAGTCACCAGTAGAGGAATGTTCATCAGGTTCCCAGGAGCAGCTGGGTTCCCTGGGAGCCCATGGGCTGCAGACAACTGTGGTCCCTGGAAGAAAAGTCAGAGAGTGAGCAGAGGCTTGGCCACCAGTGCCTGGGGAAGGATTTTGGTTTTGGCTTTGTCTAAGATGGGAAGCCATCAGAGGAAGAAGGAACAGGGCCAACGGGAAGAGGGCCACTGTGGCTGCTGTGTTGAGGAGGTCAGAGATGAGGCTGAAGGCCGGCCACCAGGTCAGGGGCTAGTGTAATAATCCAGGCAACAGAAGGGGCTGGCCAGGGTGGCAAGGATGTCTCTGAGGGTAGAGCCAATGGGATTCTGTGATGGATGTGTGTCATTAGAGAAAGATGAGTGGAGGGTGACCCCAGGCGTGTTCCTTTCTGCTGAAGTTCGCCACAGGCTGCAGCTGTTAATTTGATAAGGTGATTGCAAGTTTTATTTCTTCCTTGTCAGGCATTTATCACATAATTTAGTGTGTTCTGAAAACTATACCGTATTTAGATTATTCTTCTCATTTGCAGAGTGACAGTATCTTTACCAATCTTTTTGTTCCAAGATCTCACATTTGATTTCAGGGATAAAGATTTTTAAGTAAAGCTATAGTTCAAAAATAATTTCAGTTCCTTGAAGTTAAATTATGTAAAATTCAATAAGTAGATTATCTGGGTCATTTTACTTTGCTTAGTGCTTTACGTTAAAATTTTTCTGTTTAATGAACGCTTAACTAGTAAGTAAAATTTGCTAATCAAATTGTCAGACTCTGTTAAATGGCTTGTCAAAATGTTTATTTAGCAGTTATTCCTGACTTCTTAATGTTGTGGAATGCTCTCTAATTTTTTCCTGGTAATTGTGATACATGGCAGTAGTTCACAGTTATTTAAAAAAAAAAACTTATTATAAAAATCTCAGTATAGAAAATTAGTAAAGCATAAAAAGTTTAAAGAAGCAAAAAAAAAAACCCCATAATTTTACCATTCTGAGACAACTCCTCCTAATGGTATTATTTCCTTTCAATCTTTATTTCTGTGCTTATTTGTATGAATAGTTAAGATTTGGGGTAAATAGAATTTTGTGCTCTTTATCCCCCAACTTAACATCACAATACAGGCTTTTCTTCCTGCTTTGTTAAAAATGGATCATGTCCTCCTAAGAGCTGAGTGACGGTAATGAGATTTAATGTTTGCTCATTCTTAGAAATTGTGGTTATCTTCATCTCTAAAAAGTTATAAATAGCATTGCCATTAAAATCATTATGCATAAAAATTTGACATTTGGATTATTTTCTAGGAGTACATTCCCAGAAGTTAAGTGACTGCTTTGGCGAATGGAAACATTTTGGATGGTCTGTATATACATTGTGGCGTTGCTTTCTGATAATTACACTAATAAAAATAACAGCAGTTACCACGACTGAGCTCTTAGCTGTGCCAGGCACTACTCTGAGTGCGTCTCATGTTCCTTCTTGCTAAGTCCTCACAGCAGCCCTGGGTGTGTGGGGCCTGTGCTTGAGTCCCGCTTTAGGCCACATTCGGAGCCAGGATTCACAGTCTGTCCTCCTCCGGAGTCCCTGCTTCTGTGTCTGCTGAGCTGTGGTTCTTCGCAGGGCAGGAAAGCACCGTGTCAGCTTTGAACCCTGGGTAGCCACTGTTGTAAAATTCCCATTAAAAATCTCCTTATGCTCGTCCCGACAAGTGCTGGGGGTTGTACATAAGCGATGAACCACGGGAATCTACCCCCAAACCAAGAGCACAATGTGTACACTGTATGTTAGCCAACTTGACGATAAATTATATTAAAATAAATAAATAACAATAATAAAAAAAATAAAAGACTCCTTAATTTTACTGAGACTTGGTTTCTTGTTTGGGGTTACTTGTCTTTGAATATTAATGAAAAGTTATTTAAATACATATTAGCCCTTCGTATTTCTTACTTTGTGCATTGCCTTTTATTTTCATGTTCTTAAATTGCTATTAACTTGCTGTCAACACTTTACACATTAAAGAAATTAGCCAGCTATATTGTGTCATATTTGTTACAGATATTTTGTCCAGGTTTGTGGTTTGCTTTTTAATTTTAGGCTGGCTTTGATTGCAGTTTTTGAGTTTGCTTGAAAATGCGGTCAAAGTACATTAATTTGTTCTATGATTTCTTCTATCGCCTTGAAATGTAGGAACATAATCCACAAAGTTGATTTTTATATCTGCCTTTTCCCCTTCCTTAACTATGAGATTTTGTTTGGATTTGTGTTAACCTTATAAATCAATTTGGGAATAACTGATATTTAAAAAATAGTCTTCCCATACATAGCAAATGTCTTTATTCAAATCTTGGTCATATTTAGTGTCTCTTTAAGAAGACTTAAGAGTCATGTGGCCAGACAGTAAAATAATAGCAAACAATATAAAGAAAATATTAGTATTGTAGAAATAAGGAAAGAGGACAAGAGAGACGAGCCGTTTCAGAACAAATGTCTACAGACTCACTGCCTGATGAAGTTTGTACGTTTTGACTCTAATTCCCCAAAATGGCAAGAGATTTACAGTAGACATTCTGCATCTCATTAATTGAATATGGTGCATAATTTGCCATTGTGTCTTGGGTATGTTTTTATGTGTTAATTTGTATATTCTGTTAATGAAACAAGGAAAAATATGTAGTTGAAACTTATATATTTGTGGGAAATTTACATAGCCATTAGAATCGCTTTAGTTTCCTTCAATAGGAAATGCACGTGACTTACCCAAGGGAGAGGTTTATTTCTCTCTCAAATTTTGAGAAGTAGGCCATCTGGGGCCAATGCGGTGTCCCTAATCACTAGGACTCAGGCTCCGTGTGACTGAACACTGTCCCTCCTCCAGTGTGCCTCTTCATTGTCCTGCGTGGGTGCTGTTGTCCAACTGTCTTGGGTCTCAGCCTCCAGGAAGGAGAGGAGCGGAGAAAAACAGGACAAATGGCACATCCTTGGCTTTCTTTTAAGGTTTCTGAAAGTTGCTCTACAGGACTTAAACACTGCGTCTTGTTGGCCAGAACTCTGGGCCTTTGGAGCAAGATATAATATCTTGTGCTCAGCTGAAAGTCTGAGTTATATTACTACAGAGAAATGGGAGAATGGACATTGGGCTAGTTGAGTAGCCATTTCTGTTTCACCCTGTTTTTATTTATCTGTATCTGTCTCTTTAGCATTTATTTTGTGTGTACTTGAAGGAAAGGCAACATTTCTAATACTAATTGGAAAAATGGTCCCTTATGCTTTTTTTTTTCTTTACCCAAGGTTTTTTTTTTGTTTTTTTTTGTTTTTTTTTTTTGTTTTTTTTTTTTCAACGTTCATTTATTTTTGGGACAGAGAGAGACAGAGCATGAATGGGGGAGGGGCAGAGAGAGAGAGGGAGACACAGAATCGGAAACAGGCTCCAGGCTCCGAGCCATCAGCCCAGAGCCCGACGCGGGGCTTGAACTCACGGACTGCGAGATCGTGACCTGGCTGAAGTCGGACGCTCAACCGACTGCGCCACCCAGGCGCCCCTCTTTACCCAAGGTTTTTATGATAAGACATTATTGGGCTTGGGAGGTACCTTTGATGCTATGTAACGTTGACATTGCCCACTGTGTTCTGTGGGGGTGGGTGACAGAAGGGGTAGCTGGACTGTCTGGGAGGAGACAAGTCACGGCACCTTCAGGTACACCTCCTTCTGCTCTCGTGAAAGTGAGCACGTCTTGACTGAGCATTGACTCTTGCCCTCCTGGACCATCCTGAGAAATAGTCCCACATAGGAGTAAAGACTTTTGTATCTTAGGAAAATAAAATTCATTCTTGTTTGTTGTGTCTGAATTGAATTTAGAAAGAGTGGTACCTGTGGCTGGCAAGATTCTGGAGGACAAATACTGCATCCCTGTGAACTGCTTGGCACAGATCCCCTTGCGTAAGGCCCTTAATAAAGGCTTCTAATGGCAGTGATACCGTAATGGCAGGGCGAAAACAATGCTTAATTCTTAGTTTTTACTCTACCTACAACTTCATGAATGATTTCATTTAAGAATACATACTGTGTAGTTAAATGCTCGATAATTTATGGTCAGTCGTATTTTTAATAACATTTTGTGCTCTGTAACCTAAAATATATTCTTAAAATACAGACTTTTTTCTTTTTGACTTCCAAGACCTAGAACTGAAAGAACATGTAACTTAGTTGTTTTTAGTATTTGAATATCATTTCAGAATTGCGTAAGGGTTTTGGCCAAAGAAAAACGATGGAAATTTTGCTTTGCACATTTGGTGCTTTCAGCTCACTTGATTTTATAAAGGACTTGATTTTACACATTACAAATTACAGTTGACACTAGAACAGAAGTTTGAACTGCATGGGTCCACTTACATGTGACTTTTTGTTCATAGTGTACTGTACTATAAATGCATTTCTCTTCTTCATGATTTTCTTAAGAACGTGTTTTTCTCTAGCTTACTTAACTGTGAGAACACAGTATATAATACATACAGAATATGTCTTAACCAACTTTTAAGTTAATGGTCGAGCTCTGTCAGTGGTAGGCTATTAGTAGTTAAGTTTTGAGGAGTCAAAAGGTATACATGGGTTTTTGACTGCCTGTGGGTTGGCGCCCCTCATCCCTGTGTTGTTCAAGGATCCGCTATACTTGAAATTACAAATGCATCAGTATTGTAGTCTCAAAGATATAAATCACCTTATTTTGATCAATTTTTGAAGATTGACACAAAACTAATGAAAAATAGTCTTCATCATGTATAAGAGACTTAGCTGAAGTTTTTCATTTTTGATCTTTGAAAATGTTCATGTAGTATAATTGGAAGGGCTTTTCTGCACATGTAATTATTTCATTATTGTTATTTTATACTTACAGTTCGTCAGATGAGAACTAAAGTATTAAGTCTTTAGTGCAAAAACTATAAAAAAATGTAAGAAAATTTTAGAACTCCTTTGTTCTTTTAACTCAAAGATAATTTCTTGTTTAGGTCTGCTTTCAAAATAGGCATGTCTGTGTATATAGTACATCATACACACACACTTATTTGTATTCCTATACAGTGTATATTATATAATTGTGCAGATTGTACATATTATGTATTCTGTAATATGTAATATATTATACATTATTATACATATATGCTATGTTTAAACATTCATGCACCTATATTACAGGTGCTCGTGTGCAGCCCCCCCCCCCCCCCCCCCGCCACACACACACACAGCCCTTGAAGCTACCATTGTCAAATCATCCTGCTTGGTGGTACATATTTTATATGCTTTTAACACAAAACTAACTTTTAGAGTTTGAATTTATTTTCCACAGATTAATAATTGAAAGTACAGTAAGCAATTTTTAAGCATCTTTAACAGGCTGTTTTATGCTTTAAAAAATAGTTAAGAAATAGTTTTCAAACCCTTTAAGAAAATATTCTTGATTTCAAAACGAATGAAGTATTTTTAGAGCTTCCATGACCTGTTAAGGAATTCATTTTCCTGGTGTACTGCTAACAATACTTTTACAATGTGTTCTAAAAATATATTAATTAGGGTGTTATAGCCTTTCAAATGAGTTATTATGGGTTTGTATAAACGATACTTTGAAAAAGTTCATGGAAGTCTATCTAGTGTGAAGAACTATGGTTATTGGCTGACAATTAACAATTTGAAATATGTCCAGTTTTACACATTGCTACTTTAAAAGAAATTGATACAAAATCATACCAAGAATAGTCCTTTCTTGAGAATTCATTATCTGTAATGGACTTCATTACCCATGATTTGGGGACACGAAAAAGCTCTCACTGAGAGAGCTGCGGAGTGCCATGTCGGGTCACAGCAGCCTGGGAGCGGCTCTCTGAGGTTGACTAGTGGAGACTTTAGGGTTGGGGGCGGCAGTCTGCTCGCCTTTCCTTATGCCACCCCTGAGCATGGGGTTATAAGCAATAGCCTGATTTTCCCCTGTGACCTGTATTGTATACGTGCTTACTAAGTGAATGAGAAGTCTTACTGAGCCTCTTTACCTTTGTAGTCTGAACCGTTTCTAGAAGGAACCTCCTCCCAAGCCTCTGAATCAAGAGCAGCAGTTGCTCTGACAGGAAGCTAGATCTTTCAGGTTCGTCACAGGAGTGCCCTGTACTGCAGTCACAATTCTTTATTATATAAAACTTTGGTTGTGCCCGGTGTGCTCTTGGATTTGTGGAGCATTAATGTTCTTACTCTGTCTTTCTGTGGGCCTCTTATATCGTCCTAGTTATTTTAGCTTATTTTTGTTTCATTCCATCTCCTCTCGACACGAACCTCTGTGAATTCTATAAGGTGTTGGAGGTAGCAATGCACCGTGGTTCCTTAGAAGAGGAGGTCAAGTAATGTTCTGGATTTCAAATACTCTTCGTGATGATGTTTGTCACGTTTGCAGGCTTTCTGCGGGAACTTACTGAGCCTGTTGCATTAGGAAATAGCCCACGGCCACCTCGGGAGCCATGAATATGTCACCATTCGTGACTCCTAGCTCGGGGCCTGTCATCCCTGGAGTAAGTGGAGTTAGGATCTTGAGTGTGTTACCTGCACGTTGTCTGTGTTGATACTCAACACTCTTCTGACCAGGTTCCCAGCTTTTTTATGTTACATGATCTATTAGCTGTGAATCGTACGAACACCCCATGCTTTCTCTTGCTAGCATATCTGGAGAATTCCTTGTGCATTTCTTCTCCTAGGTCATTGTTAAATAAGACCATTTATCTAGCACCTGACACTACAGCTGAAATTACTCTTTGCAGAAAACAAACTCCCTCTTACTCCACCTTTAGCCAGGAACTAAATGTTTTTTTTTTTTTTTCCTTAGTCTAAGTGTAATTCATTTTGTATTTTGTTCATTGGTTCGTTTTTGTGGTCATCGTCTTTTTGGTGGAAAAGCCTACTGGGGGGGTGTTTAAAGAACCAAATTAAGTTACAGTTTTAGGCCATTTCTTGTCAACACAGAATTTATCTTTCAAAGTGTTTTAGTAAGATATATTGGCGTTTATGTTTGTAGTATTGTTTTTGCCTAGAAGACAGGCTCAGTTCAAGTAGCACACCCAGTATTGATACAAGGCAGGAGAATACAGTTCTTATGGGTGAATAACTTATTTTTCTACTCTCCTTTCTGGAAAAAAAATTAGTAGTGTAATGTTAAAAATTCTTAAAAGTGTGAGCTTTTTTACACCGCATTTACACTTCTTGGAATTTATTGTAGGAAATAATACCAATCCTAGCCAACATCTCTCTATTGTTTGCTATGTTTTGGGCACTGTTGTAAGCATTTTATATGTATTAACTTATCTCTGTCTTCGTAACCCTGAGAAGGTAGGTACTGTTGTTCCATTTGTTTGGTTACGTAATACTTGTTCAGTATCACATAGCTATTGAATGGTGAAGTCAGAATTTTGTTTCGCCTCTGTTATATCCAGAGATGTGCATAAAAAAATAAGAGATTAAAAAATTTGAATCTACTTATATTCCCACAAATAGAAGTTACTCTTAATTAAATAAGAGGGGAATCATATAATTCTGTGAGGGGATTAAAAAATCAAGTTGTAGATGATAACATCCACAATGTTAAACCTGAAAAAGTGGAATACTGTTTTAATAAAAAGAGTATTAATACACATATATTGGAATACAAGTATTGTATGTATCAGGAAGAGACTTAACAGAATAGTAATGGTATTGTACCTCTGGATGTTGGGATTAATGACGATTTTATTTGTGTGTGTGTGCTACTCTGTTTTCAATATACATGATTGTATATTTGGAAAAAAAACTTAAAATTATTTTAATTAGATTAAAAATGCTACGTGTAGTGATGCTTTTATCATCGTGCTAGTTATGTAAGCAAAGGTGCTGGATATCAAGTTACCAGATGTTCTCTGGAGCCCTTCTTGAGGGTGTTACATTTATACCCTACCTGTCTTTTAGCATAGTGATCTTGTAAATGACACGATTTCAGGATTTTGACCATCAAATTCATCATTTCCTTCTGTGTCCCTCTAGAATGTCTGGATATGTGCTATCTGGATCCCCTGATTTATCTGTACGTGGTTTGTCAACTGAGCAAAGAACATCCAGTGCCCTGTTAGGATGACCACTGGGTGGTCAGAATTCCCGCAGCGGTGGGGTATTAATAGTAACAAAGCTACATGTACAATTTTTATTACTTAATTTTGCTGTATATTGTGGTGCGGACTGTACCCCCTAACCCTGCCAAAGAAAACTTCCTGCATCATGAGGGGATGTTTTGCCTGAATTTGGAAGTTTTAGTATGAGTTTCTCACTTTATCGCAAAAGCAGTTGAAACAAATAGACTAGCATATACTATAGTTCTCATAGAATTGGCCTGCTTCGTTTAAAATTCAGTTTGGCTGTGCGAATTGCCACAAGGTTTCCTTAACAAAATCTGAAACATTAACTCTGCTCTTTACCGTTACCACTGTTCACAGTGAGCTGTTGGATCTTTTATCTAACCAACTTACCAGCTTTTAAAGAACCATTTATATTTTGGATAGCATGTCTGAAATTGCCTTTTGGCCTGTGCACTTTCTTATTTGACCTGGTGCTACCGTAATAAATGACCACAAATATAGCAGCTTCCAACAACACTTATGTATTACTTCACAGGTGTGGGAATCAGAATTCTCGGTACAATGTGGCTCAATGAGTTCCTCTGCCTGGAGTCTCCAAAGCCCAAATCAAGGTGCTGCTGGGGCTAGGTCCCTTTTTTGGAAGCTCTGAAGATGAATCTGCTTCCAAGAAATTTAATTTAAATTGTCTGAATTCATTGCCTTGAGGTTGTAGGGCTGGAGCCATTGGCTTGCTGCCCCCCAGCAGGGGCTGCTCTCAGTCCTTCTGTTTTCTGGGTGGTGCTCTCCAGACACAGCAGCTCGAGTCTCCTTCAAGGGAATCTTCCACTTCCCTTGTGCTACCTCTCTGTGCTTCAGGCTCACCCATATCACCCGGGATAATGTCCCCGTTACTCTTTTTGGTTTGCAGAGTAACACATAGGTCTCTGGAGTTAGGGCCTGAATGTCTTCTGGGTGCTGCTCTTTTTGACACAGTGGGGCCTGTTTGTTCCCTTAATACATACACATTACTTGTATGTGTTAACCATTGTGGTGTTTGCAGTAACGGGCAGCCAGAAATTAAGAGAATCAGTGCTGACACAGGAGTTGTTAAAAACTGGTGGAGGATTTGTGATAAGCCCTTATGTTGATATTTTAGGATTTGTAAAGGAAAGTAAAACCGGTAGGGATGGAAAATTAGGAAGGCTTTGTAGAGCAGGAAGAACCTGACCGGGCCCTTCACGTTGTTGTGGGTGTCGACATGCTAAGGATTGAAGAGTTAGAGACGGTGGGAAAACTTGGTCACCTGAACCAAAACCATGTGGGGATTGGGCATGATGTTGGAGAGCCACGCAAGGGAATTTAGGTATGATTGCCTAAATTGGGAGTCCACGGAGTTGTGGAGTGAAAAAGTAACCAGAAATTCGTGTAAAAATTCATCTTGCAGCAGTGTGCAGGATGGACTGAAGGTGGGGAAGGTGGAGTTAGGACAGACGTCATCATCTGGCATGGGGTAGCCAACCTCAACCAGAGTCATCCAGCACCTTCTTACTCTGGTCCTTTTCAATATCCGTGTCATGAGACTTTTAGGATTTTAGAGCAGAAACTTTAAGAGGTGACTTCATTAATGGTGCCTTTGGTTTTCTTGCATACAGTGAATCCCTCCCTCCCTCTCTCTCTGTCTCTGTCTCTGTCTCTGTCTCTGTCGGGCTGTGATGTCAGTAAGAGTGATTAACTTTTCTGCTGTGTCAGACTTGGAATGCTTCACATACTTTTCCAATAGCCGTCTTTAGAACACATTCACGATTGAAAGAATTGCTTTTTCTATTTGAATATGAAGAGCTGAAATTCAGAAATCTGAAGTTATTTTATCAAGATCATTCGGCATGTCAGTGTCACATGTAGAAGCACATTTCTGGGCTTTAATTCGGATCCAGTGCCCTCTCTGCAGCTCTTCGGAGATAAGCTGAGTGAATCTTGAGACACACAGCCTAAACTAAGCTGAATAATCTTCCTGCTGAATAAATATGTGTATATACTTACTAGTTTTGAGGAGATAACTTATCTAGGAGGCACACAGTAAATACTGCGAGCTCTTTGGATGCAGGGACTTGAACACCTTCTTGCTCCAGTGCTTGTCATGGGGTTTGGCTCATGGAAGGAGCCTTGAGATGCTTCTTAGATCAGTGGTGGATGATTGGGATCACCTGGGCTGACCTTTGAAAGGCTTCTTATTTCCCACCCTCTAAACCACCAGAGGCTTGCCTGCCAGTTGACAACCTAGGGAGATCCCATCCTGGGTCACAGCACTCTTTGTAGAACACAGTCTTGTTTTAAAATATTAACCTCCCCCCCCCCCTTTTTTAATGTCTCTTCTTGAAAGAGAGCATGAGTGGGGGAGGGGCAGAGAGACAGGGAGACACAGAATCTGAAACAGGCTCCAGGCTCTGAGCCGTCAGCACTGAGCCCGACGCAGGGCTCGAACTCCCGGACCATGAGATCATGACCTGAGCCAAAGTCCCACGCTTAACTGACTCACTCCAGTGCCCCAAAATATTTTTTTTAATTAATCCTTATTGAGGAGAGTGGGATTCACAAGATTCACATCAGAGAGTGTAAATAGCCTCTTCTAAGGAGATGTGATTAGTTTGTTAAATTCAAACTAGCATTTTAGACGTGACTTCACTAAAGGTTACAGGCGCTCTTGGCTCTAAAATTTCATTTCATAGTAAGAGGTCCCTAAAGGGCTAGTTTGACTTATTTAATTATACCATACAGGACTTGGGTAATAGTTTTATAAAAACCCTCTTCAAGGCAAGTTTATAATTTAATACAAAGTGGTAAATTGGTATACCTTTAACATTTGTATCATGAGACAGGTGATGCAGATCAGGATTGAGTAAAGGGAAAAATTTTTAGGGTATCACATTTGAGTTAGAAATGACAATATTTGACTTCACTCATTTGAGGACTTGAAGGGACAAAACAGATGAACATAAGGGAAGGGAAACAAAAATAATATAAAAACGGGGGACAAAACAGAAGAGACTCTTAATTATGGAGAACAGAGGGTTACTGGAGGACTTGTGGGAGGGGGGGATGGGCTAAATGGGGAAGGGGCACTAAGGAATCGACTCCTGAAATCATTGTTGCACTATATGCTAACGAATTTGGATGTAAATTTTAAAAAAATAAAATAAAATATGGTTAGGCCCTGCCAGGAGTTACTATGGGATTAGATAACATTAGTTGTACCCATTGACCTCTGTTTCTTGGTATCTTAATGATATTATTTGGAGGTGGCACTTAGCCCAAAGGATCCTTCTCATTCACCCTTTCAAGTAGGAGTGGCCATATGACTATACTTTCTAGTCAGTGAGACATAAACAAACACCTTGTCTGGAAGTTAAAAGATGCTGAAAGGAAGTTGCCTTGGGGGTGGGGGACTGTTTTTCCTTTCTCATTTCTGCTTTCCATGAGAGATGATGTGAATGAATTCCAGAAGCTGCTATGGACCATGATTTGGCCTTAAAAATTAAAGCCATGCACACGAAAACAAAGACAGAATATATGGATCCCTTCATAAACAAGAGGTAACTCATTAGACTCTTAATGCCTACCTTCAGACTGTGTGTAAATGTAAGCTCTACTCTAGGACATTTCAAAACTGTAATCAAGTCACTAAAACTAGCAGTCTAATTTAAAAAAAAAAAAGACAATATTTGTATATTTTTGAGAAAACTTAAAGATGTGAAATCTCCTGAAAAATAGTACGTGCAGTTGACCTGAACGATGCAATTTTAAACGAGCCAGCAAATACTGCAGAAGTGTTTGTAAATCATAAACAGCATATTTTCTTCTCAGATAACAGACGATTTCTGTATTTGTATAAGTGGTGAGCTGTGCTACTTATTGGATCATGGAGGATGTCCTCTGGGCTGCCACAGGGCTTCCGGCCTACTGGGAGTGAGACACACAGACCCGGGGCATCCATTTCCAATGTGGCCTACTGTGTGCTCAGAATGTACCCTCAGTACTCAGCACACAGTAGGTATCACTGAGTATCTTTAGGGACTGCAAGTGAGCCTCTTTCTAACCTTGTCTGCTTGGTGAACAGCTCCTAATCTTTGAGGTTATCTAAGATGTGTAAGATGTGTAAGTCCTCTAGAGTCTGGTTAGACCTTTCACCACGTTGATCCCTGACTGTGCAGGCAACACAGCACTTACTACCACAGTGGATGGGATGCCCCAGAATGCGTGCAGGGTGGGCAGGCCTCGGGCGCCCAGCCTCCCAGAGCAGGAGAAAACCTCATGTCAGAAATCAGAATTAACAAGTATTAGGCAAGTTGTGCCGGTTGTTAACCAGTCAGACTTGTGACATGCAACAGTGTGAAAACTTTTTTTCCTCAAGCCGGAAGATGAAACCAGCGGAACATTAGACCCCTTTACTCAGACAGGAGTTAGCTGTGCTCCACTGATGGTACTGTATTTGCCTCCCCACCCGTCTCCCCACTCATCGTATTTTTTGTTTCAGCAGGTGCCTAATAAATGTTCAGGAATACTATGGGGAAAGCATTCTAGTTCAAAGGAAACATTTTTTGTTATTGTGCTTGCTGCTGTTACTGCATTTCTAATATTTTACTTTTATGCATTCCTCCGTGAGAGTCCACTAACATTTCACTAGCTTTGTCTGGCGATAGGCATGTGAGTTTCTGGAACAAGGCTCATTCACTTGTGCAGCTGAGAGTTACACGATTGCCTTGCGTCCCCCTCTTTAGGAAACACGTGCTTCCCTGTTTTGCCAGCTGGTGCCCTCCAAATTTCTGTCACCTGTGGTTCACTTGTCTACATTAAGGTGAATTTATTTATTCATTTGTTCATTTGGTACTTACTGAACAACTGGTAGGAGCCAGGACTTATTTTAGGTATGGGGATAAAGCTGTTTTATAATTCAGACATGGCCCTGCCCTTACAGATGGAACAGTGTAATAGAGAAGACAGATGATTACACCAGTAGTTCGCGTGTGATGTGACAGCACTGCCACAGGGGATGGAGATCTGAGGGGTCAGGAGAAGAGAGAGAAATTTATAATGGAGACCATTTGATATCAGAAAGGTCTATAAAACATGTTTAGTGGAATCCATATGCCAAAGGCAGGATTGTTGATCTCGAAGAAAACTCTTCAGAAGGCTGTCACTAGAAATAGTAAACCTATCAATGTTTATTTAAAAAACAAAAAAACCCTGTGCTGACAGTGCAAAGCCTGCTTGGGATTCTCTCTCTCCCGCTTGCTCCGCCCCTCCTCTGCTCACACTCATTCATGTTCTCTCTCTCTGAAAATAAATAAACATAAAAAAGAATAACACAAGAAAACTTAAAAATTCCAAATTGCTATCTGTTATGGGTGTGTGTTGTCAAAATGAAATCGGATAGACATTTGACTTAATTTTAAAAAGACGAAAAGCAAACATTAATTTTTCTTTCTATGTGTAAAGGAGGAAATCTTATCTGGTAATAATCAGGAAGATGGCTTGCATTTCGGCTACTCAGTGCTTATCAAACTATCTGTGAGGAAGGACTGGCCTTTTCTGTTTTAAAAGTTCTTGCCCATGGCAGACAGATTATCGGTCTTTTGGGACATAATGATCAGTATGTGGCTCACACCGCGTGGAACCCAAACTGACATACACCGATGTGTTACCGCCAAGTCAGATGGCCACAGGCTTCCTAAGTGTTCCTCTTCCTTTCTGTTCTGACAGAGGCAGGCTGGCACCGGTGCTGGCTCACATTGGAGCGGCCCTTGTGCAGTGTAACTGGATGATTAATTTTGCCTGTATTCTAACAGATAATTTAAGTCTCTTTGTTCTCATGCTGTCCTCACCCAGCAGTCTTAGGGCTGTGCATTGGTTTTCTACTCACTTGCATGGCACAAAATTTTACTGTGGTTGTGGACTAGGCCCCGCTGACAAACCTGTCTGCTCTGAGTCGGATTCTCATCCCCGGCCCGTGATTGCATCATAGGGATTGAAATCCTGCACTGCGTGGCCTGTGTCTGTGTGGTCAGCACATCAGCTTTGTTCCCAGCATTGACTGATTGATTGATTGAATGAATAAATGCTGCCTGAGAAGATGACATTTGAGCAAAGACCTGCAGGAAGGAAGGGAGAGAACAGAGTTGGAGATGTGAGGGAAGGACTTTGCAGAAAGAGGGAAGAGCAAACATAGCTCTGAGACATGAGGGCTGAGGTCAGGGTACCACAGTCACGTAGGGCCTTCCAGAACCTTTTAAAGAGCTTGGCTTTTATTTGGAGTCAGTTGGCAAACCATTGGTGAATTTTGAGTAGGGGAGAAATCACAAGATCCTACTTGCATTTTGGCAAAGTCACTCTGGTTGCCGCGTTGGGACCGGTGTGAAAGGACAAGGCTGGAAGCAGGGGGATAAGTCAGGAGGTGATGTTAATAATCTACACAGAAGATAATACGGTCATTGGACCAGGTGGTAGCAGTAGGAATGGTGGGAGGGGAAGATGTTTGCATCTATTTTTTTTTTAATGTTTTTATTTATTTTTGAGAGAGAGAGCATGAGCTGGGGAGGGACAGAGAGAGAGGGAGATGCAGAATCTGAAGCAGGCTCCAGGCTCTGAGCGGTGAGCACAGAGCCCAGTGCTGGGCTTGAACTTGTGAACCGCGAGATCATGACCCGGGCCGAAGTCAGACCCTCAATGGACTGAGCCACCCAGGCGGCCCTGTTTGCATCTGTTTTTAAAGGCTGTGCCAACAGGATCTGCTGACAAATTCCACACGGAGCGTGGTTGCCTGGGTGTGCACGTGCCCACATGCAGATGTGCCCCCTCCCAAAAAAAAAGGGAGAAAGCAGAGCCAAGGATGAACTCTGTTTTCCACTTGAGAAACGGTCCACTGAAATGGGGAAACTGAGAACAGTGGGTGGAAGGGGGACATGTTCACCGTGAGACGGCTCACACATCCAGGTGGAGTCGTACAAGTGTGAGTTACGCTCTGGAGAGGCCCAGGTTAGGGATGAGATTGAGGGCTCACTGGAGTAGCAAAAGGCTTAAATCCGTGGGAATGGATGAGGTCACTCAGGGAGCACACAAAGATGAGTGGAGAGGTCTTTTGAACTGAAACCTGGACTCTCCAGTATATAGAGATTAGGGTGCTGCGGAGGAAACAAGCAGGGAGACTGGACGGAGCAACCAGAGTGGCAGGAGGAGTGCGGAGGTGGTGTCCTGGGAGCCAGCAGACAAGGGAAGGCGGCTGTGCCAGCTGCTGCGGAGTCAGGGGGCGAGGGGAGTGATGGTGCGCTGACACTCGAACATTGGGTTCAGCCACCGGGCATGATTGGCGACCTTAGAAGAGCAGTTTTGAAGAAGTGATATTGGTGGAAACCTAACTGGAGTGGGTTCAAAAGGCAACGGGAAGAAAGAAATTGGAGATTTCCAAACTGGAGTTGGTTGTAAAGGGCAGTAGAGAAAAGTAGTAGTAGCTAGAGGTGGGAGTGACAAGCCTTCAAGAAAGGCTTTTAAAAATTTTAATGGGAGGGTGCTTGTAGGCTCAGGAGGAAGAATCCAGTGGACAGGGAGAAGTTAATGATAGGGAGAGAGAATAGAATTGCTGGAATTAACGTTCTTGGTCCAGTGAGCAAGTACAGGTTTTGGCCGAGGATGGGGCCATGGCCAGTGTGTCTAGAGTCGGGGGCGGGGGTGGTGGGCGGGATGTCCAGGTGTGACGGGCAGGTGGGGAGAGCTGGTGGACTCTGAGCCTCGGCTCCTCTGATTGCTTCTCCTCTCCCAGAAAAACGGGAATGAGGTGGAAATGGGGAGGTTTGAGGAGAGGGTGTCTAATTGTCATCTCGAGGAGTGGGAGAGGGCAAGCAGACAGTGGGGTTGTCAGGCGGTGCCACGGCCCGTTCGGGTTTGTGATCATGAATTTAAAGGGAGTCCAGCCGGTGTAGTTGTGTGTCTTTCTCCAAATGTCGTCTGCCACCTGAGAGTAGAAATGGGGTTGACAAATGAAAGAGAGCAGGTTATTCTTGTAAACCAGGGCGGGCATCTCCCCATGGGTTCAAGCCACCAGGAGTGGGTCCTGGGCGTGTCGGGTCATTTCTTCCTGCCTCTGCTCTTCCTTCGCGTAGTGGATTTGTGTTGGGCAGCTTGTTCATTCGCACTGAGGAGAAAGCCTCTTTGCTCTGAGTTTGCTTAGACCCCTGTCTGCCTTTTTGTATCTTGTGAGAGCTTGATGGCATAGTGTATTCACTCCCCATGCACACCCTGAGTGTGGCTGGTTGCTGAGAGAGTGGAATTAACTCAGTAGTGTCTCCCAGCACCAGCAACCTGGAAAATGATTTTTTAGCGGTTAGATGTACTGTCTCCTTCTGATTGCAAAGACCTCTATTCTTGAATTGGGCCAGCATTAATTCTGTCGCCTCTCTCTTCTCTTAAAGTTCCATTTCTTTTTTTTTTTTTTAATTTTTTTTTTTCAACGTTTATTTATTTTTGGGACAGAGAGAGACAGAGCATGAACGGGGGAGGGGCAGAGAGAGAGGGAGACACAGAATCGGAAACAGGCTCCAGGCTCTGAGCCATCAGCCCAGAGCCTGACACGGGGCTCGAACTCACGGACTGCGAGATCGTGACCTGGCTGAAGTCGGACGCTTAACCGACTGCGCCACCCAGGCGCCCCTTAAAGTTCCATTTCTGATGAAGGGACGGCTTCTGGAACAGGTGGGATCAACATGGAAGCTGTATTTAGAGTTGGTCTTCAACTCATTTTCCCCCACCTGCCCTGTTACTTCCTGTCTCAGTTGATTTGTAGATGATTTCTTCTCCCTGGAGTTCCTTAACTCCCTATTCTCTGACCAGTAAAAAAAACAAAACAAAACAAAACAAAAAACCAAAAAACTATCGCATTTAATGTAATGTATTTTTCGTATGCAATTTTGTTCACTTAAATAAAATTCACAATTGATCAAGGACTTCAAACGGGGTTGGGGTACAGATTAATGAGATAATAATATATCCCTCTTCTCAAATAGTTCACATTTCAGCCTTTATATGATTTGTTGTTTTTACCATCCAATTTTACATTGTGGGACCTATCACATATTTTTGTTATGATACCAATTTCACTATAAACTGGCAATATGTTGTGTATATTGGAGAAAATTTTTAAAGTCACTGTTTGCCCCTATGATTTGATGCAACTTCCATTTAATAATGATTGTTTTTAGATTGAGATCTTATCAGCCTCTTTTTTACATCGTTTATTTTCCCCATATTCAGTAATGTGACTATACATATTCCATATATATTTGGAAATTTTTTTGTTGTCTACAGATAATTATTTGATGGAATTTTTATTTTTAGTTGCTGTAGTTTCCTCCATCACTTTGCTCTGGACTGCGGGATGAGATGGTTGCTTTCATTTCTCTTTTTCACCATCATGATTGTGTTTCCTGCAGTCCCATTTATTTTTGTCAGGTTTTCCTCCATGCCATCAATCTGTCTCATTTGTGTACTGGTTCTATTTCTTTTTCTTTTTTCCATGGCCCCACGGAGCCATGGATGGTCTTTTATTTGCTTGATTTTCATTCCTGATGCATATGCAAACCATTGGAGTATGCAGTTTTGCATCCTGGGTATGTCTTCCAGACTTAGCTTTATATTACTAGGAAGGTATCTGTCATTTGGGCACCTCTGAAAGTCTTTATTCTTGAGACTTTTCTCTGCTTACCTTTGTTAATGTTCACATGGCAGGTTGTCATTTCAATTGCTATAAATCTATCTTCAGTTTTAGTATTGTATAATTACATAAATTCTGTTCTCGCTGGCACACCTCGTGTCTGGGGGTCTGTTCTTAATGTTGCTGGTGGTCGCTGTTATTTTGCCATTTATAGTGAGCGAATCTACATCTTTAGATGATGATATTTCTCTTTGACAAAAGTTTGTTACGTACACGTTTCTGTTAACGTGTCAATTTAGCAAATCTTTATTAAAAACCCACAGTGTGAGGTGTGTAAGTAATGGGAATACTGTGGTGAATATGGTGCCCCTGGCAAAACCACTTTCCAGTGTAGGGGGCGGACAGTAAGCAGATAAATAGAACCCAGTAGAAAGCTACAAGGTGGCATTAGCCTGTGAAGACAGAACTGAAGACGTGGGGTGTGGTCAGGGAAGGCCTCTTGGGAGAGGTGCTGTCCAAGCAGAGGCCTGATCCATGTGACAGAATGAAGGACAGTGTAGGGAAGGAAGCAGCCGGCAGAGAGGCCTGGAGCAGAGCTCGGGTGGAACGTCTGAGGGGAGGCGGGAAGGTCGGGGAGCCGGATGGTAGTCAACTAGGGAGCGAGTGGAAGAAGATGAAGTTGGAGATACGGCAGGGGCAAACCAAGGGCCTCATGGGGCACAAGAAAGAGTGTGGATTTTTTGTCAGTGGAGGATTTGTCCTCAAGGTGGAGGATTTTTAGATGGGCAAGGTTGTGAAGGTGTTTGCATTTAAGAAACATAAAACCCCGAAATGCATAAAACCATAAAAACACGCCCTGCATAACCACAATAGACGTCTGAATCCGGAAATCAGTGTTAATGCAACACTGTTTCCTGTTCACATTTCAGTGTCCATCCCAACCTCCGCCATCTCCTTTCTGCTCCGGTGTCCACATGTCCCCTCTCCTGGCTGTGTCTCCTGTCTCTTCTCGTCTTCGTCAGTTTCTTGGTCTTCCCCTTGTCTTCACATTGTGGACGCTTGTCAAGAGTTCAGGCCTTTCATTTTCCAGGATGCTCCTCAGCCTGGGTCTGTCCATGGTTTCCTCCTGTCCACACTCAGGCTGGAATTTTGGCAGAAACCCCACAGAATTGATAGCGTTCTCTTCTTAGCAAGTCTTATCAGGAGACACGCCGTGTCTACCTGTTCCACCACTGGCAGTGTCAGCCCTGGTCACCTGGTCACCAGTTTGCCATTCGTAGCTGATCAGTATTTGGGAGAGGATACTGCAAGACGGCGCCAATACTCTGTTCCTCAGCAAATCCTCCCGCCAACGTGAGCACCCGCTGAAGACTGCCACCTCAATCGGCCATCGTGCTGCGGGGGTGATTTTTTTTAACGCCGTCATTCCTTCCACACTTCCTAGCAGGCATTCTGTCATAAGGAGGGACTTTTCCTTCCCTTCCATTTCCTTATGTGTTGTGTCTGCTACCACCATTCATGATCTTGGTGCTCAAACTGCCCAGGATTCCGTCAGTGTGAGCCCCTTCAGGCGGGGTCCGGTGCCTTTCTGTCATGCCTCCATCATTGTGAGTGCTTACTTTTTGAACAGGTACATTTTCTAGGCTCATCTTGTTTTTTATGGTGGAATCAACCACTCATTCAAGGAGTCTTGGTTCCCTTTTAGTAGAGGATGGAATTTAGAAACCACGTCCTAGGCACTTGGTGTACTTGTTGTGTGTAGGCGTCTAGATTCCTAGGAAGTTATGGCTGCGAGAGATTTGGGGATTCATCATTGTAAAGTCGGAATGAGTGATCTTACTCTTGTGTCTTTCATGAACCATGTTAAGCTGTTTGTGTGTGAGGTGGGGGTAGAACATTGGGTTAATTGATATTGGGCTCTCCAGGTTGTGGGATAGAGGGAGAGCGGAACTAGGGAGTTAGGGGTGCTTGTCAGAGCATGACTGTAGTGATGGACCATGGAATCTAAACTGGGGAGAGGTTGGGGTAGGACATGGACAGAGGAGTGGCCAGTAGAGATGTTCTGTTGGTCCGTGGGCTGGAGATCTCGATGGAAGTCAGGTCTTGTTTGGGGTGTGTCAGCAGGACCACCTGGTTGAACGGCCTCAGCAGCACAATGTGGTGGCCTCGGTCGTTAAGCCGGTGGGCCAGGGACATGGCAGGACAGTTAAGAGTGGGATTTTTGTCAAAGTCTCTAGGGCATAATGATGGAAGGGGGTGACGGAGTTGGGATGAAGAAAAGTTCTTTAGAAATGACAGCAGTGAAGAACTGAGAGATCAGCATGATGGATGGTCCTTCTGTGTGTGTGTTGCATGATTGCAGATACCATGATGGTGTGAGAAAGGCGGTGCCTTGGTGCTGCCTGTTCCACCAGTGACAGGAAAGGGTGCCCAGCAGGTAAGTAGCTGGTCTTAGTAAGATGCAGAGAGTGGAATGGTCTGGTAAGCAGAATAATATGAATACGTTGCCTTCCTGATGAAGGGACTTTGCAGATGTGATTACATGAAGGTTCTTGCGATGGCGAGGTCGTCTGGGTGTGCCAGAACCATCACCAAGGTGCCTCTGCGAAGGGAGGCAGGAGGTCAGAGGAGACCACGTGATGGCGGCGGTGGAGCAGAGAGACTAGAGAAGCCACAGGCTTTGGAGGTGGGGGAAGGGTCCCTGAACGCAGAAGAGGCATCTGGAAAGGCAGGGACCAGAAAATATGGAGCCCTGTGACAGCTTCATTTTAGCCCACAGAGGCCCATTTTGGATTCTGAGCTCCATGACTTTAATAAATTTGTGTCATTTTAAGCCACCGAGTTTGTGGTGACTTGTTAGAGCAGCAATAGGAGAATAATCCAGGTGACTCAAGGCTAATCCTTCAAATTTGTAGCCAGCTTTGATTGAGGGGAAAGATCTGGAACCAGCTGTGGCATAGGGGGTGTGGGAGAAAAAATGGCTGCCACCTACAGAGGGGGTTCAGGGGACAGCCTGGCTTTCGATTAAAGAAGGAAGGGTTGGGGTACCCAGGGAAGAAGGTGAGGGTGTTGTAGGGGTAGGGCCGGCGGTGTCCATGGGGCAGAGTGAGCGGCAGGGTGTGGAAGTCAGGAGAGGGGGAGTTGGAATCCTCTCGCTGCATGGAGAGAATTCTGTGGGGTTAAGAATCTGCATGATGCTAGACAGACTCAGGGGCCGAAAGTCCTTCTTGTGGCCGAAGTTGAAATCAAGGAACAGGAATTTAAGGCAAAATGGGATCGCTCTCGAGAATGGTGGCTGTTCTGGTCTCATTCTGATCCCTGTGTTGGACCGGTCTGCTAGGCAGTATTGTAGCAGTGGCCACCGTGCCACTCCCCCTCGCCGGGGCTTGGCCGGGCCCCAGCTGGGGTCCTCCCCTTACAGACCGGGAAGGCACTTGAGGGGCTGGAGAGATGCCTGAGGGTACGTCCCCACGCCAGGGTGAAATAGCCTGAGCTCAGCTCATCTCGCCCAGGCGCTCAGGAACTCTGTTACACCTACAGTAGAGAGCACAAGTCCCCTCTGTAACCGTTATCTTCAGCCCCCTCCCCGCCCCGGCTTTAAAAGAAGCCTGTGCGAGTAGAGATTGTATAAGGAAGAAAGCAAATTATTCACTCATGTAATTAGCATATTTATTTACTCTTCATCTGATGTGGTTTCACACAGTGGACATCACGCTATATATACACTTCTGCGTCCTGCTTTTTTTTTTTTTTAATTTTTTTTTTCAACGTTTATTTATTTTTGGGACAGAGAGAGACAGAGCATGAACGGGGGAGAGGGGCAGAGAGAGAGGGAGACACAGAATCGGAAACAGGCTCCAGGCTCTGAGCCATCAGCCCAGAGCCCGACGCAGGGCTCGAACTCACGGACCACGAGATCGTGACCTGGCTGAAGTCGGACGCTTAACCGACTGCGCCACCCAGGCGCCCCATGCGTCCTGCTTTTTTAAACAGAATGTACCTCATGGCCATTTCCCCTTCTTTTTACCATTACTTAGAAGAGCCCTTTAATGTAAAAAAGTAGTATTCCATCATATAAATCAGTCCTAATTCCACACTGCGTAGCTTCAGATTTCTAAGCTTTGCTTATTATGTGATGAATACCTTTCTGGATAAAATTCTATACTTAAGACTTATTCCTTGGGGTGGAGTTCTAAGAATGTCATAACTGGATCAAAGAGTAAGAGCTTCTAAGGACTTTTGAAAAGTATTGTTAAATTATATTCCTCAAACCTAGTGCCAACTTATACTTGCACTAATGATGTGTATGTAAGTACCCATTATGTACCCAACTCAAATGATGATGAGTTTATTTACATACATTTTAAAATAATTATACAGTACACCACGGAGTCTTAGACATGACCCATTTCAACTTGCCTAAGAGTAGGAATTAGGTGTTTTTGGTACAAGAACTGTTTTTGTGGTATCTCTCACACATGTTCATTACTCTCCTGCTTAAACCCTTCTGAAGAAAGTTGATGAATGTTATGTTTTTTTCAGTGGCTAATTGTATTAAAATTTTAGGCCTTTCCTTGGTGTCTGGGTGGCTCATTCGGTTAAGTGACTGACTCTTGGTTTCGGCTCAGATCGTGATCTCATGCTTTGTGAGTTCGAGCCCCACATTGGGCTCTGTGCTGTCAGTGTAGAGCCTGCTTGGGATTCATTCTCTCTCTCTCTCTCTCTCTCTCTCTCTCTCTCTCTCACAAAATAAATAAACATTTTGTTTTAAAGAAACTTTAAAAATTTTAGGCTTTTCCAAGTTGCTAAAGGAAATGTCTTTTTATCATACTGTGTCTGTGTGATAACCTATAGAAGGTATTTACTTAAACTAGTTCTTAGAATGTCTATTACCCATGAGAGAACTAGAAAAACCAAGCCAGAAAGGAGAAGGAGGGAGGAGAACTTAAAAGATTCACTCCTGTTTTACAGAGAAGTGTATGGATAGAATGAACAGTAGTGGGAAGAGTGAGTGTACTCCTGTTGTTTGTGGTGTTACTGACAGAGTCCTACTTGTTTTCTCTTTCTTTTTTTTTTTTTTTCAGAGTTTATTTTGAGAGAGAGGGAGAGCAAGTAGGGGAGGGGCAGAGACCCACGCTGTCAGCGCAGAGCCTGACACGCAGGGCTCGAACTCACGAAGAGTGAGATCACAACTGGGGCCGAAACAGAGTTGGACGCTTAACCAACTGAGCCATCCAGGCACCCACTGCTTATTTTCAAATAGCTTGGTTGGCATATAAGTAACATCGTGTGTTTCAAGATTACGTTGAGTATGGAGTTACCATATGTGCATGGCTGAGAAATAAAAATGAAAGCTGTAGTGGCTGAAGTCAGAGCTGGAATACCAGCATTCGTTGAATTCCTGAGGAGTAATACTGGAGAGTCTGTGACGTTACATCTCTCAACAGACTTACGTGAGAACGTTTTTTCCTGAAAGAATTAATTGCTTACCTTATTGTTTCTCTGTGTGTAAGAACATAGACAACTATTCAGAAGGTCATATCTAAATATTACTAAAATTCATTTCTCCATGCAACATCCTTATTGTACCGTTGATCATCCCTGTTAAATTTTCATTGGTTTGGAAATGATACGGCTGATGTTTGGAATTGTGCTGTTAGAATGTTCTACCAAAATAGCTCTGCTTCATGTACCAGCGAATGAATCATTCATTTAAGAGTCTAACAAGATTTGACTAATGTGAACTCTAGTCTGCTTATTGGATCTGTTCCCGACTGTCAGGCCACGGTACTGACCCTCGAACTACGTGGATCTTTTCGGTTGATGTTAAATGACCCTTGAACTACGTGGATCTTTTCAGTTGATGTTAAATGTGGATCTTTTGATAAGTCCGTGTTTTCACTTGAATAATTCAGGGGCAAATTTTGGATTGGTTTTAATCTGTGCCCTATATTAGTGCTTAGTGCAAGTCCTCTGTTTAGCCTGAGTTTTGTCTTGAATTGTTGATGATTATTTGACTTTAGTTATTCATGGGTTAGGAGAAATGCGGCAGAAATTTAGTCTTTATTTGAATAATGGATATTTGGAAGGCCAAATTGAGGATAAATTTAACTTGTACTTTTTTAAAATTAAAAAAAAATTGAATTTTAACTACCTGAAATTTGGGCAGTTAATTTGTCTTTCAGATTTTTTACACTCAAGTTTTCCTAGCCACATTCTTAGTTTAGCCAGAGGGAATGTAGATTGGCTGGAATGTAGCACTGTAGAGGGAATTTACTTGTGTCACTGTTCACATAGTCAAATATAAGTGATCTTAATGTATTCATTATTTGGGGGGCACCTGGGTGTCTCAATCGGTTGAGTGACTGACTTCAGCTCAGGTCATGATCTCCCTGTTGGTGAGTTTGAGCCTGGCATCGGACTATCTGCTGTCACTGTGGAGCCTGCTTTAGATTCTCTGTCCCCCACACCCCCCTCTCTGCACCTCCCCTGCTTGTACACACTCTCTCAAAAATAAACTTTGAAAAAAATATAATAATATGTATAATAATAAAAATATATAAATATGTGTATACACACCCACACACATACACAGAATCATCCATACTATTTCCTTCCCCATTTGTGTAGATAATTCACTTAATTTCATTACTTATTTTTCTTGCTTCCATCTGGGTACTGACATTTACAGAAGTAATATGTGGGAGACTTTATTCTTGAAAAAGAAATGATGTTGGTTTACTACTTATGCTTATCTGAGCAGTGTAAAGTGTTACACATTAATATTTTAAACATACAAGTAATTCATAGGAAATACTTTGCAGCTCAGGTAAAATAAGCTGAGAAATTAAGGAGCTTTTGTTTTAAACTTGATTCATTTATTTGTACTGAAGTAGCACATTCAGTGACACCCCATTTATCTGGTCATTTTCCAGAATAAGATGGAATTTTCCAGGTAACTGATCATAAATTAGTTTTCCAGGTAACTGAATCTTACACCTTCAAGGACTAAAATCTTCTAAATCTAACTGTTTTTGATGGAAATCTTTATAAAATAAGTTATACAGTTTCTACCTTCTTCTGCACATTTTCTTAATCAGAGGGTACTCAGTGTAATTTAATCTCTTTTTCTGATGACTCGGGACCACTACCTTGACATGAAATAGCTGAGCGTTACGCCTCCTTTTGAATTTTTTTTCCTCCTTGGATTGGTTAGAAGCTGTCCTTTCCCTGGCTGTTGTATGTGTCTCTGATAATTCCTCCTGCACCCTTCATGATTTTGCTTTCTGTTCTCCACGGCTTGTGAAACCCAAGTTGTTAGGAATTCCTGCTGATGGAAAATCAGAACCCAGGAGGTTCAGAGTGAGTCCCAGGGAGGCATGTTGCTGTAGCGCCGTTCTCCTCCTCCTGCGTCGGGCGTCCACATTGCCCCAGATTGGTCTGGATAAAGCTCTGTTCTGAAAGCTTGGTAGCTGAGAGGTCACTGACTCACGGTATGTGATGTCCTAGCCGGTACCTTCACCGTTCCCCCACAGGTGAGTAAACAGAACCTTAAGAGAGCATTCGTGGAATCAGCCTGGTTTAAGACTAAGTCATGGTAGTGTTGAGGGTTTGAGACTCAGTCGCCTGTCTCCAAGCCTGGTGCTTTTCCACTGTGACTAAGTTGTTAACTGCAGGTGCTGATGTGCTGTCGTCTGTCTCGGTGGATAAAAGGCTGTTCTTTCTCGATGGGTCTCTTGTTGTTCACCCTCCTACCCAGACTGGAAAGCCAGAGAAGGGTCCTGAAGTTCTCCACAGTCTCCGTTCAGTTTTGCCTGGTTTACAACCTAAAGAGTTCTACAAGCTTCCCTCTACATCTCTGCTACATGGTCCCGGTTTAATCCCTTGTCGTCTCTTGCCATTTTTCCTTCTTTGTTCTGTCTGCTCCCCGCCTCTGGAGTCGTCCTCAAAGGCACCATCCACTTGGCAAATGTAAGCACTCAGGAAATGGAGAAAATATGGGGCTGAAGAGGGAGACAGAGATGGGGAGACTGTAACAAACACGGGCACCCGAGGCCTAGAGAATGAATAGCATTTGGTAGAAAAATAAAAACACCCAAATACAGGTGGAAAATAGTCGAATTATGCACGTAGAAGTGTGAAAGGAAATGCTTCTGGTGTTACAGCCAGCCCAAACCATGTGACAAAGATAGAGGATGACACAGTGAAAATCCCGAATGTGTATGGTATATAACAGCCAGTGCTCTCTTATCACCTCCTTGAAGATTAATGTTGGTGCTGATCAGACTCTGATGAGAATTCCATTTCCAAGTACAGACAGGGCTGAAGGCTGTGAAGTCTACTGCGTAAACTGAAAAGTTGAATAAGAAGACCCACTTGTGGAGATTTACAGAAGCAGAGTTAGTGTGACTTGAAAAGGAGAGGTTAAGGGAGAGCTTGCATGTGACTTCAGCATACAAGTGGTATTGTTCCGAAGGTGGTGTCAGAATAAATTCTGTATGTTCTCCAGGCAGCAAGGGGTCACATTTTAAGTGCTTTTGTTTTTATCAGTGTAGTGCCTGTACTTTCTAAGGGAAGCCAGTCGGCACCGTGAGGTTAGGATGAAAAATAGCAGTGCCAGGTCATCAGCTTATCCCGGAATGTGGAAGCTCATGTCCTGGGAGGTCTTTGGTATTCCTTCATTGATAGTTCCTTTCTCCCTTTCTGTCCTTTTGTCTTTTTATTTTATTTTTTAATTTTTTTTCTGATAACCACATTTTATTTAATATACGTTGTTTACATTTTCCTATTTCACTCCATATTCTTTGACAACAGTTTTCCTTTTGTCTTTTGGAAGTAGGCTTCATGCCCAGCGTGGAGCCTGACACATAGCCCCACACGGGGCTTGAAGTCCAGATCCTGAGCTCGAACCGGAACTGAGACCCAGAGTCCGCTGTGCTTAACCTTCTGGGCCTCTTAGGCGCCCCTCCCTGTTTGTCTTTTATGTTTTCAGAGCTCAGAGCTCTTGCTAGTTTCTTGTTGGGCTTGCTGGGCCGGTCCTCCTCTTATACCCTGGTTTTCTCTCCTGTTGTCCGTCTCTTTGGCTTCCCCTGTTCGGTGTTTCACAGTGTTTCTTTCTTAGCTCTTGGAGGATATTTTCTTCCTCTTTCTTCATTGCCGCCTCTTGCATCTCTTTTTTAATGGAGGCAAAATCGGGATATAAGTTTCAAGTTTGATTGTAAAGCAACATCGGTATGCACTACAAAGTGATCACTCTGAAAAGTCTGGTTTTTATCTGTGGCCATACACTTGACCGCCTTCACCCATTTCGTCCCCCTACCCCCCTTACCCTCTAGGAACAGTCTATCTCTTCTCCATACCTGTGAATTTGTTTTTCTGTTGCTTTGCTTTGTTTTTTTAGAGCCTACATGTATGAGTGAAATCATACGGTATTTTCTCCATCTGACTGACTTTGTTCAGTGTGATACCCTCAAGGCCCATCCACGTTGTGGCACGTCTCCTCATACTACTGCTGGCCACTTGTGGTTGAGAACTTCTAAGTGATACTTGGTTACTGTGACCCTTAATGAGGATAAGATCTTCTAATGGGTCATTTTCTACATTCCGAATTATTGAGAATTCGGAAATTGTTGAGAAATTATTTCATGTAAAATAATTAAAATGTTTTAAACCAGTGTAAAAGAATAGGCAGATATCACTAAGCAAGCCCGTCGTTTTCGTAGAAGGGGCAGTGATAGATATTTTCCCCAAACCACTGTTCTAACAGATGCTCAGGGTCTTGTAAAGTGACAAAAATGTATTTAGCCTTATTGTTTAATAAAATGGACCAATTTATTTCAGAACTGTCGAAGCTAATAAAATTAAAAAGTTTGGACATTAATTTTCATTAGTATGATTATGTTAAGTGGGGAAGTTCTTATATTGCGTTAAAACTGTGGTGGGCTAGAAGGAGTCCCCTTGTTTATTTGTTGGTTTAATTTAATAGTAAAATGTACATTATTATAATTATATACAGGGTTGAAAGGTGCATTTATAAACTGAAGACTTTCCTTGTTAATTTTAACAACATTTGATTCCCTGATATTCTGTGGCTACTGCGTGGGAAGAAAGCTGGCCTGAGAACCAAGAGGATTGTTTCCAGGTTGAGTTGTACTACACACGTAGCTGTTTAATATTCCCTTGTTACATGACAAAATATGTCTATAGAAGTCTTTCGTTTTGAAGTAATACACATATAATTAACTAATGGAAATGATCTGTGTGTGTGTGTGTGTGTGTGTGTGTGTGTATGTATGATGATGGGGAAAACTCAGACATTCTCAAACTGTATAAAATGAAAAATGAAAGTCTTCCCTCCCACCCCCCACTGAAAACAAAACAGAGTAACAGCAAACAGAAGTCTACAGTGACAGAGCTCATTGTTGCTAACGTTTCCTGTACGTCTTTGCAGAAAGTTTTCATGCCTGTGTCAGTACA
This sequence comes from Lynx rufus, assembly GCF_022079265.1. Taxonomy (NCBI): domain Eukaryota; kingdom Metazoa; phylum Chordata; class Mammalia; order Carnivora; family Felidae; genus Lynx; species Lynx rufus. Next base: position 2,797,536 of record NW_025814842.1, read on the forward strand.
TACACATAAATCACAACACATGTACTGTTTAGCGCCTTACTTTTTCCCCCTTATGCTTGGAAATGACTTTCTGTAAACATATTGGTGAACTATTTTCTTCCTTTTTAGTTATTTAAATTCAAGTTAGTTAATATACAGTATAGTCTTGGCTTCAGGAGTAGAACCCAGTGACTCATCTCCTTCATATGACACCCAGTGCTCATCCCAGCAGGTGCCCTCCTTGATGCCCCTTGCCCATTTAGCCCCTTCCAACCGGTGCCCCTCCAGCAACCCTCAGTTTGTTCTCTGTATTTAAGAGTCTCTTATGTTTGCCGCCTTCTCTGTATTTATCTTATTTTTCCTTCCCTTTCCCTGTGTTCCTCTGTTTTGTTTCTTAAATTGCACATATGAATGAAATCATATATTTGTCTTTCCCTGACTTCGCTAAGCCTAATAATACACTTATAGTTCCATCCATGTTGTTGCAAATGGTTAAGATTTTTTTTTTTGATCACCGAGTGGTATTGCTTTGTATATATATGTATACCACATCTTCTTTATCCATTTGTCAGTTGATGGACATTTGGGCTCTTCCCCTAATTTGGCTGTTGTTGATAGTGCTATGTGCCCTTTCAAATCAGCATTTGTATCCTTTCAATAGATACTAGTGCGTTTGCTAGGTTGTAGGATAGTTCTATTTTTAATTTTCTGAAGAACCGCCATACTCTATTCCAGATTCGCTGAACCGCTGAACATATTTATTTCTAACTAATATCTGATAGCTATAATTTATACAATTTTTAAAAGTTTTTATTATTTAGAGATAGAGCAAGTGCGGGGGAGGGAGGTGGGGCAGGGAGAGAGGGAATCCCAAGCACTAACCGTGCAGATCCTGACTCAGGACTCAATCTCCCGAACCTGACCTGGGTTCGTGACCTGAGCTGAAATCAAGAGTCAGACGCTTAACTTGACTGAGCCACCCAGGCACCCCTAATTCACAAATTAATAAGGAATTTAATTTTTAGTTCTTCATTTCTTAATTCTTAGTGTTCCCCCTGCATGTTTGGGTTATGTTAGCAGAATGATTTTTAAAAATCTGTGCAAAGAAAATGTCCGAAAGTAATAAGTAAAGCGAATGTTAACAATGCATATATTGAGTGGTGAATTTGAAGCGAGTTTTTTCCTTTCTTTATGCTTTAAGATATATTTCATATTTTTAAGAATTGACATTGTATTGTGGAAATCCATTTTAATAAAAAGTACTGTGCTATTATGAAGTAATTATCAATCAGCTGTTGTTTAATTGAATTATAAAACCATATTCTTGATTGACTATTAAATCACACCTCATGAAAAATATTTTTTTCCCAGTCTCTTTATTTTTTAATTGAAATATAATTTATGTATAATAAAACAGAGATTTTTACAATACCCTTTGATGAGTTTTTTTACCCACTGTATTTAAGATACAAAACATTCCAATAATCCGTAAAAGTCCCTCAAATCCTTTTTAAATAAACGCCTCCCTTCCACCCAGGCCACTGCTAACCTGATACTGATGATGTGCACTCATTTTTGTTTTGTTTTGAGCATCATATGGATGGGACTGCACTCTGGGTACTCTTTTCTGTCTGTTTCATTCAACGGCATATCAGTATTTATGTGTCTTCGTCACTACTTTAAAAACGCTTTCTATTCATCTTCATGTTTAAATAACTGGACCAGTGGTGTGGCCAGGAGGTGCCAGAACCAGAGCATGGTCTGAGGTCTCTGTGAGCCGGAGCTCTTTCGCTGACTCTGTACCTGTTGCTTTCCTAGCGCTTCTGATAGGGAACAAGGTCAGAGAGCCTCCGCTTGTGAATGACGTACCTTGAATGTGATGCTGAGGAACTCAGTGGTGAGGAGTTCTCCACAACAGCATGGTGATTGATGCTTTGGGATTGAAAAGTGCAACAGACTGCAAGTTTGTTACCAGAAACAGACAAATTCCCCGTTTCCTGTAGCAAGTATTCATTAAGTTGCTATTGTGAATCAGACACTGAGCCATTTGCTGCCGGAGCTCTGGCTGTGGGGTGGTCTGACTGGACCTTTGAGTCAGGGAACTTGGTTTGAGATGTTGTCATTTTTAAGTGTTCCTCCCTTGAGCAGGCCAGTTTCCCTGAAGAAGATTCTATCTCTGCCCTGTCTAGAGGGTGGAAGCTGGGCTTCCAGCATCCAAGAGCTTGAGTTGGGGTATGTTGGCATAAATTCAGAGAGTCTCCCTCTTTCCAGGAAGGTATCCAGACGCTGCTCGTCCAGAGTTAGTTCTCTGAGTCCAGGTGCCCTTGTGTTGTCCTCTCTTAGTGCTCGTCCTGCTGGCAGAGGGCAGGCACTGGTTGTGCACAGTGGAGAAGGACATCCAGGCACGGGGCGGGGGGGGGGGTGGAGTTTAAGAGCCTCTCAGGTTCTGCTCCTTACTTCCTCCTTTTCCTTCCTTCCTCGGGTAGGTCAGACCCCCCGAGAACCTCTGGGGATCTTACACTAGTTTCCCCTTTGCTAATTTTGGATTCAGGTGTAGCGTTTTCTACCAATCCGTCTTGTTCTCTGCTGTGTTCCCTTCACCTTTAATTGAAAATCCGTTCCCGTTTGTTCCAGTGACGTTTCAGAAGAGAAGTAAACACACACTTCCATTCTGTTGTCTTTATGTTGGAAGTCCTGTTTGTTAGTTTGTTAAATTGTCCTAGGAATAGATGTCTTTTTGTTAATTTTGTCTCTTAATGCCGAGACCAGTTCATAAGTGGTGAATTTCCGTATTTTCTGAAGATCCGTGTAATTTTGACTCCAAGCATCTTCCTGTTACCCTGTCAGCAACGTATCCTTCTTCATTCTTAAGGCGCATCCCCCTTACCTGGGAAGGAAGGTGGTGCCAGATTGTGAAGTACCTTGGGTGTCACCAAGGTACCTTTCATGTGGGAATTGATTAGGTCCCCAAGCTCCCCTCGTATCTGCCAGCCCAGGGTTTCCTGTGGTGGGTTTGGGACATAGGAATTTAAGACACTCCTCACCCCACAATGGCATGAACTTCGAGTGAGGGCCTAAATAATTTAGGGGAAATTTAGGAGAAGTTGAGAGGGAATTGTTATGGTAGTTGGATAATGTTTTAAGGAACCAGAGAGGAAAAAAGAAACCCCAGAGCCCAAACACATGTGTACTGCTGTCACGATTTTATGGTTGCAGGCGCCGGGATGCACAGGGGTCTCTTCGAGGGGTCTCATCTTGCTGCCCTCCTTTTCCTGTTTTTGTCCATTCTCCCCATTTGGCATCATCTCCCTTCTGCCTTTTCACCCCGGTCACTAACTGGTGTGGCTCAGCTGGTAAGAAATGGCTTCTGGTTTTGTTGTTCCTGTGTTAAAAACTCCCACCACCATTAGGGGAAGAAGACGACCCACGGGAGAGGTTTTCCACTCGTTCCCTCCTCTTCGCTCATGGCACCTAGTTCCCAGGCTGCTTATTTTTCTTTCCATGGGTAGGGCTTGTTGGGGAGCCTGTAGCTAGGGCATCCTCCACGACACTGGAGCATGGCCATAGAGACCACCGAGTTGGTGCTTTGTGTTTAGCATTTCCTTCAAAGACTTGGTATATGCCTGGTGAGAACACTGTTTGTTCTCATATCACTGTTAAATCCCATATTTCTATGAGATTTACTGGGAAAGTGACAGAGGAGCCATGGGTCCTTGCCCTTGCCACCTGCAGGGCCCAGGAGGGAGCTTCTGGCAGGAGTTTTAAGCCGGGCAGGCTGAGTTTTTGCTGGCATCAGAGTGCCCATGTGAGAGGTCCTTGTGGTCTGGAGACTGGTGGGTTGGAGCTCAGCAGAGACGGAGTACTTGCCTGGCCCCCTACCCTGAATTGCAGGCTCTTCGGGAGCAGGACCACATCTCATTTGTCTTTGCCACTCATATGTCAGAAGTGGCACAATCATGGAATGTATGGGTGCTCAATAAACAATTACAGACTGATTAAATGAGGCACTTACCACCATGGTGATCATCCACACCGAGGTGAGTCATGGGCATGAGCAAGGTTATAGAAATTACTGGGTACATCGCCATGGCCAGGCTTGTCAGCTCAGGGCATGTGGGATCCACACAAATGAGTGAAGAGTGCCCACTTTAGGGTGGTAAGCTGCTTCTGGCGTGTGGCTCGGCGTCAGGATATACTGGGCTGGCCCGAGAGCGCAAACCTTATCTGATGGGGCAGCTGCTGTCCAGCCACAGCCAGTAGACCCGGTGACAGAGCCCCCAGTTGTTCAGATTTAAGCAAAACTCTAAACGGTAACGTGAAATATCCTGATTTTAAAATTCACATTTGTAGTACTTTGAGGAAACAGTAAAACATGTGTGGGTCAGATTTGGGGCGGTCCTTCACATTGTGGCTTCTCGAAAACCAAACAGGAGGAGGACCGGACTGGTGGGAACCTTCACATGAGGGGCAGTTGGGAGAAAGAGGCCCTTCACAGGCTTGACAAAGAGCAATTAAAGAGCTACAGGGGAGCAGTAAACTTGAATCAAAAGGAGGAAAGACTTTCAGGAAATCTGGGGAAGGATGATGGAGATCTGCTCTGATGTATGTGTGGTGTGGAGACATCACATAATCAGAGAACACAGTGAATCCGTTGTGAATACAGAGAGAATTCATTATTAGCATTAAGTGCTGGTTCTGGCCTGGCCTAAATACCCAGGCCTAGACCGTGACTTAGACATCAATGGAATCAAACTTATTTTTAAAGTTATTTCCTTAAAGCTTTGGCAAAAAAGGACCCAAGTTCATATAAATTAATTTGACATTTGAAAACCATTATTCATGCATCTGTAATATAATACCTTAAAGGCATATTTAAAATATTTCAAGGAATTTACATGAAAGTGTCAAGGAAACCACTCTTTTTATATCTTCACCATGAAAGGATGGGCCTTCATCTGGTCTGTCTGGTGAGAATTATGACAGGAGATCCTAATCCAGGAGGTTTTATTTTATTGGAGGGAAGCCCAGTTGAAGTCCCAGTATTAATTTTCTGTCATGTTATCTACCAAAGAACACATTTCCGAAATCTCTCAAACATTTGGCACAATTATTTCTATTTGCTAAACTTGATCAATGTTTTTCAAGTGACATATGCATTTCAAGTCAAAACTGAACAAAGTATATCCTTGAGTATAAAGTATATATCCTATCTCATATATTGGACTAATAAAAGAGATTTTCGTTTTTATTTGTTGAAGTAAAAAGTTTGTAATTAATTGTAAATTAATCATTGCTTCGTGCAAGTTAGAAATTGTCTGGTTGGACAAACAAAACCCATTTGCCAAGTTCCTTCCATGTGCTTTCCTATGCCCAAGGCTGCGTGGGTGTTCCTTACGGGTACTTTGGTACGCTCAAAGCTACATAGGTTGATTCACTGTTATCATTGTGTTGCAGTAGGTATTAGTGGGTATAATCTATACCACATGCTGGTCATTCTGTGCCTCCCTGTCTTTTCTCATGTGTCTGCCTTGGCCCAGGAACGTCCCACCTACTCCCAGTCCCTTTTGCTTCTAACCTTTCTGGTGAACTCCTCCTTACTCCTCAAGGATACTTGGAAATGTCAGTACTGCTAGAATTCTCCTTAACACCCCCTTATTGTTATTCCTATAACCCTTGGTATGAGCCCTGGATAAAGACAGCACTTACCAAATAACATTTTTGGGTTTTTTTTTTTTTTTTTTTTTGGTAAGACTGCAAGCTTTCTTAAGTGTGTGTTATTAATTTTTGCATCACGGCATGTATCTGACATAGGGGAGCTTTTCAACAAAAGATTGTTGACATAGATTGGATCTGTTCGTTAGGACAGACACCACTCCAGTTTGAGACTCAGGAAAATAAACTATTAACCCAATGTGTTATTAGCCATTTAGGTTAACAATCTGATGAACTAAATGTTCTTATATTGTTACTATATCATTCAAACAAAGGAATAAAAAATAATCTTTAGGGGAATAAGGGCTAGGTAGATACTTAAGCCTTCATAAACTAAAAATCCAACACTAACTTATAGTTTGAGATATATTTCACATTGATTTAAAAACTTAATTGATGGATAAGTAGTCAGGGACAATGCCAGCCTCGAGAAATTTCTTTCAGAGTGAGAGTTTTTTTTAATAATCTGTGATAAATTTCTATTATGTCAAAGCCTGATATTACATAGTTTACACCTTCCTTGAGTAAAACCATCATGCAGAAATCTACTGACTGTGGAACTCTCACAGAAAACAACTTAGATTGTTATTTTTCTCCCAAGAAGAATGTTGGAAGGGTGATCGAGTATATCACACAGATCCTGTTCACCCTCTGCTTTGTAGAGATCATGAGTATGGCCCTACTTTGTGCAGGCCTGTGTGTCCAGCACGGCCCTTGCTCCTGTTCCAGGGCAGAGCACTGGGTCTGTAGGAGAGAAGGACTCAGTGCATAGGGACTGTGATGGGAAACACTTAAGGCTTAAGTATGTCCAGTTCATGCTGCCAGGCCTGGCATATGGTAGGTTGGCATTTCACGAGTATCTTTGCTCCATTGCTTTATTAAAGTTGCACTGATACTGTAGTCAATACAACTATCAAAAACTTTGAAACAGAAGCTATTTTCATCTATAAAAACACCTTGCAGTAGCTTTCAGCAGTGTGATATTATTGTTTCTCTTGAAACCTCTCTTGGAAGGTATGTGGTAGGCTTGGTGGGTTTTTGTTGTTGTTGTTTTATTACTGAAGTGTAGTTGACATACAATGTTATTTTAGTTATCAACAACATGTTGAATTGACATTTCTGTATGTTAATGCTCACCATGATAAGTGTAGTCACAATCTGTCGCCTTACAGCATGATTACAGTCTCATTGACTATATTCCTTATGCTGTACGTTTCGTACCCATGACTCAGTTGTTTTATACTGGAAGTTTGTACCTCTCCATCCCTGTTCCCTGTTTCACTCATTGCCTTCTCTCCCGGCAATCACCAGTTGGTTTGCTGTATTTAAGAGGCTCTTTTATTCTGTGTTTGCCAGAAGTACCTTCAGAGAAGGCATAGAGCTCTAACAGGGGCCTTTTTAAAGAGTAAATGGAGAAATGAGAAAAAAAACATCAAAGACAAAGGAAGACTTCTAGGAAGGAAAGTGAAAGGATTTATCCTTGCACCAGAAACTCCCCCCCGAACAGGGACCAGAAATAAGGGGAGGGCCAGCATCCTCCAACCCTTCAGTGCTTATCGTCTTCTCTGGGGCCTGGAGCCTCCTTTGGGGGAGATCAGCCCGGGTGAGTTTGTATTTGTTGTTGCTCTTTTCATCCTCAGGTCTGGGACAAGCTTGGAAGTCATGTCCTATTTGTGTTTCAAGTTTCCTGCCAACATGTGTTGAGCTATGTCTCCAAGGTAACTGAGGTTATTCCTCGTTTTAATTTAATTTTTAAAAATTGAGAAAGTAATGTTTCTATTCCTAGCAAGAAAAATGGAGATCTCACCTAGAGGGGTTGTTACTGAGGGGGCATTTGTGATAGGTTTTGGCGTTTTGAAGAAGTAGGTCCCCTTCTCCTCGGCCTCCCTGGTTTTCTCTAAGCGTTTAATTTCTGTTTTATGAAGTCATTATCTGTTGTGGTTGTGAAGGTAAAGCCACAAGGCCAGACCCCCGCCCTGTTGGGCAGCCATCCTGACAAGGCAGGATGGGCTGGGCAGGTCAGGCAGGTGGTGACCTCCCCTTCCCATGGTTTGCACTTGAAGAGCAGTATCCTTTCAGGAGCCACATCTAGTAGCAGATAATCCAGAGGACACATAGCCGCACAAAGGCAGGTCGGGAGATCCGTAAGACGGCCATTCGCTTATTCTGGGAGAAACTTTGAAATGTCCTTCAGTATGTTTCTCAGGCTGTGTTATGTATGCTTACAGACATGGGCGGGAATTAATAAGAACTTCATTTTTAGAATGCATTTCAAATCCTATTGATGTACATATGGCTTGTATTTCATTTTTGGATTATTGTGTACAAAAAGATCATCTTTCAGAGCATTTGATGAATGTTAGCTTTTAAATTACTTCAGAATATTCATTTATTGATTACTGGACAGTAAAATCACCAGTGGCAGCATGAGTTTTATAAACTTTTTGTTTTTACCATCAAGAAGGACTTTATTTTTGAGAAATGATCACTCCTTTATTCACAGATTGTTACCGCCAAGTGTCTGTGCTCCTTTCAACTTGTTTCATTCTTTCCTCAACCATAACAATTGTATAGTTTTTGTATTTGAATTATTTTGCTCATAAATAATGTTATTCTTGGCTAAAGGCTTTTCTCTTTTAGTAAATGCTTTTGACTATCTGGCCTTTATAGCATCGATTTCATTTTTAAATGCCTACGGAGACATGTTTGACTGCTTATACATTTTCTGGTACAGTTCTGTAAGAATTCCTCACTTCCAAGGACCATATGTATCCGTTTTGGTTTCCAACACTTTGTAACTGCCAGAATAATTTAAAACACGGGTTTTTTTTGTTTGTTTTTTCCTTTGCAACTTAATGCAGAGCATTTTGTCAGCTGAGGCAGGGTAGGAAGCGGCACGGATGAAGCAGCATTCCACCTGTAGCACCTTCCAGAGCGGGGTGTCCCGAGACCGCTGCCTGGGAGTCTGAGTTGTTAAAATTCATCTGTTTCATGCTTAGGCCACGCATCCATTGTGGGTGGGCAAGGGGGTTTCTGCTCAGTGCCGTCCGTCCTGGGCTGATGGAGGAGCTACCGCGTCAAATGCTGCTGATACCTGTCTGGGGGGAGGGGGGTGCAGCAGGTGTGTGGCTCCCGGGCCCCTAGGCTTCTGCCCCAGGGTGAGCCCTGTGGTTTTGCGTGCGTTTCATTGGCTGACGCGAGGTGACGTCACTTCCTGAGCAGGCGGGAAGCGCAGTTCCACTAAGGCCCTGAATGTTCTGTGGGCAGCAGGATTGCACCACACATCTGTAAGTGTGGTTGTTTGTTTGTTTGCTTGTTTGTTTGCTTGTTTGTTTGCTAGAGATGTTTCTGCATTGTGCAGAATGAGAACAGCCACTGGTGTCAAAGCTGTTGGGAGGGGGAACAACTTAAACAGCAGAGAATTAATGAAGGGATTTGAAGCAAGTAGCCGGGCACCAAGTAAACAGTTGGGTGGAATTGCCAGATGGCCTAGTGGTAAGGATCAATTTTAGCTGAACTCGCCTGAGGATCTGGGGGAAGAAAAGGTGGACGTGGGCGGATGCCAGCAAGGTGGGGCTTCCTCATGGCTGTTGCCTGCTGGAACTCTCCGTGAGTCCTCTTCCTTCAAGGCTTAATTCAAATATTAGTGAATTGGCCGTGGTTTTTTTCCCATTCAAATGTGAACTCCTCAAGGACGAGGGGTCACTTTTGTGTCCTGTGTGCCTAGCACATACTCACAAGCGCCACCTGGTTATTCGGTGAGTGAATTCGAGCCACCCTGAGGCCCTGTCCCCCCAGTGCCTGGGGCTGCAGCCCCTTTGCTGACGCAACATTTCACAAGCTGGCGGGGGGGGGGGGGGGGGATGTTCTGCTGGGTGCAAGGGGCAGCTGAAGCAAGATGGCATTTCTGAGCCCCCGGCCTGTGCTCTGCTCATTTTGGTGGGGCCGGTGCAAGTAGGAGTGGCCGTGACTAGTGGTGGAGAGCTGAGAAGCTCTTTGTGCTAATTTGTACTTGATAGGGGTTTTTTGTTCTGTATGTTTTTGTTTCGTTCTTTCCACCACTGAGTGTATCAGGATGAGGGAAACCTAAATTAGTATGATCTGGTTATTTAAAGAATTTAACAATTCTTGGTCGAGTCTTAACACATTTTGTTCTTATGAAATTGCTGAACATAATTAGACAAACACTTTAACCTTCAATCTTTGCAGTGTAAAACAGTGGTTCTCCCAACCGGAGAGTGTGTCAGAGTTGCCTGGAGCCTGGAGCGTTTGCCAAAACCCAGATTGAGGGATGCCGCTTCCAGAGCCTGGTCAGCAGGTCTGGGTGGGGACTGAGAATCCACATATCTTGCAAGTTCTCAGAAGGTGGGAGACTGCTGCCCCGGGGGACCACACTTGCACCAGCAGTGGTGTTGGGAAAGGCGCTGGAAATGAGATAAAAATGTATGTGTTTACAGCTCCATAATGCTACCAATAAATATTTGACTTTATGTAAGTTACTCAACCCCCCCTAGTCCTCTGTTTCTTTCCTGGGGAAAATGAAGGTCATGACTGTTGGAGCTCACATAGCATCAGTTGAGATGGTGTACGAGAACCACGGAAAAAAAAGAGTAAGGCTCTGTAAATGCATTGTCTTATGATATCCTCTGTATTAGCCACGAATGGTTACTTTGTATTCATGTGTATTCAGGGCGCTGTGCAAGGGAGTGGAGGGCAGCATATGAAAAGGGAAAGAACAGCAAAAGTGTGGCGAAGGCCCAGCACCAAATATGTGAAGGGGACATTAAGAATTCAGGGAAGGAAAGGTAGCAGTGGGCTGCTCGGTGGCCTTTGCCTAAAATATACTGTGTAAAGACCATCATTTCACAAAAAGCCCCTGGTTCTTCTGTGTTGTAGAACTGTCTAATTGCAGAGGTGGTGTCCTGAAACCTAGAAGTCTGTCATGTGAGTGCATTTTGACTAAAGTCTTTCCTTATGTGGACTCATTCTTAGCTTACTTACCTTAGGGTTTTGTAAAATAAAAGTATAAAATTACTCATTTTGCCAGCATTTAAAACTCATGATCTCAGCAAGATAGACTTGTAAATCCAAATATCAGAAAGATATAAAAGGTCATTTTCTTAGTCCTTACAGGCTACTATAGACCATATTATTGTCTATAAAGAACAGACATTTACTTATCTATCACAGTTCTGGAGGCTGGGAAGTCCAAGATCAAAGCACTGGCAGATTTGGTGTCTGGTGAGGGTCCCTTTCTGGTTGAGGGACAGTCATCTTTTTACTGTGACCTCACAGGGTGAAAGGGGCAAGGGAGTTCTCGGATGGGCCTTCCCTCTTATGACCTAACCACCCTCCGAAGCCCCAACCTCCTAGAACTATCACGCTGGGGAGTAGTTTTCAATATATGCATTTTGGGGGGGTGGCTCCTTCTGATCGAACCAAATGAGTTGAGGAAAATCTCTGAGTGTCTTGATTTAAAAATATAAAGTATATTGAGTTGATAGTTGACCAGCACTGGCTGTTTTCTTCTAAGGCACATGACCTTGTTCGTTCGTAGAGTTTTAGATATTTTTATTACAGTTTAATCCTAAGGTTTTAAAGTTATACTTAGTAGTAGGTTTAGAAATTAATATTGAATGCTAAATGTTAATATTTTTATTCTGCTTTAAGTGATTTAATAGCTCACTATTTAAGATAATAGAGATCCAAGTATATATGAAGATCTGATGTATGATAATGCTGACAAAAATCACTTAAAAGATGGTTTATTTAATAAGTATCATGGGTATACCTGCCCATTCTTCTGGAGGAAAATAGTTTTAGGCACCTTTTTTACCCTATGTACAAGAATTAATTTCAGATAAATTATCATGCTAAACATGGTAAATATACAAATTGTAGAAACAGGATTCGAGTTGAGATGTGACTTGCTCCAAAGCCACGTGGTACATTTTAAGTGTTGATAGATGTCATTGTGTTATGTTTCCTGAAGGAGTAACGTTTCTGTTGCTCAACATTTGATTGTTTCTGGGGTTTTTTTTGGTCATTATAAATAATGCTGTGATGAACATCCTCATAGGTAAATTGGCAAGTGGATGCATGAGTATTTTCTTAGAACAAATTCTTAGAAGGAAATAACTGAGTCAAAGGCTATTTTGAAGGCTTTTCAAATGCATTTCGAAATTGCTTTTCAGAAAGGCTGTGTGTGTGGATTTAATGATTTTATTGTGCTGCATTCAGTATCTCACTATTTTTCTGTTAAAGATAGATCATTGTTATAGAGAAGTATTGCACTCAAGTTTCTGATGAACTTAGGACTTCATGTGAAATCTGGAGTTAATATTTTTTATCCATCTTATCATCTGTTACAACTTAACATGTTAATAAGCTCATAAAGAAAATATCACTTCTTTGATCCCAAATGTCTCCTTCTCTAGCATTATTCAGAGGGCTCTGTTAGGATCCAGTCCCAAGAGACAGCAGTTGTAGGGTTCTCCTTTCCAGCATATCCACATACCAACAGTGCTGTGCTCAGAAGCCCCTCCACTCTTACAGTCTCGGAATTACATCTCTTGGCAGAGAGAGCTTGCTGTGAACATGGTTTCTGTCGCTCTCCATTATCTGTTCAACGGAAGTACATTATATTTCCAAGCTGTATTAAAAACGTGTCCTGTCTTAAGACTTACTCCTTTGTTTTGTTATCTTTCATGTGTACAGTTCTTTTTGATAGAATCTAGAATTTACTGGGTTAATTCCGAAGGCCATGAACTGTGCTTTCTATGAATTCTAGTCTTCCTGTGAGGATGCATTCTCTTTGTGGAAGCCACCACAGGGTTGGTACAGCATTCTTTATTTTTCTTGCACATACCTTTTGTGCCTTCGTCTGCAACCAACAAGAGGCAGAGTTGAAATAATGACGTCTCACGAATTGTTTGATGTACATAGAGTACCTTGTGAGTTGCCATTTTACTTAAAATTTTTAAATAATATATCGTGCTAAATATTATCCCTTGTGCCTAAGGAAAATGAAAGAAAGTTCTTTCTAGAGCAGAGGGTTTTATGTCCTACAATATTCCGTGTGAAATAGGGTGGAGATGTGTTATCAATCACAGTGCACTCCAGACTGAATTTAGAGCGTCTACATCTTGAGATCAGAGTTACCTAGGTCCTGTGCAATGGGGGTTTTGGTTTCGTTTTACTTTTTAGCACAGACTTAGACTACTGTGCCGTGAGGTGAAAAGTACAGGCATTGTGTAAGTTGGCCATGAACAATAACGTTGTCGTTCTTTGTGTAGACAGTTTTATTAATGCACATAAAGGCACCGTTTTTTACTATTGCCCTTCTATTCACTGTAAACTAATTAATATGCAAACAGAGCCTGGAATCATGACTTCTTTTTCTTTGCATAGATAGCCTAGTTTAAATTTAGCCAGAATGGAAAAAATCCTATTTCCGTGCATGTGACACTAAAATAAAACAATGCAGCTCCATTTGCAGTCTCCCGAAATGTGCATCTAAAAATATATATTTAGATATGTTACATAAAAAACATAATATTTGTTAAATGTCAGCACAACTATCACAATTATGAAGATATTTGTGAAGTCAATGTGAATTTTTAGCTTTACCTACAAATATATATACATGCATACATGTATTTCTCAGTAGATTTATGGATATATGTATCTCAGTATATATGAACATATATTGAGATAACACAGATTACCAGTGATTTATTAGGAAATTTGCAAATTTTAGGTATCTTGTGATGTTTAAATGAACCCATAATATTTCAGTGCCTGAAACTTTTTAACCTTTACATTTTATTTCTTCCATTCAGATGAATTAGTATACTCAAAATCAACATGTACAGCAATGTAAAAATTACGTAGGTATTGCGCGTGTTACCAGGGATTGGTTTAGAGCAGTCCCTTTGGACCAGTTGGTTATAGCACAGATCTCACATGCCTTCCACCCCCAAAACCTGTCCTTGTTATTGCTGGATACTTACTGTTATCCCTTCTTTGATTTTATTGGAATTGTGTTAATTAGAGTATCTTTGCCCATCTCTGATGCAATAGTTCTGTTTTCCTCCATCCTTATACTTGATAGAAGGCTACTAAAGGTTAACTTTGAGAACATGTAGAACAAGTCAGGATTCTCTTGTACTGATTATATCCATTCAACAGGTGTGTCCAGGAACTTTTCGCATGCTTTGTGTGATATTATTACTATGACAAGTGATGGTTTAGGAAAGAACAGACATCTTGCGAGAGCTCTTGTCATATTTCCTTCTGTTTTCATGTTTTGATATTTCTAGGAGGTGTTTTATTCTGGAAAAGATGAGCTTCTTATAATTTTACGTTTTGCAGTATTCCTCAGGTGCCTAGTTGAAATGAACATATTGGCTTATTTTGAACCTTCATTCATCATCCATGATTGTTAAAAGAGGTAACAATCATCCATGATTGTTAAAAAAAAAATTGTACAAGTGTTGGATAAACTCAACCAGCTTTTAGTAAGTTTATTTTAGCAAGGTAGGGGAATGAACCACCGATTTAATGGCCCCACCTACTTTTAAATCATGCAAACTAAATTTCCTTTTTTTGCTTTAACATCTCTTTGCTTTTTGATCTTTAGTATTTTATTTATTGGTAGCATTTGTTTGCCAGGAATAGATGTTTTTAAGAGTTACAACCCCTCCAAAAAAAAAAAAAAAAGCACATCTGTGTTCATAATGCAATATTTATTAATATAGATCATATTACTTTACTATATCAGTACCTGATGGGTACGTGAATTATTTAAAATGAGCATCTGTGCACTATTTTATGATATTTGAAATAAAATGAATTTTTAATATTCATATGTAATACAATCTGCCAAGAGTATCCTGGTAAAAGTTTTCAAATCCAAATAGTAAGTCAGCTGCAGTGTTTCTCCCTCACTTTATAGGTCAAGCAAGCCTAAAGTTGGACACAACCTTCAGTGAGATTTTTTTGCTTCAAAAATGGGATAATTATGTATATATTTATACATCATTATGCTAATAATTTTCGAGTCAGTTTAACTTCCAGCTTGCTTGCATGCCTCTTCTGTCCTTTTTTCTGGAATTAATGCTATCCAAAAATAAAGCCAGAAACATCAATTTAGCCGACCTCACTTTCTCCCTAAATTTAGAAGTTTTATATAACACAAACTTTCTTTAAAAGTTTTCTTAAAGAAAAATTTTCTCAATGGAATTATTTAAACCTGGAAATTGTGAATCTTTTTATCAATCTTTAAAAAACCCTTAATCTTTGGGAGACTGTGTGGGTCTGTTAAGCATCCTACTTGCACTCAGGTTATGATTTCATGAGTTCGAGCCCCACGTCGGGCTCTGTGCCGATAGCTAGGAACCTGGAGCCTGCTTCAGATTCTGTGTCTCCCTCTGTCTCTGCCCCTCCCCCGCTTGCTTGCTTGCGCGTGCACGCGCGCGCTCTCTCTCTCTCTCTCTCAAAAATAATAAAACATTACAAAAGAACACAAAACCTTAATCTTACCGAGAAAATTTAGTGTTGGTTTCATTCAGGTGTTAGTTTGAAACAACTCCTAAGGGTCAGATCGGATTTTCTGGTTAGCTGAAACCAAGGCCCCGGGCCTCAGGACCTCTCTGTTGGGAGTATGCTCATGGAGCCTCTCCCCCTTCCAGAGGCTGCTGGAATTTTACCTGCCTTCTCTCCCCACACATCTAGGCTGACAGAGTCTGAAAAGAAGGCAGAATTTGCTGATAGGTTAGTTTGTGATAGTATTTTTCTCTTTGGAAGTAATTATATTTATTTTGGTGGATCACATTTCAGAGAGCTCCTTTCTGTTGAGTTGATTCTGGTCAGTGTTTGTGAGCCAGACCGACCACAGAGTAGGATCTTAGCCTTATTCGTGGCTGTGAATCCTATGAAGCTATTTATCTTAGCTGTCACACAGTTTGCTAATTAGGTCAGTCTAGGGGTTAAGGGAGGTGAAGGACTGAAATAATCATTGCATTCTCAGAACAAAGCCCACTCATTTTGTTCTGTCTCATAAACCCAGAAAAGGAAGATAAGTTTGGATCTTGCTGTTGCTTCCATCATATTCCTTGCTGTATCTGAAGATTGAGGAAGATATTTAAATAAGTACCTTAAGAGTGATAAGGTACATAGGTAGGTTATACTTATTTTCATAACGTTTTTTATCCTCAAACTTAAACCTGTTAATTGTAGAACATTTGGAAAATACAGAGAAATATGAAAGAAGGACATTTAAAAGTACCAACGATGTCACCATTTAGAAGTATAATTATTTAATGGGTTTCCTTCTGGCCTTTTCTATTCATATGTTTAATTCGATTTAATTATTGCTTTATACTGTCTAACAGTAGCTGGTAGTTTCTGAGTGCTTATTTGATAGAAGGCAGTGAGCTAAGAGCATTACATGTGGTATCTATTTAATGTTCTGCAATCTACGAGACAGTAATTTTCCAGTGATGAATCTAAGACTTAGGAGATTTTGCTCCATGTCAAAAAATGAGAAACTTCGGACATCTCGTCTGCACGAGAGGGCAACGGTCTATTTCTCCTTCTTCCTCCCTTCTAAGTGCAACTCTAAACCCTAGAAACAGTGCAGGAGCAGAAAAGAACTCTGAAAGGTGGGAAGAAGCAGGTGACGTGTTTTGGGACCTTTGCACTGGAGGAACCATACGATGGCAGGGCCTACCACACTCCCCTTGCCAGGAAGATCCAGCCAGACCTGGACCATCTTGACCCCCGAACTAGTGATACAAGGCAGCTCCGGTGGGCGCCTTCCTTCCTTGGGTCACACAGGAGCAAGCTGTGCCCCGTGCCACAGCAGCAAGAGAGTTCAGTAGGAGCCCCCCCAGCGTTCACCAGCCAGGGCACGCGTGTGCCATCCTTGCTGGGCCTCAGATGGCTCTTCTCCTGGACAGACACCTGGGCATCTGGCACTTCCTGCTGCAGCACACTGCCATAGCTAATGGCCGAGCCAAGTAGCCTCTGTCACCACGGACCTGAGACTCCTCTCCCGTGCCGAGACACACTAGGTGGCCAGGAGCCACAGGCGAACGGGATCCTGTCACGGCAAGCACTAGGCCAGGGAAGCCTCTTCCAGCCTTTGGCCCAATCACCAACCCCCTTTCCAGTGAGAGCCACGAGGCAGCCAGGCCTGGGGAAAGCCCTTCCAGCCTCTCAGGCAGCACCAGCAGGACCTGTGGGTGTCCCATTGGCCCCAGACAGAGAAAGCAGACCAAAGAACGCTATAAAGACTCTGAAAATTAGGCGGTCTTTGGAACCACAGCCCACAAAACTAGGCCAGGACCTTTGTGCTGAACCTAGACAGGGTGATGGCCCCGACAGAAAATCAGCAAGGGTAGAGAAGAGCTTAACAACACTGTTGCCAACAGGACTTAATTGGCATTTCTAGGACATGGTGGATTCACACGAAGAATCACTAACAGAAAGATAACAGGAAAGTCCCCAGGTAAAATGAGATCACACAGTTGTAAATGATACATGGGCCAAAGAGGTCTTAAAGGCAATAAAAATACATAGATCCAGGTGGAAGTGAAAACAACATATCAAAATATGTGGGATACAGGTAACACGGTTCAGAGAGGGAGATTTATAGTATTAAATTTTTACATAAAATTGATGAAATGTCCCCAATCATCTCAGTTCCTACCTTAAGAAATTTGGAAAAGAAGAACAGAGAAACCCAAACAAACAATAACCCTGAAGCAAGCAGAAGGAAGGAAATAATAAAAAGCAGAAATAGATGAAATTGAAAATTGGAAAAGAATCAAGACCATCAAGAAAGCAAAAAGCTGCTGCTCTGCCAAAAAGAAAAAAAAAATCATTCAAGTTGATAAATTTCCAGCAAGACTGAGAAAGACAAATCACTTAACATAGGAAGGAGATGGGGCAACACTACAGATCCTAAAGCCATTAAAAGAAAAATGAGGGGCAACATTATTCTCATGTATTTACCAACTAAGAAGAAAGGGACAGTTTGTGTACAACTACAAACAACCCAGATGCAAACAAGAGTTTCCTCCCATCAAGGAAATTGATGGGGGAGGTGGCTGTGGCTACAGAAGAGCATTGGCCAGGATTCTTGTGGTGACGGACACATGAACCTCCACGTGTGCAGAAATTGTATAGAACCACACACACACACACTCATACTCGCAAGTACAAGTCAAACTGGAAAATCTCAGGAAGAGCAGTGGGTTATCTCCACATCAGTTTCTGTCCCATGTCCTACTATAGTTTTGTGAAATGTTACTATTTGCGGGGAAGTGAGTGAAGGGTCCCCAGAATCTCTCTGTTATTTCTTACAACTGTGTGCGAATCTGCAGATATCTCTATAAAATTCTCAATTTTTTTAAGAAAGCTAACAACTTGTTGATTTAGGAGTTGAACCCAGAAAGTGTGGTTCCAGAACCTGTGTTCTCAGGGACACAGCTGTGCTGCGATGTTACTCTGACGCATTGCGCGGCTAGTAGTTTTATGCAATCGTGTGCATCATACTATGTGTAAGTTTGAAAGTGTGTGCCTGTATGTATACATGTGTGTGCCTATGTATCTTTATCAGCAATGACCAGTATTAGATAATATATATATTTTTCCTGTCTCTGTCACGTAGTTTGAAAGTTCCATTAAGTACTGGCGCTTGTACTCACTGAAGACTCTTTAGGTTCCAAGTGGCATAAACCTGACCTGACTTAGTAGGGAGGACAGGTTGAAACTGTCAGTATGGCTGCCAAATGAGACCATTTCGACTTGGAGGAATGGCAGTTTCATAGGGCTCAAAGAAACTGCTGGCACACAGGATTTCTTGGAAGGATCTTAGAGTACGTCATAGGATCAAAGGAATTGTAGAGAGGGACAAGCAGGCGGTGTTTGGTGCAGCACAGATTGTGTGGTCGGGGAGCCCGAGATTGCTCCCGTATGAAGTCATGCGAGGGCTGACCCAGACGTGGCCGACAGGGTGGCCCCTGGGAGCCAGGAGCTGCTGCTGCGGCCTGTATCTTTAGTGATCAGGACATCGAAGTGATAGTTGAATCATGAATGTAAAAATGATTTTTGAGTTCGGGGAAATTTTTTCCCCCATAAATGACAAACCTGTCAAAATCAGAGACTACCGAGATGTTTCTAATGGTAGCATTTACACGAGGCATACGTATAAACATTTACTATACATTTTAATGGGCAAATATGTATTCCACTACAAATTCATATAGTCACTTTTTTCTGCCATACTAGAGGTGATGTTGCGAAGAGTGTTTGAAGGCAGATGTGTGAGTAATGGGTATGAGAAGCAGCGGCTGAATGTTTTAAACTTTCCTGTGACACGCAGGATGTGTGTTTTGAAAACCTAAGACTGAAAATAGAAAGAGAGCCTGTCCTCTGTAACCGAAGGTATTTTCCTCGAAGCTTTTAGTTTGTAACTCAGATGCTGAACCGAACTATGATGTGTAAGTAATTATTTTTATTATTATTATTATAAGAGTCAGATGGGCACTTGGGAATAAAATCCCAAACAGTACAAAATAACGATTCTTGCAGGGGTTTTATAATTTAGTAACTTTCTACTGTGCAGCCTGACCTCATAGCTCATAGGCATAGGAAGCCTCCGTTTGAACAGTGCAATTTTGTCCTTTGTGAAATGGTAGTGAACGTTAATGTCCGCCCTGTCCTTCAGTGTGGCTTGCACCGAGACCCCTGTGAACTTTGCTGGGGTCCATTTCTGGAAAACGGTATTTTCTCTACCAGAAAATTATCGTGTTACTTTTGCTAGATAGCGGCAACAACAAGAAAAACGCACATGTCAAAGTCTTCTTTGGTGCCAGGATACTTAGGAGCCCCGTTCCGTGGCCAGATGTAGTAATCAGCTTCCTCGGATGGAGCTAATCACTTGCCCTCTTCTCTGGTCTTGCTGTAACTTTCACTTGATCCATCTGAAGCCCTGTTGTGAAAACAGTGTCCACTCAAGTCACTTGAATATCTCTTTCCAGCTTCTAAACTGTTTTTGCAATAGTAAATATTTGAACTTCATGGTAATCCTGCAAAGTGCAGACAAAGTTGACACTGTGCTTTTTCCTTTAAAAACCTGCCTAAAGAGGAGCAAGCAGGTGAACTTACTATCACCAGCACAGACTATAGACTTCACCAGGGCAGGGACTCCATTTTTGTTCACCGTGCTGGCCCTACCTCCCAGTACAGTGCTTGACAGTTGATAAATGTTTCAAGATGATTGATGTTGAATAAACCTCAGAACTCCTCAGAACTTGGAAGAACACAGAAAAACTTGTGTTGGCAGAAGAGAGAAGTTCACAGCCCCAGGAGACCAGAATGTAGCTCAAAGCAACCTGTCACAAGCACATTCCTTTGAAGTCTGGTGTTTTATCTTAAAAACTCATACAAACTTTGAATTCTGCTTCCTATTACAATTGTTTATTTTATCACAAACTTAATGTAAATGTTATTTATCCTGAAATAATAGGCATCTGGAAAATATGCTGTACATATCCTGAATATGCCTAACATATCTTTAGGGTACTTGTTATGCTTTTGAGAAATACGAGTGTGCAATCAATTACTTCCTGTCTAAGGACTACGTATATGCTGGTGACATCCAAATTATGCCTTTCACCTTTTCCTTACCCCTGAATTCATCCTCTTAGTTAATGGCAACTCTGCCTTTCCAGTTGGTTGGGGGAAAAATAACACACACACACACACACACACACACACACACACACACAAACTGTTGCATCATCCTTGACTTGTTGCTTTCTCTCAGTTTACATCCAGTTTATTAGGAAATACTGTTGTTTCTACTTTAAGGATATATCCTGAATTTGATCACTTGCAATCGCCCCTTCTGCTACCAGACTGGCACCATCATCTCTGTTGAGTTAATTAAACAAGGAGGCCATTAGCCTGAAGAGGCTTTAATGCCGTAGCAAACTAAAATCTCAGCCTGTAAATGCCTTAAGGTTACAAAGTCAAAACGCTAAACAGGACCATCACAAACAGCCAACTAGTCTTAAAGCTATAGCCAGTCAATTCTCTTTCTTTGCTTCCTCACTTTTTCTCGGTCTTTCCCCCGGCTTCTGTGGCAGAGGGCTCCTGGACACTCACCATTCGCTGCTGCCCCACTCCAGTCCATTTTTGCTCAAGTAAACTCTTAAAATGTTTAACGTGCCTCAGTATAGCTTTTAACATCTTCCACCAGCTTTGTGCAGTAGTCTCGTAACTGATCTCTACGTGTTGTCCCTTGCCCCAGTCTCGTGTCCTCGTGGCAGCGGGAGCACGCATGTCAGGCCCGGGTGGGGCCCTGCACGGCCGCTGTGCGTGGTCCGTCTGATCAGAGTGAAGGCCCGAGTCCCGCCTAGCCCGTGCCGTGACCTCGCCTCCTTGATCTCTGTTCCTGACACTCCGGCCTCCAGTGTGCCCTGACTCGCTGCTGCTTCAGGACTTTGCAGCTGCTGTTCCCTCTGCCAGCCCTGCTCTTTGCCCAGAGATCCAGGTGTCTCCTCCTATCCCTCGTTTGGGTCTTTCCTCACAAGTCACACTGGCAGTGAGGTCATTCCACATTCATCCCATATAAAATTTCACACCTACTACCAGACATGTCCT
Source organism: Lynx rufus (assembly GCF_022079265.1). Classification (NCBI taxonomy): domain Eukaryota; kingdom Metazoa; phylum Chordata; class Mammalia; order Carnivora; family Felidae; genus Lynx; species Lynx rufus. Next base: position 2,818,902 of record NW_025814842.1, read on the forward strand.
TTTCCCCCCTTTATTATCTTTTTTCTTGACACCACACCTAATGTACTATCTGCTTTATGTGTTGGAAGCATTAATTATCTCCTCCCCCGACCCCCTTTCTCTCAAAAATCGTACCTCTAGACTTTAAGATTGACCAGAGTGGCCTAGGGTGGCACCGGACACGTCCCAGTCAGGCCACGAAATCTTAGTTTAGTTCTGATCTGTGACCAGAGTTGTATTAGAATGGGGTCTTTTAACTGTCCCTCGCTCTTTCCTTGGGTTCAGAGCCCTAATGCTTACCCCCGAAGTCTAAAGCCTAATTCCTTAGGTTGTTAGGTCAACTGCGTGCCGACTTTCTCACTCCCCCTCCTGACTGTGGCTCCTGCTTGCTCTCCGCATCAGGGTCAGAGCTTCTTGGGGAGACCACCGTCTCCTTTCTGGTCCCCTATTTACTCCCACATATCCCAGTGCATTTCTGCTTAGTAGAAACTGTGAGCGTGTTGTAGAGTCTGGGCAGACCACTCCTGAAGAGAGTCGCTAATCAGGGTCTGTTTTCCTTCAATGGTAGCTGCTGGCCAGGCGTACTGCCTGGTACATAGTAAGTGTTGAATAAACTGTTTTTGAATCGAGGCTGGTCTCCTAAATTTGAATTTGACTACTTAGTCTTTCTATATGGACTCCATGTTGTTCCCTGTACATTTTTGCCTGCTGAAGCTGCAGGAGACCCATCAGAGGCCAAACTCTGAAGAGCATATATTCCCTTGTCTAACAAGCAAGCTAAGTAAGTTTTTCTGAATATGTATTTAAGCAGAATTCACTATGAGGCTGGACTTGGATTTCGAGCGTGTTTTTGTAAGAAACCCATAAGTTAAGAATATTTCACTTTGTTTTCATAGTTTTCTTTTTAAATTCACGTTGCTTTCATTTTCTTATTAAAATGCATTGAGGAAGATTAATTTAACAAAAATGCCAGTGGGAGAGAATACAGAGAAAATATGCAATCGTAATAAATAGTTGAGGTCTCTGTTTTTCAACATCCTGCGGCTATGTTTGCAAAGTTGATCTCGGACAGGATGCCGCGCCGTGGGGCCACGGTATGCTGTCTCAGAGCCCGGGTTCACCCGGGGAATAGAGTTTGGGTGTTTGGGAAACTCGCACAGTGCCCCAGTGAAAAATGATTCTAAGTGCAAGGCAGATCCTGTCTCCAAGGAATTCAGACCATATTGTACAGTTTCCAAAAATAGCTTGCCATCACCAGCTTTGACCCCTGTCTTTAGAACAGCATTTTTTATTTATTCAAGTAAGTCCTGTTCATTGTAGAAAATACTTGGGTATATTCCTGTGTAAGTTAAAAAAAAATTTTTTTTAATGTTTGTTTATTTTTGAGAGAGAGAGAGGGAGGGAGACAGAGCACGAGCGGGGGAGGGGCAGAGAGTGAGGGAGACACAGAATCTGAAACAGGCTCCAGGCTCCGAGCCGTCAGCACAGAGCCTGATGCGGGGCTCGAACCCACGAACCTCGAGACCATCACCTGAGCCGAAGTCCGGTGCTCAACCCTCCAAGCCACCCAGGCGCTCCTCCTGTGTAGGTTTTAAAGGGAAAAAGTGGTATGTAGGCTTGTAGTTTGAACTGAGATCATAAGGCAGCATGGACACTGACTTCGTAAAGTGGAGGAGGTGGAAAAGCTTGAGTGCTAAGAACTCACAACAAGAACAGGTGGCCTCTCGTGGAGACCGGAGCCGGCTTGGATTTGGGTAGCTCTGGGGAGTGGGCAGCTGCAGCCTGCGGGGGGGCCGCCAGGCATGTCATGAGAGTCTGGAAGAAATGCCGTATAAAATAAACACGTTTTACGGACTCTTCCGTGGGCAGTTCAGCGGCCCTAAGTACGTGTACACTCAGTTCTGCTTGCGCCTTCCCTGCTACTTTGGATTTTCACACACGTGTGAGGGCGTAATAAGTATTTTCAGCTGTACAAGCCCTTAACAGCTTTCTGTATGAACACCCACCCTGAAGTCTGTTTGGAGGAAGCGTTTAAATATGCGGGGTAATAAACACCTGGCAGGGAGGTGAGGAGGATCAGATCCCCTAGGAAAGTTGACTGATGTTGTCAAATGTCAAAAAAATAATCCAGTTTAGTAACAGGTCTGATGTCCTTTATTCAAGGGAAAAGAGTCCGTGGATTGTTGACAAAGTGGAACGCTGTTCCTGAGGGGTTTGGGGGAAGCGGAAACAGGGCCTGATGTGCTGGGAGGCCACGGATTTCCTGGAGAGGTCAGCAGGTCCTGTTTTGTGGAGTAAGGTGAGCTAGCTAAAGTAAAGCGGAGTTGGAGGACTGTGACTGCTACGTGTTAGATTTCCTTGACAAGTGTTTCCCTTAGTGCAGGCTGGCTTGGGAGTTGATTTGTGCTGTGGACAGGGCCATGGGGGCTGCCTCCATTTTGTAGGTCCTGACACGGGAATTGGCTTTATCACTGCCTTTAAAAAAAAGTCAAGATCTAAAGAAAAGAGAAAGCATAGCCCAAGTAATCTGGGACTAAAATTCCAGACATGATCTGCATTGTTGGGTGTGGAGGGGAAATGAAAGGGAAGTGACTGCAGGGGCATGAAAACATAAGAAAGGATCTTATATTCAGCCACTTTGCATACAAAAACAGAGGTACAGCTTTGAAACCAGCAGGAAAATCTGTCTAATCAGAAAAAGGAAAGGGAGTGGGATGGGGGAAGAAAGCAAAGAGAAAGGACCACGTTAAATGGAAAATATGAGAAGAGTGGCCAGCATCTAATGTGATAGTAATTACAATGCAGGTTACTAGGTTATCCATTATACAGAGAAATTCTACGACTGGATGGACAAGTCACAGAAATGAGTTATGTATAAGAAACAGACTTCAAAAGAAAGGCAGTGAAAGGTTGAAAATAAAAGGATAGAAAAGGGGTCTCCTACACAAATAGGAACCGAGAGAAAGTAGTGGTAACTTCACGGGAAGGTGAGGGAGAATGAGGGATATTACATACTGATAAAAAGAGAGAACAAGGTGTACTCCTTGAAAATACGGGCCCTTAACAATTCAGCTTGAAAATACACGAAGCAACATTAGAACTACAGAGAGGGAGAGAGGAAATCAGCAGTTATGGTGGGAGAGTTTTAACACTGCTCCCAGAAACCTAAGCCCTGCAGTGGAGAAAATAAGCAGACATGGAGAAGAGCTGGACAACACGGTTAGTAAGTCTATTAGCAATATTTCTAAAACTGTAGCATCAACAAACAGAATGTGGTTTGGGGGCTCCTATGGAATGGTTCTAGAGAGCAAACTATGTATGGTGCCATCCAGGAAGCCACGAGGGTTTCCCAAGAACGGGAGTGGTACACTTTAGGGTCCTTCGGTATTGTGCCATATGATAAGAAATTATCAGTAAATGACAGCCTCCCTCCCAATAAAACTGCTGTGGTTATGAAGTAAATAACATATTTCTAAAGAACCCTTGGGTTGAAAGGGAAATAAAAATGAAATGATCTATTTAGACCTGAAAGATAATGAAGGCATTAAATGTCACAACTGTGGGATGCAGTTCAAGTGATGCTTAAAGTGATTTTACAGTCTTAAGTTCATCGGTAAACAAGAAAGGTTAAAAAGTAAGTGAGCTAAGCAGTCCACTCAAACGTTGGTAAAAAAGAACAACAAAACAAGGAAACAGGAAGGAAGGAAATAAAGGTAAGTACTAAAAACAATAAAATACAGAATAATAACACTAAATGATGACAGAAATTTAAGAAAATCAAGACCTGGTTCTTTGAAAGATAAGTAAGATCTCCGACAGACTGAACAATAAGAAAAATAAATAAAAAATTAGGAAATAGCTATAGATCAAAGACATTTTCAAATGACAGAAATATTGGAACAAATATTATTTACTAGTAAATTTGGAGAAAAAACTAAATAAAATTAATGTTTCCAGAAAAAATATAAAATGTCAAGATTGCCATGAGAATAAGTAGATAACACGATTAGAGGTCAGTGTATGATCACATCAATACATCGGACATGTAGTCAGAGACCTTTCTTCCCAAAATCTCCAGAGAGAATTTTATAGATGATTTCTGGCAAACCTTTAAGAAAAACCACTTAGTATCTTTTATAGGTCTTTCCATAAAATAGAAGGCAGGTCATGATGCCCAGTTCCTAAAGCTGTTGAAGCCAGTGTCAGAAAATGTATGAATGTAACACTAAAAGAACGAAGGAAAAAGTACGAAGACCTCAAATGGTGTAGCAGAAGCGATTGATGAAGTTCAACACCTGTTTGTGATTTTAGAGACACACGCAGCTGACATCTTAGGAATGGAAGGGAACTTCCTTCAGGCTACCAACCAAAAACTGTATCAGACTACCCTGAATGGGGGTTTTGGACAATTCCCTCCATTACTGGGAAGGAGGCAAGCAGACCTGCTGTCTTTTGCAGTTTAGTGCAGGAAGCAAGTCCTTGCGTGTTTTCAGGCGGAAAGAGATGTAGTGGATTAGGTACTTAAGTTGTGGGAAGGGCTTGGAGGAACAGGTTGGGGGCAGAGTTCAAGGTCACCCCACAGTAGTTATGGTCCAGAGGGCAAGAGGCTGTTGTTGCTGCTGCCACTTTCCTGACGATTTGCGTTTGACCCCTGCAAGCAGATAATTAGACGCCCAGGTGGAGACCCTGGCCCGAGAAACACGTCTCCCCAGCTGGCTTTCCAGCACCCACCACAGCAGGGGCGTCCTCTGCGCTGCCTCCCTCTTGCACATCTCTTGAGAGGGCCCCTCCAGTGGCAGATCCCAAGTTCATTCACAACTTAGCTTCAAAGAAGCCTGAGAAACGTAGCTGTATTCCAGACCTATTTAGACAGAGGTAGAGTGGAATGAAGCTTGAGAGATTCGGTCAAAAGTATCCTTTATCTCTCTATCTCTGTCTATTCTCTCACTGTCTCTGCTGGTGCTTGACCTAGCACTGATGTCCTGAGGAATGCTACCCAGGAAGAAAAAGAAGTAAAAACTTAGTTTTGGAAGAAATAGATAAAATTATCATTATTTATGGACAATAAGGTCATCTTCATTAACAGACTATAATAAACTGATTGTTACAACTAATGAGTATGGTGACATGGGGGTATATATGATCAATCTATAAGAATCAATATGATTCCTCTATTAGTAATATCCAATTACCATAAAACATATCACTCATAATAACAGAAACTATATAGTGTGAATTAAGAATGCACAATATCTCTTCAGATAAAATATTTTAATTCTAATAGAAGATTATGTGAGTAATAGACTCTTTGTTTTCTTGGATGTGGTATTAAGAAGGCCTCACTCAGTTCTTCCCCAATTAACCTTTCAATTCAATTAAATCTCTTCCAAAATTTTGTGTGTTTTTGAAGAATTTGATAAACTTCAACAAAAGCATAAAGCAACAGGGGAAAATTGATAAATTTGATTAAGTTTTGAATATCTGTGCCCTGAAGCCATCTGTAGACAGATGGACAGGTGACAGATGGGAGATGATGTGTGTGATGTCACTACCTAGAACTGCAAGAAACTTCCCCAAAACAGTGGATAGCAATCCTAATAGGAAAATGAGAAAGACATCCTAGCTTCTATTTCATAACAGAGCAAACCCAGAAGGCTAGCCAGCATATGAGGAAATCACCAAACTCATTAGTAATCAGAGTAATGAGAATTGAAGCAACAATGTGATAATCACTATTAAACTAGTAATCATTGGAAAGCTGAAAAATGAGTAAAGGAATTCGCGTACACTAATAGTGGCAATGCAGACTCTTTCGGCTACAGTGGAGGACAGTCTGGAAGTTCTCAATCAAACTGGGAACACAGGCTCTGGTTCAGCATTAATCTCCTGGGTATGTATCTGAGGGCGTTGTCAGCAACTGATGAATGGATGTAGAGGAGGTGTTGGTGGCAATGTTGATTTCCAGAGGCAGGAAGGAAGCTTGGGTGCCATTCTAGCAGTGCAGTTGGGTGGGGTGTCGAAGCTGCATACAGCGAGTGATTGGAAACGACTCCCGGTATTGTCCACAGAGAGCCAGGTTACGTGTCACAAAACAGCAGCGTGGGGAGGAGGAAACTGAGGGAGATGTGTAGGATAACACCAGGATTCATTTGAGTTAAATGTGCATGTGCACAGAACAATATGTATTTTTAAGAGCACATCCAAAAAAGAGAGACCCAACAAAGCACGTTAGATGGTCTCAGGGTTCTAAGGAGCGGTGCAATGAACATCTTTGGTGCGGTGAACGTCTTTGCGTGGATTTATCTGGTCTCGTTCCAGGTTATCTGCCTAGAGAGGGAGAGTGGTGTTCTGCAGTTTGCTGACTGTGTGACCTCAGGCAAGACCTCTGTCCCTCCATGCCTGACTTTTACATGGGCTCCGAGAATTAAGGGACTTGAACCTGTAGCAGGATCTTAAGAGCGCCTGGCATATGATAAATGCTCAGTAAATGGTCGCTCTCACTATAGGGTTGTTCGTGGAAACAGAGCATGGGTTAACTGGTACAAACCTTTTTTTAAAAGGTGTATCAATTCATTTGTTCATTCAGCAAATATTCATTGAATGTCCAGAGTATGTCTTGGCATTTAGAAAAGGTAGGTAAGGGGCACCTGGGTGGCTCATTCAGGTAATCATCAGGTAACTGATTTTGGCTCAGGTCATGATCTTGTGGTTTGTGAGTTCAAGCCCTGTGTCGGTGCTCTGTGCTGGTAGTGCGGGAGCCTGGTTGGGATTCTCTCTCTCCATCTCTGCACCCCCCCCCCCACAGTGCACACTCTTTCTCTCAAAATAAATAAACTTAAAAAACAGAAAAAGTAGGCAAAAATCCTTGCCTCGGTGGAACTAAACAAACAAACAAAATATGTTACACGGTAGAATGTCTTAGAGATCACCATGTAAAACCATGCTTCGTTTCCTTGGTGTGCTGATTCAGATGTGCTCAGCATCTGGGTCATTTACCCACCTTTTCATTCTACGTGTTTTCAATAGAGTGGCTGTTAAGAGATTTGTTGTTTAAATCACTGTCACTAATGATAATGTATGGGTCACTTCATTTACTGTATTAATCTTTGTTAGGTACCTTAGACTCTGATTCGCTGTCCCTAACTTCCCTCCAGATGAACATATTTTCCTTCTCTTCGCTCCCATGACTCCATACCTCTCTGTGAGACGAGTAATCACCACTGCTTTTGGTATAGAGTACGCATATGTTTTTCCTCATTCTACTTCACATTCTTTTGGTCAGGGACTATGGGTAGTTCATCTGTGAGTCCCTAAAATGATTAACATTCAAGGAGTTTTTGTCTAGTTGAATTTTGACCTTTTCCTCTGGTGTCCTTTGGGCTTCTTGTACGCGTTCAGTGACCCTCAAGTTTTTTCTTTACCACAGCCAAAGGACCTCAGAAATGACTTGTACCAGCAGTCTTTGGTAAAGAGCAGAGTGTTGGCAGACCGAGCCTTTGTCATTAATGGCACTACCTTTGGTGACATACCTCTGGTGACTCCACCTTTAGCAGACTCCCTGATAGGAGGCGGTTTTTTCTGGCATTGACTCACCTTGGGTCGTCTGTGATGGCTGTTGTTGACCACCTGATCCCTTCAGATGATCACTGGCTCTTCAGATGCCAGTGAGGTCTGCTCCATCTTCGGGCGCACATATCCGTTTTATGTTGTTAGTAAACAGAAAGTATTTTCCCAAGGAATTACAGACAAATTGATTTAGCATCTTTTTTCATTATACAGATGAACATTTATTCTGAGTTTAACTGCTCTCATTTATTATTGAATACTTAGCGTGGCATGTTTTTTCTACACGTCACTATCAATGGTTCTTTAGACCTTAATTTTCACATTTGAAAAATTAATGAGTTGGTATTTTTTATATTTATTTACTCATTTAAAATTTATATCTTGCTTAGTTTTTTTTTTAATGTTTATTTTAGAGAGAGAACTAGCGTGGGCGGGGGAGGCTCAGAGAGAGAGGGAGCGATAGAGAGAGAGAGCAAGCGAGCGCATGGGGGAGGACAGAGGATCCGAAGCAGGCTCCATGCTGACAGCAGAGTCCCATGCGGGGCTCAGACCCACGAACCATGGAATCACGAGCTGAGCTGAAGTTGGATGGCTAATTGAGGCACTCTTGCTTACTTGAAAAATACTGGTGACAGTGATACAGAGTACAAAAAAATACATCAGTTAGAAGTCACAAGAACAAGAAAAAACAAAAGTAGGCCCACAAGCTAGGACCTGATGTGAGGCCGATAGAGAGATGCGGAGACTAGGTCCTTTGCCATGAAAGTTACTGATTTTCGTGATAACAGTGCATAGCAGCCACCAGGAAAAGGGAATCCCCAGCCAGTGTTCTCATCCCAAAGCCTCGTTAGATAAAGCAAATTCTTTGTTTCAGAGAAGCACAGTCACTCATGATGCTGGGACAAGAGGGTAGTTTTCGTGGGAAGTTTGATGTAGAGGACACTGCTTTCATGAGCAGTGTCCCAATTATAAGGCCTTATGAGGTTCCCCAAAGGGCTGCCTATCCATGTGGGCAGTGAGGTGGCCCTGACGTGGGAGCCAGGACCAGAAGTGAAGACCTTTCTCTCGATGACAGCTCAGCGATCCTGAGAGGGGAGGCCCAGTGTCTCTGCCCCTGGGAGTCATTGGCTTCTGCTTTGCACTTATTGAAGGAAACTTCATCTTTGAACTTGGTCGTCCTGCGTTACACATGTGTTAACTTTTGGAGGAAGAATTTGACCTTAAACTTGTTCATGTCTGTCCTTTGTGACATGCGGTTAAGACTTGCTGGCACCGACTATCTTACTGGGAAGTGTGTCCCTCGGTGTGTCTTAAGTGTGAGAAACCACCATTTTCTTTTGCTGCTGCTTGGCTCAGCCTCGGAATGTCTGTAACTGTGGCCTTAGAACCATCACTGACCATCATTTCCCGCTAATTGCTGTCTTTTCCTCACAGTCCTAAACCTGGCACCACAGCTCCATCCTTTGAGAGACGCGGGGCCAGAAGCCTTTGGCGCTTTGTTCTCGGTGTAGTAGCAGCGTCCAGGTGGTTTGGAACAAGCCTCGAGCTGCCGCTTTGGTATCACCCAGCTAGTGGTTCCCGTTCCCCAAGCCACTGTCTTCCTCTCACTGGATGGTGAGGATTCCCATTTAATCCATCGCCCTTGTGAGAGTCTCAAACTCTGCCTTATCTGGAGACACTTCTTGTTTTCTAATGATACTTTTGTTTATAACAACATGATCAGTAACTCACGTCATAGTCGACAGATGGTAGTGGTCTGGTCTCGTCCCCCTGCTTGGCTTGCAGAGGCAGGCGCGGGCGGGTGTGACTTGCACGGATGGGTCCCCAGAGGCATTTCAAGCTTCGTGCCATAAAGTGCATTCTTTTAACACAAATTAATATTCTTTATTTTGTTCAGTGATTTTAGTCAATCCACAAATGCCTGGAATGCATTTTGCTTGCTTGCTTTTCATGCATGCTTCTTTAATCTATGGTGATTTATGTGTTTATCATTTGTAGTCAGAATTTCCCTGTCAGAGTATGTACGGAGACATTTGTACTTAAAGCACATAGATTTGTTTTAAGTTTTCCCAAGTAGCTAATATTTTGTACTTTTTCTCCACTATATTTGTTTAATGAAATTAGGATCTTCCTAGTGGAATGTTTATTTTTGATACTGGAGTTAAGTGCCCTGTGTTATTTGATTTAGAGTTGGGTTACTGAAGTTGATGGTTTACTTAAATGTGACAGGTGGAGTTCCTCTCTCTGTATATACCAGTATATTTTATATTTCATATTACCCATGTTTGTATACGGTTGTTTTATATTATCAATCTGCAAAATCTTGTTTGTAATGTTATTGGTGTTATTCTAGGCTATCTTTGTTGTTAATGAAATAACTTTTTCTTTTAGAGTTTGTTATAAGGGAATTCCCAAGTACAGTTTTTGAAAAGTTATTATTAGCTCATCCAAAACCCCTTGTAAAAAAATCAACTCGGAGAAATGTGAGGCGCTCGTGGAATACAGCTTTCTTGGTGATCAGGTTTTTAACTCGGACAAGCAGTTTCTAGCGTGAGTTACAAGGAAGTGTCAAGTGACCTGTTTTCTTAATGTCAAGTTAAATCTGCTGTATTTTTTAAGCTAATTGGTAAGCCTCTGCTTCTCCCTTAAAAAGCCCTCAGTCATTTTCTTCTTCTTCTCTTATTCCTTTCTCTTACCTAAATTACTCACTTGCTATCCTATTAGGAAAATCCTCAAAATCTTCTTATCGAACGTCTAAATACACAGGATTAATTGGCTAACTACCATTGCCTAACCATCAAAGGAAGGGCAGTGACCTGTTAAATTAAACTTTCAGATCAGCAAGAAGTGACTGATTTTTTTTTTAAATTCAATTCAATTCAATGCATATCTACTGGGTATTTACTATCAGAATACTACGGATGATAGGAAGACTGATAAGTCAACAGTTCGTAATTTCAAGTAACTTACATTCTTTTTTCTGTTCCTTTGACAGACCTTTAATTTGTTTAATCGTATCTCATGAACTTTTGTAAAGTAAGCATTTTTAATTTATGACCGTCCGAAGCAAGAACGCCTCATTGCAGAGGATGTGGGATTAGTATCTTCTAGACCTTCAGGACTAGAGTAGAGAGATCATGTTCTTAATGGGTGTCTAAACCTGGGCTTGGCACAGGCGTCGGTGATTTGGGCTCCAAGAGGGAGAGATTCTTCCCGAGGAAGGAAGTCAGACACCACCACCTTCAGCTGGTTACACCGGCACACGTGGAGCGCTGGATTTTTCCACCGTTTTTATCGTGTTCCTGCCTGGCTGGCCAGTCCACATAGTTGGTTTCTGGCTTCTCTTCTCGTGTTTAATCAAAGCGTCCAGCCTCTGTTAGTCACCTCATTTGCCGTATTTTAAGGGGATTGACAGAAGGGGCTGAAGAAAGCATAGCCTCCTGCTAGATGGACCGACATGTTGCCTGCCCCGTATCTGACTGGACTCATCCCTCCCGTGTGTTCTAGAAAGACACGGATCACTGATTGACCCTAGGGGAGACCACTGGAATGTGCCAGAAAGAGCGTGGATTAAATAAGCCAGACATACAAAAGGGCCTCGTAAATGCCTCACGGTGCACGCGTTCTATAAATGGTGGATTCTATTATTCTCTTACTAGTTTTTATCCTGACAGACTTTGTTGAGAGAAGGCGGACAGCCATTCATCGGTGGCTGTTTATCCAGTACCTGTTTTTGTGAAGGGCATGATAGTGGGTATAGAGGATTTAATTGTGAACTAGACAGATGTCCTCAGTGCCCCCATAGAACTTTTAGTTATTTGGGGCATTCAGGCAAGTGCACGGGCTAAGCCGCTTGTAAGTGTGATAGTGATGAAGTGCAAGGTGCAAGGGGCGTGTGTTCTCCGGAACTAGGACTACAAGAGTGATGAGGGAGCGTAAGGCAGGCTGGGGGCCCAACACGAGCTAGCACCCTCCCCCCACCCCCCCACGACGAGTGGGATGTGTGTGACATTCCTCAGGCTCTCCCGGCTGCCCGAGGACAAAGGAAAGGAAAAAAAAAATGGCTAACTGATAGAGATCACAGTCATGCAGGACATGAGCCTCCATCAGTTTACAAATATCTTAGTAAATTACAAGAAAAAGGCAATCTTATCAATAGCCTAATCTCCAGAAACCTATAGACTCTGTTTCCTGGAGCCTCAACATCACCTTCCCCTCCATAGATGTGGGGAACAAAGGCAAGAAGGAAATGGCAGGTGAAATTAAATTTCCTTATAACCTGCAGCCCGTTGACAAATAACTTGCAGCAAATACAGAGTAGAACATTTCTCCAGGAACCCCCTACTGTCTTAAAGTTAATGCCTTACTAGAGGGAAAACCACCTTAGCTTGACATTAGTGAAGCCTCAGGTATCTCAGGAGTCCTCTGTAGCACATCACAGTCCCTCAGGAGGCCTCTCTTTTGTCCTTACCCACCCCCCCCCCCCAACTGCATGGTATACAAGAAGCCACTCTTCACAACCTCAGTGCAGCTCTTCCTGTCCACAAGTCCTGCCCACCGGCCCACAGGAGGACTGGCCTATGTTCCCAACTAGGGCTACAGGAGGGTGCCCCATTGACAGGTGGAAGCTGGTGACAGCAGGTGAGGCAAGCAGTGTTCCCACAGAAGCAGCCTGCTGCCTGAGCACCCGGAAGTGAGGGAGAGAACAAAGCACCCAGAACTTGTATGTGCAGCCCGGGTGTGGGACCAGGTAGGCCCTGCTCGAGCAGTGCCTTGAACCTGCTCTGAAGGAGTCTGGGCTCTATCCCAGAGCAGTGGGGGAGCTATAGATGAAATATTGCCAGGCTCTGACAAAATCCTTCATGTAGAAAGTTTCTGAGGTCTCAGAGTGGAGGCTGGGCCAGGTTGGTGGAGTAGCCGCTATGCTGGCAGAGGCAGGGGCAGAACAGACCAGGATCCTGGAAGGGGCTCGTGCTGAGCTGCGGCTGCGAGGGCCAGAAGAGTGCAGCGACCCCAGCGACGTGGACAGTGGGCCCGGTCGATAGCTGGAGAGGCGACACGAGGGGCCCTTCTCTGCTGGGCCAGCCCTGGGGTTCCATATAGCCTTCGGTGACAGGCAGTGGGGTGGGTCTGTTTGTTCTTGGGCCCGGGGAGGAACAGGTGTCAGGGAGCTGTGCCCCAGGACAGTGGATGCAGCTGCCCACTGAGGAGCAGCAGTGCTTGATGAGGTTTTGGGGTGATGGTGGGGTTTGGAGCCAACGGCCAAGAAAGAATTCTTGAAGACATCTTTGGTGCAAAAAGGTGATTTTGTTAAAGCACGGGACAGAAAGAGCTGCCCTGGGGTTGTGAAGAGTGGCTGGTTCTATACTATGGGGGTGGGGGAGATAAAGTCAAGAGGAAGTTTCCTGAAGGGGTTTCCACATACTAAAAAAGACTCCCAGATTCCTGGAGGCCCAGCTCTTGTCAGGCTAAGGAGGTTTTCCCCTCTAGCAAAGCATGATCATCAAGACAGTAGGGAATTCCTGAACTTTAGGCTTTGATGAGATTGCCCTTTTTTTGTAATTGTGCTAAGATCTTTGTAAAATGACGGAGACTCTTATCAAATGAACCATTTGTTTTCTGTCCTTTCCTTTGTCCTTGGGCAGTCAGAAGTGCCTGAGGAACATCACACATGTCCCAGTGGGGGGCGGGGTGTGCTAGCTTGTGCTTCGTCCTCAGCTTGCCTTATGCTGCCTCTTCAGTGCTCCCAGGAGGACACAGTGGCATTGTCTTCCTTCGCACCCAGAGCCTGGTTAGGGAGCGCTTCGTCCAAAGCCAGCTTTTGAAGAGAAGGAACAATGATCAAATGATCCTCCCCAGGGGTTGGGTGGGTTATCAAGATTAGCTCTGGGCCAAAGCTAACTAAACAATGAAGGTTTTCTGGGAACTGGGCTGTGTTCCTGTGCTGGGGCCAGGTGCCCATTGTGATTTCTGTTCTGTTCTAGGGCTCAACTGGGGTCCTTGAAGCCTCTGTTGTTCTTTCCATTTTCTGCTCTCTCATTCCAGTGCTCATCAAGACAGGAGAAGGAGAAGAGGAGGGGAGGAGAGCAGGGAGGGAGGAAGAAAGGAAGGAAACCTGAGTGTGTGATTATGCCAGACCTGAACACTATGTTTTGTTTGGTTTTCTGACAGGTTCTTCAATCCTGCGTGCATTTGTTGATTACTTATTAAAGGCAGAGCTGTATTTGAGGCATCATTTTTGGCAGAGTTGGTGTTTTCGCTGGTTCTGAAGATAGGGCAGGAGTCCCAATGGTTTACTGTGACGATGTGGATAGGCTGGCTTCGCAGCTGAGGCCCAGCAGTCCTTCCAAAGCCGACTAGGTAGTCCCTGATTTCATTTGACCTGCTATGTGCATTGACATTTCTGCTGTTGTTAACTGATGCCGGACCTGGGTTTCAGTAACCAGTGGGGCCCGTGTTCTTGTTGCCAGAGTGTATAAACTTGGGAGGTATCCCCAGCCTCCTTCCCACACCCCTGACTTTGGTGAGTGCTGCGTGCAGGGTGGCTGCCATTTGCACGGTGAGACTTCCGCACACCCCTCCCCGCCACACGAGCATTCCGTGCGGCTGAAGTCAGGTATAGAGAAATGGTGGCAACACGGCCCTGCCTGGCTTCCTGAAGCTCAGAAGGAAAACAGTGCATTTAAAGGTAAGAAGCATACTCAGTGCTAAACCAAATAAAGGAACAAGTGATAACAAGGGGAAAGTTGGGAAGAAAACCTCCTGGAACAAGGACGTTAGAGTTTCCGGATTAAGAAAAGAAGTAACTGACAGGCTCACAAATTAACCATGTAAAAGGCACTTCCTCTGAACTGTAGATGTATGGGTGTGAGCTGTCATGTTAGAGCCGCTTGGTGTATCCAAATGCAAGGGAGTAATTCTCTTAAGTGTCTCCTTCCAGCCCCTTCAGGTTGTCGAGTTACTACTGCTTTGCTCTCATGAGGAGCCAGAGAAACCTCCTTTGCTTCTCAGAAGACCAGCCCTAATAGGGTTTGAACTGACATCTGTGTTTGTCTGCTTGGGCCACCCTTAACAAAATACCGTAGACTGAGGCAGGCATGGCTTAAACAACAGAAATGTATTTCTCACAGTTTTGGAGGCTGTAAGGCCAAGATCAGAGTGCTGGCCAGTTTGGTTTCTGGTGCGAGCTCTCTTGGTGGGTTACCCAGCATCCATCTCCTTGCTCTGTTACACGTGGTGGGGAAAGAGAGGAGAGAGAACACTCTGGAGTCTCTTCCTATAAGGGCATTAATGCCAGCAGGAGGGCCCCAGTCTCATGACTCAGTCTAATCCCAATTATCCCCCAAAGCCTTATTTCCAAATACCATCTCCTTGGGGGTTAGGGCTTCCGCATGTCAATTTTCAGAGGACAGAAACATTCAGTCCAGACCAACACCTCATTTGATATTTAAGCTAAAAGAATACATTTGTACATTTTCTGGAGGAAGAAAAAGCACATTGGCTATAAATAGTGGTTTCAACTGGCTTTTGATTTTTAAAGATCAAGCAAAATAAATCTAGAGATAAGCAATAAAATTCCATTAAGTGGGAGCTTCAAAGGGACCATCTTGGTAAAGGCAGCAAATCTATTTGGAGAAAGTTTTGGGGATCAACTTATTAATAGCATTCCAGCCCGTCAAGTTTTCTTTGTTCTTTTAAAGTTACGGGAATGAATTAAAAACAAGCTTCCCAGTCGATCATGTATCATTGAAACCCAAAACACAATAGCGTTTGTCTTGTTACAAACCAGGAGGCTGTAAATCTATTATTTATTTTTTATTAAAAGTGTAAGCTCCAGAGCGAGGCCCGTGAATGGCCAACAGAGGAATAAGAGATGAATAGAGGAATAGGCCTTTCATCTCGGCCCAGTTCTTGCCCCGTGACCCAGGTCAGCAGTGATTCGGTGTCCCTGCTGCTCTTAGGAATGTGTTTGTTTACCTGCATTATGTTCAGTGGTAGGAGGAAAGAAAGGGAGAAAATGAGGAAAATGATGAATCTGACTTCACGTTTTAGAGTGAAAGTTGTAATTGGAGGGAGCTACGTTACCATGTCTGACTCTCAACAAAGTTTTCCAGCAGACCACTGGTTCCGTCGATCTCTTGCGAATGGATCACCACACACGGTGTAGAATGGTAATGCTATGCTACTCACACATCTCTTTTATGGCCACCACCCCTGAGTAGGTCCCCTGGGGTCACCATTGGTTGCAAGGTTGATAGCGGCCTGCCCCAGGTGAGGGCTTTGGAAACTACACCAGACACTGCAGTGTGACTGTGAACCACCCGGAAGCACGTGCAGGCAGGCAGCACAGGCCTCCCTTCGAGAAGGCCTGGGCCTTCCTCGGGCCGGGGAGCCAGCCGGAAAGCAGTCCCTGAGTACAGCCACATGGCTGTGGTCACGGCTGGAGATCCCCACACCTTCCTGTGTGGTCGGTAGGAACTGCTGGAGTTCATGGGCGTCATGCCCCCCACGATCCAGCAAATAACTTCTCGACTTGAATATTTTAGTCGTGCTGTACGGAAGCTGCAGTATCTTTAACTTGCCGGAAGAAAACAGAACCAAAAACCAGTGGTAGTTAAGTCTTCCGTTTTCTCCAGTGTAGCAGACGTTACTTACTTACCCCTGTGGCATCTACACAGGGTCGTGTATGTGGCTGTGTGCTGCCTGTTAAGCCCGTGTGCGTGAACTAAAAAGAGCGTTTATTGTCCCGGAAACTGGAGTTTCTGCCTTTTGTTCCTGATGCTTCCTTGATTCAGGTGGAAGGTGTGTACCTGGGAATTACAGAAGTCAGCTGCCCCTGTCTGTGCTCAGACAGCTAAAGCCGCCTGTTGGGAGTGGTGGTTTCATTGCCCTGCTGGCTGGCGGGCGCCTGGCTGCCCTTCTGCCACTGTGGGCCAGCTTTCCTCATCTTGCCCCCGCGCCTTGGCGGCAGCCTGCTGACTGACCCCTGTGTCCGGTCGGTCCGCCTCGCAGAGACAGGGCCGCACACGAATGCCCCTGGAGGCTGACCGTGCCGGAGCGTTCTCTCCGCCTCTGAGCCCGCTCGGAATTCCATCGGTGCCTTCGATCTGGATCCCAGACGCGCTGCAGTAGCACCACCTCCCCCGCTTTGTGCTTCCTTACGCTTCTCTACACATCGTCTGGGGCCAGTAACTGTAATAGTAGCTTCTAAACAGTGCTCCAAGGTGGGGCCTGTTATTTACACCGTTCTACAGACAAGGAAAAGGAGACCGGGGGAAGGAGGCGCCCAGCCCAGCGTCCCAGGGCCAGCAGGTGGGTCACAGCAGCACACTGATCCCGACCGTCTGGCTGTGGAGCTCTCAGCTAGGCTGGCCGCTTGGGACTGGGTGTGCTTCTGGGGTTCTGTGCGCCCCAGGATGGGCTCTTTGAGCTGCCCCCCTGCCCCAGCTCTAGGGCAGCCCCCTCTGCAGTAGGTTCGTAGTAGGGCTTTCCCTCCTTCCGTGGAATCCCATGGAACTTATCACGTTTCTGCTATTTATCGAGCCCCGTCTGTGTCAGACACTGCTAAGCATTCTCTACGTGTGTTAAGTGAAACTGTAATAAACTGAGAACTTTATTCTTCAGCACTCTTGTGAGGAAAGCTTTCTGTTTTGCACAAGTGAGGGACTGGCTCGCATTAAGTTTTTGTTTGGATACGTTATCTCCCAACCACGTTATAAGCTCCTTCAGGGCAGAGATGCAATTTCCTTACCTCCTGGGTTTTCAGGCCATCCCCAGTATGTCCACACACCAGAGAGGCAGGCAGTGAGTGCCTCGGTTGATGCAGATTAAAGGAGATTTGCAGCTGTTGGGACCAATTGGACGAAGAGACTGTGGTGAGAGGTGGCCATCCAGCTTGTAATGCCCAAGAGGCTAGGCGGCATCTCTCCCTGGCTTCCCTCCCCTTTTCTGGCCCCCCCCACCCCCCAAGTGTTGTCCCTGCAGCATCATTACTTCTCCCAGGAAAAGGGGGTTTTATGCAAGTAACGGACTGGAGGGCTAGTCCTCGCTCTGGATTTACCGCTCCAGGACCAGAGCTCACCCTGGTCTCTGGGGCAAGCCCCTCGCCTTCCCAGGCCTCCCGCAGTTTTCCAGCATCTTCTCTCCGCCCAGTTTGGTGGCCTGTGACTTTGTTAATTGGGACCTCGGGGTGCTGTGGAGAGGAGTTCCATGTGCAGGGCTGGACTGCATTGAGCCATAAAGGAACCGCACGGGTGATGGGCATATATCTAAGGATTCACCAGCCCGCAACAGCCTGCATCTCTGGTCCTCCCTTCTGTGACTCAGGCCCAGGCCTATAGGAGGATGGGGGCGGGTTGGGGGGGAGGAAAGCATTTTGTTAAAGAAAGCAAATTGGAGACTGTGGACCAGCTGGTGTAAACATTTTTCAAGCCTCTGGTTGTTTCTTACATTTAGGCCCTGGTGGTAGCCATGTGGGCCGTATATCAGCAGGCCCTTGTTTACAGCTCTCAGACTAATGAGGATTATCATTTATGCCCAAGAGTATGTAAATTTGGCAGTTCTTGCTCTAAAATAACATTCTCCCTCTTTCCGGGAGTAAACTGCTTTCTTAGTAAACAGATTTTCTGTTTATTATGTTACCATTTAGAAACTTTCTTATTCTGGTGCCAAATTGCTCTTAAAGGTGACTGATTCGTAAAGAATATTTTATTTGCCTTGAAATCCGATTCTATTTAGAACAGTATTAAAACACAAGAAGAGTCAGCAATCTATCACTGGAAATATGTGAGCAGCTGGAACATCGGAATCCACACCTGTATTTATGTCTTCGAGAGGTTGTTTTTATCTAGTTCAGAGCACTTACTGTTTTTATCATACACTGAGTAGCTGTTATGGGCAAGACCCTCGACTTGGGGGTCTCCTTGAGATACAGAAATGAATAACATATTCACCTCCGGCTTTTTGGCCTCTAAATTTTGAAAAGGAAAAAATCAGTAATAAAAGGCAGAGTCCTAAGTGCCCTCTGAGAGGTTGGTGTGCAGGGGAAGGCCGAGGGGGGGGAGACCTCCACCTGCGGGGTCCGAGGAACCCGCGCAGAGAAGGCTGTGTCCGTGACAGCATGTCAGTTCGGCAGTAGATGGAAGGTGGTAGGCATTTCTGGTGGCGGGAGCGTTACCAGCAGAGGGAAGCCTGGGGCCTGTGGAGCAGTGAGAGGGCCAGCCTTGTTGGGGTAAAGGTTACATGCCCACGGCCTACGGCCGGAACCCCCGTGTGGGGTCAGATACCACCCTGCCCCTCACCATCCTAAGAGGAAGCAATGCTAACCAAGATGGTTGAGTGGGGAGAAGTTTCTGAAGTTTCTATGGCCAGGACAGTAAGTTGATTTGAATAGTCTTCCCAAAGTATGTTTTGGGGTGCCTGGGCGGCCCATTCGGTTTAGAGTTCAACTCTTGATTTTGGCTCCAGTCATGATCCGGTTCGAGCCCCGTATCAGGCTCTTCACTGAGAGTGCGGAGCCTGCTTGGGATTCTGTCTCTCCCTTTCTTTCTTCCCCCCATCCTGTGTTCATGTGCACTCTCTCTCTCTCGAAGTAAATAATAATTAAAAATAAATAAAATGTGTTTTTACAGACATTTGGAGTGTCGTGAGCAAAAAGGGTTCTTGCTTAATTAAGTTTCGGAAATAAACAGGTCTTTATTATAAGGCTTCTTAGAGCCTATACTATGTGACTTCTTGGAGGGGGATACATTATGTGCTGTTTCAGAAGTATTTGGCCCTAGAACTGGAGCGGGTGTGCCTTGTTGGTTCCCTCGGCCTCCTCTTCCTTTTTGGGGTGCTACCTGCCCAGTACTCCCTGCCCTGTTTAACTTAGAGCCCCAGCCCCGCCTGGCCCCTCACTGCGACGTAATTCTGCTCTAGGTGCCCCTCCACTTCTGAACTTGGATGAAATGCCACATCCACAGTGATGCACCCGTGGTGCTGGAGGGTGTAACCTGGAGCTCCTGGGGGTGTTAGCTCTTCCAGAGGTAAAGTTCCATCAGTGGGAATTAGGAGGGAACTGGGCTGGTAGATTTACCATCCTTTCTCCTTCCACGGACTCGCACAGGCGTGCTTCTGAGAACTTCTCAGAGACGTCCGTCCCATGTGCTTGGACATGTCTGGCAAGTGACATGACGTGTCTCGGAGTCTGTGCCGTGGCCATAATGGGATGACCCACTAATTTGTGTCTTTCCTTACCTTGAGCGTCTGTTCCTGCACATCTTTCTGTCTAGCTTACACTTGCCAAAGTAAGTGTCAGCGTGTAGTCCTTGCCTCAGGCTCTGCTTTCTGGAACACCTGGACAAAGGCAAAATCCCTTTGCCATTGAGCCTTTGAGGCTGGTGTCTCCCTGGGCTCACTTGGGGCGGCTGCTGTCTGGTGGATACATGGACTAGACTGGGGCACTGAGCGCTGAGGATGGCCAGCTTCCCAGTAGTTCCGGGAGAACAAGAAGGAGAGGAAAGACGCCTGGTAGGGAGTTGATGGGGTGAATCAGAACTGGGAGTAGAGGAGCCGGAGGGAAAGGTTTGTGGGGAGTCTGTCGCGGACGGCCAGGAGTGGGTGGTGGCGCAGGCTGTATGTGCTGACGGGTGAGTAGGAAAAGACGAGCAGCGGGAACATGTAGGCACGATGGCTGGATGGACGAGCTCTGGAGAGAGTGAGGACCGATGACAGGGGTGGTGCCCTGAGCACGTGGGGCAGCAGGTGTCACAAAGAAGAGGCTGACACTCAGCAAATGGTCACTAGCGAGTTCCCGCTGGGACAGGGGGTCGCTCTGGGGGTGCTAAGATTTGAAGTTCGGAACTGGAGGGAGGTGGGGTGGGAGCTAGAAGGTACGTCAGGGATGAGAAAAGGGTTGGGTAGATGAGACCAGAAAAACCTAAAAGCAGAGCGGGTGGTAGCCACTCTCGCCTCTAAAGATGTGCTTTTTGTCAATGGGGAGGTACGTCTGTGTCTCTTCTGTCTTCCACGACTGGTGGCAAAGGGAGTACAAGGGGGGCTCATTTTCAGGGTGTCTGCCATGCCCGTGTTGCTAAAGGAGACAGAGCTTGTGGCTCTTTGTTTTAGCAGAAGCACCAGCGAGCTTTTGAGGAGGCAGATGTGGCTCCAGAGTGGGTGGGTTGGGGGCGGGGGGAGAAGAGAGCTGAATGGTTGTGTTTTATAAAGTGGGGAGATTGATTTCCGGGGCAGAGTGGCCTGGGAGAGCAGAGGGGCAGAGAGGTCTGCGGTTGTTAGGGGGGGGGGGCAGAGCCGCTCAGTTGTCCCGTCTTGCAGTTAGTTGAGTGTGGCCACGCACAGATGAGGGTCTTCGGCAGGAGGGAGTGAAGAGGAAGAATTTAAGTCATGCCAAAAAAAGCGGGGAGGAAGGCTAAGTTCTTCTGGGTCAGCACGGACCAGCAGAAGAACCCAGGCGTGGGGCCAGCAGCTGTGAGCTGAGCAAGTGTGGCCAGCTGATATGACCCCAAGAACATGCCTTTGGGGATTAGCAGCAAAATTGAGGAGGGCTCTGGACCTCCCACAGGATGTAGGAAAGGACAAGAGAAGCAATTTTATTCCACTGTCCAAGGACAGACTAACCTTAACTGTCATCTGGATGTCATGGGGGATTTCTTAATGTTTGTGCAGACAAGAGGAAAGCACTCCGTGGAGACAGAGACACTGCCACTTCTGCAGAGGTGACCCGCCGGAGAGTGTGAGAGAGCCACTGTGATAAGGACACCATAAGAGATTGTTTCCAAAGCAGCCAGGGTCCAAATGGTGTGCTAGCCCTGCGGAGAAGCAGTCGGTGTAACTGAGGGCTGGAGGAGGAGGAAAGGGCAGTGGGCACGGTGCGGAGGTTTGGGCATGGTGGGCATGGACCGGGGGTAGGTCAGGGAGGGATGCTTGGGGGTATGTGAGATCTTGTTGAGAGGGCTGGTTATGGGTCCAGACACAATAGCTAAGTCCTAACACAAGGGGGAAAAATTGAGAATGTGGCTGTCACACTGATGCCAAAGACAGGAGTGTGAGAGTATGGGAGGAAGGGGACTGGGATCGCCAGTTAGAGGGTTTGCGACTTCGAGCATTTGCCGCTGATATCAGGGCTCTCCAGAGAGAGAACCCACAGCGTGCGTCTATCTGAGACAGAGGGAGAGAGGGAGATTGGTTATAAGTACTGGCTTACATGGTTGTGGAGGCTGAGAAGTCCCAGGAAGCATGCTGGACCCCAGCTTGGTGTGGTAGTTAGAAAGCCTGAGAGCCCAAGGGCCAATGATGGAGATTCCAGTAGAGTCTGCAGGCCCGAGAACCAGGACCAGCGAGGACAGGAGATCAGTGTCCCCACTCATCAGTCAGAGGCAAGGCAATCTACCCTCCCTCTGCCTTTTTCTATTCAGGCTCTCAGTGGATTGCTTGGTCTCCACCCACAGTGAGAAGGGCCATCTACTTTACTGAGTCTATCCTTTCAAATGCTAATCTCTTCCCCAAACACCCTCACAGACATGTCCAGAAACAATGTTTAACCAGCTATCTGGACATTCTTTGGCCCAGTCCAGTTGACACATAAAATTAACCAGCACAGGGCTCCATGACCTTTCTTGGGTCATTACCTAGCTTTCCATGTGTTCGTCAGATCTCCACATCCAGGTCCTAAGCTTCTCCAGGGCAGGGACCCTGTCTTCTTTTTTGTGTTTTCTGTAGCTGGCGCAGTACTTTCCATGTACTAAATGTTCAATAAAAATGTGTTGGACGGCTCATTGATCCAATAAACCTATGTCTGTGCCAATACGGAATTGCTCTTGAAAAGCTATGGGTAAATCAATTCTTTGTAATTTGAATCTTATTTCAAATATACCAGGGGTGTTCAGCACTTAAAGGGATGCTAGGTGAATCTTTTGGGAACCCAAGAGTCCTTCACTCTGTTTTTCACTTTTTTTAAAAAAAAATTTTTTTTTTTTAATGTTTATTTATTTTTGAGACAGAGGCAGAGCATGAACAGGGGAGTGGCAGAGAGAGAGGGAGACACAGAATCTGAAACAGGCTCCAGGCTCTGAGCTGTCAGCGCAGAGCCCGATGCGGGGCTCGAACTCACGGACCTTGAGATCATGACCTGAGCTGAAGTCGGACGCTTAACCGACTGAGCCACCCAGGTGCCCCTCTGTTTTTCACTTTTTAAAGAAAAAGAAGGTGAATTACAGAGAAACGAAGTGACTTGTTACAATCTGTTTTGTTGGTCAAATTTAAGGTTTATGAAAGCAGGTATCCCTGTTAATTTAGGAAGAGCGTGACTAGGTGAACAGCCTGGCTGTAGGGTTTATAATGTCAGATCAGTAGCATCATACCTTTAGCAGGATTTATTTTAATCTGCAGATACTTAATGTGTTGATTGAAACAAATCTATTTCAGTAATATACTAATGACTGTTGTCTATACCGAACAGTTTTGCAGTTTATGGCAGCTTAGGAAATAAAAACGAAGGACAAAGGAACATGCAAACGGAAGAAGCTCCTGGCTGAGAAAATCACTTACAAAAGAGCCTGGCTCAAAGCATTTAGTTTTTCTTCTGTGACTTGTGTGAGAATGATGAATGTGCTGGGTGGGTGCCGAGTCTTGGGGTCCTGAGGGTGCGCTCCCAGATTCATTGTGGAGGAGATGAAAATCTCTTCAGTCAGTAGCTCCATGTTACGCGTAAGAAAGACGTTGAAAAGATTTAGTGAAACCTTTTGGACACCTCACTGATTGAATTATTCATTTTAAATTGATCGGGTTTTATCAACATCTGTATTGGGTTGATTTAGTTTCTTCTTGCTGTGTTCTGGAATAAAGTAATTTATTAGATGTGAGAAACTTGAGAAGAGAAGCAGAGCTGCGTTGGGTTACTGTTTTTGGAAGATCGAAATAAAAGAAAGAAAAGAGTCAAAATGTGCGTTTGATTTGCTCTCCTTTGTCGTGATAGGCGTTTTCACATGACTTCCGCTTGTCAAAAATGATTTTGAAGTTGTCATTTACCACAAGAGGTACTTCCTTTTCGCTTGGGATTTTAGTTTCTTGACACGAAACACCGAATCATATACAAGGGGCAGGAGTTAATTGGTACCGGTACTGGCTAACGGCGCTTGTACAGACAAATACCAACTCATTCGGTTCTTGTCTCTCTGGTGGGGGCAGGCCTTCTTACCCCCACACTGTGGCTGTGGAAACTGAGACTCAGAGGGGTTTGATGGCACAGGTGTGTGGGTCCTTGGACGTCAGTGTCCCAACTCGCTGCTCATCGGCACTGTCTCTCGGGGCTGAGTGTCTTCCTTCAGTTTTTACATTTATTATTAGTGTCAGCTTCCGTGGCTACGGTGTTTCAAAGACAGTGTGATATTACTTGCATAATAATGTCTTACAATAATAAAATACAAATAATACTATTTGAGCCACCTGGAAATGTGGATAAATGGGGTCTTTGCATTATCCAGATTCAGTATTTGTGTTCCTCACAGTCTCTATGTAACCAGAACTGTGTGCTTCCTCAGCTAGGTGTTTGGTGCTAGGCTAGGACAGACGCAAAAGCCGTAACGAGTGGAAAGTCGGTTTTCACGTCAGCACAATCACAAATGTTAGGGATAGAGGTACCCTACGCATGGGTTTGGAAAACTGAAAACTAAAATTGAAAAGCGTTGCTTGTGGCAGCGGGCTTCAGGCTGTGCCCGCAGAGCTTTGGGGGTACCCGTCTAGTTTCATCACCTGTTACGGGTGCTCCCAGGTCAGAGTTGCAGTTCAGTGGATTTGAACGAGGAACACGCATGGTGTGAAGTTAAGAATAGATTGATTTAGACTTTTTACCCCCTTTTTTGTTTCCATGTCCTTTGATCGAAATGTAAATGGATACTGCTGTAGACCGAATACATTGGGGCAGATGTGGAATAACTGGAAAATCAAAGTCTGTGGAACAAACACAATGGAATGCTACGTGGCCATGAGAAACAATGAAATCTGGCCTTTTGTAGCAACGTGGATGGAACTGGAGAGTGTTATGCTAAGTGAAGTAAGTCATACAGAGAAAGACAGATACCATATGTTTTCACTCTTAGGTGGATCCTGAGAAACTTAACAGAAACCCGTGGGGGGGGGGGGGAAGGGAAAAAAAAGAGAGGGAGAGAGCCAAACCATAAGAGACTCTTAAAAACTGAAAATAAACTGAAGGTTGACGGGGGGTGGGAGGGAGGGGAAAGTGGGTGATGGGCATTGAGGAGGGCACCTGTTGGGATGAGCACTGGGTGTTGTATGGAAACCAATTTGACAAGAAATTTCATGTTAAAAAAATAATAAAATTATATAACAAATTAGGTAAACTGTACCAAAGGGTGAATTGACAGTTGAAAATAAGCTGTTTAGCTTCTAAAAAAATGAATACTTACGGGGCGCCTGGGTGGCTCAGTCGGTTAGGTGACTGACCGACTCTTGATTTCGGCTCAGGTCATGATCTCACGATTTGTGAGCTCGAACCCCATGTGGGGCTCTGCGCTGTCACAGTTCAGAGCCTGCTTGAGATTTTCTCTCTCTCTCCTCTTTCTGCTCCTTCCCCACTCATGCACATAAAAATAAAATCAAGTAAAAATTAAAAGAGGAATGTTAAATAATGAAATCACTAAATCACAGTAATTTCTTGCTTTATGCAACAGAGTTCCATTAATTACAGTTGAAAGTCAACATATTTTAGGGGAGATTGCTAATTTCAACTAACTGTGTGTGATATCCTTCAGCTCCTTCCTGGGGTTGCCAACCTCAGCCTCACATAGAAATCTCAGGAGAAACTTGAGAAAAATACTGATACCTGGGCCTCACGCCCAGACTCTCAAGATTTAATTGGCCTGGGGTATAGCCTGGGAAACAGCGTTTAAAAAAACAAAAAACTCCCCAGGAGATTCTAATGTGCATCCAAAGTTAAAAACCACTGTTTATATTATAATCATTCTTTAATTATATTTGGTGATGTCTTTGTAGATCTCTGCATTTTAGCATTTTGACTTCAGAGTGTCCTCTTGTGAGGCAGGCAGCTGAGATCAACTGGCAATTTAAAGGGCTGACCTTTACCTCTTAAGTTTTTATGTTTAGAGGGCAGTTACTGTAAGGATGACCCTTTTCCTTTTGCAGCATCATAATACTGAGTGCCAGGACCCAAGTTTCTGAAACCTCCCAATAGACTCCTTTTCAACTGCTCTGAGCCTGCAGGGTACGGCAGGACCTAGCTGTTAATTCAGTACTTGCATCTGATTGACGCGGGGAGGATCACTGGCCACCTAAGGGAGGCCGTACCATTATTAATTCCTTTCTGGATGTCCTTTGTGTGTCTGCCCAGAGGCCTTGGCATTGGGTACGTTGTGAAAGTCATAAAATTAAAGAAATCCCTCGTCCCGGCTGCTCACCCTGGCATACAGAAAAGCAATCACAGTAATGGCTGGGGCTTCCTCCTTCGAAAGAACATGCACCGGGGCCTTTGGTGTATTTCTTGGTAGAATTTGCAATGGGCCTGCAGTGCACTGATGGAAAAGAGCTAATGAGTATGATGGAACCACTGCTTCTGGAACTCTCTGAAATCTTTGAACACATTTGGTGGTGGTGGTGAGCGGTTATTTTTTAAATGCTTGCAAAATTTGTCCATAGTGAAGAAAACCTTTAAACTGGTGATTCTCAAACTTCTGCAGGTACATCAATATCAGGGGTCTAAAGTTTGAGAGGCAAAGATGCCAACAAAATTCCCCCCAAAGCTACTTTTCTTAGATTCCCTGATACAGATTACAAACCAGGCTATTGATGGTTCTACGCAGAAACAAACCAATATATTTTTACTGTTTGTGGAAATAATAGTTTTGAAACTGGGAAGGCCTGTGTGTAACTATCTGCTCTATTTTTGGAAGTAATAGAGGAAGTATTTCAACCTGATTACTGCCTGTGGAGTGAGGAATTTCTTAGTATTTGACTGACCACCTGCTGGTACTTTATTTCTTTAGAGCTCCTCGAGTCATTATAAGAATCACCCAACAGTTTGAAATGAAAATGATGTCTTACTATAAAATGTCAGCCATCTCTGGTAAAAAGATTACACGCCATTTAAAAATATAATTGCCATTCCCCACTCCCCTTTACGTCGATATGTTTCAGAATAACAGAATCCTTATGTAATGAGAAGGAGCGTTCAAGTTTCGAGCCTTGCAAATTTGAGAAACTGCCTTCTATTTTAAGTCTTTTAATAGTCTAGATAATTATTACTCCACCTACTGCCCTTTTCTTTCTGTCTACCTCCTGGTCATTCCTGCCACATTTTAATGATGCTGTTTGTGTAGTGTAGTTGATGAATTCTGCCCTGCGAAGGTTATTTATTTATTTTTTTCCTGAGCTGGATTCTGTTCTGTTTACTTATCTCGGTGTTGTGTTTCCTTTCTGAGCTGCCGCAAGACATTCCTTTCCATGCCATTGTGTAAGGCACAGCGGGCAGGTGGGGCTCGGGCACTCCTGCTGTGGGAGCCCTGTTTGGGTAAATGTCACTGCTTTAGACAAAGAGGAACTTGGCCTAGTGGAGTCACAGATACAGAAACAAAATACAGATTGCCACATCTTAAACATTTTATCTGACAGTTTTCAAGTCTGTGTTTGCTGTATGGTTTTGAAGCACTGACTGGTTTGCTGTAGGGTTTTTACTGCGCTGCTTGTGAATATCCTTGGGGTGAAGGTGGAAAGGAGCCGCTGGGGATGAGTAACGTGGCATCCGTGCCCCCCTGCCCCCCTGCCCCTCTCCCCTCTACTGGCTGACAAGGAGCTGAGGCATGTACCTAGGAAAGAGAGCTCCTCTGTAAAAACATTGACCCCCATGCAAAGTAGCGTTGCAGATGGGACTTAACAGGGGTGCGGAAGAGAGCCTGCCTCCAACGACCTGTGGGGGAAGGTATTTGACTTGAGTTAGTATCTGTGACAACAAGCTAGGGTTTAAGTACTCTTTTAAGAAGTCTTACTCATCTTTAGGCTTATTTCTCGACATTAAGAATGTTCTTAGACAGTAATGCTTCTTGATTCAGCACTCGGTGCCTCCAACAGGGGGCACTGGCGTTCACAGAGTTCTACTCCCAGTTGCCGACCCTGGGCCTCCCTTTGTAGTGTTGAAGAACTGGGCAGTGTAGACCTTTCCCCATGGGCCGTCTCTTCCCACCTTCCCTCAAATGTTGCTTCAGTTGGAGACCTTGGTGGTTCTGAAAGTACTTACCTCATCCTTGTATAATTCTGCTTGTTTGAAACATGATTGTTTTGAAGAAAACTCTGGGGATACCTTTTCATAAGGTTTTCCAACCCGTCCCCAGATAGCTCTGGTCAGCCTCGTCTAAGGACCTGATCCAAAAGAAGGTAACCCCAGCTCCGGGGGAAAGCCTTAGCCAGCTGTCCTTCCCTGTTTCTCTTGTCATCTTTCCTGTGTCCTCTCCAGTCTCCCTGTCCCTCCTCTTGCTCGCTGCCACTGCTAACACTCATGGTTGGCTCTTTTCAAAAGGACACAGGGCACAGTAAGCAAGAGAATAAATTTTGCAGATGTGTTCTGTGGACACAGGTCCTGACTCTGCCACTTGCCAGCTCTGTATCACTGGGAAAATTCCTTGACCCTTCTGTGCCTCAGTTTCCCCATCAGTAAGAAAGTAAAAATAATAGTACTTACCACACGTAGCACAAATAGCTATCATTATTTCCCAAATATGTTTTTTTTTTTTCAACGTTTATTTATTTTTGGGACAGAGAGAGACAGAGCATGAACGGGGGAGGGGCAGAGAGAGAGGGAGACACAGAATCGGAAACAGGCTCCAGGCTCTGAGCCATCAGCCCAGAGCCCGACGCGGGGCTCGAACTCACAGACCGCGAGATCGTGACCTGGCTGAAGTCGGACGCTTAACCGACTGCGCCACCCAGGCGCCCCCCAAATATGTTATTTTTAACAGCTTTGTTGACATGGAATGTATAACCATGAAGTCCATCTGTTTAAAGTGTCAATTCAAGGTTCTCAGTACGTTGAGTTGTGCAGACATAACCATACTCTAATGCAAATAATCCTTGAGCCTACTAGCAGTCCCTTGCCATCCCCCACCCCCCTTCTTGCTCTGCTTCCCTGTCTGTCAGGTAACCACCAATCTACTTTGTATGGATTTGCCCGTCCTGGACTTTCGTACCGATGCAGTCACATGACATATCGTCCTCTGTGACTGGCTGCTTACATTCAACATGGTTCAAGGCATGGGTCATGTGTTAATTCCTTTTTACTGTTAAATAAGATTACATCGCATAGATATACCAACATGTTGTTTATCCAGCCTCTTGACAGACATTTGGATTGCTTCCACTTTTTGGTTCTTCTGAATAATGCTGCTGTGAATGCATACGTACAGATTTTTGTGTGGACAAAACCCGCACATTTCATTTCTCCTGGACACATACCCAGGAGTGGAGTTACTGGGTCACATGGTAACTCTGTTTTAACAATTTGGGGAACTGCCAGAGTATTTCCACCTTATATACCCACCAGCAACAAATGAGGTTTCAATTCCTCCATACTCTTCCCAGCACGTGTGACTGTCTTTTTGATTATAGCCCTTCAGGTAGGTGGTTTGGCATGGGTTATCTCATTGTAATTTTGATTTTGATTTTTCTAATGACTGATGTTGAACATTTTTCATGTGCTTATTAGCCTGAATATGCTATTGGTTGTAAAAAAAAAAAAAAACTAGATATAAGATAAAAGATACAAGAAATATCAGCCCCTACTTGTTATAAAGTTTGTAACCATGATGAGAGCGAAGATAGTTTGAGGTAAGTGTACTTAGTCCTATGTGCGTCTCATTAACAGTAAGAAAATGTTGGCCCTAGACAAAGCTAAGTGAGTCATCATTAGTGTCTAGAGTTTAATCGTTTCCTAATAGTTTTATGTGTAGAGGGATCATCTCATTTGGTTTCATCTCTCCTTGTGTGTTTTAATTTTTTACAAATTAAATTGGCAACATGGAAAATGCCTTTTCTGCCACATAGTGAGTTCCTATTTGTTCTCAGCATCTAGAAGATGGCAGTCAGATGCAGCCATTTTTCTCCCTCTTTTAAAGTTTTTTTTTTTTTTTAAATTTTCGTCTTGCATGAATTATATAAGCTATTCACGGGGCACTTAACAGTGGTTTTCTGTAGTATTGGGGTTTATGTAATTTTGCTTGTGGGAGATTACCTCTATTCATTTTTATGCCTCAGTTTACCCTAGCCATTGTTACCTGTGCGGAATCTATTGCTACAGCGCTGACCGTCCTTGATGGCTTTTCTAATGGTGTTGATCTGCACATAGCTTGGTCTTGGGTAAGAGGCATATTTGGTGCATATTTTCTGGTTTTTGAAACAGAAGCGTGAATCGCTCCCTCTGATAGGAAACTCGCCAGCACTGATGTTAGTATTTCATCATGCAGTTATGTTTCTGTTCATTTTTTTAAAGTTTTATTTTATTTATTTTGAAAGAGAGAAAGACTCCTACGTGGGGCGTGGGGCTTGACCTCATGAACCATGAGATCACTACATGAACCAAAATCAAGAGTCGGACGCTTAACTGACTGAGCTACCCAGACGCACCTATTTCTGTTCATTTTTAGTTTACATTCTGAACCAGAGGGCCGGTGGGCAGAGTGTGTGGTCCTGGAATTAATTAGGCAACAGAGGTTTGACCTTGACTCTACCACTTACTATCCTGTGGTCTTGAACAAGTTACCTAAACTCTTTCTCAGTGTTTTCATCTGTATAATGGGCATAAAAATAGGACCTCTCTCTGATGCGGTTGTTGTGGCAATACCTGCAATATTATTAAAACATGTCTCCCTTGGTACGCAGTAAATGCTCAATGATTGTCCGACAGTAGCGTGAGTAGTACAAATAGGAACTCGAATCCTGTTGGCTCCTCCATCTACCTGGGAGATAAGATGCACAGGAAGCGTTAAATGGTGGCGGGGGGTTGAAGGTGCAGTAACAGGCAGCCGGCTCCTTAGCAGGATCGCACGGGAGCGTACGTGTTACTGTGCCAGCGGCCGCTGTCGAGCACAGCAGTCGGTGCCTTAGGGCACTTGAGTCAGGGCCTGAGGAACGTGTGTCTCCGTCCTGAAACGGTGGATAGATGTACGCCATCAGGACTTGTGACTGAGGTGGAGTTTGGCAGTAGTGAAATTGACGGATAGTCAGGTACAATTCCCTGAGTTTTGACAGATGTGTAGCCTCACGCGGCCACCACGTCCGTCCAGATGGAGAACGTTTCCGTCGCCCCCCGCAGACTTCCTCACGCACGCCCCTGCCAACTGGGCTCCATCCCTGTAGACAAACATTTTCCTGATTTCTTTCCACACGGGTTAATTTTGCCTGCGCTTGGATTTCGTACAACGGCAGTCACATGAGATGGGCAGTTTTACGTCTGGCTTCTTTCACCTGGCATGAGGTCTGGAATCCTTCACGGTGTTGGGTTGATCAGTTTGTTTGTCTTTATGGACATAAGTCTCTTGTTTTCAGTTCAGGGCTTTATAAATAATGCTACGGTCAACTGATCCGTGTGGGCAATTCTTTGAGTGTTATCTCTTGGAGAAATATCTAAGCCCGGCATTTCTGGGTCATTGGGTAGGTATTTAATTTTATGAGAAATCGCCAAACCTTTTTGTCAAGCGCTTGTGTCATTTTTACAGTCTTTTCAGCAGTGGAGAGCTCGCCCACCTTTACTGCTGTTTGTTTTTCTCGGTTTTCGCCCTTGTAGTCCGTAGTGTCCCGTGATGCCAGGCACCTCCTGTGTGCTTCTGAGCTATTTGTCCATTTTCCTTTGCAAAGTCCACGTTCAGGCTGTTTGCTCCTTTATTTGTATGTCATCTTCCATCATCACTGCATTGTGGGCATTTTTATGTAATTGGTACCACTTTTACCAGAATATTGTCTTCCACTTTGTGGCCTTCATATTCATTCATTAACAATGCACTTAACAGTGCATTTGTTTCAATCAAACTTTTACTTGGAGATAATGGCAGGTTCACACACAGTTGTTAGAAGTGATACAGAGAGATCGCGTGCGCCCCTTTGCCCCTTGCTCAGTGCTCCCCGGTGGCGGTGTCTTGCCCAGGTGTTGCAACCAGGCTGCGGCCATCAGTGCGGTGGGTATAGAAAGTCCCCGGTATTACCCTTCCGTTGCCACACCCCCTGCCCCCATTTCTGGTCTTGCAACCCACTAATCTGTTCTCCGTTTCTATAATTTTGTCATGTCAGCAGTGTTCCACGAAAGCAGTCATGTTGCATATGCCCTTTGGGATTCGGTTGTTTCAGCAGAACTCTGGGGAGAGTGTGCCAGGCTGTTGCGTACCAGGAGCTTGCCCCTCGTGTTCCTTAGCAGGTGTGCTGTGGTTGGTACGGCTCTTGGCCTTTCGGAGAACACCTGGGTTGCATCCAGTTTTGGCTGGTTCGACTAAAGCTGCTGTTAACATCTCGGACAGGTTACCATGTCAGTACAAGTCCTCATTTCTTTGGGATAAATTCCTAAGAGTGCAGTTGCTGGGTCTGTATGGTAGATACGTGTTTCGTTTTATCACAAACCGTCCTGGTGTTTTCCAGAGTGACTGAGTGGCTCCACACGTCCACCAGCCATGCTCTGAGCGACCCAGTTTTGTCTGCTTCTTATGTGATCAGCAGTTGGTGTGGTCACTGTGTTTTAATTTAGCCGTTGTGATTGATGGGTGTGCACTGATAAGTTAGTATGCTTTTGATTCGTATTTCTCCGATGATGAATGCTCTGGAACATCTGTCCATGTGCTTATTTGCTGTCTGTAGATCGCCTTCAGTGAAATGTCTGTTCACACCTTTTGTCTATTTTCTGTTTAGACTGTTTGTTTTGTACTGTTGATTTTTGAGTGTTCTTTATATATTTTAAATGCCAGTCCTTTTTTAGATAGGTGGTTTGGACATATTTTCTCCCAATCTGTGCTTGTCTTTTTATCTTCTTCACAGGGACTTTTGCAGAGCAAAAGTTTAAAATTTTGTAAGATTCAATGTGGTTTTTTTTTTATTGTTGTTTTTTTTTTTTTTTAATGTGTTTTGGGGTCAGGTCTGAGACTCTTTGTCTCACTGTAGATTTTAAAGATTTTCTCCAATATTGTCTATTACAGTTTTTTACTTTTATGCCTAAACTCATGATCCATTTTGAGTTCATTTTTATATGCAGTAAGAAGGTTAGGTGGAGGTTCATTTTATTTGACTTCTGGATGTTTTGGTTGCTCTGGCACCATTTGTTTACAGACCATCTTTGCTCTCTTCAGTTTGTTTTACACCTCTGTCAAAACTCACTTGGCTGTACTTGTGGTGTTGGGCTTCCTCTAGGCTCACTATTCGTTTCTTTGATTTAAAGTAGCATCTCTCTGCCAATACCATGCTCATTCTCTCTCTCTCTCTCTCTCTCTCTCTCTCTCTCTCTCTCTCTTTGTTTTTTGGCTTTTTTTCTCTATTTTTTTTTAAATGGTCATTCTGGGGTGCCTGGATGGCTCAGTCGGTTAAGCGTCCGACTTCAGCTCAGGGTATGATCTCACAATTTGTGAGTTTGAGCCCCACATCGGGTTGTGTGCTGACAGCTCAGAGCCTGGAGCCTGCTTGGGATTCTGTGTCTCCCTCTCTCTCTGCCCCTCCTATTCTCTTGCTCTGTCTCCCTCTGTCTCTCAAAAATCAATAAAAATGTTTAAAAAAAATTTTTTTAATTCTTTTAACGTTTATTTATTTTTGAGACAGAGAGAGACAGAGCATGAACAGGCGAGGGGCAGAGAGAGAGGGAGACACAGAATCTGAAACAGGCTCCAGGCTCTGAGCAGTCAGCACAGAGCCCGATGCGGGGCTCGAACTCACGGACCGCGAGATCATGACCTGAGCCGAAGTCAGATGCTTAACTGACCGAGCCACCCAGGCGCCCCAAAAATGTTAACAATTTTTTTTAAATGGTCAATCTAACCTGATTGTAGCATTCTACTCTTCAGGTGAAAACTTCAAGCATAGCCGCTGGCTTAGGTCAGGTCATCTGTGACATTTGATTTCATTTTTAAAGTCACTTAAAATTTTTACCAAAATCAAACAGAATTGTTTGTGTCTTTGTGTGTGTAGCTTCTTTGGGATTTTCTACAGACGCAATCGTGTCATCTACAAATAGGGACAATTTTATTTTTCCCTTCCAATATGTATGTGTTTGATTTCCTTAGTTTCTTCCTCATTTCAGCGGCTAGACCCTGAATAAGACCCATGAGAACAGACATCCTTGACTGGGTACCAAGTTTAAGGGAAAGGTATTCTGTTTGTAATTGTTGAGTGTGATGTCATTAGAGGTATGTTTTTCGTGCATGTTCTTTAAAAGAAAGTTCCTCTCTAGTCCCAGTTTAGTGAGTGTTTTTTTTTTCTTTTTTTAAATTTATGAATGGGCGTTGAATTTTGTCCAGTCCTTTTTCTGCCTCAATTGATAGATCACAGAATTTTTTTTTAGCCCATTGAAATGGTAAATTATGCTGATTGATTTTTCAAATTTTGAACCAGCCTTGCATACCTGGAATACATTCCACTCAATCTTGGCATATAATTCTTTTAATACATTACTTTATTTGACTTGCTAATATTTTGTTGAAGATTTTTGTGTCTGAGTTCAGTAGAGATTGGTATATAATGGACTTTTTGGCATTATCTTTGCCAAGATTTTGTATCAGTGTAAAACTAGGCTCAAAAAATGAGTGGGGAAACATTTCTTTCTCTTCTGGTTTTTGGACAACATTGTGTAAAGTCGATGTTAATTCTTAAAATGTTTGATAGAATTCCTTAGTGAAACCATCTGGGTCTGGAGATTTTTCTTTCAGAAGCTTTTTAATTACAAATTCACTTTCTTTAATTGGTTACAGGACTATTCAGGCTGTAGATTTCATTTTGGTTGAATTTTTTTCGTTTATATTTTCTAAGGAATTAGTTCAAGACTTCTAAGTTCTCAAATTAGTGAGTTTAAAGTTGCTCATTGTATTCCTTTTCTAAATGATGGTGAGATCTGAGGTGCTCTCTCCCCTACTCCATTGCTGGTATTGGTGCTTTGTGTCTTCTCTTTGTGTTTCATTCAATCTTTCCAGAGCTTTACCCTTTTTTTTCTTGAAAAACCTGGTTTTTGATCCATTGATTTTCTGTATTCTCTCTTTTCAATTTCATTGATTCTGCTTTTATCATTATTATACCTTTAACTTGCTTTGGGCTTACTTTAACCTTTTTCTTTTTTTGAGGTAATATATTATTTTTGATTTGAGGCTTTTCCTCTTTTCTAATGACATGTTTACTTTCACTGCTGCTTTAGCTGTGTCCCACGTATTTTGGTATGTTGTATTTTTACCTTCATTTAGTTCTACAGATTTTATATTTCCTTTTAGAATTTCTCTTTGCCTCATGGATTATTTAAAATGTTGTTTACTTTCCAGGAATTTGGAAATAATCCTGTTGTCTTTTTGGTTTGGATTTCTGTTTTGACTCCATTATGGTCAGAGGATATACTCTTTGTGAATTCATTTCTTTTAAATATATTGAGTTTTGTTTTATGGTCCAGGATATGGTGCATCTTGAACAGTCTAAGGGCACTTGGGAAAAAAAAAAAAAAAAAAAAACGTATAAATTAGGTGTGATACAACTACTGCACAATTTTCCCTCTCTGTCTGGACTCATTTTCTCCAAGTCTGATTGCATAGTTAAATTTGACATACCAACTAGGTATTCTTGATGGGAAAAATGGGAACTCATCTATTTCAGAATAAAGTTATTTTGGAGCTTTTTAAAATCTTGAGATAATAAAGATAAGTTGTATTTTTGGTTTGTCATTTTAAAAGAATCTAGGATATTTGAATTTTAACTTCTCACCAAATTAAAATTGTTTCAATGGCTATTCAACTTACACATTTCATATCTCTGGCAAAATTTTATTTTTTAAGGCAGCTGAATTTTTTCTATAAAACTGGTAACTTGGAATTATCTAATTATTGAGTCCCAAGTGTTAATTTTGCATTTTTGTGTGAAAATCACATATACTGCATTAACCAAACTCCCTATTTAACATGTTTGGCATTGAGCCCTGTAAACCCCCTCTTTTCACCCCATTTCAGGAAATGGCATCTTTCCTGTTTGTTTGAGCTGAAATCTTGATGTTGTGATTGATTCTTCTCTTTCACTCATACCCCACTTCCTACTTCTGTGATTTCTGTTAACTTTACTTTTTTTTTTTTTTTAATTTTTTTTTTTCAACGTTTATTTGTTTTTGGGACAGAGAGAGACAGAGCATGAACGGGGGAGGGGCAGAGAGAGAGGGAGACACAGCATCGGAAACAGGCTCCAGGCTCTGAGCCATCAGCCCAGAGCCCGACGCGGGGCTCGAACCCACGGACCGCGAGATCGTGACCTGGCTGAAGTCGGACGCTTAACCGACTGCGCCACCCAGGCGCCCCTAACTTTACTTTTATAATATGCCCTAAGTCTGGTTCAGTCTGCCTTCACTGCAACCAACATGGACCATGTTACCACTGTCTCTCCTGTAGATTCACACAACATCCTCCTGAGCTGTGGCCCAGCTTCTGCCCTTCCAGCCTTTTCCCAACACTGACTCATATGAACCAGTGAAAACCTAAAGCAAAGCATATCCCTCTGTTGCTCAGAATTCTCCATTGACTTCCAATGACACAGAAAGCAAAATCCAGAGGCCTTAAAATGCCTGTGAGCTCCCCTGCCCTTACCTTTTCAGCCTCTTTTGTCCCTAAAGTGCCCTCACTCATTCTTCTTCACCCCCCATTGGTTCTCCTAGCATTCCTGCAGCACCCCATGCTCACTTCCACCTCAGGCCTTTGTACTCACTTTTCCTACTGCCTGGAATGCTCTTTCCATTCCTAAGTGCAGGACCTCCTTCCCCAGTTCCTTCTGATCCCAACTCACTGTCACTGATCTTATCTTCCACATGTAAACATGCAGCCCTTTCCCCTGAATTCTTTCTTCTTCTCTCTCACGTTTTTTCTATGGCATTTATCACTATCTGATATGTAGGTATTTTTCTTATTATTTCATATATCTATTCCTGAAAAAATTCTGCACTCTATAAAACTATACACTAAAATAACAGAACTCATGGGAAAAGTAGTGTTCAGGGCAGACCACTCAAACCTGTAGAGCTTTACAACCAGGACACTAATAAACAATAATACTCCTGACTTTCTTCATTGATTTATTGTTTTGATAAAAAGGAAAAAGCCTTCCCAGCTTATTTATCTGCATTTACTTCTCTCAGAAGTGTAACGTGCTGGTTCTTAGAGCCCCCAAACCAGCCACTAGCACGAAACTAAGGAAGGTAGTTTTTTAATTTCAGGGTAGTTTTATTGTTGTTGTTGTTGTTGTTGATAATTGTTTCCTTATAGTTCTAAGTGTTATTCTTCACTAAATGCTAAAGATGGTGATCACACTGTAGCATTAATATCCTGGGGAAAAAAATCACGCATAAATAAATACAACTTTCACGTTATACTGATATCATTTCCTTATTTATCAACCACTTATGACATAATTTACGTAAGAGAAATAGGAGCTGTAGCAGCACAAACTGTACTATGTATTTTCCTCATTTGTTTTTTTGTTTATCTCCGTGAACTAGAATGTAAGCTCCGTGAAGATGTGATTTCAGTACTTTTTTTTAAAATTCACATCTGTATTCCCATCTCATGGAAGTTCTGGTAGGCCTTTAATAAATATTTGTTGGGGCGCCTGGGTGGCGCAGTCGGTTAAGCGTCCGACTTCAGCCAGGTCACGATCTCGTGGTCTGTGAGTTCGAGCCCCTCGTCGGGCTCTGGGCTGATGGCTCAGAGCCTGGAGCCTGTTTCCGATTCTGTGTCTCCCTCTCTCTCTGCCCCTCCCCCGTTCATGCTCTGTCTCTCTCTGTCCCAAAAATAAATAAACGTTGAAAAAGAAAAATTAAAAAAAAAATAAAATAAATAAATATTTGTTGAATGAAAGAATAAATAATCAGATCAATATTTAGGTTTTGTTGGAATTCTGAAATAATTGAAAATGTGAACACCTGTTTTTCTGTAAATTGAAACAGCTTCTTTAGCTTAATATTTATTGACTTTTAAGAGTATAACCTGATTTATGTGTGTTATTTTGAACGCCAGAAGTAGATGTACTTTGAATGAAGCTCAAGTTTCAAAATTCCGTAGGAACATGCAATTTCATTCTTTGACAGTATATTTTAATAAAAGCTAACACAAAAATTGTGTTTCTGTACCAGGGACTGTGCTAAGCACACATTGACTAATTTCATCTTTGTGGGAACTCTCTAGGGTGGCAGTTCCCACTGTTGTCCAAGAACCTCTGGTTTTTGAGACTGAAACCTTTTCAAGGGCGTCCAAGAAGTCAAACACATTTTATAACATGGAGACTTTTGTTTGTGTTTACTGATAGTACAGAAGCAATCGTGAGGAAATTCCCATACCTTGAGCAGGTGTATCATGGTGGTGGCACCCAAGTTTCGTGGTTGACGTGGCGTTCTTCCCCATCACAAACGTGCGGTTAAAAAAAGAAAATCTAGTTCTCTTAAGAATCTTCTTAATGGAGTAGTAAAAGTCGTTAGTTTTACTGAATTCTGAGTCTAACACACGTCCTTTTAATATTCAGTATCCCCAAAAATGGGAATTGCATAAAATGCTTTTCTGTACTGAAATATGACTGTTGTCTCGAGGCCACGTCCTTGTGGGATTGCTCGTGTTGTGAGCTGCTTTTTTCATGGTCCCCCCTTTTTACTTGAAATTGTGACTAAGAGACAAACCGTGGTAATTCATACTTGGGTAATTGGTACATTTTCTTGAGTATGATGAAAATGTTGTTGCATGAAGAAAAACAATGGACAGGATTGGTTGCTAAAAATAGAAACTGAACTGTGAAAAAAATTAGAAATTGGAACTGTTGTACATGCCACTTGCTACATGTCTGTGGGAGGCTGGACTTTGTTCATGTCCTTCAATGGAAACAACATAATTGCAAGAGATTAAATGCAAAAGTCATCTTTTATTAAGCCAGACATTGAAGACATTTGGAAAAAAAAAAAAAAAAGGAAAACAATGTCATTCTTTTCAATAGTATTTTTTTATTTGAGAAAATTAATTTTTCATAGCTGTCTTGTAACGTGCGATAACTTTGATGTTACTGTTATCCTATATGATAAATACAGAAAGATACAACTCAAATAAATAAGAATTTTGGGGTTATTAATAATTTCTTTTTAAGTTGTCAGGGGGTCCTGAGACCAGAAAGTCTGAGCGCTGCTGCTATAAAAGAGGTTGATTTTATTACTTTGTTGATTGAGAATCCCACACATAGGAGGTGGGAGGTTCCCCAAGCTTGGAAGCTACCGACAGAGCTTTGATCCCAGGCTGTCTGGCCCCAGGGCCTTGCTATAAGCCGCAGCCACACACCCGTGCTGCTCCTGGAGAAGACTTTATGGTTTGTAACTTTGCTAAAATCAATAGACCTTATCTATTTGAGTTTAGATATCCTTAAGTTCTCTTCCCACGTAATTTCCTTGCTCTAAAATTCGAGGTATCTTTTGAGTCCCGGTTTTTATGTCAGTACGTGTGAGGCATAAACCCCCCGTAAACCTGGAAGCAGGGCAGGGTAGGTCACTTCTGAGTTTCTGTTCTTGGCCTTCGCAGCCTTCTATTTAATCTGAGTTGTACTTTAGGATTATTTGAAAGAATGTTAGAAAGAAATATTGTGCCATATTCAAGAAAAATGTTGGTTATTTCTGATAACTCTTCTGTCATTTTGGTTGGTCATCCTTTTTCACTACAAACCATAGAAATGACAATTTAGTGCAGTTCTACCTTGAAATAAAATATCGGAGAGCTGGAAGCTTCTTTCAGTTTGGAGAAGTGGGGAAACCGTTGTTATCCCACTGCCTCCTCCTCTTATGAATTTATATGCTGAAATACATTAGAACAGTGCAGGATCAAAGCAGTACGTAAATACCACCATTTATGTTTCTACCACAGGCTTCACAGAAGATTAATCTCAGTGAAAGCGTGAGTGGTTTCTTAGGGGAAAACACTCGATGGGGAGGTTCCCCCCACATGTTCCCTTAAATATGCTGTTCATTCGCATTGATTTCAGAGGAAATAGAGAGTTTGATTCCCCCTGACTGAATGTGTCATCAGGCTGTCGGCAGTGCTGTTTAACAGGAACCTGAGGCCCCCCACCTCTCGGGATTTCCCCTGCACAGATCACATCCCAAGATGGTTCTGCAGACGCAGGCCTCTACTCGGAAAATCTCACACTTGCTGCTCACACTTTGGAGTCCAAAATGATGACTTGACGGTGAGATCTGGGAATGTGAAATAGGAGTTTTCTTCTGCTTTTCTCCCTTCTGATTGTGGTGCCTCCAGGAGACAGTGGGATGGAGCTCTGGGAGAGGACTCATACCGTCTGCCCAGGCATCCTGGCCCCTGGCTCCCCAAACGCGGTCCCCAACCAAGCTCCACCGCCGCTGCTGCCGCCACACCCCCTCCCCCGCCCCCCAGGCCTTTCCTGGCCGCCTGGATGCTCCCGCGGCACCACTCACCTTTCACAGGCCGTGCATGTGCGCGCTCTCTCTCTCTCTCTCTCTCTCTCTTTCTCTCTCTCTCTCTCTCTCTCTCTCTCTCTCTCACACACACACACACACACACACACACACACACACACACACACAGGTTTGCACCCGTCCACTTCTTCCCTGGGTGGAGAAGTCTGGGCATCTAAGGAAATTCTCATTGGTCTTCGAGGTCGGGCCGGTTCTTCAACCAGCCCCAGATGCCTTGGAAAGCTGCTGTGTAGCTGAAGCAGCCCTGCGACACGTACCTGGGTCTTTAGGCTTCTGTGACCCTTGGTGCCTTAGCCCCGGTGAAGCCCGAGTCAGCCTGCCCTGGGCTTCTGGCGCACCGGTACCCCCTTCCCACCGCTGGTTGGCCAGCATCTGGCTTCCTGGACCGAGGCTCCTCTGAGCAGGGACCCACCGGATCCCCGGGGCCCAGCAGCCAGGAGGCACTCAGCGGATGTTCTGGGAAGGAGGGGAGAAGGGCCTTTGTGAGTGTGGGACAGCAGCATCCGGACTTCCGTTGCGCCTCTTCTGTGTGTGGCTGTGTGGGTATGGGAGGGTGGTCAGGATCTCGGGCTCTGGATCTGAGATGCTGCCGTGCAGAGTGGCCTCTTGGCTTCCAGTGACACTTCGGGTCCTGCCATGTCACTCGTGCTGGAGAGGTTAGATGTGGAAACACGCTGTGTTGTAGCCATCGTAAGAGGGGGTTTTTATTACGTTAAAAAAATAAATGTTATGTTTGTTCAACTGTAGCTGCCTTTTGCCCTGAAATTTCTGATACTCATTTATTGTATTTTATTTTATTTATTTTTTTAACGTCTATTTATTTTTGAGACAGAGAGAGACAGAGCATGAACAGGGGAGGGGCATAGAGAGAGGGAGACACAGAATCTGAAGCAGGTTCCAGGCTCTGAGCTGTCAGCACAGAGCCTGACGCGGGGCTCAAACCCACGAACTGCGAGATCATGACCTGAGCTGAAGTCGGACGCTTAACCTAATGAGCCACCCAGGCGCCCCTGTTACATCAGGCAGTAGTAGAAATATATAAAGTAACATACTGAGAGGTTGGCTA
The DNA here is from genome assembly GCF_022079265.1 of Lynx rufus. NCBI lineage: Eukaryota > Metazoa > Chordata > Mammalia > Carnivora > Felidae > Lynx > Lynx rufus. Next base: position 2,860,205 of record NW_025814842.1, read on the forward strand.
ATTTGTTTAGACCCATGGAAAATGATGATACCTTCCTACTCTATTTGAAAGCCTATATCACTGGAAAATACTTAAAGATATTTCTGATAATCTAGGAGAATGAAGCCTGAGGGTTAGCTGTGATGACAGAGCTGCCTGTTCCTCCTCCTCCTTCTCCTTCTCCATTCCACCTGTAACCACCACGACTTGTGTACATGGTCACAGGAAGTGTGGCTTCCCCGGGGGGGGGGGTGGGTATTCAGTCGGTGTAGGTGGTCACAGGAAGTGCAGCTTCCCCTGGGGGGCTCAGTTGGTTAAGCGTCCGACTTCAGCTCAGGCCATGATCTCATGGTTCATGGATTCAGTCCCCACGTTGGGCTCTGTGCTCAGAGCTCAGAGCCTGGAACCTGCTTCGGATTCTGTGTCTCCCTCTCTTCCCTCCCCCGCTTGTGCTCTGTCTCTCTCTGAAAAATAAATAAACATTAAAAAAAATATTTTAAAAAAGTGCAACTTGAATCAGCTTGTTCTAAAGCATATGGAGGACTTGGTCTAAGATTATCTTCTAGGGTCATCTCACAGCATTCAAGGGCAACCTTTCCATATGTGCATATTTAACTAGTAGAACATATTTGATCATGTTCACATCTTACCTCAGAAATATACTTGAAATGCACAACTGTTGCCTTTAAAAAGATTAATATTACTATTATGAAAAAGCACAACACACTGTGAGATTAAATTCCCGGCTTCAGTAGGTGTACATAATGACCTGCCAGCAGCTGGGATTTGAATGACTATATTTACCAGAAAAGGATCTTCTACCCATATTTTTCAGAATAAGTGTTCACAAATGATACATTATGCCCTGTGCTTTTGTTTCTCACTGGGATTTGAAAAATAAAACTTTCTGTTAGTTGTAAATTCATAAGCTTAGGGCAGGAAAATGTTTGAATTTGATATAAAAGAAGTTTTGAAAGGAAGATTAGTGGTTTAAAGCAAAAGATTAGTTGCCTTGGGAAATTCAGCTATCGAGAGAGCAGAGTTCAGTAATAAAAGGTCCTGCTCCAGCTGATTGCTCCATTCACGCTGCGATCCCTAATCCTTCCTGCCGGACCCTCGGCCAACTGACGCTGCTGGTGACGACTGCCAAGTAGCACTCCCCGTCGCTTGTCCAGAATGTGTGGGGTTCGTCTGCCTTGGACCCGCCTCGTCTGTGGTGCACGTGGAAGTTGGTTATTACTTCTTGTATTCATCATCTCTTTAAATGGGAGAGAAAAGGTGAGGCCCTGAACCGATTATGATGATGCTGACTGACCTCTCGTCGGCAGAGTCACCGAGCACCTTGAAGTTGGACTTTCTCGCCGCGTGGTAGTTGATTCCTGTCCACTCTGCCACGACAGAGTTTCTGGGGTAGAGCCATGATTTTCCATTACAGAGCAGATGATTAAAACCCATGGCGAGGGGCGCCTGGGTGGCGCAGTCGGTTGAGCGTCCAACTTCAGCCAGGTCACGATCTCACGGTCCGTGAGTTCGAGCCCCGCGTCGGGCTCTGGGCTGATGGCTCAGAGCCTGGAGCCTGTTTCCGATTCTGTGTCTCCCTCTCTCTCTGCCCCTCCCCCGTTCATGCTCTGTATCTCTCTGTCCCAAAAATAAATAAATGTTGAAAAAAAAAAAAAAACAAAAAAAACAAAAAAAAAAAAACCCATGGCGAGCTCCCCTTCTTCATGGTAGGTGGGCCCGTGACCACAGTCTCTGGTTCTCTTCAGGGCTTCTTATCCGCCAGTTTCCCACAGGAGTGGATGATTTCTACTGTGGAGGTTGGGGTTGTGGCCCCTTTGTAGACGAGCAGAGGATTATCTCCACATTGAACAGGTAAAGTTAAATCCATTTCCATTAAATCAGACCTTGAAAGGCCATTTAGGGAACTGACTTCTACATCATAAAATTATGATGTTATCTTGAGAGAAAGTTATGTCCATTTCTCTCCTTTGGATGGACCTTAAATCTGTATTATCCAGGCAGACGAGACTCTCGTTCATAAATGACTTATGTTCTGTTTAAAAGTATGTGAAAATGGAAATTTCCGAGTTTTCCATAGTAATTTATTCCAGAGTCTTATAATGCTCATTGTAAGAATACCGAAGCATACTTAATGTTCATTTTTTTCAAGGAAAGGGAAAACCGTTAGTCGTTATTTGGGAAAACACACACGTGCGCGTGCACGCACGTGCGCACACACACACACTCACCCCTCAAAGAGTATCAGGTGGACCATTGACTTCTCCCCAGGTCAGAGTTTGATGATGGTATTTAGGAGGTAATGTAATCATTTTTGTGTTTATGGATCTCTTCAGACTTTTCTCTGTTGCATTTAAGATTACCTGCTTTTTAAAGAGTCCATGCAGACCTGATACCAACCCTTCTGCATCTTTTTCTGTTTCCAAAGCTTTTGTGCTCTGCTGCCTTCATGCCCTCTTAGTTTCATGATCTGCTGCATATATTTCAGTGGTAAACAGTGCTGGGCTCAGAGATAACTCTGTTATTCTGCACACCGGCTCATCTGTGTTAAAATACTTGTAATGACGGTAATTTAGGCACATAGAGCCCAGAGCCCTGGCATATGTACCTCCCTTCTTTCTGTCATAAGTGTTAGTGTCTGCACTGACCACACTCCTGTGGTCATTTGGATCACGAGATATTTGCTCATCTGCTGTGTGAAACTACTCTTCATGAAGATTTCTTTTCCTGCTAGACCCGAGTACACAGAATAATTTGCATGGAGTATAGGCATGTTTAGTAAACTATGAATTCCAGGAAAAATTGAATTATGGAATCATTTACATTCAAAACAGTCCTATAATACATTAAATCGATGATGCTCCATCAGTTGTAAAAACCGAATTCAAATTCTTGAGTGTCTGTTTTCAAGCTTTTCTCTTTCAAAAGACTTACTTTTTATGACTCATTCTTGTAGGACACAGGACCCGTAGGAAGTGGCGTTTCTTTCTCCTTTGTTAAGCATGGCTCAGATGGCAGGGCATTAAAGCCCAGAGCTCGGTCCATTCTGAGCCTCCAGAGCCACAGTCACTGCAGTTCAGCTTCATGAGGCCACTTGGGTCATGACAGTGGGCGGCGTTAGCCGAAGTACGTAGCAGAGAGGGACGCCGGACACGCTTTCACTGCTGGCGGTCACAGCCGGAGGACACACTTGCGGCGTGGCTCAGAGCAGGCGGCGTGCAGCAGCCTTGGAGCGGCGAGGATCGGCCGCTCTCCTGTCTCACAGTCACCAGTCTCGGTCACGGTGGCTGACGCTTTGCCGCTTCTGTCCCCGCGTCAGGCAGAGACGTAACCTCTTAGGGGACAGCAGCTGGGGCTCATTCTCACTGCATTTTCGGCACTGATAACAGAATCGGGGAGGGGGGGGCGTGGAACACAAAATCAGGCAAGTCGGAGACCTGAGACTCCTTCTCCCTCGCCCTTACTCCCGTATTCAGTCCATCACGAATTTCTCTTGCCGCCTAGATGCTGTTTTAAAGCCGCCCATCTCTGTCCGTCTCCACCACAACCGCTGCGATTACCTTGACCCAAATCACCGTCTCCTTTGAATGCGTTTGCCGGGATCACCACAGCAGCCCTAACTGGTCTACCCCTTCTGCTCTGGCCCCTCTTAATTCCTTCTCTGTGGAGCGGCCAGATGAACTTTTAACAGTACGGCTCCTTCAAAGGCTGTCTGCTGCCTTTTTATAATAATCGTTAATCATACTCATCACCATCACACTGGCAGTGCTTTGACCAAGGCCGATGGTGGGGTGGTCACATACTTTACTGTTCACACAAGGCCTTTTTTTTTTCTAGCAATATCTTCTCTATTTTTTGTTTATTTTTTTAACATAATGTATTGTCAGATTGACTTACATACAACACCCAGTGCTCATCCCAACAGGTGCCCTCCTCAGTGCCCATCACCCGCTTTCCCCTCTCCCCCACCCCCATCCACCTTCAGTTTGTTCTCTGTATTTAAGAGTCTCTTACGGTTTGCCTCCCTCACTCTCAGTTTGTGACTCTTTTTTCGCCCTTCCCGTCCCCCACGGCCTTCGGTTAAGTTTCTCAAGATCCACATAGGAGTGAAAAGATAAGGTATCTGTCTTTGTCTGACTGACTTACTTCACTCAGCGTCCATGTTGCTGCAAACGGCATGATTTCATTCTTTCTCATTGCCAAGTTGTATTCCATTGTATATATAAACCGTGTTGTCTTTATCCATTTGTCAGTTGATGGACATTTGGGCTCTTTCCATAATTGGGCTATTGTTGAAAGTGCTGCTGTAAACGTTGGGGTACACGTGCCCCTGTGCATCAGCACACCAGTATCCCTTGGGTAAATTCCCAGCAGTGCTATTGCTGGGTCGTAGGGTAGTTCTATCTGTAATTTTTTGAGGAACCTCCACACTGTTTTCCAGAGCGGCTGCACCAGTTTGCATTCCCACCAACAGTGCAAGACGATTCCCGTTTCTGCACATCCTCCCCAGCATCTAGTTTCCTGATTTGTTCATTTTAGCCATTCTGACCAGCATGAGGTGGTATCTCAGTGTGGCTTTGATTTGTATTTCCCTGATGAGGAGTGACGTTGAGCATCTTTTCATGTGTCTGTTGGCCATCTGGAGGTCTTCTTTGGAAAAGTGTCTATTTATCTCTTGTGCCCATTTCTTCACTGGATTATTTGTTTTCAGGTGTGGAGTTTGGTAAGTTCTTTATAGATTTTGGATGCTAGGCCTTTTTCCGATACGTCATTGGCAAATATCTTTACCCATTCCATTGGTTGCCTTTTAGTTTGGTTGATTGTTTCCTTTGCGGTAAGGAAGTTTTTTATCTTGGTGAGGTCCCAATAGTTCATTTTTGCTTTTAACTCCCTTGCCTTTGGAGATGTGTCTAGTAAGAAATTTCTGCGACTGAGGTCCAAGAGGTTCTTGCCGGCTTTCTCCTCTAGGATTTTGATGGTTTCCTGCTTCACATTTAGGTCTTTCATCCATTTTTACTTTATTTTTGTGTATGGTGTAAGAAAGTGGCCTAGTTTCATTCTTCACATTGCTGTCCAGCTTTCTCAGCACGGTTTGCTAAAGAGACTGTCTTTGTTCCATTGGGTATTTTTTTCTACTTTCTCAAAGATTAGTTGGCCATACATCTGTGGCTCCAATTTTGGGTTCTTTATTCTATTCCATTGGTCTACATGTCTGTTTTTGTGCCAATACCATACTGTCTTGATGATAACAGCTTTGTAGTAGAGGTTAAAGTCTGGGATTGTGATGCCTCCCGCTTTGGTCTTCTTCAACATTACTTTGGCTATTCAGGGTCTTTTGTGGTTCCATACAAATTTTAGGATTGCTTATTCTAGCTTCGAGAAGAATGCTGGGGCTATTTTGGTTGGGATTGCATTGAATGTGTAGATTACTTTGGGTAATATTGACATTTTAACCATATTTATTCTTGGAAACCATGAGCATGGAATGGCTTTCCATTTCTTTCTGTTTTCTTCAATATCCTTCATAAACTTTCTATAGTTTTGAGCATACAGATCTTTTATATCTTTGGTTAGATTTATTCCTAGGTATTTTATAGTTCTTGGTGCAATTGTGAATGGGATAAGTTTCTTGATTTCTCTTTCTGTTGCTTCATTATTGGCATATAAAAATGCAACTGATTTCTGTAAATTGGTTTTGTATCCTGCAACTTTGGTGAATTCATGTATTAGTTCTAGGAGTCTTTTGGTGGAGTCTTTCGGGTTTTCCATGTAGAGTATCATGCATACAGGGATATTTTTTTTTATTACATTTTTTTTAACATTTATTTATTTTTGAGACAGAGAGAGACAGAGCATGAACAGGGGAGGGTCAGAGAGAGAGGGAGACACAGAATCTGAAATGGGCTCCAGGCTCTGAGCTGTCAGCACAGAGCCCGACGCGGGGCTCGAACTCACGGACCGTGAGATCATGACCTGAGCCGAAGTCAGACGTTTAACCTACTGAGCCACCCAGGCGCCCCATACAGGGATATTTTTGAATGTGAAGTGGCACCGTTGAAAATCACACAGCGATGATGTGGAAACCATGATGTTCGCTTGCCTTGTCTGCAACTCCCTGTAAGGCCTGGGCCATATTCACCCTGCTTCCATTCACTCTCTCTGCACCTGCACATCTGCTTGCCTTTCAGTCTTTTGTACTTTTCAGGTTCACTCCCCATGTTTGCTACCACCACAGGGCCTTTGTGCCTGACATCACTCAAGTGTCTGACTCCTACTGATCTTTTAGCCCTTAGCTTCTGCATGGCATCTCATTAAGTAGGCTAAAGGCTAAATCTTTTTTATATGTTCTTACCACAGTGACAAGTACAATTTAACATTTAATTATTTGAATGGATACTAGTAATAGACTGGTGATATTGTATTATCGATACACCAGTCATAGAATGCAGCAGTCAGCACAATGGCAAAACAACCTCTACACAGCTGGCCCTTGACCAACATGGGTTTGAGCTGTTGGCCCGCCTATCTGTGGGTTCTTTGTGGTGCCAAACTGTAAAGGTACTTTCTCTTCCACGTGAGTTTCCTAACCTCTTCTCTTCTCTAGCTCACTGCGTTAAGAGAAACAGTATATAATACGTGTTAAGCAACTGTTGATATTATCAGTAAGGCTTCTGGTCAGCAGTAGGCTATCAGTAGTTAACTTCTGGGGGGGGAGTCAGAAGTTGTGTGGGGATTTCTGACTATTGGGGGGGGTTGGGTGCACCTACTGCCCATGTTGTTCAAGGGTCAAATGTATATTTAAATTCTGTATTTTAAGTACAAAAGAAACTGGCTATATGGACTCCAGTTTACTGTAAAAATACAGTCTCTGTCTTAGCACTGTTAATATGCTGTTTCTTAATTTATTAAAAATACAGTAATTTAATGCTCCACTTTAGTAATTCCACAGAGTAACCCAAAATTTGAAGTTAAAACATGGGTTCGTGAGAAGAGGCTGTCCTCAGTGAGAAACCCTTGGCATTTCGAGTGATAATATACAGAATTGGTGGATTCTGGAACAGATGATCTGGGTTTTAAATGATTTTACCACTCACTGTCTGGGTGGCCTTGAGCAAGTTACTTAGTTTCCCTGGGTCTCCCTTTTACCCATCTGTAGAATGAATATAATAATGGCATCTGGTATTTCATAGGGCTTTTAAGAAAATCAAATCAGGTAGTACCTACAAGATACTTAGAACAGTTTTTGGCACATAGGAGAAATTGAGTGACTACTAGCTGTTACTCTTATCTGTGTTATTGTTACTCTGTTGATTCATTTACGAGATATTTATTCAATATCTGCCTTGTTCCTGGCATTGTTCTAGGTGCTGGGAATTCAGATGTGATCAAGATAGGGCATATTGTGCTTTGGGTGTGATCCATTAATACTTCAATTTCATTGTCTGAGAAGTATCCTGACTGAAATAAATGTCATGGTTTGTTGGGGCACATTGGTGGGGAGGAGTTGGGTCCACTTGAAGGTTAAGTCTGCAGTCACAGAACTGGGGAGCAGTGTAGGGCTGGGAAAGAGCACAGAGAAAGGGCCCTGAGATGGAAAGGGCTTAGCCTGGTTAACAGTTAAAAAGTGAGCATGGCTGGATTGTTTATACGTGAGTAGAGAGGGTAGGGGGCCTAATAGAGACAGGAAGCAGATGAGGGCAGGTAAGGGGGGGGGTTGTATAGAAAAATGACAAGCCATCTAATTCTCCTTAATTTACTGCTGAAGAAGCAGAAAGCCATGTGCCCTGAGCAGGGTCATGTAGAAAATTAGTGATGGGGCTGGAACTAGAAGCTAAGTGTCCCATGTTCATATATGCATGTGTGTGTGTGTACATGTGTGTATATATACATACATGTGCACACACACATATGTTTTAACTATTGAAGCATATGTATAAAAATTATACACGTTACATAGAACAATTTTCTGTGAAGTTTCACAAAGTGAGCCCCCCTGTTACACGCCCCCCCTGCCCGTTACACCTCCCTGTTACACCCCTCCACTGTTCTATCCCGCAGAGGTAAATTGGTCCTGACCTCTGACACCACACATTAGTCCTGCCTGATTTTGAACTGCTATGAACTTTTGGATGGAAGTGTATGCTGTAGTAACTTCTTTCGGTCTGGCTTCTTGGCCTGCACATGTCTGAGATTCATGTGTGGGGGTGTGCGTGGCAGTAGTTGTTGCGTTCCCACTGCTCTGTAGTCTTTTACTGTCGGAATACGCGGAGGTTTCCAGTTTACTCGCCCACCGGAAGTCCCTAAAGAGAAAGGTTGTGTGTGTGTGTGTGTGTGTGTGTGTGTGTGTGTGTGTGTGTGATGAAAGATGGATTGTGATTCCTGTCATTTATGTGTGCATGTTAATCTTGCTTGTCTTTTGTTTTTTTAACCAGTTGAAGTCTCTATGGAAACATTTCTTTTAGAGCCCACTTTGATACCAAGTGGGTATCCCTTGGTCACTTTGAAAATAAAATGCCTGGTTGAAACCCAGACTTGCATGACTAGAGATCACCCACTATGCCCCTTTGTTAAAGAGGTATTAATCATAAATGGAAATAGGTTGGGTGAATTTGTCACGTTTTCAAATGGTGCTGATCATTGAGCTTTTCAGCCTTTTGAAATATTATCTAGGGTATTACATGCTTCCAGGAGGTCAAGGATGATTGGCTACTTAATTGGGCCAAATAGCCATCATTTATACTTGTTAAAATTAGGTCTCTTTAAATAAGTGATTGATTAATTGGATGTATGCCATTTTCATGTGTATTTCATTCAATTTTTTTTCTTTCTCTCTCTCTCTTTTTTTTTTTTTTTGAATATTTCAGATGATGTCGTGCCATATTTTAAGACAGAGCCAGGCCTGCCGCAGATTCACCTGGAAGGCAACCGCCTTGTTCTCACTTGCCTCGCTGAAGGGAGCTGGCCTTTGGAGTTCAAGTGGATGCACAATGACAGTGAGCTCACCACCTACAGCAGCGAATATAAGTAATTGATTGCTTGAAAATAAGATTCCGTTTCAGGCTGATGTGTTTAGAGTATTTGCCTTTTGGGCCATAATAGCACAAGAGGTGAAAATATTTGATTGAATTTCTAATGCATTAGGATTAAAGGGATAGATTTAATTAGAATGTGATTTAATATTCTGATCGACATTGTATTTATACCTAGGAGGTGTATCATTATATTTGTAAAAGGAAGTCTGTTAGCGAAATTGCCAGACTGAAAAAAGTTGTAGTTACAGAGGGATGCAAGTAACAGGTTTCGCGTGATAAATTTGCACTCTTGTGGCAACGGCCCCACCTGCCAGTGTCGTTCGTATTCAACGAGCATGAATATTTAGACAGAGATCTTTAAATCAGGAGCTTCTGGAGCTCTGAGTCGTCAACAGAAAATTTACCTGGCTAACTTTCAGAGTCAGGACAGGGAGGATGGAAGTGTGGGGGAGGGGCGTGAGCACAGCATCTCATCCAGCAAGGATGTTCACTCGAGTCCTGGGTGTGGCTGCAGTGAGCCCAACACGGGGCAGAGAACAAGTAGTGAGCGGGGACGAGGACGAGATGCAGCCACAGGGGAGGTGTGGCTTCACCCAGCACCAGTGGCACCAGCTCTTGAGCCTCCGTGTCTCCTTGTGGTGCCAAGGTCTTTCAGGTTCGAATCTCAGCTTTGGCTTCCGTTTCTGTGTGGGCTGGTTATACCAGATGCCACAGTTCTGAGGAGGATGGAGAACTAGTGACGTCCTAAAAAGTCCAAAAGGTCCCCAGATCAGCGCAGTCAGCAATGTCATGCTCTTATTTAACTAAGAGAATTGGCTGTTCAGAGGTGTTTTAAGTAGAGTAATGAGTCCTCAACGTGGGGCATAACCCATCACCCACTCTCTTGAAAAGTCAGAGGTTTGGGGCACCTGGCTGGCTCCGTCGGAATAGCATGTGACTCTTGATCGAGGGGTTGTGAGTTCAAGCCCCATGCTGGCTGTAGAGACTACTTAAATAAACTTATAAAAATAAAAAAATAAAAGAGGGGCACCTGGGTGTCTAAGTCCATTAAGAGTTCGATGCCTGATTTTGGCCCAGGTCATGATCTCATAGTAGATCGAGCCCTCCTCAGGCTCTGCTTTGACAGCACAGAGCCTGCATGGGATTCTCTCTCTCCCCTTTTCCTCCTTCTTTCTTCCCCCCTCTCAAAATAAATAAGCTTAAAAAAATAAAAACTTACTTGCTATTTAAAAATATTAAAAAATAAAAGAAGTTATAATATGATGGTCCATGAACCACATTCAGCCTACTCAGAGTGTGGTATGTGTGTATGTATTTAAAATTGTAAGATTTCATATAAAAATCCACTCTCTGATCCCTGTTGACCAGTCAGAAGGCCTGGCCACTCAGCTCTGGCCTCCGCAACCCTCCTCCCCCCCACCCCCCACGGAAGCAGGTGCTGGCCAGTGCTCCCCTTCAGGAAGGGCACAGCCCTTCTGGCTCTCAGTGCTCTGGTCCCCACATCATCTGTATGATGGCACACTTGCTTTGCTCAGTTCTCTTCTTCCCCTGCCCTTTGTAGACATAAGAGTTTGTGACCTCCTCTTTCATGATCAGGCCTGTACTGTCAGAGTGTCTGCTGTTGTAGGAGCAATTTATCGTAATAGTTACAAGCATGTTGACATCAACAGACCCAGGTTTGAATCCCAGCTCACTACCAATTAGCATTAGCAGTGTGATCTCCTGCAAGGCACTTATCAGTTCCACTTTTAACGTCTGCAAAATGGGGCTGATCGTACCTCATTTGTCGTGTTGTGAGCGTTAAAAGGCTCTAATGTAGGCAAAACAGTGTATGTTCTGGCCCACAAGCAATCTGCTAATAAATCCTAGGTGATCCTGTATATCATCATAATGAGACGTTAGGGTACTTGGTTTGTTAGGAGGGGCATAAGAAAGAAAAAGACAAAAAGTAAGCTTAGAAATGAGAAGCATGTGTGAGTAATGGGCTTTAACAGCAGGTGCCTTGAATTCGGATACTTCTATTCAATTTACTATGTGTGTGACTTTGGACAGGTTACCTAACCAGTTTGATCTTGCTTTTCTCATCTGTAAAATGGGTGTAATAAAACCCAATTCAGAGGGTTCTCATAAAAATGAAATGACTTAATGTTTTGTATGCCCCTGGGAGAAAGGGATGAAGTCTCAGAAGAATCCAGATTGTTCTTCCATATAAAAAATAGTAATGTGGATGATCTATAATGATGGTGTTCAGATTGAGGTATGTGGTCATGGATAGTGGCAAAGGAATTGCTTTCTAGATGTTCAGTTTCCATATGTGTGTTTTCTGAGGTTGAGCTGACTGAGAACATGCCTTTTTGCAGACACCCGGGATTCTGCCCTTTTGTGCTGTTTCCCCCAGTTCGCAGAAGGAAGGCTCACTTTCCCCATCTGAGTCCTCCTGTGGAACTGCCTCTCAGGTGCAGGACGAGTGCCTAGGTCCAAATATTTGGCTTGAACAAAATGAGGGGCTCTTTTAAACAACCCCTGAAGAGCTACTTGGCCTCTGGTCTATACCTATTCCTTTTAAGGAAAAGTAGGGCTCTAGAAATGGGATATTTTGACCATTCTTGGATTTTTACAAAAAAAATTGGGGCATGTTGTATATAGGTAGGCAGCAAGAGCTGTACCATTTTTTTGAGACAACCCCACCATTTCCATTCTCCAACTGTCCTCAGAGAATATATTGTGCCTCAAGGGACGTGTAGTGAGAGCAAAGGAAAGAGCGCGTGCAAGTTAGATCTCCACGGCTGAGGGCACCTTGTCTTCTCCGGGCAGCATGCTCACAGCGGCGCCCCGGGGTCTGTCCACTTACACGTAGCAGAAGCAGAGTATTCCAGAGCTGTTGGAAAGAAGAAACAAGCTGTGAAATACTCTTTAATGAAGCACACTGTGTCTGCATTTCACCCTCCTCTGTAATGAGGCTGAGGGCTCAGTGGCACATTTCAAGGAGGAGGAGGAAGAAAGTTCTGTTTACTTCCATCAGATCCATGTTGTATCTTGATGTACGAAGAACATGCATGATAGGAAAGTTAGGGCTTTGTATTTTCTCAAACATTTATTCAGAAGACACTTTCATTAACTTCTGCAAAAAAGATGATTTGAGATTCTAAATCCATATCCTTTTTCATTACTTTCCTGTGTTTTGATTGTTGCTATGCTTCAATCTCTTCTCTAGTTTATTTCCTTCTTCCGTGTACTCTTTAGATTTAAATGAACTGTATGCAAATATGTGGTCAGTACCTTCTCTTTGTTGTTAATTTCTATCCAATTTTACTTATTCTAATAGTAAATAACTTGCCATTCAGTGAAATAAAAAGTAATTGAAAAAAAAACCAGCCACTATCCTCCCATTAAGAGACACATTTTCTAAGTTTTTAATGCTTAATAATTATATTTCAAAGTTTGTGATACATTTTTTTTTGATAAACTAGTAATAATAGTTGCCGTGACCCTGTAATACAGAAGAATTTTTTTTAAGCACTTAGAATGTTTTGATCAAAGGACATCCTTTTTAAATTGCCATTTGTATGTGTATTTTTATTTCAGAGAAGTATGATGGATAATCAAGAAGTATCTTTGAAGCATAACAATAAATTACATAAGAATAAAATTCTATGGGATAAATAGACCTACTAATTAAGTTCAAAGAGTAAAAAGGAGCAGTATGAAGGTTCCTATCTGTTAAAGAGTTCATTATTAAAGAAGGGATGATGTGTGTTTCAAAATCATTATATTATTTATATTCCATTGGATCCAGGTAAAACAGCGGTGTAATAGTTTTATTCTAAAATGCTAAACCACACACCATGCCACTATTATATGTGCAGCTGCTGAGACTTAGGGTAAAACAGTTCTGGTGTCCACTCGAAAATGTGCAAGGAGATGCAGGTTTTTTGGCGTTGCTCTTTGCACTAGAAATTTTACCTGTTAATTTGACACTCCCTGGATAATCCTCAGGAAGGCAAAGCATTGTGGGTCACTGAGGCAGGATTGCAGGGGCAGCTCATTATACGTGGACCATTACAATGGGGTAGATGCTTCCTTCCCATTTCCCTGGAAACTTAGTAGGAAGAAATGGGTGGTTCTAAAGCACCAACAGTTTGGGAACAATGTGATAAATTATATTCTGTTCACTGAGGGCTTCAGACACCCAGATGGGTTGTCAAGGATCCATAGTATTTTGTCCTCCCTTTTTTCAAGAAATAAACGCTGCCCAAAAAGCTCATGCTCTTTTTTCAAATTACTCTTTCATCTACTTCCTTCCAATAAGCACCTTCAGCTGTCATATGTTAACCTTCATTAGACATTCTGAGTCTCAAATTGAAAAACATGGCTACTTTATGAAAATGGTAGCGGTTTTTTTCTCTGAAATTGAGTCCCTCTCCCCCCCCCCCTTTGATGTCAGTATGAAAATGCTAATCCTATAAAAGGAAAATAATATAAACTCAGCTTTTCCAGCTTTGACTGGAAATAGCATTTTCTTTGCTGCTTGTGTTACAAACTGCCCCCAAAATTTCAGTGAGTCTCAAATGTTATTCCCATGGATGCTTATATCCACATTCAGGCATAGGTGATCCTGTAGCCACAATTGTAATAGTTAGGTCATTAAACCAGGTTTGCATAGCTGTCAAAGGCAGATGGGTCTCTTTTTTTTTCCCCCAGAAAGTATTTATTCTCAATTACTTTGTACTTGGAGATAAAAAATTACATTCGAATACAGGTAGATAGATGTCTAAGCCAATAATTTCTTAGTGCTAGGCGTACTATTCATTTTATACCAGGAAGAATAATTGGATACTGTGAAGTGCTAAAAATCTTATATCTCCTTACGTGACCCGTCTCTGTGGTTCAGTTTCTGTGACAGTATAAACAATAGAAACTTGATGGATGATTCTTTTTTTTTTTATTCCAGTAAGAAAATAGGGGTGGTTAAGGACAAAGTAACTTTTTCTTATGTCTTATAAAAAGAAGAAAAATTTCATAGTATCAACAAAAATTATTAAGTACCTGGGAATAACCTTTATAAGAACCTACACGAAGAAAAGTGGAAAGCCTCACTGGGAGATATAAAAGAGAATCCTAGATAGGAAATCTGCACAACGTAAAACTAGACAAAGTATATGAAACAGTTGTATCCAAGACAGAAACCAGAAACAGAAACCAGAAACCAGAGACAGAAACCAAGCGAGCCCTCTGACTGGCCCAGCTTTTCTTCTGTGCCAGGATTTCCAGGCTGTGGCTTTGGGGGGGGGGGGGGGCGCTAATACCCGGAGGACTCCTGAGTTGAAGAGATTGGAGAATCCAGAGGGATCAAGGCCGAGTGCCTGAGAAAGGGAACCTAGAGGTCTACAGCGGTTCTGTGTTGAGTGTTTGGCAGAATATTTATCAGCACGTTTGGTGAGGAGACTCCCCAAGGCCAGGGAAAGGGCTGCCCAGAAGTGATGGCCGTACTTCCCATGCTCGCCACAGGGCTGGGCGGAGGACCTGTTCTCACCAGTCATACCCCAAATTCTCATAATTTATGGGGTTATAGGATAGAGGATTCATAAGTATCTTGGGTCTGTAGTGGGAATTATTAGCCCTTGACCAACTGCAGTTCTGATCCTGCCTAAGATTTTATAAACAAGACCAGGAAGGATCAAATGACTTTCAAGTATCTTTGAAGCATCAGAGAGCAAAGCCCAAGGATGTTTATAGGAATACAAAAATATCTAGCACCAAACAGGGTAAAATCCACAATGTCTAGAATGGAATCAAAGATTATTAGGCATGTAAAGAGGAAGGAAAGCATGACCCTTAAGGAGGACAAAAATCAATCAATCTATCGAGCCAAAGCTGGCACACATGTTAGAATTAGCAGAGAAAGGCACTGAAACATCATAACTGTATTCCCTGTGATCAAAGCTAAATACATACAAGATGTTAAAAGGCTGAAATCAAACTCCTGAGGATGTAACTTGTGATAGGTGAAAAACACACTGGATGGGAGAGTAGCAGAGTAGATGTTGCAGAAGAAAATGTTAGTAAACTTAAAGATACAGCAGTGGGATTATCCACAATGAAAGGCAGATACAAAAAAAAAAAAAAAAAAGGAATCAAACACAACGAAAAGAGCATTAGTGAGTTACAGGACAACTTCAGAGAGTCTAATGTGAGTGTGTTTGGAATCCCAAAGGAGGCAGGAGTGGAAAAATAGTTGAAGAAATCAGATGGCAGATGTTCTCCAGTTGATGAAACCTACAGACCCCCCCAGTGCGGGAAGCTCCTCTGGTCCCTGTAATGGTGTTACTGGCCAGTGCAATAAGGAAGAAAAATACAGAAGAAATAGCATCTAGATTGTAAGACATAAAAATGTCTTTTATGGAAGGTCTTTTATTTCTATATCGTCTATGTAGAAAATGTGACATTATCTATAAACAAGCTACTAAAACTAGTAAGTGGGCTTAGCAGTGTTCCAAGACGTAAGATCAGTGTTCAGAAATCTTCAGACCCTGAGACAAAGCAGCTAATTAGGCTTCCTTACTACACCATGGGAAAGACTCTTCTACATGTTTTTTGTTTTGTTTTGCTTTTGATCTGCTGTGTCCCCCAGTCACCAAGAGGAAAGGTCTGTTTAACAGAACTCTTCCGTTAGGTGACATGTGATGACCCACTGGTTTCTCCATCATCTCACTGAACTGAGCGCGACACCCACCCGTGTCTTTGCGCAAGGGTGTGGTGCCCCCAGCTGTCTGGTTTCAGTTTTCCCGACTTGGTTTATAGTCACTCTTTTCTGCTGCTTAATTCTCCACTGGTCCTTGTCCTCTTTGAACTGCCCAGCTCACAATAATCACAGTTATATTTTGGCTCAAATGAACTAGTCTTACACAGTTTGGCTCCGAGAAGTAGAATCCCTTATAGGCCCATGCTGCTTACAGGTCTGGGTCCTAAAATCTCCTTCTTAACGTGTTTCAGTCTGGGGTTTTCATTTCAGTATTTTGCTTGTGAAAGAAGCCAGCTATAGACTCTTTCCACTTGTGATTATTATTTTTTAATGTCACATAGGAAATTTATAAAAAATAGAATTGAAAGTCTAATTATTTATCATCTCCTCTCACAAAAGAAGAATGAAAGTAATCCCAAGAAAGGTATAAGTGGCTTACAGTTTTTTTTTTCATAACCTTTTTTTCCCACTTTGAAT
This sequence comes from Lynx rufus, assembly GCF_022079265.1. Taxonomy (NCBI): domain Eukaryota; kingdom Metazoa; phylum Chordata; class Mammalia; order Carnivora; family Felidae; genus Lynx; species Lynx rufus. Next base: position 2,876,453 of record NW_025814842.1, read on the forward strand.
AAGATTGGGCTTTGGGCCAAGATAGGGAAGTTTATTATAGAACTTGGTTGTTTATTTTCATGCAAAATAGGTATTTTTATACCAGCATAAAAAAATTAAATTGTGGGGGATAGTCTTATCTGAAGTGGCCTGAAATGAATGTAGACCCCCATTCAAAGAAAAGAGCCTCATATCTAGTTTTTTTTTTTTTTTTTAATGTTTGTTTATTTTTGAGAGAGAGAAAGAGTGTAAAGAGTGTGAGCAGGGGCAGGGCAGAGAGAGAGGGAGACACAGAATCCGAAGCAGGCTCCAGTCTCTGAGTTGACGGCACAGAGCCTGGTGTGGGGCTCGAACTCGCAAACTGTGAGATCATGACCTGAACCAAAGTCCGATGCTTAACTGAACTGAGCTATGCCAGCGCCCTGTGCCTTAGATATAGTTTTAATGGGCATGAGAGTTCTGTTTTGTGAATTATGTCACCTGACTTCAGCGGGAGAAGTGCGGATGTGCCTTCGCTATTCTGAACCATGGTGGGACTGTTAGACCTGTGTCCTTAGAGTAGCTCACTGTTGTTGGAAGAACCGCTCAACAGTAAGTAGCCAGTCTACAACCAGGCAGCATTTTGTCAGACACTTTCTAAGCTTTTAGCGCTGCATGTTCAGGAAAGCTCAGAACAGGTTTATTTGTCCCAGTTTTGGGGGGATTGTTTATCGCCTAATGGTTCTTAGTGGTTTGCCAGGAAGCCATGAGTTCTAAAAGAGAGGATTGCGAGAGGCATTATTTAGGCTTTTCTGTGTCCACGGTGAGTGCCTGGTAACGTGAAAAGATTTTCCAGCCGCGGTTATTTTGGCTGTGCTCTGGAGGGTAGGCCTTGGGGGGTTCTAGGACGAGCCACGGGGGCAAACTCTCTCTGACGGAAATGGAAAAGGAAGTTGTTGCCTGGACGCCGGGTTGGTCCCCGAACCACCGGCAGACCGAAGGAGCCTTCAGAGCCAAATCGGCCCGGGAGCCGTTCCCCGCGGGGCTCCTGCCGGTGCTCCCACTGGGCCCGGGATGCCGTTGTTTGAGCCTCTGCCCCGACTGGCACTGGACACCGCGCTGTGCCCCTGGTCCAGGGCTCTGCTGAGCCCCGGCACCGATGCCGTCCGACCGCTTCTCCGTTAGCCCCACTCCTCAGCCTCAGGTCTAAGGACCCAGAGTACGTGTGTCCAGGGGTCTGCCTCCACTGAGACCCACAAACACAGGACAGTGCTCTAGATCCTAGGCAGCCCAAACCAGGTCACACATTCACTCCAGGCAGGGCTAGTCAGGCCATTGTTTACTGGCCGAAATGGAGCTCAGGTTGCTTGTTAGAGAAACCCTGAGGTGGGTCATGTGGCCCATCCTGAGAGGCAGCTCAGAACTGAGGTATTCTCCTACTTGAGCAGAAATGGATGTTTAAACCCTTGGTTTTATTGTCATTTTGTGCTTGATTTTCTTTAATTTGCTCTTCCTGATAACGAACTGGCCCTGGAAAATGTTCTGTTAGTCTAGTAGAAACTCTGCCTTTATCCAGTGAATACAAACATTCCCTGCTGTGTTTATTTGAAATAGGAGCAGGCATTTTCTATATTTTGGTGGCATATGGTGCTAAGATTTTATCATACTTTCTTCTAAAGAGCCAGGAAACTTTCTCTGCTTAAAAATGTGTGTTTATAAACAATGGGCTTGCAGTGAATATTCCCATCTGTTAGGTGAACATAATTTGTGTAGGAATTCCTGTAATAGGTGGAGTACTTTGCAACTTTTTGTATATTTTTTCCCTGGCGAGACATGAGACTAAAGACTTGGTACGGAACAGCATATGCCTAATACTCAATTTTGTATCTGCTCCTCCCTGTGGTTTGAAAACACTGCTATTTTCATGCATTAGTACATACGATTACTGTAGAAATTCATAAGAATTTAAAATCTATTTAGGACCCCGCAAGAGAGAGAAAATGGAATGGATAACAATTATATAATCGCGGACATGTTGCAGAGGTGACACTGTGCGTGTGGTTTTTTTCAAACACGTGCTCCTGTGACTCGTGTTATTTCATTTCAAAACACCCATGTTGGCTTTGTGTCAACTTAATCTCAAAACCCCTCCTTATTATAATTACAGTTTATGTAACCATCAAAGCTGCTCATCCTTCCAGTCTTGACTTGTCATTTAAATAAATGGCGTTGACTCTGTGTTCAGTTTGATCTTACTCTGATTATCCACACTAATTAATTTTGTGTTTGAGATGAGCCATTCCTCAGAATAGAATAAAATTTTGAAGATTAAAACTCAGCGATATTTTTTCATAAAAGATTTTATTAATCTTGTCATGGGACTGTCAAGATGGTTATCAGAGGGAAAACATACTTTGATTAATATTTGCTTAGTGCTGAATTACCTATATTGTCCAAGTGTTTTATTCACTTAAAAATTAGGCCTTTAAGTTCCTTTTTCAGGTTGACTAATTGGACATACTTGAATAAAAAGTTGAGCAATCAGTTGAATATAAGTGATTTCAAGCTATGCTTAGGAACTGAGCCAAGAAAGCCTACCATACGTGGTGCTTTTTACCTGAGTTTTAAAAGTTTCTGGTTATCCTTTGTTAGGAGAAGTAGTTTTAAATTGATGATAATTATGTACGGAACCTCTCTGTAATGAAGGATAGCATCACTCAATTTTCTCTTTTTCGGAAGTTAGGCTACCTTTAAGACTGGGTTTTAGCTCTCTGTTTTCTTTTTTGTAGTACGCACCTTCCCATGTGTACGAAGTAGCCAGGACTCAGCCTCATTCTTGGTTTGTTTGTGAACATGGCCTAGAAACCAGTTAGTGTAGTCTCTCAGGTATTGTGAAAGGTTGGGGCTCCAGAGCTGTAAAACTCAAGTGGCCCTTCGTTATAAATCTTACTTGCTTATGGATTTCAAAACATCCTAAGTTATAAAACTAACCATAAACCTAAAGCAGGGCTTTTATGGAAACTGTATCTTGTAAGTACATTTTTTTTCTACTATGAAATGTTACTGAAGTTTTTAGAAACACTTTGATTTGAAGGATGACGATTGCTTACAGCCACAACAATGGAAAATACAAGTGAAACCACCTTTCAGTTATCCAAAATGTTTTTAAAGTTAATGTCAGACCGTGTGTGGGGAAGTGGGCAAGGGAAGTGTGTGAATTTTGTTGGGGGGGTGGTCTGCAACACTGAGTGTCCCTGCTCTCTGCCTCGATGACACCCGTGTCTCATCCTGAAAGTGTTGCTTGAATTTTTATATAGAGTGACACAATACATTATATAAAGATGGTTTCCAGTTCTAGAAATAACTTTTAGAAATTCTGATAGAATTATAACACTTTTTGTTGAAAGGTCTAGTTTACATGTAATGACCTTCAGCTGTTTCACATTTGTCATGTGTTCAGCTAGTTGTGTGTGATAAGTACTCCATGCATGGCATCGTGCTGGGTGCCAGGGCACAGTCATGAACCAGGCAGGTCTAGAGGCTGGTTGCTTGTGCCACTGACCGCCTCGCTGCGGAGACAGACATCGATTATGTAATGCCACAAGTAATTTGCATCTGGGGTAAGCGTGTTGGCCACGGAAGGATTGCATAGACGGTTCACCAAAAATGCTTGTTGAGCACTTGCAACATGTGGTGCCAGAACTGCTCTAGATACAGAACCATTAATACTTCTTTTTGGTGTTTGGCAGGTACATTATCCCGTCCTTACAGAGGCTTGACGCTGGGTTTTACCGCTGTGTGGTGCGAAACAGGATGGGAGCTCTCTTGCAGAGAAGATCAGAAGTTCAAGTCGCATGTATGTGTGCATTGGAAAAGTCCCCAAGTGATGAATCATAGAAACAAAGTGTCTGTGGGGAATGCCCATCAAAATCACTGTTACCTGTTGTGGGAATTGAGACTGTGTCTTAGATTCTCTTTGGGATAGGGTCATTGCTAAAATTTGTTGGGAGATAAGTAGCCAGTGTAGCTGGCCCAGTGATGGTGATGGGGCTAATGAGGCAAATAGCAGTTGTGTAAAATTCACCCGTCAGGGGCTCTGTCAGGCACTGGGGAGGACAAAAAGACATAAAAAATGAACAGGATGCCTTCTCTTTTATGAATTAGCTGCTCGTGGCTTTTATTATCATTGTTATGTTCAGATTCAGATGTTTTTCAAATAAAAAATTAAACCCAATTAGATAAAATTTCTTCAGTTCATAATCAGTTCTTTCCAGCAATTTGTTTAGAAATCCTTTAGCTCCACGATAAAAAATACACGGATAGTTGGGGCGCCTGGGTGGCGCAGTCGGTTAAGCGTCCGACTTCAGCCAGGTCACGATCTCGCGGTCCGTGAGTTCGAGCCCCGCGTCAGGCTCTGGGCTGATGGCTCGGAGCCTGGAGCCTGTTTCCGATTCTGTGTCTCCCTCTCTCTCTGCCCCTCCCCCGTTTACGCTCTGTCTCTCTCTGTCCCAAAAATAAATAAAAAATGTTGAAAAAAAAATTTAAAAAAAAATACACGGATAGTAATGTCCTAGACGGTATTACTGCCTAGGTATTACTGTTGGGGACCTGATGCATCCTCTGTGGGCAAGACTCATTTTAGAGAATGCGGCTTCTGAAAGTAACTGAAGGGGAGATACCAGAATGCAGGGAGTTTGCACGTCGTTAGCAGGAATTGGAGAGACAAGCTGGTCTGCACAAAGCACTTAATACTTTTCTAGTCCAAAACCTGGCAAGGTAGGGTCCTTCTAAAACGGCCTGTCAGCTTTATTACATTTTGAATTTACTACCGAAATGTCTCTTCATTTAAAAGAAAGCAGAAAGTGTTATGCTACTTTAAGTTACGTATTAATACGTTATAACGGATTTGAGAGAACTCGAGAGATCCTAAACTGGGCTGTGCCAACCAAAAAAGACAGTAAACAATTTCTAGTTACTCGTCTCTTCTGTCTCTACACGTTTAGTTATGTTTTTAATTACTAGGAAGGCTTAACTTTTCTGAATTGTGGTGAAGTCACTCAGCTAAATCTTACTGCAGGATAATTTGGAACTTGTATTCAATTGAATAATTGAAAACATAATTAATAAATATGAATTTCAGTTCAATACCCCAAACATATTTGAATAAGTTAACAGCTTGGAATTTATGGTAATGTATTAAATTCTATTGAATGAAATTAAATTTTGGACTTTTTCTTGGTTAATTATTTATATCCTTGTTTCTAGAAATTTATCTTTGGCTCTTAGATTTTTTTCTTTCTTTTCTCCTCCTTTTTGTTAACGAGCTTCACTTTAAAAATAACTGTGAGTGTTCACCTCCTCTGTTTCATCTCCTAGAATATTAAATGCTGTTTATTACATAGGAAATAATTTCCTCTGACTAAAAATTCCATTGATAATATAGATTTGCTATGGACTATGCCAAATTAAATACATTGAGACAAAAAGCATATAAGTCAAATCTGTGTGTATACACGTGTATCTGTCTCTAATCCTAACATAGACATTTTTCAAAAGTTTCAAATGTTACTAATTTAAAAATTGGTGTCCTCTGCCCACATTCTAATGACTTCGTTTTTTCCTGTGACCCCATTTCTTAAAAATGTTAAGCAGCACAAGAGGCTGCAACAGAGCCTACCTGTCCCTAATTAAGTCAACAGTATGGGGTTTGGAGAACCCTGTAAAAACAAGTTCGTGGTTGAAAAAAAAATCTCTCTTCCAAAAGATCTGTTAGGGAGACAGTCACCCCAGCAACAGAAAGAAGGAGAAAGTGAACCGGGCAGTGGTGGCTGCCTGGGCGGAACTAGCTTGAGAAACTGGGGAGTCGGCGGATAGCTAAGGGCGACTGTAAGGTCTCTGTGGTGGTGGTTTGCTTCTCCATAGTTTATTCCAGAATTCAAATCCGTTGCAAACATTTCATCGCGTTGTCGCAGCGACAGAGACCACGAAGTTCTGCTGATGAATGCATTTCGTGGGCACCTTGGAGGCACGTGGCTTTGCCTCCCGCTTCACTTCCCCACCAGATCTGCCCTCGTCAGCACTGCTGCTCAGTCTCTTCTTGTCTTATAGTTTAATTAAAGCACCGGTGGTGACTTTGCTGTAATACATAGTTATTTCCATCTTGGACCCTCCATCCCCCCCCCCCCCCCACACACACACAAAGTAGTTTTCTAGAACTCAAAGGGTCTGATTTTTCTCTGCAGATATGGGAAATTTCATGGATACGGACCAGAGGAAAACGGTTTCTCAAGGACACGCAGCAGTTCTCGACTTCCTGCCCATCAGCAGCTGCCCCAGACCACAGGTGACGTGGTTTAGAGAAGGGCACAAGATCGTTCCCAGCAGCAGAATGTAAGTTGCTCCAACTTTAAAATACAACTCTTCGCGCTTGTTGGCACCATTTATGTATCATTTAATGAAGTTCACTGTATCGATTAAGCCCTGAGAAGAATGATGTGGCCGCGTAGTCCTTCCCCAGGCCGTGGTGAGTGGCTCTTTGAGGACCTGGCGGGGAAATGTTTCGGCAGTTTGAGGAAATCGTCATCCTGTAAAGTTAGTCTGCAGAGTGCCGCCCGCCCTGAGTAAAGCATCCTTACTTGGTCGTTGTGGTCCGTTTTTCCCTTTCTGGATACGCTTTGTAAGATATTGTCATCCCTGAGTTGTTTAGCTCCGAGTGCTAATTTAATGAGTGCCGGTATTTACTTAGAGAGCTGTGGGGGTTTTTTCCCTCTTTTTACTGAACCATGTTCGATACCACTTTCTCTGACGATAAAACAGTAATTACTGCTTATTTCTCTTTATCCTTTTATCCTGCCGTGACAGTTTTATTTCCCTTCGTCTAATTAGTGGTTCGGCATCTATTGCAGAATACTGCTTTGTGATTAGTTAAGCATTATTTCAAGGTGTTCCTGCCTATCCTGCATTCAAGGTATTTATCTAATGCCAAACAGATTTTCTTCATTTAGAGCTTTAAGTGATTAAAAGAGAACATTTCATATATATTTCATAAGTGGGCATTTTGCAGTACAATTTAAAGTTAATATACCAAATATAAACACTGCAGGGATGAGCATTTCTGAAAGAATCCTGAAATGCTATAAGCTTGGGCTAAAAGTCAAGTACTTACACCATCAGATGGTTGCACTCATACAAAGATTCATGAGAAGAAAATGCTTTTGTTTTATTCTGTTCTTTCCAAAAAGGATATATATGTATATGTGTGTGTGTGTGTGTGTGTGTATATCTATCTATCTATCTATCTATCTATCTATCTATATATAAAATACACAGTTTGCTGAGTAGGTTTTAAATGTAACTCTGAAAGTCACTGTGGGGTGTAGACTTGCTTTCTCCCCTGCCTGCCCATCCACGGGATCCCTTCTCTAGGCCAGCTGTCATGCTCTCCCAGCCGGGCATCTGAACCTGCTTGACCTTAGGCCATTCTGAATCCCATTTAACAAATGTTTCTACTGTTGTTATTGGAAACAGGAAGACTGTTGAAATGTATCAACACAACACTTAAAAATGTTAATGGGGCATCTGGGTGGTCAGTCAGTTAAGCATCAGACTCTTGATCTCAGCTCAGGTCTTGATGTCACAGTTCCTGAGTTCAAGCCCCTCATCTGTCTCTGTGCTGACAGTTGGGAGCCTGCTTTGGATTCTGTTCTCCCTTTTTCTCTCCCCCTTACCCACTCAAGCTCTGTCTCTGTCTGTCTCTCTCTCAAAAATAAATGAACATTAAACAGATTTTTTTAAATGAAAAAAAAATGTTAGTAAAAATTCTAATTACCTTAGAAAATGGGAACCTGCTTTCCTTTTTCCTTATTTTGGGAAGAGTTGCTTGTGTGTCCAACTTTATATTGCTTCCATTGATAGCAAATGCCTCTTCAGGTCGGTGAAATGAAGAACAGGGATCAATTTTTCATTCTTTTAGAAACCTGTTAGGTTGAACACAAAGCAGCTGAGATGGACTCTGGCAAAATATTCTGGAGAGTTCTAGCATTGAGCCCAGCATGGCTGGGCCAGTTTGGGAAGAATGCTGGGGAAGAGGAGGTGTGAGGGAGGATGAGGGGATCAAATTAAGCTTCTCCAACACTGGAGCTTCCCTTCATGTCCATGGGGGCATGGCCCACGGTGGTCGCCGTCTGGCAATTCGTTTTTGACTTGTGGTCTAGGTGTCGGCATTTATTCGAGAAGTATGAAAGGAGGTAGAGTGAAATAACAAGTCTTAACTTGATAAGCTTTTCTTGTTTTACTTGCAGATTCTTGCCAAAGACTCTTGAATTCCTGGTGAGCTAATGATGTAAAGATGCTAAGTAGGTTTTAACTTGGTGTCACATCAAACAAATGGTCTGCGAAGCTATTGATGAATCTCCAATGTCAGTAGAATAATATGCCACTGATTCCTTTTTTAGGAGATGAGATGAGATGAGGCTGATTAGGGATATTTACACATTTGTAAGGCCCTTCAAGTTTCATATTTTCCACCTCATCATCACCCCCGTATTTATTAAGTACCTGCTGTGCAGGACATCATAAATCAGCATGTGTGTGGTTTTCTCTGCGAGTTTATACATCATTCGGAGATAGAAAGTTCGGCTTTGCATGGCAGTTGGAAGGGCATTTCTGCAGGGCCCCTGTCTGGATGGTTGGCAGACAAAAGTCAGACGGCGTTAGATCTGTTCTGCGCCACCAAAGGTGTCATTTAAAAACAAATGTTTGGCTCAAAGCGTTTCACTCATATTGAAACAGGTCAAGCTTCTGTACCTGCTGTAACCTGATTATCTGTGGTCCGTTCCACCACATGGGTTTGGGGAGGGGGAGGGGAAGGTGGTCCTTGGCCACAAGGAGGAGGAGCCTGGTCTCGCCAACCCCACCCCCTTATTGTTAACGGCGGGATTACGGCGGGATCTTCAAAATGTGAGCTTTCGGCTTACAGTTTAATTTTTTTCGCTTTCAAGGGAAACAACAATTCTAACAATAATTCCTGACTCGAAAAGTTTGTTGGATGGCTTAGTAACAATTTTAACAGCGGCCATTAATTATTGGATACCTTCTCGAAACACGTCTTCCCTGATCCTCACCGTTGCCGTCAGCTGTGCTTGGAGCTCGCAGACTGCAGACGGGATGCTCGATGGCCCTCCCAAGGGCACATAGCTGACCGGTGGCCCTCTGGCTTCCGTGCCAGGCCTGTCTGCATCAGGCTGATCCTTCTTTTCACTTTGTCTTGCCAAACCCTCTTCGTGTCTTTGATGTATTTTTTGCATATGCTACTTGTGTTCCTATTTCTCCCTTTTAGAACGTCAGCCTTCGGTGTGACTATAGGTCGGCGTGAGCCACAGGCCTACACAAACCCTCGTGCCCACGTAGCCCTGAGCGTGCCTGTGAGGGTGTTATTTATATGTATTCCCTTGTGTTGGGGCTGCAAGTCGCTAACTTCAGAAATTTTTGACAAAAGAGAAGGCAAACATGGTTTTCCAATTAAGGCACGGGCTCTACAACATTCCGAGGCCTAGCGGGGGATGGGGTGGAAATGAGGTCTGTGTAGCACTGGGTGAGGGGCAGTGGGAGACGGAGGGCCGCTGCCGTGTGCCGAGCCCAGCACCCTGTCACCAGCAGCCTCTCTGCTCCTACACCGCATACTTGTTGAGTGAGGAGGCTTCCGTCGTGTAGCAAAAGGAGCGGCAAAACTTCATCACCATCCCGGAAAAGGAGCTGAAGTGAGTGTCCCGGAGGTGGATGTGAGCTGCTTCACATTCACAGGAGAATGAGGCCAAATGAAAAACTCACACATTTCTGATGGCAGTTTGGGCTTTTTCTCCCGATTCATTCACCGAATACGTCCTGAGGACATACTACCTGCCAGGCACCATTCCAGGCACTGGCTGTGCCACAGGAAACCTACGAAAGGCCCTGTCCTCAGGGAGCCCGTCTCCAAGTGGAAGGAGATGTGATAGGCCAGCTGGTGATAACAGAGAGGAGAAAATAAAGCCGGGCATGCAGTGGGGAGAGGGGGGTCCGGTGGGTTGCTGTTGTAGATGTGCGTTCAGAGAAGCCCTCTCTGATAATAACCGGAGACCTTTGGGCAGAGACCGGAAGGAGTCAGGGAGGAGGCCTGGGAGTAAATCAGGGAGAGGAGCAGGTGAGGGAGCAGAATGGCCGGTGCGTTGGAGGCGTGGCCCGGGTGGGCTCAGGGAGAGGGCTGGAGGTGAGCTTTTGGAAGTGGCTGAGCCTGAGTCCTAGAAACAGTTGTCTTAGCCAGAGTGAGGACCTTGGCGTTTGCTCTGAGGATCTGAGCGGAGCAGCCATGCACTCTTCCTTGTGACCCTTCTGTTAAGAATTATGTTCAGAATAGGGCAGCTCTGGGGCAGCAGAATCAGAGACCAGGAGGCCTGTTAGGGGTTTGCTGCAGTGGTTGAGGTGGCTCAGATCGAGTGGTGTGGTAAGTGTCAGATGCTGGTCTCTTCTGAACGTAGAATTGATAGGATCTATGCCGGATTGGATGTGAGGTCTGGGAGGAGGAGGCACGCCATGGAAAATCTAAGACTTCTGGCCCGAGCAGCCGATGGGATGGAGTTACCGTTTCCTGAACTGGAGAGATGATTGGGGGCAAAACAAGTTTTGTGTATGTTGGGGGGAGGTTGGTGGTGGCGTCTGAAATTTGTTTTGTACGCGTTTGAGGCGCACAGTAGATGGTCAGGAGGATGCACTCATGAGATGGTTGGATGTATCAGACTCAAGGTCAGCAAAGAAGCAGAGGCTCTGTGTTCGTGACATTGAAAGCTCTCTGCAGCTCTGTGTGACACACACAAGCCAGTGAGCGAAACCCAGAGGGTTCCCTCGTATCTCTGAAATGCTTGTGGCCGCAGGTCACAGAGGATGACTCTGGCTGAGCTAAAAGACCGTGCATTGGAGTATCAGAGCCAAGCCAGGAGAAGGAGGGGACGGGGTGGCACCGGGATGTTGCCCAGGAGCAGGGAGTGAGTCGGCACCTGAATGGCTTCCCGAGGATGTGAGGTCCTATGCTGGAGCTTGTGACCGTGTCAGGTAACACAGCAGAGGGGCAGTGGAGCTGCAGAAGCAAGAGGGCACTCGCAAGTGGGGGGTGGGACAAAGAAGAAAAGGCGAAGTCTCATGACTGCCGCACCCGGGTTCAGTGCCAGTGCCCCCTGACATGGCACGGGCCGGCAGCCAGCAGCGTTCTCGCGTCTCACCTTCAGCCGTGAGCTGGTGAGAGTCACGACCCCGTGTGGCATGCGTCGACTGTCTCCTCCAACAGTGTCAGCCTCCCCTGGGTGCTGGCTGGCTAAGCCCTCCTTGTTCTGAGAACTGGGTCTGACCCTGCAGATACACACTGCTGGAATGTCTGGGTGAATGAGGAAGTGTGAAGGAAAGTCATGTGATATCTGCAAACTTCCTCACCGAAAGGGGGGGGGGCGGAGCATAGCAAACCTTGAGCAAAATGTTATTGATGAAGGGGTATAAACATATCTTCGAAAGGCAAAAATACTTTGAAAGAATTGAGAGTAAGTTATACTCAGAATTTTGAAGAGGCAATTACAGGTTTTATTTATCTGAGAAGCTGCAAAAAAAAAAAATGCATGTTTATTTTTCTGATTTACTGAATCCACACAGTTAGTTTGGTATCTCCGCATGTCAAAGATGAGTATAGCCTTGTCTTATAAATACAGTCTAATTTGATAATAAAATTGTCCTGTGTTATTTGGGTTTTGATATATGTCCTTTGTTTCCTTTTATTTCTCACAACGCGAAATGTGAATGCCGATGTCGTGCAGTATTTCTCTTACCTCCAGGAGGTGATTTACGTCGGCAGTTATCAGATTAGGACGCAGAAACTTGTTCTGTGTGGTGCCATTCTTCTGCCTAATTGCGGGCCCTCGTGCTCGGATTGCGTGTCGTAGCCTACCTGACGGGAATGCGGAAACACGGCGTGCTCGCAAGTGTTTTGCAGGGAATGCGAAGCTCACAGGTTCAATATTTCAACCTCCGGTCAGTTTCGCGGGACGGGACGCCTTGGCAGCAGTGATCTGAATTTAGAAGTACGGGCAGTAAACGGCATCCCGGGCGATGGGGAAACAGCCTGCCTCATAATTGTCCGTGCTCACACACTTGAATGTCCATTAACTTATTACCATTTCATTTCAATCGCGTCAAGAAAGATTTGTTTAAATTAGCGCTTGCGGTGCAAGTCCCAACTTAATGCTTGAATGAAGTAGATCTGGTTGTAAAAATATTTTTATAGTTAACGGGGCTTTCAGAATAATATGCCTTTAAAAATGTTATATTTTATGAGCATTCTGTGAATGTTTATAGAGTATGTCTATACGTGTGAATTGAGCCATATTTGGTGTTAGTGAGAAAGACCAGAGGATGTGGGCTCCAGACCTGCTTCCACCATTAATTCTGACCTTGGGCAGATAACTTACTCTGGTTTGCTTCCATTTTCTCAGGTCAGAATGAGGAAGGTGTGCTCGATGACCACTGAGGTCCTTTCTGGTGCTCACGTTCAAGCGATGCTCGCGGAAGGAAGGGCAGGGCCGGCTCTGCCTCTCCCGCCGTCTCCCTTCACGCCTCCAGCACATGCTTATCGAGTGCTAATTTCACGCTGGCACTGTACTAGCTGCCAGGGGTCGAAAGGGGGGTGAGGCACCAAAGGGCCTGCCATCGGTGAGCTGTGGCCTCACGTGGAAACAGGTTAATAAACGGGACACTTTCGCCGTGACGTGGTGCGGGGGAGAGTGACGTAGAGCGCGAGGCACAGATTGCCAGCACACAGGTTGATGAATTTAACAAATATGTGACAGATGCCAGGCACTTCCCGGTCACGTTCCTGGGACACTGAGTACTCCTGTGCCCCCCAGCCCTGCCCACGGATCTAATTTTTATTGCCACAGGATCGTTTTTCTATTCTAGAATTTCTTGTAAAATGCGACCATAGAATATGCAATCTTTTGTGTCTTGCTTCTTTCAGCACTCGTTCTCAAGGTGATAGTAACAACAATTATTAACATTTTTGAGTGCTGGGCGCTATTTTAAGTGTTTTCCGTGTAATCACGTAATAATTCAGGAGATCCTCGCAGCAGCCGAATGAACCGTCCTGTTACTATCCCCGCTTACTGATGGGGGCTGACGTGGACAAGAGGCCAGCGGCCGGTTGTGTCAGAGCCCACACTGTCCCCCCTGTGCTCACTGCTTTCTCAGCCTCTATCGGGAGAGTGAGGAGCCAGGAATATTCTTGGGAGCGATTACTTGTCTAACCAGGAAAGAGCTTGTATTTGCCAAGCTGAAGGGACTGCCATGTGGTCAGGGAGGAGGAAAGGGGGCAGGGAGAGTGCAAAGGGAAGAGACTGGATGGGACATGGGACCTGGAGTCACCAGGGTCTGGGAAAGAACCTGGATTTATTCCACACGCAGTAGGAAGTCTTTGCAGGAGTTGGTGCTTTTTTGGAAAATGTTTTGAAATTGCGGTAAAATACATGTAACGTATAATTTACCATCTTAACTGTGTTTCTGAGTACAGGTTGGTGACGTTAAGTACGTTCCCAGTGCTGTGCAGCTGTCCCCACCATCCTCGTCCAGAACCATTTCTTCTTCCCACGCTGCAACTCTGTCCCTGTTAAGCAATAACTCCCCGCTGTGCCCGCCCCTGGCACCCCTGGCACCCGTCCCTCTACTTTCTGTCTCTGATTTTGACTCTTCCAGGTCCCTCTGTAACTGCAATCATACAGTATTTGTCCTTTCCCCCACTTTTAAATCAACTTAGTATGTTGAGTTGATTGTGTATTCACACGGAGTTGCAAGAAAGAACACAGGGTCCCTTCAGCCGGTCTCCCCAAATGGTGCTCTCTTGCCATCCTGTCAGACAGTTTCACAACCAGGTTATTGACATTGATACAGTCAAAACACAGCACATTCCCATCACCAAAGCGTCCCTTCTGTGTCCTGTTCATAGCCACACCGCTTCGCTCCAGCCCTCACACCCACCCCAGACCTTGGAAATCACTGGTCTGGTCTCCATTTCTCTAGTTCTGTCACTTAGAGAATGTCGTGCCAATGGAATCCTGCAGCCTGTCTTCGGGTTGGCTTTCTTCACTCACTGTGATCCTCCGATTCAGTCAGCTCATCGCCTGTGTGGGTGTTGGGCCCCTTCTCGTGTGGTGGTCCTGGTGCGGGTCCAGGTGCCACCGCCCGCACCACCGCTCACCTGCCGAAGGTCAGCTGTGTGGTATCCACTTTTCCTCCATTGTGAGTAAAGCTGCTGTAAACGTGCGTGTACAGGTTTTCGTGCAAACAGAGTCTTTGCTTTTCTGGGATAAACGCCCAGGAAAGCAGTGGCTTGGCTATGTGGTAGCTGGATGTTTAGTGTTGGTAAGACGATGCCAAACTGTTTTCTGGAGCGGTTGTACTCTTTTAGATTCCTCCCAGCAGCGTGTGAGTGATCTAGTCTCAGCCTCCTCACTAGCATTCACTGGTGACACTGTTTTTTACTTTAGCCACCCTGATAGGTGTGCAATTATAACTCGCTGTGTTTTTAGTTTGCATTCCCTAGTGGCTAATGATGTTGAATATCTTTTAATGTGTGGATTTTAAAAAGAACCAAATAGGAAAAAACTGCATTTCTCGAAGGGAAAAATATAATCATTTATTTAAAAAGTCCACTGAAGGGCACCCAGGTGGTTCATTCGGTTAAGTGTCTGACTCTTGGTTTCACCTCAGGTCATGGTCTCAAGGTTCATGGGATCGAGCCCCATGTTGGGCTGCACACTGAACGTGGAGTCTGCTTGGGATTCTCTCTCCTTCTCTCTGCCCCTCCCCCACCCGTTCTCTCTCTCTCTCTCTCTCTCTCTCTCTCTTCCCCTCTCCCCCTCCCCTTGCCCCCTCCCTCCATCTCTCCTTCCCCCCTCAAAATAAATAAACTTTAAAAAGTAAATGAAATAAAAAGTCCTTTGAATGGATGAAAGAGCAGAAAATAAGCAGCTGAAGTGAAAAATACTATCCTGTATAGGTATGAGGAAGAAACTCACAATAAAGCACAGAGATAAAAAAAGACAGAAAACATAGAAGACAGGCTCAGAGATGAAGAGGATAGAATAATCACTTGAGCTCTAAGAAAGGTCCAGAAGGAAAGAATGGAGAGAACGGGGTGCGGATAATGTTCAGAGATAATTGTCATAGTATTTCCTAAAACGATGGATCCTCAGAGTCAAAAGGCAGATGAAGCTCCAACTAGGATAAATGAAAATATATCCAAATCTAGACGTGTTCGAGTGTCACTGTGGAACTTCAAAGTCAGAGAAAAAACCTTAACAGCAACCATACGTGTGATTCAGGCTGCCTCAAAGGAACAGCAATTAGATCTCAGCTGACAGCAAGAGTAGGGAAGATAGCGGAATAATAGCTTCACCCTTCCAAGGGACGTAACTCTAATCGTGGCATCCCACATCCGGCTAATCTGCTCTCCCAAACCAAGGGAGACCTGAGGATATTTTCAGACAAGACTGGGAGTTGACGTTGCTGAAACGTGTGCTAAGAGAACTGCCATCAGTGGGCTTGAGGAGAAAGGATGCTGAATCTAGAAGGAAATGGAATATTAGGAATGTTGGTCTTTGTTTGATTTTTTTCTAGTTAGGAAATGTTTAGTAATTGTAGTTTAAATATATTTAAGTAAAAGATAATGAAGCAGGGCAGGTTGAGATGATTCTTTGGGATTTTTTTTTTAAGAATGGCTGCTGAAGGGGGCCCCCTGGGTGTCTCACTTGGTTAAGCATTGGCCTTCGGCTCAGGTCGTGATCTTGTCGTTTGTGAGCTCGAGCCCCGTGTCGGGCTCTGTGCTGACCGCTCAGAACCTGGAGCTGCTTCAGATTTTGTGTCTCCTTCTCTCTGCCCTGCCTCCAGCTCACACTCTGTCTCTCTCAAAAATAAGCAAACATGGAAAAAAAAAAAAAAAGAATGGCTGTAGAGAAATGGTGAGTATCCACAATGGGTACCTGACATCAAGCAGGTTGTTTTTCCGTTAAGGTGGGAAATACCAAGTGCTCCTGGGTAGCTCGGGCATTTGAGCATCTTACTCTTGATTTGGGCTTAGGTCATGATTCTGGGGTCTTGGGATCGAGCCCTGTGTCGGGCTCTGTGCTCAGCATGGAGCTTGCTTAAGATTCTCTCTTTCTCAGGAGCCCCTGGGTGGCTCAGTTGGTTGAGCTTCCGACTTTGACTCGGGTCATGGTCTCGCAGTTCGTGAGTTCAAGCCCCATGTTGGGCTCTGTGCCAACAGCTCAGAGCCTGGAGCCTGCTTCAGATTCTGTGCCTCCCTGTCTGTATCTCTCTCTCTCACTCTCTCAAAAATAAATAAACATTTAAAAAAAGATTCGCTCTGTCCCTCATGCATTCTTTCTCTCTTTCTCTCTTAAAAGATGGCTGGGGGGGTGGGGGGGTACCAGAGAAAATCTGTATGCTAGTGGAAATTCTCCACTAGAGAAGGAGAATGTGAAGAGTGAAGGGAGTGTGAGTGTGGCTGGAGGAACAAGGTCTGGAGAAGGTGAGAGGCCAGGCAGCCTGGGCACCCACAGAGGGGGCATGAGAAGGAAGGCCTCGGCAGGGTGGGTCCGCAGGTTTGTGCCCTGCGTGCGGGGGCCCTTCCGGAAGGGGGGCCTTCGCTAGAGTGAAGGGCAGCTTCCGCTGTAACACGACAGACACCTTATGTGGGTGTGGATGCCTGTGGCTTGGCTGATGTGGGAAATTGAGGGCTTGTGGATTTTTATCTTCTCTGCATATTGGGAAGAGGTTTAAGTTTAGAGTGAAGTGTGGCACAGGAAGAGATGTGAAGGTGCTTAAGATAACCATCCATAGAGTCCAAGCAAACTGAGAAACTCGCTAGGCTCATGGGACCCTCTGAGCGCACGTGTGTAGTTGTGGTTTGCGGGAATGGATCTCTTCAGTAACGTTTAGTAATTCTGGTGTAGTTGTACAGAAGATGGCTAATCGGATTCAGAGACGGTGAAGTCTTGCCTGTCAGATGGGAGTAAAAATAAGGATGTCCAGGGTAGTTTGCAGAGATTTGATGGCCCTCAGCAGTCTGAGGGAAGAAGTGACGGGTGGTCTTGCATGGCAGAGTCAGAGGGCTGTGGGAGTCTGTGAAGTAGTGGAAATGAGTGGAGAACGGAGGGGAAGTGCTGCATTGGGCCCCCCAGGTCCTCTCATCTTCACCTTGGCTATTCCTTCCAGCCCCAGACAGCTGGTGTCTCCTCCCGCTGGAAGGGAGAGACCGGGTGGTGCTATCCAGAATGGTGGCCAGAGGTAAATTTTTGTGGCGTGAAACTTTGGCCCTTAGGGACCCCTAGAAGGGTATGTGGGGGGGAGAGAGGGTGGGCCAACAGATAAGTCCGCTGGACTGTCCGATGAGACACGGCTTCCAGCGGCCTCTCTGAAGTCATCCTGGGAGTCCACAGTTGCAAAGCTGAGGCCACTGGGTCCCCACCCTCCTTTGTGCTCTCTCCTCCCTCCCTCCTTCCTGCTTCTCTGTGACCTCACCCACCCGGAGTGGGGACACACAGAAGCTGCTGCAGAATGCCTCTGTTCCCCAGGAAACCTGGGCTAGGACCTGAGGGATTTGAGGTTGAATGATGATGAATGGAACTCTCATAAGGCTTGGCAAGGCTAAGGGAGTGACCCTCGGTGTGGGGCTGACATGGCATGCAAGACAGTGTCAGCAGAAGTGAGAGGGTTAGACACCCACGTTCGCAGCATGAGGGTGCTCAGCCACCTGGGATGACGGCAGGAGGAGGAGTCCAAGGGAGAAGCAGAACTGGGAGAGTCCTTCTTGGGCAAATGGAGCGAGCAAGAAGAAGCCGAGCAGGGGATGTGTGGAGAGTAAATGGTGGTGTGACTCCATCCCGTGGGGGCAAAGGGCTGGGGTTTGGAAGGAGGAGAAATGGGCACTATAAAAGTGCCCACTGATGGCTCTGGTGGCGCTTGCTCTGCGTAGACTGGACACCGGGAAGCCCTTCTGGAAATGCTCCTCTGGGTGCTTGGCTCCAACATCTGGCACTTTGGAATCCCACCGCTAGAGACTGACTGTCTATGCCCTCCCGCCCCCATCCCCACCCCAGGTCATAGGTTGAAATCCTCATCCCCAGTGTGATGGTGTTAGGAGGTGGGGCCTTGGGAAGGTGCTTAGGTCACGAGGGTGGAACCCTCGTGAATGGGATTAATGCCCTTAAAAAGAGACCCCAGAGAGCTCCCTCCCCGCTTCCACCTTGTGAGCACAGAGCAAGAAGCCAGCTGTGAACAAGGAAGAGGGCCCCCATCAGACACCAAATCCGTCAGTGCCTTGAGCTTGGACTTCTGGCCTCTAGAACTGTGGGAAGCAAATGTTTTTTGTTTATAAGCCATGTATGGTATTTATAGCAACATGAATGGACTGAGACACCCACCCAGGAGGTGTCTATCCTGGGACAGGTCACATAGCCTCACAGTGCCTCCCCTACAGGGAGCAGGGAGACTCGTCTGTTCCTCCTGAGTTGTCCTGAGATTTAGAGTGAGAAGTAATTTACCAACTCATGTTTGAGGAAGTGACAGATGACCTGTACTATCTGTCACCCATCCTCCCAGATTACGTCCTGGTGCTTACCATAATGGTGCCCTGTGTAGACGAGGCTGTGTATGTAGTTGTTTCCGGGAACCGAATGCTAGCTGGGAGAGAGGGACCCCGGGGTAGAGAATGTGCTCTGCCCCGGTGTGTCCTGTGGGCTTTTCCACGTGCTGGTTCATCCCCTAGAAAGTTCCTTTTGTCGTTCCGACCACATGCAGGAGGAGTCCCGTTGTCCAAGCCGATGATATTGCAGGCATATTAGTGTCCGTAGAAGCAGGTGAGAGAAAGATGGGCAGCGCGACGTTGCTTCAGTGAACGGCCTGCAGAGCGCTGACTGAGGTTGCACTTGCCGTGCTTCACGTCCACTGTGCACCGTGGGAGGAGGGCCGAGGTTGCCGTGAGAAGTTCAGACTTTCTTTCAGGTTGGCAGGTAGTTTGACACTGTGGGATGAAAGGTTACCCTTTATTTTTTTTTTCTTTTTCTTTTTTTTAAAAATTTTTTTTAATGTTTATTTATTTTTGAGACAGAGACAGAGCATGAATGGGGGAGGGGCAGAGAGAGAGGGGGACACAGGATCGGAAGCAGGCTCCAGGCTCTGAGCCATCAGCCCAGAGCCCGACGCAGGGCTCGAACTCACGAACCGTGAGATCGTAACCTGAGCCGAAGTCGGACGCTCAACCGACTGAGCCACCCAGGCGCCCCGAAAGGTTACCCTTTAAACGCCATTAGATCAGGTTTGGGGCCTCAGCCGGTGGCGGTGGATACCGACCTCGAGGCCTGCTCTATCCCGTGATGCACACGGCCGGAACGAAGGTTGTCACGTATCTTCTGTTCAGTAACGTTTGTGTGGTACGTGTGGGAAGCTTCTGCTCTACCTGCTGCTCTGGGATAAGGGTACCTCACAGGCAGAGAACTGTTCCGAGCAGCGTGAGTGGCCGAAGGGCAGGGGTGGGGGTCTTAGAGTTACTTGGTTCCATTTGAGTTGGCAGTGTAGTGTTTAATGACAAGACTTTAATATTCTATGTACCAATTTTTCATTTGAAAATAAAACACCACTTCATTTTACAAGAGCAGATCTAGTGACAATAATGCATTTCTTTACAAATATTAGCCTATTATACATCTCAAGTCAGTTGCACATAATTGCATTTCACCAGCTCTACATAATACTTTAATTAAAACCAGGATAATTAAAATACAGTTTTAATGAACAATAAATTCTGAAGTTGCCAGGCCTGGAATGTGTTATGTGAATCATACCTGCTCTTTTTTTTTTTTTTAGCTCTTAAATCGGTATCCACATTTTGTTTCGAAATGGCAACAATCTGAGCAAGAGGCACTTTTAATCGTATGTAATAGTGTATACTAGCAAATCATGTATTTCTTTGTGGCTGTCATATATCTGTCCATCCTCTTGCATGTATAGGTTGTTTGCTACTGGTTGTAAACTCTGGAATGAAGGAAAAGCTTTTCCTTGTGGTTTTCTTCCCCGGCTTTATTGATACATAATTAACCTGTAACAGTGTATTAGCTTCAAGTGTATACCATGATGATTTGATATGTGTGTGTGTTACGAAACGATTGCCACAATGAATCTGGTTAACATCCGTCACCACACAGAGTTAAACCTCCTTTTTGTGCTGAGAAGTTTTTACAACTACTCCCCTAGCAACTTGCAGATAAGCAATGCAGTGTGGTTAGCTCTACTCACCACACACATTGCATCCCCAGGACTTGTCTTGTGACTGGAAGTTTATACCTTTGACCACCTTCACCCCTCGCCTCCCACCCCCACCTTTGGCAACCAACCGCTGATCCGTTTTCTTTCCACGAATTCAGTTCTTTTAGATTCCATGTACATGTGAGATCGTACTGTATTTGTCTTTTTCTGTCTTGCTTTTTTTCAAGGAGCATAATGTGCTGAAGGTTCATCCATGTTGTCACAAAATGACAGGATTTCTTTATTGAGGTTGAATATCATTCCATCGTATATGCGCATACATATGTACGTAAATATAGATCACATTTTCTTTATCCATTCACCTGTTGATGGACACGTGGCTGTTTCCGTGTCTTGGCTGCTGTGAGTGATACTGCAGAGAACTCGGGGGTGCACACCTGTGTTTGAGACAACGATTTCTTTTCCTCTAGATACACACCCTGAACTAGAGTTGCTGGATTGTATGGCGGTTCTCCTTTTCATTTCTCAGTAATCTCCCAACTGTCTTCCGTCATGGCTGTGCCAGTTGACATTCCCACCAGCAGTGCGTGAGGGTTCCCTTTTCTCCACATCCTCTCCAACACCTGTTACCTCTTGTCTTTTTGAGAATACCCACCCTAACAGGTGTGAGGTGGGGTCTCATTGTGGTTTTGATATGCATTTCTCTGTTCATGAGTGATGTTGAGTGCCTTTTCATGCACCTGCTGGCCATTTGAATATCTTCTTCGGAAATGTGTGTACTCAGTTCCTTTGCCCATTTTGAAGTGGATTGTTTCTTTGTTTTTGAGGACCTGGCAACTAGCACAGCGCTTGGCCCTCCTGATGCTTCTTAGATGAGTGGATGAATATCGCCTGAATGAATCAGGACATGGCTCTTTGTACTTGGCTCATTGTGGGGAGATGGTGTGGGACCATGTACATCAAATTAAGGTTCGGGAAACCAGGGTCCCATTCATAGCTCCATCACTTAGGAGCCCTGTGACCTTGGGCAAGTCCTTTAACTGTTCCCAACAAAGGTAATGTAGTTGGGTCTCTCAGCTGGAGATGGTAAGTAGCAGTTAGCCTATCAAGCTCTTCGAGTTATTACAGGGAACATGTATTTGGTGGATAAAATCACAGATGTGAAAACACTTGCTAACCTGTCAGTGTAATGCCGTGCTACTCTTCTTACCATTTCCACCTCTGCTCATCATACTCTCCATATACATAAACTCGGATTAGTATTGAAAGTCAACTGTCACCTCATTTGGAGCTATGGATTTTTAGGTAGTTTTCATGATGAACTTTTGATCCTTGGTCAAGTGGCCCCTGGTAGTATAGAATATAAGGAGATCTGCCCCTTCAGCCACCCCACTTTCCTTCTCCCCCCGGTTATAATGTCCTTGGGAAATTCAAGCCAGTCTTAATATTAGCTGTGTAATTAGGGAGGCATTACTGCCCGTACATCTAATGGATAGTTCATCACACAGTCAAATTTAAGTGACTTTTATTAGCTTCTCTTTTGGATTATCATTGTCAGTGTTACTCTCTCCCAAATACGGGTCACTTACTCATTCACTTGTCTGTTTATTTAACAAGTACCTAACTGCCCTGGCATCATCTATGAAAGTTACTCCTGAAGCACCAAACTCCCTAGGAAGGAAATATGCTTTGGACTCTGGCCAAGGGGATACTGCTACAGTTAAGAAGTCAAGAAGATTTGGTAACTTGGTTTCATTTCTGACCCAAACATGGGGCGTGGTCCCTCTGGGCAGCTTCTGGTGATGCTCCAGGATGCCTATCATCTTGTCTATCCATGGGGAGTCAGGGGGCAGAGTGCAGTTCAGTTTATATGGCCACTTTGGGGGCTCTGTGCCATGGCAAGCCTCGTTTCATCTGGTCCTGTCCCAGAGTCCTTAGGCAGAAATCTTGGATACCAAAGTGAAGTTCTACCCCACAAAAGGGGAGGGAAAGGAACACTAGGAAGGAAGGGATGTGCTCAGAGCTCGGGGAAAGTCACGTGCTGTGTCCCCTTCTTGGGCCCGTGTGCACTTGAGGGCTAGGACTGGCAGGAGGCTGTGACGTGCAGAGACTGAGGAGGTGTGGGCATGGGGAGGGTCAAGAAAGGCAAACAGATAAGTGGGGGGCCAGCTCAGCTGGGCAGGGGGTGCTGTTGCACTCGGCGACCTGTGTCCCCACGTAGGAAGAGAAGCATTTCCAGGGGGTGGAGGGTACACTACAGCCTGCGGAGTCCTGGCGGTCACGCTTTTGGAGGCGATCGAGGAGCATGGACTGTGAGTTGAAGTCCCCACACAAATGGAGAGTGTGTGATGACAGGATAGGCTTTGGGAAGCACAGGATTAAGTAAGATGGGCTGACTGTGGGAGCCAGCTGTATTCTTCAGTCTGATTCTGGGCAGGCCTAACTTAATGACTGAGGGCCTCCGCTTTTTCATGTGTGACACGGGGTAAAGGCAGTTCCGGTGGATGTCTGGTGTGAAACACGTTGCCAGTGTGTTGGCTGGGGCTCTGATGAGCCACGGAAGGAGCTGGCTGTCCTCAGGATGAAGTTCCCAGTGGCAGGTCAGTGATGTGCGGCCAGCGCAGATGCTGTGGAGGGTCATGCGTTGCCTCATCTTTCCGCAAGACTGCTCTAAATCTTCTTGGCATTCAAGCAAAGGAAGCCGAGGAAGCCTTATCACACCAATTTTGTGGATGACTGAATGGGGGAAGGAAGTGGTTATGTGATTTAAGGTCAACTACTGTGTTAGTGATTGAGCTGGGATTGAGTTCAGCACCTGAATGATGCCTTTCTGGTTAGTTTTGTGAGTGTTTATGACACAGTTGATCTTAGGTTGCCCATACGGGATTTGATATGGCAAAGGGGTCCTCTGCTGGGCATCGGCGCCCATGCTTCGGCCCCACAGTGCCACATGCACCCGGTGCCCAGTGGCAAGTCCACAGCCTCTGTGAGGTTAACTTTTCTGTGTAAAATACAGATGATGATAAGGCAGGCTGCCCCCCTCACAGCACTTTTACACTTTTATTTTTGTTTGCAAAAATCAAATACGGTACCAGATAAAAGATACAGTGTGAGTTACGAAGTGTCCTATCTGTGTAACGTGGACTCATTTTTCTCATGAGGGTTTTTGTTCCTTGCTGTAATCAGAGCTGACCTAAGACTAGGTAGATCTAATTTGCGTCCAGGTGACAGTCCCTGTTTCAAGGTCAAGGTCATCTCTCATCCCTTCAGTCCATCAGCTGGTCAGCATTGTGCTAGACTCTGGGATAAAAAGATCAATAAAACAATCCTGGCTCTGAAGGGCTTGTAACCTAGTGAGAGGGTTGTAGCCGTTTCTTCGTAGTTCATCCTGCGTAGCCTCTGTTGTTTTTATTTTTTAACATTTTTTTTGATGTTTATTCATTTTTGAGAGAGACAGGGCACAAGCAGGGGCAGAAAGAGAGGGAGACACAGAATCTGAGGCAGGCTTCAGGTTCCAGGCTGTCAGCACAGAGCCCAGTGTGAGGCTTGAACCTATAAACCATGAGATTGTGACCTGAGGTGAAGTCAGACGCTTCACCGACTGAGCCACCCAGGCACCCCTGTTTTTTTGTATGATAGCTTTATTGAGCTGTAATTCACCTATCATAAATTCTTTTTAAAGAATACATCTTTTTTAAAGTTTATTTATTTATTTTGATAGATAGGGGAGGGGCACAGATAGAGAAAGAGAGAGAATCCCAAGCGGGATTCTCTGTGCTATGGCACAGAGCCCGACATGAGATTCAGTCTCAAGAGCTGGGAAATCATGACCTGAACCCAAATCAAGAGTCAGACACTTAACTGACTGAGCCACTCAGGTACCCCTGAAGATTACATCTTTTTAAAGTGGTCTTAAGGATATTCAGAGCTTACAGTTGTCCCCACCGTGTGACAGAGCATTCCCACCACCCTGAAGGAGAACCCCAGACCCATTTGTAGCCCCTGTCCCCACCCCCAGGCCCTGACAGTGGTCATCTGCTTTTTATCCTCCTGCATTCATCTGTTTGGGATATTTCGTATCAAAGGAATAATACACTGTGGCCCTTTGATACTTAGTGGTCTTTATTGAGTTGATTTCTCTCTCTCTCTTTTTTTTTTTTTTTTTTTTTTTTTACTGATCGTCATTAAATATCTCAATGGTTGTTGTTTTTTTGTTTTGTTTTTTGTTTTTGGTGGGGGGGACCTTTCCTGAGCTGAATTCTACCTGGGTAAAGAAAAGACGTCCTTCATTTCTTTACCAGACACTTGTCCGACGTCTCCTTTGTGTTGGGCACTCTGGCAGGCACTCGCATGATGTCACACAGGTCCCTGTTCTCATGGGATTCGCAGTCGTAAGGGGGAAGCAGACCAAGAAATGGGCACACGAACAAACACATAAAGAGGATCTGGTGATGAGAAAAGCCCTGTCCCAGGATATAATATGTACAACAAAATTTTAGGAAGGAGAAGCAGTAGTAATCTGAAGGGATGGGGCTGGGCATTCTGGGTACGGCAGTGACAAAGAAACCGAAGCCGGAAAGAACCTGCCTGGTGGGGTGGGAGGCCTGAAAGGAAGCTGGCAAGGCTGTGGCCCCGGGGCGGGGGAGTAAGGGGTTAGGCCTACCTGAAGTCAGCGAGGCCCTGCCTGGTGCTTATGGAGGTGGGTGCGGGTTTATCCTAAGTGTGGTCGAAAGACAGGGAGGATGCCATAATCGGATTGGCTGGAAGGAAGTCAGGCTGCTCTGTGAAGAGCGGATCGTAAGGGAGGGCAGAAGGAGAGCCAGAATCCTTAGGAGGCTCTTGCAAACACCCTGGCAGGAGGCGCTTACATAGCCTGAATTAAGATGGGAAAGAGGAAACGGGGACGAATTAAAGTAATAGGTTAAATTAGAACCAGTAGTTGTGGTATGAATAAATAATGGCAAAGTGGGGATACGTAAAAGGTAGCATCTACGGGACTTACCATGGAGTGCGTGTATGGTGGAGTCAGGCTCCTTGTTTCTGATTTGAGTCCTTGGGTTTATATGTCCTAGAATGGTGGCAACTGGGTAAGGATGGGTTGGGGGCACGTTTAGTTTCAGATGCTTGTGAAAAGTGTGGGTGGAGAGATCAACTGGACATTTGGGAGTCCAGAGTCTGGAGCTCCAGTGGGGAATCTGACTGGGGATATGCAACTGGGACCCATCCATATGCGGGTGGTGTACGTGTGGTATTGAAAACCGCAGGGGTGGACGAGCCTTTCTAGGGAGAGAGATTTTAGACAGAAGAGACGCAAGCTGAGAACGCCAACATTTAGTGAAGGTTGGAGAAACAAGGTGCCCACAAAAAGAGAGAGCCCATTGGGGGGGAGGGGGCACCCAGGAGCACTGGATGTCATGGAGTCGCTAAGAAGAGAGCTTTTTACCTGGTTGCAGCCCACATGTGGTCTTGAAGTCGAGCACAGACAAAGGACTAGGAAGAGGAGATCAGCAAAGTGCAGGAGGGGGAGGCAGAGAAGAGGATCTGGGGAAGCCCCTTTGTTCGATAGCTTTCAGCAGCCCTTTGGGAGACCCGTACACGATGGATTCAGCTGCACAGCCTGGTTGGGAAAACGTCCGCTCTCGCTCTCTGCCACAGCCATAGGTAGAAGGTCCTCCAGATAAAATGTGTTGCGGACAGATTAGAAGTTGGGATCAAACAGCCGTCACAGCACTAGTTCGTGCGTCACCCAGAATGATGTTTGTTCAGGTTTTTGTGCTCGGTGTTTATCACTGCTGATGCAATTGTCCTGTTTTACCTTGGAAGGTTATACATGCGGAGGCATCCTTAGAACTCATTCGTGAACCTTCCCTCTTGCGTCTAGATGTGCCCGTTCATTATTAGACAAGGGAAATCATCATATCCAGCTTCAGTCACACACGCAATGTGCGTCCTTTGCTTTTATGATCAGAGTCTAATAGTTTAACACACGCGGCAGCTCTGTGAGTTACCTCTGCCGAGTAGTTTCGGGAGTTTAGAAATCACCCACATGAAGCCCACCTTTGCTCACCGTCATGTTCACACATACCTTTCGTTCAGTGAGATCACTGGCAAACCACGACTGCCTACTCTGACGATGCAGATCACCAGTACCCGTGCTTTGCTGAGCTTGGCATTCTGTCTGAAACCTGTGTGGTGCCAACTTCTTTGAATAACTAATGGACTGTATAAAAAATAATTTTATTACCCTTCTCTTATTCTCAAACTTGGTGCAAACAAAGAACTCGTAATATGGCTTGAAACTGCTATCTGTGGGTTAATATTCTCGAATGACATTTAGTTACAATTAAGAACGTGGTCCAGAGAAATGAATGTGAACCAGTACTTGTGTTAATTGAAGCTGGGGTGTGAGGACCCGGCAGGCTGCCGCTGGCCGATCTCTGGCCCTTGGTTGGGAGTATGATGTCTGGCTCTTTAGTGCCTGGCTTTTATCTAACAAACTCTAAACGAATTTAAATAAATTGTAAATGCCCTGGATAAAATTTAGTCTTTTTTTTTTTTTGATCTAATGATGAAATAAGGAATTGTGGCAATCATAAAAATTTTGAAAAGCATCTAATGATTAAAATACAAAAATGATGTTTCTAAATACTTACTGGAAAATGCCCTGGTCTTAGTATTTTCTATGATCTTCTGTTCTGTTTCGTATCTTTAAGAAGGGTAATAGATACAACTTGCAAAGAAGCAACATAAAATGGTGGCTAGGAGTAGGAACTCTGAAATCAGACTGCCTGAATTCCACCCTTGATTCCGCCATTTAATAGTTGTGTGACCTTGGGCAAGGTGCTCAGCCTCTCTGTTACTTTAGTTTCCTCTTCTATGAAGCTGGAACCATATCAATATTTGCCTCATCGGATGGTGAGGATCTCCTCTCTGTGGCACCTGCGAAATTAGAGGGCTTAGACCAGCACCTGGATCACAGAAGGACATCATGACTGTTAGGAGCTCTGGTTACTCTCATCAGTATTTTTACTAATTTGAATGTTCCAAATGGAGGAAGAGTCAATGGTCTTATTATTCTTTTGGTGTTAGTTCTCTTGAAGTAAATCTTGCAAAGCAAAATTGCATTTTGTATTTCTGATTGCTTTCATCCTATCTGGAGGCGTGAAAATGATTTCCTTAATCCTTTATGTGAACAGAAGTCCAAGTTCTCAGTAGCAGTAGGTAAGATGGAGGTGATGGAGCAGTGGGGAAACGGTCTTAGGGGGCCGGGTGTAACGAAGTTGTGCGGATTTTAAAGATGTGATCAGAACCTGTCATGACGCCCTTCAGGGACACACCTTCTTTTGTTGAGGAAACAGGAGGCAGAGACGTTTCTGTCTTCAAACGGCATAAATTTGGGGGGATCTTAGAAAAACCAAGGCTCATTTCATGCATATTATTTCTTCAAGTTCTCAACTAAATAAGATATTTAGGGAAGTTGAATTTATGCCCGAGCCACATCTTGGTTCTGCTCTCCTTCTCCTGGTTCTGTTTGCTTACTTTCTGCGAAGTTGTCCTCTTAGAGCTTGGTGCTGGAATTGAGGGATTTGTACAGGAAAACATTGGATCAGGTGAGGAAATAGAGATACTGTATACATCAGGTGGCTAGCGAGCGAGCGTGTGTGACATGTAGGTGACAGCTCTGCCCAGGGCTGCCCCAGCTTAGCACTCACATTCGCTGGCGACCTTGTTCAGACACACACCGCTTGTCGTTTCCGGCTCCTGTGGGTGTAAGAGTTGCCATTTCCCTGCTAGTTTTCTCTACTAGCGTCAAAGGTTCTGCATCTGTAAGGAAGCCCAGAGAGAAGAGAAGTAAATCTGACATTAGCAGCTCTCCTGTAGAAGCTAAGCAGGGCAGGAATGTTTCACGGACAGAACCTCATTTGTTCTCACGGCATTTTGCTGACGAATAGATCACTGTCCCTGTAGGACAAACTTGATAGGCTGCATAGGATGCTGCGCGTTGCAGATTTGAGAAAAACTCACTGTGAGGTCTTCCCCGACCCCAGTGTCTCATCTCGGGCTCCCAGAGTGGCTGGTGACTAGTCACGCCTTTTACAGCCTTCTAGCGCATTTTCCATCTGAACCGCGCTCGAGCTTGTTGAAGCACACCTGTCGGCATGAGCTCAGGGAGGGTTTCCCACAGGCTCACAGGGAGACATTTTTCCTTCTTCCTGGCGGAACGCTTGGCGAAAACACGCGTGTCTTGAAGGAGATGCAAAATACGAGGCAAGTCAGAGGGGTGACACCAGGGTGTGTCTCCGGGATACTCTTAGTCACAGCCACTGTTACGATCGGAGACGCCAGGCTGTCGATGGCCCTCACAGCTCAGGGCGGCTGCAGCTAAAATGCCGTCGTGTTGTGAAAGGTAGGATGAGAAAATGTAGTGTTTGTCCTCTGTTCTCACGTGCCCACTTGATTGGGGTCGTTCAGAGCCCGTGCTGTTGGGCCGATAAATTTGGAAAACAGAAACCATAGGATTCAGCTTTTGGTATGCTTCTGTTTCTTTCCACGGAAACCTCTTCCCCTGGCTGTGGAAACAGGTGTGGTCACCATGAATTCTAACAACTTGACACCTTGCTTGTGGCTCCCAGACAGAGGAGGGCTGCCTCTGAGAAGTACAGAATGTCACTTGCGTGTCTTCGTCTTGGAAAAATAGCAGTGCCTTTAAAGAACAGTCTAGCATTTCAGGGAGAGGAGATAGGAGCCATATTAAAAGCAGAATGATTAGGACCTTTAGAACTTCGAGGGAGTTCTTTGACTCAGAAATCCTGGAGTTTACATAAAAGTAGAGAAATAATGGCACAAGTGTCTACAAATGAGTGGACTTTGTGCTGTTGTTTTCCCCAAACCTATGAAATTGTCAGACAGGCCCCACCTGTGAAGGAGGCTTCGGGTGTGAATTCCCTGTGCCTGCTCACACAGGCCCGCGTGCCGGAACACCGTCTCTGTGCACCCCGGAGGCCTCCGGTCTCCTCTCCACCTGGTCATGGGGCCTGAGCCCCCTTTCCACCGCACCTCACAACTCCTGGCCTGACCCGTGGAAAGCTTCGAGCAAGTTCTGTGAGCTTTCTTTAACGTAAGGGAGAGCTCCTGTGGATGTATACAGCATTTACAGAAATGAGTACCACTGCTTTTAGCCCCGCTGTACCACGTTGACTCGAGCTGCGCTGGAATTCTTTGAGGCAGGGGCTTCCTTTTTTTTCACTCTGCGTGTCCTGTGTGTACATCACGACGACCACGCATGTGTGTCCTTGGGAAGTATTTATGGGTTTAATTAGCGCGTGAGTGAATGTGTGAAGGAAGGAGGCTTGGTGCTGTGCCTGATATCGTATGAGTTAGTCTTTTCTCCTTCCTCCCTCCCTCCCTCTCCCCTCCCTTTGGCAGGGGCATCAGGCTACAGCAGAAGGCGGCACGAAGCGGTGTGTGAGGTTGTTCCGGGGTGAGGAGCGTGACCGTGGAGAGGTGATCTTTGCGCCAACACTGGCCCCGCAGCAGTCTGTGGTCTGTCGGGCGCTCCCCTTGCCCCAGAGTGGGAGACAAAAGTGATAAACGTTTTACTCACGTTTGAAACATTGAGTGTTGGTGCCTTGTGTTTCCTTCTTCTGTTAACAGACGTCAATTCATTTTTAGTGCTAAAGATGGTTTCTCAGGGCGCCTGGGTGGCTCAGGTGGTTGAGCGTCTGACTCTTGATTTTGACTCAGGTCACGATCCCAGGGTTGTGGGATCGAGCCCCACATCGGGCTCCACACTGAGCGTGGATCCTGCTTGGGACTCTCTTTCTCTCCCTCCCTCCCTGCCCCTCTCCCCCACTCATACTCTCTTTCTCTTAGATAAAGATAAAAAGGTTTCTCAGGTGGTTTCATTAATGAAGGGGCCAGAAAACTCAGACCACTTTCTGCCACATTCCTTGGAGTCCTCTGGTACTTTGCCTTCTGGGTCCCAGTTAGTCAGAAAGTTCTCTCCCTCCATTGCCACCACCTCTGTTCGGGCCGTCAGCTTTTCTGCCTAGGCTCCTGCAAACGCCCACAACTGATGTCCGGGTCCTCAGCTTTGTCCTGTGCACCGCGGGCCCTCGCCAGTCTAGCCTCTGTCCCGGAGGCTAGACAGCTCTCCGGCTAGTCACCCGTAGCTCCCTTTCTCTAAAGGACTCTTGTGGTCTCCCCTTGCTTCTAGCTGAAGTCTGAGCCGCGGTCCTCCTGGCCTGGACCCTGCCTGCCTCTGACCCTCTCATGTCCCCCCTCCCCCCCCCCCCCCCGCCCTTACCATTAACAACACAGCCACACCAAACACTCTGGCACCCACCTGCTCCCCAGCACATGCTGCTTCCTGCCTAGAATGCCACTCTCCTCACTGGGTTTTGCTTTCGGCTTCAGATGTCATCTTCCATAACCCTTTCTCTGAGAATGTTTCTCAGGCCACTTCCTTCAGCCTGACTGCTCACTGAGACCAGGTTCACAGTGATTTGTGTGGTCCAGCGGCACCCATACTTACCTCCGTCGTTGGTCCCGTCAGCTATATGATGGAATGGCCTTGCTTGTTGGTTTCTCTCTGTGTTGTGACCTTCTTAGATAGGAGCACCACATTTTAGTCCCCTGTGTGTCCCCAAGCCTTAAATGAGTTCCTGGTGTGGAGCAAGTAATCGGTATTTATTTATGTCTAATATTAGATTTCTTTTCATACTGTGTGTCTGTTGAAGTACATTTGTGGAAATTAAGAAATCCAAGAGAGAGCACATGTTAACAGTGTCACTGGAGAGGTAAGCTGACTTTTGCCTTTCCCGTCTGCGGTCTTGCGGGCTGGAGATGAGGGATAAATCTCATGTGTCCTCCTACCTGTATGTATCTGCTGAGTCACTAGCAAGGTTTGCTGGCGGGATCACATCATGCTCTTTTTGAACTTGGAATTGAAATGGGTTTTTAATTTACTCTTCTTTTTAAGGACTTGTGCTTTGTTAGTTTGGGAAATTGTATGGTAGGGATTTGTTTTTCTGTTAAGTGCTCCTAGAAGAAAAATAAATGATACGAGAAATAAAAATCCCAGTGAATTATGACCTTTGCAGCATCTTGTGCATGTCTCTGTACCCTGCCCGGTTATTCTGACCTCATTGTAGGTAAATTCGCATTTGGGAAATACATATCATGAAGGTTATGCAGTTGTTCAGAGGTAATTTTATTATAAGTATGTGAGTATCAAAAATGCATCTTTGGGACTCTGCAGCTTCTGTTTCTTCCATTATTAAAATGGTAACATTTATTTTTTTTTACATGAGTGATTTGTAGAACGACATTTTGGCCTAAAATCAGTTTTTAGAGCTAATTTTTGAAAAATTGGGGCTAAGTGGAAAACAGTAAGTAGCCGACCCACGAGGCCTGGCACTTCTGGTGAGCACTGACTGCCTGACAGGATCGTGCCCTGCAGTAACTTGGGGGCCTCGCGTGAGAAAAGAACTCGCAGGTTGTACCGTTGTCACAACGAGAGCCGTAGCGCTCATTCTCGCTTTGTTTGGTTAAGACCCAGAGGCACATCGCATTGAGATTTTAACAGCCAATACTTGTAAAGTGTCCCTTAACCGCTTTATTTATTTTAAGTTTACTTATTTGTTTATTTTGAGAGAGAGAGAGAGAGAGAGAGAGAGCACGGGTGCGAGTGAGCACCCACGGGGGAGGGGCAGAGAGAGGGAGGGAGACAGAGAATCTCAAGCAGGCTCTGCGGTGTCAGCGCGGAACCCCGTGTGGGGCTCAAACCCACAAACCATGAGATCATGACCTGAGCCGGCATCAAGAGTCAGAGGCTTAACCGACTGAGCCACCCAGGCGCCCTGCGTACCTTCTTGATTTTATATACACTAATTTATTTTAGGAAGGCACTTCTGTGGAATTAAGATAAACACAATACAGCAATACTAAGAGAAAAAATTAAACCTGTATTTTTCACTGTCGTAGCTCTTACCTTTGCTTCTCCTTCAACATTGCTGTGTCTCTGCAAGTATGAAATTGTTACCACCTTCAGCTCATTACATTGTAAACCGTCCTCTTCCAGCCGTACTGTTGGTATCCCTGTTTCAACTAATGCCGCCAATGTTTTCCCAGTCACACAGGTTTTACACATGCTCCTTCCTTCTTCCCTTTACTACCCACATTACATTCACTGTCAGTCCTGTAGATTTTCCTACTGGGGGGTGCTTTAGTTATGAAATATGCATCGATGCAGGAAATGCATGAAACGTCAGTGTAGAGAGTGAAATGTGATTGTTGGGCACACACCCTCGTGACCACCTCTCACTCCCACATTGAACATGACCCGTCACCATCCCGTGGGCTCCTTTTCAAGCACCCTCCGCTCTTCCAGAAGACTTGACCTTTGTGGTCATACTTTCTTGCTGTTCTTTAGAGTTTTGCCACTTAGTATCTTCGTTTTAAACAAATGGAATCAAACAGAATGTACTTTTTTGTGTCTTCTTAAATTCAACATTCTGCTTCTGAGATTCATCTACGTTGTAGTTTGTAACTGTGATTTGTTTACATTCGTTGATGTATGGTTTTCCGTTGCTCAAATATGCCATAATTTATTGTTCTGTTAGTGATTCCCTTAATCTTGGTTGCATTTATGGTTACAGTGAATGACCTGCTATGGGATATTCCGGCACATGCATCCTGATGCTGGGGCCATCGGGTCATTGGGTCGTCCTATCTTTACCTTCTCTAGATACTCCAAACAGTTTTCACATGGTCGAACAATTTACATGCCTACTATCATCACAGGAATTAAAACCTCCAACTTTTGTCAACAGGTGGAATCGTCGGCTTTTAAATATTTGCTAGTCAAGTGGGTGCATAGTCACACTTCACAATGGTTTTGTTTTTCAAGTGCCTATTTATTTACTTTTGACAGCAGAGAGAGAAGGAGAGACAGAATCTGAAGCACGCTCTAGGCTCAGAGCTATCAGCACAGAGCCTGATGCGGGGCTGGAACCCACGAACTGTAAGATCATGAACTGAGCCGCCAGTCGGACACTTAACCAGCTAAGCCACCCAAGCGCCCCACAACGGTTTTAAATGTCATTTCCTGATTACTTAATGAGGTTAAGTATATTTTTATACCTCCGTTTGTCACTTGCATTTCCTCTTTTGTGCAGTGTCTGTTTAAATATTCAGATCTTTTGCCCACTTTCTGTATTAAGTTACCTTTTTCTCATTGGTTTCTCGTTCTTTATGGATATTGGGCATAAGTCCACATCTCTTTGGCTTGTCCTGTCACTCTTTTTGTGGTGTCTATTGATGAGAAGAGTTTACTTTTACTACAGTTGTGTTCATCAACCTTTTCCTGTATGGTAGCTGTTTAAGATACCTTTCCCTGTCCTGTGGCATGATGATATTCTCTTAAATTATTTTCTTAAAGCCTTATGATTTTGCCGTTCACAGTCGAGTCCCTAATCCAAGTACCTACTGGTGATTTTCAGCTATGGTGTGAAACCCTGGATGTTCTTCCTTTTCTCTCCTGTCTGTCCCTTTTCTGCATACCCACCATCATTTTAGGTTCTTACTACCTTCTGTCTGGCTGTCAGCTTATTACTTTCCTGCTTCCGTCTTCCGGTTCACCAAGTAGATTTTCCTAAATATCGCTCACTCTGGTGATTACATGCTGAATTAAAAAGAAAACCCTCAGCGTTACCTATTTCATTCATGATTAAATTTCGTCTATTTTTCTGGTATTCAGAGCTACTCAGAAATCTGTTGTTAGTTGTAGTTTCACCAAGAAGAGATAACATCTTACCAGGGAAGATTAGCCGGCTCTTACAGTGATTCATCACCACGTCCAGAATCAGTCCTGAGCTCTGCACATCCCAAAGTGTTGGGTTTTCACTTTTGCATTTTTGTCTGAATTCTTGAAATGGATCCTCCTCAGAGGAGGGAGAGTAACGTGAGAGCCAAACACCCATTTACAGTGTGGGGTAGCACATTCCAATGACCGTTACATTCGTATCTGTTCTCTAGGCCACCCTCTCTCCAGTATCACAGTATCTAGGAAGCCAAGTTGGTATTACACAATTGCTTTCTGTGCAGACAAAAGGAGCTAGGACATTGTAACAAAATATTTATTCTGAGCCACAGTGAGGCTAGACACTTTGTTCTATCTTGACAGCAGTCTACCTGGGTTTTTTTTATATGCATCCACATCCATCTCTTTTTCTCTCTTGGATTGGGCCAGAGAAACACAGCCAAATCTTTGTTCTTTGAAGCTCTTTTTTTCCAGCCTGCTTGATGGCCTGCCCTGACCCTGCCCCCCTCACTAATTAGAGTCCTTCCTCAGGAAGAGCAGAGAACACCTAAATCAAGTTTGGCCACTGTGCTTCTGCAAGTAGCCTTTTCTTCTGAGTTACTACATGTCTCCTGTTTCCTTGGCTCCTCCCCCCATGTTCTGGTCCCTCTGTCCACCCGTGGACATCTCCTTGAGCTGGCCCAGCTTATCCCTTTTAATCCTGCTCCAAAAAGTATTGTGCTTTAGGCAGAACAGACCCCTTACAATTTTTGAAACATCTTATTGTTTCTCATGTCTTTACCTCTGGTTAATTATGTCGTTTCTTTGTCTCAGTTACCCTGTCCCTGGCTCCATTAAATCTACACCTTCTGAAAAATCCCATTTGCTGACCTGTAGTGAACCTTTCCAGCTCATTCCTCTTCCTCTAGGAAGTGCCTTACAATCACATTTCCTGCTGAAGGGCAGAAACTGGTGGACCATGTTTGAACCACATGAGTCCTTCCTCTGAAACAGCAATCAGTCCATCGGCTTGTTATTGATTAATCATAATCTTTAAAGAAAGCTGAACTAAAAAAGTCCGGACACCATAAAGCCTGTACAGTTATTTCTTGGAAAAACCAAAGGCACGTATCATCTAGAGTTAGAGGGTTACAGGGGAGCCACAATAAGCAGAGGACGTACTTCTCCAAAGGGTGATGTGCGACAGGTGCTAACAGGGAAGTGGAAATGAGAGGCATGAGGCCCAAGGAGAGATGAAGACAGAATGCTGGATCCGTCCCGGGTGGCTCAGCACCTCGTGTTACGGTGCTGCTGCCCCTGCATGTGGCTGTGCTTCATTTCCAGAAGATCTGTGTCCTCGTGCTGTGTACGTGGCGTAAATAAAACGGGTCTTTCTCCCAACCTCTTCCAGCCCTGAGTCTTTTCTGCCCAGAGGTAACATCTTTTTTTCCTTAATTTTAAAAATTACAGTAGAGGGGTGCGTGGGTGGCTCACTTAACAGTCCAACTTCGGCTCAGGTCATGTACTCGTGGTTCATGAGCTCGAGCCCCATGTCGGGCTCTGCGCTGACAGCTCAGAGCCTGGAGCCTGCTTCAGATTCTGTGTCTCTCTCTCTCTCTGCCCCTCCCCTGCTCATGCTATGTCTCTCAACATTAAAAAGAATAAATTAAAAAAATTACAGTATAAAATTCACCCTCCTCAGTGTACAGGTCAGTGAATTTTGACCAATACATGAAGTTCTTAATCCACCACCATAATCAAGGTATAAAATACCTCCATCACCCTAAAAACTCTCCTGTGCTTTGAACTCTCCCCCTACCAGCCCTTGGCAATCACTGATCTGTTTTTTGTCCCCCTATAGTTTTGAATTTTTCAGAATGTCATACAGACGGAATCTTAGAGCATATACTGGAGGCTGTTGAGTTTGGAGTCTCTCCTTCTGCATAATACATTTGTGGTTCGTGTGTGTTGTTGTGTGTGCATCAGTACAGGCATATCCTGTTTTAGTGTGTGCTTCACTTTATTATGCTTTGTAGATACTGCGGTTTTTACAGTTGAAGGTTTGTGGCAACCCTGCATTAGGCGAGTCTCTCGGCACCATTTTTCTAACGGCATTTGGTAATTTTCACCATATTTTACACTTTTTCATTGTTGTTGGTTATACTGATCTGTGGTCGGTGATCTTTGATGTTACTATTACAGTTGTTTTTGGGGTGCCATGAACTGTGTCCACATAAGATGGCAAACGAAATCAATAAATGTTGTGTGTATTACGACCACTCTATCAACTGGCCGTTCCCCCGTCTCTCTCCTCGGACCCTCCCATTCCCTGAGGCTGCAGATGTGATGGAAATACAGGAGAACTGAAATGAGAAGCGGAGCCTGAAGATGGGACTGAATGTTGCAATCTCATGATAAAACTGTGAGGGATGAGGAGTTGCTTGTTATGGACGAGCAAAGACCGTGGTTTCTTGAGATGGACGCCACTCCCGGTGAAGATGCTGTGAAGACTGCTGAAATGACAACAAAGGATTGAGAATATTATATAAACTTAGTTGATAAAGCAGCAGTAAGTTGTGAGAGCATTGACTCCCAAGAAGTTCTCTTGTGGGTTAAATGCTATCAAGCTGCATCACATGCTACAGCGAAATCCTTCGTGAAAAGAAGAGTCAGTCCACGTGGTAAACTTCAAAGCTGTCTCGTTTTAACAAATGGCCACAGCCACCCCAACCTTCAGCAGCCACCACCCTGATCAGTCAGGAGCCGTCAATATCAAGGCAAGACTTTCCACCAGAAAAAAGATTGCAACTCAGATGATCATTAGCGTTGTTTTTTTTTTTTTAAGCAATAAAGTATTTTTTAATCAAGGGTATGTACATTGTTTTTTGGACATACTTCTATTGCACATTTAATAGATTGCAGTTTAGGGTGAACATAATGTTTATGTGCACTGGGAAACCAAAAAAAATTCATTGACTTGCTTTATTGCAATATTTGCTGTATTGCGGTGGTCTGGGACTGAACCTGCAGTATTCCCAAGGTATGCCCACATTTCCTTTTTGTTCCTTAGGAGTATTTTACTGTGCAGATGTATCTCAGTTTGCTATTCTCCTCACCAAATATTTCGGATATTTCTAGTTGGGGCCAGTTACAAATAAAACTACTATAAATGGCCACAAAAAAGTTTTTGTGTAAGTATAGTCTTTATTTAACTGAGTTAAATTCCTAGAGTGGGCTTGCTGCGTCTAAGGTAACTGTATGTTTACCTTTATAAGAAACTTATAAGAAATTTCAAAGTTCTCATTGGCAATAATCAGAAACCTATCATTCTATACCTAGCTAACCTATCATTTATCCATGAGGAAGGAGGGATAATGGCATTTTAAGACCTGCAGCATGCCCTTATTATCTGTTGTTGCCTAATTAACCACCCTGAAGTTGAGTAGCTTAGCACAAAACAAAAAAATTACTTATTTTGTACCCAAATCTGCAATTTGGGCAGGGATGGGAAGACTTCTCTTTGTTCCATATATTGTCAGCTAGGGTAGCTGAGCTAGTGGCAGCACACTCCTCCTCTTAAATGACTCCTCTCATGCCTGCAACTTGATGTTGACTCTGCATGGGTGGTCCATCCAGGCTTGAGGGCCAAAGGCCTCAGTTCCTTTCCACATGGGCCTCTTCATGTGGTCTGGGCTCTTTGAGAGCATGATAGCTGGATTGCAAAGGCAAGTGTCCCAAGAGGAAGAGCCATGTGGAAACTGTATTGCCTTTTATGACTAACTTTGAAGTCAGACAGTGTTATTTTCACAGTTATATTATTAGCTGAGATAGTCCTACAGGCCTGCCCTGGTTCAAGAGAAGAGACTTCATCTATTAATGAGAGAGGTGGCAAGGATCTGGACAAGCATGTCTTGTGGGAAATATTGTTGTGACTCATTTGGAAATTAAAATCTGCCACATAATGCCTCAAGAAGTTTACCACTTACCAAATCTCTTTGAATGTATTAAAAACGGGTACATTCTAGGAAAAAGAAAAAGAATCAAGGGAAAAGTAGAATATAAGGAGTGATAATTAAAAGTAAAGTGGTAAAATGTATTGATTAGTCTTAATTGCATGCTGAATTTTTTTAAATTTAAAATGTGAGACCAAAATCTCATGATAACACAAAAATATGTAGGAAGAGAGGGAAGAAAAAGCTTGTGTAGGTTCTCTTTTTGTTTTATGAAATGATATAGATACTTAGTGACTCTGGACTTTATTATAGTTTTTTTTTTTTGGAAAAAAAATGAAGCTTTTTGAGGTGTATGTGATGTATGATATTACAGAATTGTTTATGAGAATATTTGGAACATGAACAGGCTCTACAGTGTTTCTTCACCTCCTTTTCACACATCAACTCCTGACACTCTGCTTCTGTTCCCACCAAAATGGAGTCATTTTCTGTTCTTATCCTGCTTAAGCTTAGCCAGTTCACTTGACTCTTTGGTTCACTTTCTCTTTCTGTTTTAAGAAGTCTATTCTTCTTGATTCCGTAAAACGATACATCCTGTTTGCTTTCCCTGTCTGTTGGATTTTTTTTTTTTTTTTTTGCCAGGTCACCTTCCTCTAAATACTGGCTTTTCTCAGTCTTTGGTCGTAGGATTTCATTACCCCCCACCTTCTTCTGTCTCCTTTGGCAATCTCACGTAAGTCCATAGCTCACATACCAGCTATAGTATTTGCCAGCGACTCACAAATTAGTTCACCAGCCCAACCCACTGCTCTGACCTTCAAGCCTACATATTTAGTGGCCTCTTCATGGTATTTTCCTAGAGTTTCTTCAAAGGCACATCCATCCTGTTTTCCCTCTGTCCCGCTTCACCCCACAAACATGCTGGTTCTCCTCCGGTACTCCTTTCTTCATCCAGATGACACCACCATCCAACACAGCCAGAACCAAGGAATTGTCCTTGAGACTTCTTTTTCTCCAATACTACATCTGGTCAATCACCATTTTCTTTTTATTGTACCACCTCATATCCCTCAAATCCACTCACATCTCTGTGTCCACCTCTGCCACCACCCCTGGCTGAATTGCTGCTTCTCTCATAAATTTCTCCCTGAGTGTTGTAACTTGTATCCCTATGTCCATTTTTGTTTTCTCAATCCATTCGTCATGTTGTCGACAGAGTGATTGGTTAACGTGAATGTGATGCCACTTCCGTGCTTAACATCCATTAGTATCTTGGTCCAAGTAACCAAATCCCTAATGTAACCTACAAGGTCTATATAATACGGTTCCTTACTTCCTCACCTGGCCTAATTTCTCGGCTTCGTCTCTCTGTCTCAGAAGCTGCGCCAAGCCACTTTGTGTAATGGTCAGTGTCTAGGGTCAGACTGCCTGAATTTGAATCTTTGTTGTTGTTTTTTTGCTTACTCTAGCTGTGATCTTGGACAAGTTCTTATGGGATGTTGTGAATTAAATATGCAGAAATGTGTGAAGTGGTAGCATATTGCCTAACATTTAGGAAGCCCCCAGTAGACGTTAACTTATTTCCTTGAGGAAACTGCCATTCCTCATGACTCATGGAATTCCTACTGGCGCTTCTTTCTGCCAGGATGCTCCTGGTTAATAAGGACTTAGCCTGTTCAGGTAGGACCTTCCATCCTCCTTGGGCCGGGACACACCCAGTGCATGTCTCTTGTAGATCACTTAACACCTATTAATTATTTTTAAGGCGTCCCCTTTACTACTGGTTTGTGTAGTAAATTATATGGTCACCCTTCCATGCTCAGTTCACAAGTGGCTTTTTCTATGGAACTTTCCTGATTCCACCAAGTCCAGCCCCTTATTACTTGTTCTCCTAGCACACCCTGCATTCTTTCTTTGCAGTAGTTATGACAGTTATAACAAACACGGGTCATTGTGTAACGACTTCCTTGTTTATTTCTCCCGTTAGGTTGTAAGCTCTCTGAGGATGAGGATGGGCTGTTTTGCCTCATCACTGATTCCGCAGCATTGGTCTTGTTTGGAGTCAGTGCTCACTAAATGTTGCTAGAGGAAAGAAGAAACACTAAGCCAGGAATCTGATCTGGCCTTTCCTGCTGTTTCTGCCATTAAATGTCAAGTCACATCCCCTCTCTGGGCCTCATTCTCGACCTGAAAAATGACTAAGTTGGACTTGATGTTCTCTAAAGCTCCTTTGACTCTACATTATGAGTATAGGTACATCAAAGTAATTTCTTACCTATTTTCTAATATTTAGAATCATAAATTCTAAGAAATACATGGAATCAATTTAGACACCACCCCCCCAAAACCAGAATACTATCTCTATATTACCCAGTGAATGTAGCCTTGATTGTTACCTTTTCTTATTTTCAACACCTGAAATGTAAACTGCAATATTATCTGTTTTTCTCAATATGTTTGAGAAGAACATATAGTCTATATGATTGTATGATCATTACTATACCTGTTAACAAGTTGAAAACTGAGCTAATAGGAAAAAAAGCATCCAAATTAAAATTATTTCTTTCTCTAGGTAGTTAACCAAAGACATTTTTTGTTATTGTTGCTGTTGTCATTCAAAAAAACAATCCTTGAGGAGAGAGTGTCATGAAAAATCGAAAGCATTCTTGAGTTTTATAATGAAATTAGGTAGAAAGTAAGAGCAAGCAATGAAATCTATAGCACTAGTGGGAAATCTTGAAACATTTTATAAGGTTTTTGTTTTTTTCTTCTAATTTAATTGGCTCTCACATGTCTGTGAGGTTGGGAAGGTTTTTTTTTGTTTGCTTGCTCGCGGGTTGTTTCTATTTCATAACGTGAGGAAGCATGCTCACCCTCACAGCTGATATGACCCCTAACACGGCAGTCGCTTACAGCTAAAGGCAGGGGGACCTTGGAAACTGGGAAATAGCTCCTCCGAAGTCATTGTGGCTTCTGGGACAACTTGATGTTTTGGGATATAAAGTCTCCTGAAGGTTTTAAGAAATTTTTTTTGGTAACTCTGAAGCGTGGTGGGTCACAGTGCAGTGACTATGTGTCTAAATTGAAGGGTTGTAGGATTGAGGGACAGAGAATTGTAAAGGTGAGGCCTGTGACTGTGGTGAGAGGAGAAATGTCCTCAAGGCAGGACAGGAATGGACCTGCCATGTGTTATTACACTGTGGCCAGTAGTTCATGCTTTCCACCCCACCCGCAAAACCTAGAAGTACTTTCCTGTTTCCTGGCCATATTGAAGGTAGGCCACTATGAAAAACTACATCTGAATTCATGCTTCTGTGAACTCTTGAGACAAAAACTGAGGCATCAAGAGAGGATGTGTGGCTGAGGAAGATGAACTGGAAATGAGTGCCTGGGTAAGTCCAGGAGTGATCTCCATGGACTCTAGCACTGCCTCCATGAAGGACATGATACAGAGGAGTGAGAAAACGTGAGAGCACTCTAAGCGTGCAGGGAACACACTTGTGCCTGAATAGACCCCCAGCCTGAGGGACCCGCCTTTGAGTATCTGCAGTGAGTTGGGGGTAAAAGCTCTATTCCAACTTTGAAAACAGTGAAACGTTTCCTAGGTGCATCTTTCACTATACTTTGGAAGGATTCCAAATGATTCCCTCTTCATTTTCTTTTTTCTATCATTTTGAGAGGATAACTTGTTATTTTTTTAAACTTTCTTTGGCTATAGGGCAGCTCAGGCTGGTAGTGAATAAATACTTAAAGTACTAAGATACCTTTTTGTAGCACTTGACCAATTTGAAAGGCAGTGGTTCCTAAATTTAATGATACACCGAGCTTTTCAGAAAATGAGTTCCAAAGGGGATTGATTCCTATCTGCAATACTTTCATCCTACAGACGGGGCATTGACTACATTTGATAGGATGGAAGTGTGTAGCTAGAAGGAAGCATTGCAATCATCAATCCTGTGGGAGCCGTTCCTGATCAACAGAATCATTCATTGGATGGAAATATCTGAGAGCTGGACAGTGTCAATAGGGAAGAAAGATGGGATGAAAGCATTTGCTTTCTGGAAGAGTCTTCTCCCTCGAGTCATATGGCTTTGGTTAATGGGCTCTTATTTCCAGAATCCTGTCCTTTTTCCATGTTTATTAGCTCACATGAGAACCTTAAAACCCCTAATAATTTATAATCAAATATTTTAAGATGTTAAAGTAAAATTACTGGGAGACTGCAGTCCTGCTGGGATTTGCCAGAGGAGTCGATCCACCCTTGTGAGATGCCTTGGTACAGTTTTCTTCTTTAATTTCTGACCTACGTTGTTTTGAATTTTATGCTCTCCTAACGTAGTAGGTAGTTTTGTCTGACGGTGGGAAGGTAAAAAGTCTGTCATCAACTTGGAGCTTCTCTTCAGGACTGTATTCCCTGTTGTATTGTGTATGTGGTTGCTGGCAGGGTCGCTTCATTTATTGCCAAAATAGTTTTCACCTCAGTATAGGAAAACGTGCCTCAAGTGTTGGTTTCATTTGAGTATTTTACGATAAAGCTCAGTCCTAAGTATCTTTTCTTGAATGTTGATTTTATAATTGGTAAGATGATTATAAATCAATCTTAAAAATAGGAGCACAGTAGTTTTATCCCTTTAAAGAGATTATTTTATTTATTTTTTAGAGAACAATGGATTGTGTCAAAGAGTTTATTTTGTATTTATTTTTTGTTTTTGTTTATTTATTCATTTTTAAGTAGGCTTCACACCCAGCAGGGAGCCAATGCAGAGTCTGAACTCAGCCCCAAGATCAAGACCTGAGCTGAGATCAAGAGTCGGATGCTTAACCGACTGAGCCACCCAGGTGCCTCTTTTCAAAGAGTTGTAATAGATGATAACAAGGCAATTTCTTTGATCATAGAATTTTTTTTTTTTAACGTTTTATTTATTTTTGAGACAGGGAGAGACAGAGAATGAACAGGCAAGGGTCAGAGAGAGGGAGACACAGAATCTGAAACAGGCTCCAGGCTCCGAGCTGTCAGCACAGAGCCCGACGCGGGGCTCGAATTCATGGACCGCGAGATCATGACCTGAGCGGAAGTCGGCCGCTTAACCGACTGAGCCACCCAGGCGCCCCATGATCATAGAGTTTTTAAGAACTTTTGAAGTTTAGGGGCGCCTGGGTGGCGCAGTCGGTTAAGCGTCCGACTTCAGCCAGGTCACGATCTCGCGGTCTGTGAGTTCGAGCCCCGCGTCAGGCTCTGGGCTGATGGCTCAGAGCCTGGAGCCTGTTTCCGATTCTGTGTCTCCCTCTCTCTCTGCCCCTCCCCTGTTCATGCTGTGTCTCTCTCTGTCCCAAAAATAAATAAACGTTGAAAAAAAAAAAAAAAAAAAAAAAAAAAAGAACTTTTGAAGTTTGGACATCTGTTAAGGCAAAAAGGAAAGAATGAGGAAATATCTCTGGATAGCACAGACTGGTCACACGTGGATTAAAGGACTATCAGTGTGCATGTGGAAATTGTGAGTCAAGAGGTCATAAAAAATAAGGTAGAGACGGCATCAGAAGTTGACTACAAGATGAGGGATAGTGGAAATCAAGTCAGATCACGTGATGTTAGAGACAGAGGCAGGTAAGGAAGAGGTAGAGAGGATTAAATAGAGCAGTGTATCTAGGGGGACAGTTGCTTCTGCTCTAAGTCCGGTGGTACACAGCCACAGGAAGTCTAGAGAGGGCTGCAGGGGTGAGAGGGTCAGTAGGAGAGAGCCAGGTTCCAAGTGGAGCAAGGTGAAGCCAGAAGCTTTTGTAGAAGAGGTGGACCAGACAGGAGCCTTTGCAGGGGTTCAGCTGTGAGCCCTCGTGGCATGATGAGAGAGGTTAAGGGGCATGGGACTGCTGAGGAATGCAGCAGAGCAAGAGATGTGCAGGGGTGTCTAGGGATGGGAGTGCAGGAGATGCGAGATGAGCGGAGATTCTGGGACTTTACCCATAAACAGGGAAAAGGCAGTGATGTGCTGTTCAATGTTTAATAACTAGCTTTTGGCAAGGAAGAGTTCTAATCGGGAGCATTTGCCGATTTCCGTGGTGTAAATACTCCCACTAAAGCAGATTCCAGCTACCACCACAGCATCATCTCTTGTGGAGCTGGATAGAAAAGCACAAAATTGGCACCTGTGAGCCAAAAGAAGTTGGCTTCAGCCCTCACTGGAGAAAGGGTATGAATGGATTAATCCTTGCGGGCAAGGCAGATAATTCGGCCAAAAATGTGAGTGGT
Source organism: Lynx rufus (assembly GCF_022079265.1). NCBI lineage: Eukaryota > Metazoa > Chordata > Mammalia > Carnivora > Felidae > Lynx > Lynx rufus. Next base: position 2,920,740 of record NW_025814842.1, read on the forward strand.
AGAGCATTGGATGCATTTGGTTTCCATTTGGACCTCTGTGGATAGAGGCACAGTGACCTCAGGTTTAGGCCTGGCTGGGATGGATTTGGCCCACAGGCTGTAGTTTGCCAATTACTGTTAGAAATTTTATCATGCTTATAAAACATCTTCAGCTAGACATCTAATAGATACCTCAAATTCAAATCTGATAAGAAATTAATATCCAGAATATACATATTTTTAAAGGATCCCACAACTCAATAAAAAAAAAAACTCAATTAAAAAATGGGTAAATTATTTGAACAGATACTTCCCCAAAGAAAATATACAAATGGCCAAAAGCATATTAAAAGATGCTCAGCATCATTAGTCATCTGGGAAATGCAAATCAAAACCACAATGCGATACCCACTTTACACCCATTAGGATGGCTATTTGTAAAAATAAAAAAAAATAAAAAAAAAAAGGAAGAAAGAAAAAAAATCAAGAAATAACAAACCTTGGGAAGAGGTGGAGAAATTGGAGCCCTCATGTATTGCTGATGAGATGGAAAATAGTGCAGCGGCTGTGGAAAAGTTTGGTAGTTCCTCAAAATGGTAAACAAAATTACCACATGATCCAGCAGTTTTAGTCCCGGGCATTGACCCCAAAGAGTTGAAAGCAGAGACTTAGGCAGGCATTTGCACGCTCATTCACAGCAGCATCATTCACAATAGCAAAGGGCAGAAACAACTCTGGTGGTCATCAGATGAGTAGTGAACAAAATGTGGTCTGTACATATGGTGGAGAATCCTTCAGCTATAAAAAGGAATGAATTTTTGAAAACTGCTACAACATGAATGAATCTTGAAAGCATGCGAAGTGAAAACAGACAAACACAAAAAAGGGCCAATATATCAGGTATCTAGAACAGGCAAATTCCTGGAGACAGAAAGTGGGGTGGCAGTTCCCAGGGCTGGGAGATGGGGGAATTGGGATGGTCCGTTAATGAGCACAATCTCCAACTGGGATGTTGAAAAAGATCTCGAAGTCAATAGTGGTGATGGTTGGCCAACTTTTTGAATATACTCAATGCTATTAAATTTTCCACTTAAATGGCTAAAATGATCAATTTTATGTTATGTGTATTTTACCACAATTTTAAAGAAAACGATTCA